>NC_136377.1:4070000-4747500 GCF_037039965.1 Doryrhamphus excisus | reverse complement strand
CAGAAGGAAACAAAAGCAGAGGCACTTTGCGTTTGTGAAGGCCAATCTTCACGAAAGACGATCAAAAATTAGGCTGCTTTTTCTTTTCCCTCACTATATTGTCTTGTTTTTTAAAAAAATATGAATAAATTACTGCTGTTTCGTGGTTGATTAATGCCTATTAGTAGTCAAGAAATATTGAAAGACAAGTTATATGTAGTATTGTGGTCAGTAGGCATCAGTAATGCTATGAGTTATGATGTAATTTCACACTCTATGGCAGGGGTCTCAAACTCAATTTACCTGGGGGCCACTGGAGCTAGGGTCTGGGCAAGGCTGGTTTTCCTCCAAAAAAAAAAAAACGCATTTATTAAAAATGGAAAAATATACAAACTTTTTCAGTGCTTTGGTTCCGATTTTCTACAATAAAAGCTCTGATAAAACATTCCACTCTTCTCAAATATCTTAATTTTTATTTTTCTGCACAAAATAAGATGAAAAATAAATAAACAAATCAAGAATAAAGAAAATCAATCAGTAATACGTAAATAATAATACTAATAATAGAAAGGCAAATAATAAAAACTTAATTAACCACATATAGTTGGTGGGTAGACAAATTATTTTTTCAGATTAAAATGAACAAAACATTATTAGAGCCCTGTAGACATGACAAAACACGACTATAGTCACATTTATACTCTTTTTATTTACAACATATTGCGCAACTGCAGGGTCTTGAGACACATGCTAACTCGCAAACTAGAGAGCTAGCGACCTAAACGGTAGCCTCCAAGTTATTTCCTTTAAACTTAAATAGCCAAAAACGTACCACTTCCACACGGATAGAGAGGATAACTATTAACAGTTATTTAACCTTTAACATGAACATTATTCAAACGTAATAATTTTTTCTGGGTACATGATACCATATAGCATCCATATCAAACTTGTGCGGGCCGCACTAACATTAAACTTTCATATCAAGGCGGGGGGGGGCTCAAACTAGTGTCCTGCGGGCCAGATTTGGCCCGCGGGCCGCGTGTTTGAGACCCCTGCTCGATTGGAGATTGAGTGAAAAAAAAAATTCTCCCATTTCATGTGGAAGTGGTAAGTTTCTGGCTTCTTTGTCCTCCTTCCCCACTCCGTTTGAAAGACGTTTTTAAGCATAGGATACGTAAGGGGCTCTAATCATGTTAAAACCTGCATTTAGAATGTCATAAAGTCATAAACGGGTTTTTTAATGCTTGAAAACATTGTACTTTGTGGAAATTCGGGTGTGGACCCAATTGACCACAAAAAACAAGGTTTTTTTTTTTTGTCTTTTTGTCTGTTTCCGATGGGTCTGTGTTTTGATGGTTTCTAATGACTTTATGTTGCCAACTGTAACATTAGAATTTGTTTTTACACATATTTTGGTAAAAAAATTAAATATCGGAAATACCATTTGAGAGCTTAAAGTAGAACTTCCCGATAGTTGGTAGTGAGGTAACAATTTTTCTTTTCCTGGTTTCAGTGAACACGCTGACAGAATGGATTCCAGCATTTCCACATTTGACACGCTGTGTGATATTTGATCAGCAGGTGGTGTTAATTGGCTCTAAAGCACGAATGCAAGCTCGCCCTTGATCCCTACCTTGACACCGGCCAGGATATTGGGTCTGGGGATCAAAGAACGAGTCTAGCTGCAGCCTCTTATGGGTCATTCTTATCAGTATATGAAGTCTCCAGATCCAATTTACAGTATAGCAGCACTGACATTTTGCTTTACAGGACGGGAATGTCAGTGGATAGACTGAGAGACAGATAATATAGATAGATAGATGGATATGGATATATATATATATATATATATATATATATATATATATATATATTTCCTGTAGCTACAGTAGATAAGATTAATAGATCATAGGTTAATTCCACAATTGTGAGCGTCTTTGGGAGTGATGCACCACAGAAGGATACCGGTGATGGCAAAGTGGAAAAATGTGGATAATTTGAACACAAATAGACCTCAGTCAGCTTCATATTTCATTGTGTTATTATGACAAAGATTCAGGTATTAGCTTACATTCGACATCTATAATATCTTTTCATCCAATCCAATTCAAATTGATAGCTAACTATGCACTATTCTACTGCATGCGGACGTATGCATTAGCCTCACTGAATGGAAATACATTGAAATGATACATGTTGTTGAAATGCTGTTCAGCTTTTCCAGTCCGCGTGTGCTTCTAAGCGCAATTTAATTAAATGCTGGAGATGCAACTAATTTAGATCCTGTTTGAAGGGTAAACAAACGTGTCTCCCTGCAGAGGAAGAGGAGGAGGCCGCTTGCTTCCTGTCGCCAAATACAGTATGAACATGGAGCATTGAAGTCGTTCAATGTTTCATCAGAGTGACTTGATCAAGCTTTCATTATAAGTCTAGATTTTCACACAGAATCTGCAGTGTAAAGACTTTTTTTTTTTGGAAGCAAAGGGAGAGTAGTAATAATAATATTAAAGATGGAAAAGACAGCTTGGAGCCTTCAAGATGACTAATTTTGGAGCTTCACAAAAATTGCAAAAAAAAAAAAAAAAGTAAATTCCGTGAATGTATTGTGGATGAGTTCAAGAGGAGTTCAGTTCGGTGTCAGTGCACAAACTTCTCCACCTCCTGTCTCTCTCTCTACTTTTGTGTGAGGCACGCTCAACTTTCTGCGGTTGTGCTTACATGATATTGCACATAAACTGAAGAAGTGTGAGTCAATTAAACTGCAGTTATTTGTTGGAGAGCTGTCAAATTGATATATATTTTAAAAAAGAACAAGGAAGGGCAAATCCTCGTAAAGGCTGAAAGGCGTAAACTTGTGACTGTTAAAAAAGTAACAGAGCAACTTTGAAGGAGATATCATTGTTAAATGGGGTTATATGTACAAATAAAATGCTGCGAAATGTGCTAGCTGGATCATATGTGGATAATACTTCTAACTAGGGATGCCAATAATTGTAGGTATGAGCTGATATTAGCATAAAAATTGGTTGATATCGGTATCTGATTTTTTCCCGATCATGAAAAACGATATAAAAAAATGTGTTCATACCACAGTAGGAGATAGTATGTCATGTTACACATATCAGTATCGGCTGATATCAGTATCGGAAATTAAGTTGGACAATATCAGTATATCGGTTTCCAGCCAAAAAGCCAATATCGGACATCTTGACTTCGGACACTTCACACACAGAGAAAATTAAAATGAATTGTACAGTATACAGAGTGAGACCTCTGTTGTCTGGATGGAATTCCATTCAGTCCAAAAAATGGTCATGGAGATGCCTTAAATCAAAAGCAGCTGTGATGCGTTCTTTATTTGTTCAGTGCTAAATTACTGGGATTAAAAAAAATAATTACATTTATAAATATAAATAATCTGTTTAGCTTTATTCCAATGAGGTTTGAACCCTATTTCAGCTAAATATCATTGTGGATATTTTAATGATCCTTAAAATATAAACGACTAATGTACAATAAAACTAAAGTAGAGCAAAAAGAAGACAAGGAGTTAAAATGACATTTGTAAATAAATAAAACGGCAGTACGAAAGATATGGACGTATATAAGATATGGACGTTTGAGATATAGACGTCTTAAACCAAAAGCAGCTGTGATGCGTTTATTATTTGTTCAGTGCTAAATTACTGGCATTAAAAAAAATAATTATATTTATAAATATAAATAATATGTTTAGCTTTATTCCAATGAGGTTTGAACCCTATTTCAGCTAAATATCATTGTGGATATTTTAATGATCCTTAAAATATAAACGACTAATGTACAATAAAACTAAAGTAGAGCAAAAAGAAGACAAGGAGTTAAAATGACATTTGTAAATAAATAAGACGGCAGTACGAAAGATATGGACGTATATAAGATATGGACGTTTAAGATATAGACGTCTTAAACCAAAAGCAGCTGTGATGCGTTTATTATTTGTTCAGTGCTAAATTACTGGGATTAAAAAAAATAATTATATTTATAAATATAAATAATATGTTTAGCTTTATTCCAATGAGGTTTGAACCCTATTTCAGCTAAATATCATTGTGGATATTTTAATGATCCTTAAAATATAAACGACTAATGTACAATAAAACTAAAGCAGAGCAAAAAGAAAACGAAGAGTTAAAATGACATTTGTAAATAAATAAAACGGCAGTACAAAAGATATGGACGTCTTAAACAAAAAGCAGCTGTGATGCGTTTATTATTTGTTCAGTGCTAAATTACTGGGATTAAAAAAACAGTTATATTTATAAATATAAATAATCTGTTTAGCTTTATTCCAATAAGCTTTGAGCCATATTTCAGCTAAATATCATTGTAGATATTTTAATCATGCTTAAAATATAAACAAATAATGTACAATAAAACTAAAGCAGAGCAAAAAGAAGACAAAGACTTAAAATGACATTTATAAATACATAAAACTGCAGTATTTCGCTCTCATGTCTAACAAAGCCACACACAGCTAGCAATTAGCTTCATCATGCTAGCATCTTAGCCAGGAAAACTGCCCTCAAAGTTGACCACTTAGGTCCAAAACAAGAACTAAAACAATATAAACAAGAAGTCTGGTTAACCAAGGACTGCTATTATAATATTTGAAGCTAGCCGGGAGTACTGAAAACCTGGAATAAGAAGCTACTGCGTCATTAAAAAGCTAACTATTCACGGCTAATGAGGTATTTAGCAAGGGCAATGCTAGTAGCAATGTAGGGCAGACGTAAAATATGTAAAATATGTCGTGGTACAGTTAATGGAAAGATGAAGAATGAAGCTGTTAGTCACTTATATTCTACATGGAGACTCCAAAGTGTGCATTCATAAATCAATGTGGCGTACATAGTCGTGTACATTTGATGACGGACAGATCAGATGCATTACACACAAATCAAGGAGAAGGAGGAGTTGTATGGAAGTGTTTTAGACAGATAAGGTAAGTTTCATATACGCCGTTCTTGAATAATAATATAATTTAGTACGCCATAAGACCCCTCATGAAAGTGATGAAGCAGGCATTTATGTATGTTGTGCACAACTAAACCAAATACAATCCATATTATTGTATTTCTATGCAAATTATTATGAAATTGATGCCTGTGTCTGCTTGAAACTTCCACCGGAATGCTCACTTTTGGCTTCTGCTGAGTTTGGAACTTTGCACAAGTGCATTTACTGTAAGACAGAGCAGAAATAACCACTAAATGCCTTCATTCACAATTTTCCTTTTCCCACTGGAAGCTGGGACACATTAAGGAAGTTCAGGTAATGGGGGAAGCAACCGGTTGTGTAAACAGGAAGTTTATTTGGAATGGAAATGGCTGATTTGTGTTGCAGACAAGCAAAATTGTCTCTCAGGTGACTAACATGGGATTGATGATGTCATTAACGGACAGTTTAAAAAGCAGACACAGTATAACATTTCCCAAATTGTAGTTAATTGCTTCCAGACCCCGCCATGTTAAGTGAATATCCTAAAATAGTATTCGATATTATTCATTCATTCATTTTTTTACCACTTTTTCCTCACGAGGGTCGCGGGGGTGCTGTCTTCGGGCGAGAGGCGGGATACACCCTGGACTGGTCGCCAGCCAGCCAATCACAGGGCACATATAGACAAACAACCATTCACACTCACATTCATACCTATGGACAAATTGGAGTCGCCAATTAACCTAGCATGTTTTTGGAATGTGTGAGGAAATCGGAGTACCCGGAGAAAACCCACGTATGCACAGGGAGAACATGCAACTCCACACAGAGATGGACGAGGGTGGAATTGAACCCTGGTCTCCTAGCTGTGAGGTCTGCACGCCAACCACTAGACCGCCGTGCTATTACTATATTGAATTTTCTACCATTATAGTCATAGTTATCACATTATTAGAGACCTGTATAATTGAAACAACACCCCTACAGTCACCATAGAGACGGCTGCTGCTAGCACAGCAATCTACTGAGGTAGCTAGTTAGCCTCTCAAATTTACTGATTGCCAACTTAAGAAAGGGAGTTGGGGAGAAGAACAAAGTAAGAAGCAAAGCCTTACCACTTCCACACAGAATGAGAGGAGAATGAAAACTTGTTTTTCAATATTTTTCAAGACTAATTTTAATGAAAACGTGAGGGAGCAATGTTTGAACTGCAATGTAATGAGGGATGACTGTACTGTCAAAATTATCTGTTCCAGGGTCAAACTGTGGTCATTCAATAACCTCCCTATATATACTGTACAGTATTTACTGAATATAACACTCGCTACTGATACCGTATGAACAGCTTTTAGATCAGGGGTCTCAAACTCACGGCCCGCGAGCCAATCAAGGACCCCGCCTTGATATGAAAGTTTAATGTTAGCGTGGGCCGTGCGAGTTTGATATGGATGCTGTATGGTATCATGTACCCAGAAATGACAGCCTAAAGCTGTTTGAGGGCCTGCTAGCCCGGGTTAGCGCCAGGATTTCCAGGCAGGAAACCAACTAAAGTTTTTTTTATTTGGAATAAAAGTGTAAATACAAGTCACAAGATGAAGCAGCTCATCAAATGTGCTTAAAGTTACGATGCTGCTAACTTGCTAATTGGGTCAAATGATTCATTAATGTTAATTAAAGATTAAATAACTGTTAATACTGTTCATTTGAATCTGTTTTATTATTATTATTGTATTTCTTTATTTTTTTAATTAATTTTTCCATCTTATTTTGTGTAGAAAAATAAAAATAAAGATATTTGAGAACAGTGGAATGTTTTATCAGAGCTTTTCTTGTAGAAAAACGGAACCAAAGCACTGAATAAATAATAATAATAATAATAAACAAATGCGTTTTGTTTTTTTTTCCAGCGGCCCCCCCAGGTAAATTGAGTTTGAGACCCCTGTTTTAGAGGGAGGGACAGCAGGGGTGTTTCACAAATTACATACAGACTTTTTGCATCAAGTGTCAGGGCCCCCTCGCTTCCTCCTCACTCCACCTCCTCCACTAGGTCAGAGACACCCTCAGCATGAGCCGTGACAGAGCAAACGTTGCCCACATGGCCTCAAAACTCACCGCTGCGCTTTCCACCGGGAATATCTAATTAACACGGAACATGGCTGAGATGACGGCGACGGTGGCGTTAAAAACTCCGCTGAGGAGATCCTTCAGCGAGCATGTGAAGGTCTCCACCAATAAGGCTTGGGATGCCTTCTGGAGGAGCACGAGGGAGAGACGGCTGTGGGGTGAGTCGGGATGGGAATGCTTGGTTGTGCAGCTGGTTGACAGAGGAAAGGTTTGTGCATTAAAGGATGCGTGTTATGACCGGTTTCCTCTTTCTATACATTTATATTGTTGACATCAATTTTTGCATTTTTTTCCTTACGGTTCCATTGTCAGTAAGCTATGTATGTAGTGTATCCATTTGTTATACTGTCTTTGGTGTGTTGAAATGCAGTGAAACCTCAGTTAGCATCCGCCCTGGTTAACATGTTTTTCAGTTAGAGTACACAATTTACACCAAAATCTTGCCTCAGTTTGCGTTCATACCTGGATAGCATACAATAGAGCATTATCACGTTATTAATGAACTGCGTAATCCTTACTTAATGTATTTTTATGTTTATTTTGTTAGCACAAGTTGCTAACAAAATGGCTACCGGAAACCAGAAGTTATCTACATTGCCATTGTCTATGATGTCATCGTGTTTGACTCTCAAAAAATGTTCATACAGAACATATTTTTACCATTTACAATTGAAGTTTTACGTGCATTAAACATTCTAAATGAATATAAACGACTAATGAAGGGGATAAATGAACATTTAAGGTTACTTTTTCCTTCATTGAAGACGTGACTGTTGCCAAAGATGATGTCCCAACGAGACACCACCCGGACTTAATGTTCCTGTTTTGTCAGGAGTTATTTGTGCATTAAAGGGTGCGTGTTATGACCAGTTTCCTCTTTCTATACATTTATATTGTTGCCATCCATTTTTACATTTTTTTCCTTACGGTTCCACTGTCAGCAAGCTATGTATGTAGTGTATCCATTTGTTATACTTCAGTTAGCATCCGTCCTGGTTAACATGTTTTTCAGTTAGAGTACAAAATTTACACCAAAATCTTGCCTCGGTTTGCGTCCATACATGGTTAGCATACAATATAGCATTATCACGTTATTAATTATTATTATTATTAAGACGTGACTGTTCCCAAAGATGATGTCCCAACGAGAAACCACCTGGACATAATGTTCCTGTTTTGTCAGGAGTTATTTCTTGAATTAAATTGTGTTTTAATGATGCTAACCAATATCCAATCAAACATAGTAAGTGGTACATCATTTATCACCGTTCATTAGTTCCAAACACAATCTCTGAGAGTGAATTATTTAAATATTTGGAATATTTTCATAGATAGAGCATAGTAAAGCTGTAGAACCTGTAGAAAACAAGTACTTATTCTAAACTTATGAAATTGTTTCAAACTTAGTGGAGAAGAAGGATTTTCTTGACCAATAATAAGCCATAGTCAACCACAAAACTGTGATCATTTATTGTTATTTTTTTTTTAAAAAGCATCCTGCCAAGCAACTAGGAAACCCATTTAAAATAACTCACTAAATATGTATTTCATGTTTAGAAGTCAGGTAGTATTTTTCCATAAATGGTTGGTAGGTCACTATTTTATTTCATTTTAAAAAGCCATTTCCATCACACTAGTGCTGATGAGCATTAAGCACCGAATCCTCCAATAATGCTGCACAGTCAGCACAGACAGATTGGTGGTTTCACAACTGATTGAAGCTGTAATTTGTATATATGCGTTTGATTAAGCTGCATTTTGGTTTGAGGGGCTTGTTTCGGGGCGTTATTTAATGGATGGTTACCTCCCTGAACTGGCTGTTCAATGTCAAGGTGACCCAGTAACACAGCATCGTAACTAACCTCGGCCTGCTGCAGCCATATGGGCGTCTGAGGTGTAAATGTGAGATTGGAATGTGAAGGCTCGGGAATATGAGTGGCAGCTAAAGAAATTTCCCCGTGTTTTAATATTTTTACCATCCATGTGCAACAGCCGGTTCTGCCTTGTGGTGTTCCTATGAAAGTCGATACCATATCCAGCCTACTGCTGGTTATGTGTTAAAGTTAACACACGATGTCATGAGTCATCACGCTCAGCGACTGGCTGAGAGGCGTGTTATGTAACGCCGCGCTTCATAATAATCACGTCATAAAGTCAAAGAGAGACAAATGGTCTCACTTGGCTTGGTGTATTTCAGGAGTAAAACAGTTCAGCTTATCTGAAATTTAGCTAAAGCAACAATGCTATCTAATATACTGACGTGCGGTTTATTTCCCAAAATGTGAAAATGATCAAATTCAGTTCCACTTTTGAAGTGATGATAACTTCATGTATCTGAAAGTCAACGGAGTGAGGTTCCCAAGACTGTTAGTTAGCATAAGGCTCGTGAAACAATGAAGAGCATGTTTTGAAATGTTCGCTATACATGACACGTTGTTAGCTTTTGTTGTGGATGTCGTCATCAAGTTTGAAGTAACTAAATTATTATGTTTTTTTTTCCTAAAGCCTACATCACAACCGGTCATCTGAGCTTATACGGCTGGTCTATGTGCCAAAAAACACAAAAAACGCACAACGGGCACACAAAAGACGTTATTTTCGGGTCGTGGTCTTCAACTTTGAAGTAAATTATTACGTTTCTTTTTTTTTTTCCTAAAACCTACATCACAACTGGTCATCCGAGCTCTTACAACTGGCTGATTTTTGTCTCAGACAAGCAAAATTGACTAACATGGGATTGATGATGTCATTAACGGACAGTTAAAAAAAGCAGACACAGTATAACAGTTCGCAAATCGTAGTTAATTGGTTCCAGACCCCGCCATGTTAAGTGAATATCCTAAAATAGTATTCGATATTAATATATTGAATATTTTCTACCATTATAGTCATAGTTATCCCATTATTAGAGACCTGTATAATTGACATAACACCCCTACAGTCACCATAGAGACGGCTGCTACTGGCACAGCAATCTACTGAGCTAGCGAGTTAGCCTCTCAAATTCACTTATTGCGAACTTAAGAAAGGGAGTTGGGGAGAAGAACAAAGTAAGAAGCAAAGTCTTACCACTTCCACACAGAATGAGAGGAGAATGTTGGCTACCCATGTTAGCGCATCAGAATGTCAGCGATTCCTCAATGTTGTTAGCTTTTGTTGTGGATGTTGTCGTCAACTTTGAAGTAACTAAATGATTGTTGTTGTTTTTTTTCCTAAAGCCTACATCACAACCGGTCATCCGAGCTCTTACGCCTGGTCTATGTGCCAAAAAACGCACAACGGGCGCACATATGACGTGATTTTCGGGTCGTGGTCTTCAACTTTGAAGTAACTAAATTATTACATTTTTTTTTTCCCAAAAACCTACATCATCCATGCTCTTACGGCTGGTCTACGTGCCAAAAAACGCAAAACGGGCGCACATATGACGTGATTTTCGGTCGTAGTCTATGAGAACTTTTGTTTTCTTACGTTTGATAGACAAACTTATGCACTTTGGTATGTTTTGCTAGTGTCAGTGTCAGCAAAATGTCATGTTTTTCATTGACACATTTGAATGAGTATTGCCTATACTAGCCTGAAAAAAATACTTAATTTAGCCAAATATGATTTGTTAAAAGCTTGTTGATTTTCCAATTTATTCCACAACATAAAAGTTCGGCAAAACATTGGTGTTCGTGCCTTCAGCCCCCGTGCACCATGTTTTATGATTTATCAGTAATCCATAATCACTCGCTGTTTCCAATTCTCTCCACTACGGGACCTTCTCCCGTCCTTTCTTCATCCTTCATCATCGGCACGTCTCAATATTTACGCCAGCGCTAACAAGTTGCCGTAACTCACAGGCCAAATATGGACTTTGACCCACACTGCTGCTCCAAACAAAAGTATTTTCTCTAAACCTCTATCTCATGCCTCCACACGCAGCCATCAGCAATATGATAGGGTGACGGTCTCCAGAAGCCCCAACGCCAAAGAAGAATCTAAAGCGATTGCCAACAGGTCTGACAAAGTGACGACAACCCGCAAATGGAAGCAATATTGATTTTTAGGCCGCATCGTTTCCAACACACACAGAGCTTTGAATGGCTGCATTCAAAGTGTGACAGCTGATAGCTCAGCTGGCTTCACATTTTCTCCTCTTTTAATTGATCCTGCTTCTCTTCAGCAAAAGTCTCCGCTTTCCCTTTTCTGCTTAGTAACGTCACGCTGAAGGCTACATGGACGGATAAGCTTTTAAAACTCAATTTATGATTAGGAATTAGAACTGTATGCTTCACCTGGGTTAGAGAATTATCTTTTGAATATGTTTCTAGGTTACCTTTGGTGTACTTTGGAGTCGGGGAAATTGTCATTTCACAAAATGAAAACACGCCAATGGTTGTTTAATTGGGAATAGAGCCAAAAAAATAGGCCTGCAAAAACATGGAAGTGGAATGTTCGAGCATTATTATGTCTTTTTAGAAAAAAAACGCACAATTTGAATTAGGTCACTATCAAAGACGTATTCAGTTTTTTTCCAACCTGACTGCTCGCTCCCAAAGATGTAGTTATGTAGTTAAGTTTTTTTTTTTCAACTTTTTGTTTTTTCATGTAAAACAACCATATTTTGTGTTATTTTGTGGCATAGTTCTTTTTCTGCTGGAGCCTATCCCAGCTGTCTTGGGGTAACCGGTCGCCAGCCAATCACAGAGCACATAGAGACAGCAACCATTCAGTCACATTCATACCTATACCTAGCCTAACCTTTGGTAATGGTAATGGTTTTATTTCATTTGAACATGCATCAGATTACAATTGAATGCATCCCATAATCAGTTCACAGTTCCACATATGCAAAAGGAGTAGGAAGAATCAAAGCTTATTCAGTCCTACCCCTCCATCTGGTACTTTTACAATCAGTAACTGTTACATTTGTTCACTTCCTGCTTTCCTAATATGGTTTAAGTTTTTGGTGATATGACCATACAATGACATAATGGGTACCATAGTAACTGCCAATATAGTGATATATATAGCACATCCTTGTATTTAGAAAATATCAACTGCTTGTATCAACTGCTTTCTTTGGGAATATACCAAGTCCATGTAGTAGCCTTAGAGGACAATATTCTGTGTTCCTCAGTGAAAAAGTTTCAAAAAGTTTAATCAGCTTCTCGTTTGTGTTCAACCTTAGAGGTTTCACCTTATCACTTCACAACATTTGCAATATGGTCATAAGAACCCCTTACACTAAGTCTGATAAACTTTCAATGTAACTTAATTCCCTGCCAGAGGACCGACTCGCTGACAATTACGCAACAATTTTCACATTCTTACATAATGAAGCCGCCTGGCGGTGATTAAAAGTGATGTAAGATTGATACTGAAGCTCGGAGCCAAAAGGTCCCAGAAGGAACCGATGTGACATTGACTGTCGATTGCCATCAGAGACGCGAATCCAAACTAAACTAAGCCCTGGCAGAAATGGCAAAGTGGGTGTATGTCGTCTTCGTTTGATGGAAACAAACTTATTATAGAATGTGTTTTATTTCAACATTTATGACATTGTTTCATAACTGACATATTTCAATAAAATAAAAATAAATCATTAAACCTTAACTTAAAAGCCCAAGGCTCGGGGCCCTGGTGCACCGTTCCATTTCCCCCACCCACCCACTTGTGTGACAAATAATGGAAGACCGAGAAAAACACTGGAAGCCGATAGAAAGACATTCTAATTCAAGGCTGTGCTGGCGAAATCTCACCAAGGCGGGTTTGATGGATGATTGGAGGATCAAACTGAGCTTTATTTCTTCTTTAGTTTCTATAAACAAACCTGTCATTAATGGCTACCTGGATTTCATCCTAAACACTTCAGTCAGGTGACTTCCTGTACGTTTCCGCTGATTTTCTACATCCATTTTTCTTATGAACCTCCACCTGGCTCCTTTTGCTTTCCCACTCTATTTACCGTCTCTATTACAGACTCAAGGGAGAATATGCGGTTTCCCACTATTCTTCTGGTGGTTTTGTTAAAGTTAAAGAAAAAAAATCACTTCCAGATGCTGTGGAATAGGAAATATCTATATGGAATAGAAATGTAAAGGATTCAGGTTTCAAGATCCTGGAATCCAACATTAGCACAGTGAACGTTGCAGTGTTGTACCTACGGTATTTACCAAAAGGTTCAGTCATTCCTTAGAAAAAAAACAAAACAAACGTTTGCACATTCAAGGCTCCTTGGTATCAGTTTCATCTACAGGGCTCTACATTAAAAACAAAAAGGTGAGAACTACTTGCCCGAACTTGCCCCATGTAAAATGAAAAGACTGCCATAATGATATCATATATCAATATATGCTGATAATTCATCAGATAATAGTACTGACGCATTGTATTTGGAGGAATGTCTGAAAATGTGTGGAGATGTATGTTAACATGGCACGCCATACTACCTTACCTCTCTTACTACCTTAACTCTCTAACAAGATCTCAGTGTATAGACTGGTCATATATCTCATCTCGTCTCATATTATCTACATACTGTATTGTATATAACTCTGGGAAAAACTGTTGTTTTTTGTTAATACTTGGGTTGTTTATATTGTTTATTTTTCTATATTGTGTATTTTGTACTGCTTAACTGACTCTGTACTCTTGCTGCTGTGCAATACAAATTTCCCCACTGAGGGACGAATAAAGGCATATCTTAATCTTAATCTTACATATCGTAATCGTAGTAAGCAGTGATATTTATAAGTTGTACACCACAATGAAACATTATTGAATAGACACATTTGTGTACTAGTAAAGTGTTTTTAATCCAGAAAAAAAATGCTAAATGGTCAAACAATAATTGAGAAAAATACACTAGATTTTGTAGCTTGTGCAAAATCAGCACTTGGTATCGGATCGAATCGGTGGGGTTTCATTGTGACCACTTCAAATTGTCACAGCAATGTGATTCACTCACCTGTGCCATCATTTGATTTGCTGCCGCTAATAAAACACTCGTTTAGGAGGCACTGTTTCATCACTTTTTGCTGTTTTCCTTCAGAAGTTGTTGAAGAATTAGACCATGTTGGCAGGGACGCCATGATAGATGTTTTCCAAGTCAAACGATCGCTGATTGGTTGATCGGGTAAAACGCGGACTGTGGACTGTGGTCTAAATAAACAATTCTGATTGGTCCATTTCAAGATTTGCAAAAGATTGGTTTGCAAATTACCACCAGAATTACGCAGTCCGTGTTTTACCAACACCCAACAAGAACCGCTTTTAAAAAAAACTCTTGGTAGTATGGCATTCCAAAGTGCACTTGCCCAACGGGAATATCACTGATTGGATTTACTTGCCCGAATTTTGTTTTAACTTGCCCCGGGCCATTGGTACATCGTTATTGTCGAGCCCTGATCTAGAATGTTATAGAAACTACTTGGTATGTTTTAGAATGATCGAGGAATTGAGTGTTAAGGATCAAGGTTCAGGTCTTTTCAGGTCTAAACAAAAACTGCATTCTGGGTGACCAGACATTTTGTGAAGTATGGCAAAATATGACTTTTCGTGTAGACAAGCAACCCACGGTGACATCACAAATGAGACCAGAAGTCAGAACTGCTGATACGTCAACATAACAGTTGGATTTTTTTGATTAGCATAACTAATACTTTTTCTTCAGTATCTCTTACATCATATGCAAATGATGCAATGACATCATCTAGCGACTTCAAGGACAGCGTCTTACTGAGGAGTTGGCAAAGGTACTTACAGTACAATGAAGCTGGACTTCCGTGAAGATCCAATTTGCTCAGCTCTGGGTGCGAACTCCAACGTTGTTAATGCGGCGACAGCTGTAATAAGAGCGAGACAAAGATGTCAAGTGTTGATCTGATATTGTTTTCACATATTTGTTTTGTTTTCCACGTCGAGTGCACCAGACTTAAGAAGTGTGGGAGCCCAGCAGGGATTTGAGTTTGAAAAAGCAGCCAATAGTCTCGGCATCTGTCACACGGGGATTCGTAGCGCATAGTGTTGCAACTAACCTACGCTGAACCTACGGAATAGTTGTCTTATTTAATCTGAAGATACACACATACACACACAAAGTGTTTTCAAATGACAAAGAAGGATGCTTTTCTAGTCTTTTTTGCTTTGTTTCCCTAGAGGAAGTCAACCTGCTCCTCCTTCACATGGACACCTGTTAGGCGACATTCAATTTGCAGTTAACGCGTTTCCCATTTGCAGTTAGCTGGCTCAATGGCTACGTAAGCGCTCGCTGAAACATTTCATTACTCAACTTTCCTCTCGCAGAGCCAAGATTTGGTGGCAAAATTTGTCGAGGTGGTGAGAAATCTGGCTTCCAAAAATTCATTCGTGGTAAGTCGGGATGTGGGCAAAATTCAATTTCAAAGTCTTGCAATAAGACATAAATTAATCGATTGTTGATTTTTTTTTTATGCCTCTTAGCGAGGTGCTGAATAGAACAACAGCAAACAGAGTGAGACCTCTTGTCAGTTATACAGTCACTTTGTCTCTGCGGGGGCGTAGCATACACACAGTGAAAGAGTGTAACGAACACAGTAGACATTAGCAGGGAAAAAGATGCTTACAAAGCCAAACGCCACAAAACCCTGTGGGGCAATATTCATATTCAATATTATTACCAGCCAGTATGCCAAATTTATTTGAAATGGGAGCAATATAAAAGCCAACAACATGAACTTGCCAACCTAAAACATATCCACCCAACCCAGTTTTCCCACCCCGGGAAAGAAAACTACACATCGAGATACAGAGCCTCATTGAAAGAAGTAATGGCAAAAGAAACGCTGCTCTTTAATACAGTTGAAATGCCAGCATTTCCAGAAACGCTGCAAATGTTTGACAGACTGTGAGAAAATATATAACGCAAATTTTTACAGAGTGGAAGATGACATATTGAAATGCGTGGGTTTTCTCCCGGTACTCCGGTTTCCTCCCAGATTCCAAAAACATGCTAGGTTAATTGGCAACTCCAAATTGTCCATAGGTATGAATGTGAGTGTGAATGGTTGTTTGTCTATATGTGCCCTGTGATTGGCTGGCCACCAGTCCAGGGTGTACCCCGCAAGTCATTTGTAGCACTACGTTACATGAATGAGACACCCATCCTTATTAAATTCCCCTACCTTGCACTCGGATGCAGAGAGATACAAGGTTCTACTCACATTCCGTGTGGAAGTGGTACATTAGTGGCTTCTTACGCCGTCCTTCTTCCCACTCTTTCTAAGGTTTGGAAGGAATAAAAGTCCTTGTAGCATTATAGTATAGAATTCAGTGTAAACAATGACGGTCTGGAACCAATTAACCTTTATAAACAAGAGATTAATGTAATTAATTAATTAATTAATTAGTTAATTACCCTCGGCCATCTCTGTGTGGAGTTTGCATGTTCTCCCCGTGCATGCGTGGGTTTTCTCCGGGTACTCCGGTTCCCTCCCACATTCCAAAAACATGCTAGGTTAATTAGCGACTCCAAATTGTCCATAGGTATGAATGTGAGTGTGAATGGTTGTTTGTCTATATGTGCCCTGTGATTGGCTGGCCACCAGTCCAGGGTGTACCCCGCCTCTCGCCCGAAGACAGCTGGGATAGGCTCCAGCATCCTCCGCGACCCTAGTGAGGAAAAGCGGTAGAAAATGAATCAATGACTTATTATATATTTACATAACACTGGTTTATAAGGCCTCACAGCTAGGAGACCCGAGTTCAATTCCACCCTCGGCCATCTCTGTGTGGAGTTTGCATGTTCTCCCCGTGCATGCGTGGGTTTTCTCCGCGTACTCCGGTTTCCTCCCACATTCCAAAAACATGCTAGGTTAATTGGCGACTCCAAATTGTCCATAAGTAATGAAATGTAGGTCACCAAACATAAACAAATGCTAGCATCACAACAAACCAGAGTTCAAGTATACTAAAATGATCTCCAAGGCCAAAACATGATATTTCATCAAAGCAAGATTGTATTCCAAGCTTTCAAGCTATAGGCATCAATCTAGGGGAAGACGCGTTTAGGCATGTTAAACACGTGTTACGTAATTTATGGGGTACCACATCGTGCGCCGGCTGATGATGTGACCTTTACAAGGAGGACGGCGGGATGGGGAAACGAGCATGAAGGGGAGCAAATGAGATTTAGTGCCTCTTGTTCTTGGCGGGAGTCTCTTTCTCTGGCAGCTTTTGAAAGCATCTTGTGGGAAACTCCACCCACCCGGCTGTTCTCTGCCGTCTGGCCAAGTGTTTGTTAACAAGCGCTCCTGTACTCCTGTTGAGCGCAAAGGCAGTCCATTAATTTGCAGATTCCCTTTATTTATATTGAAATGCTCCATTGTTACTGTTGTGCTTAGAGATCACATTGGACAGCATGGAGTAAGTCAACGTCTCTATTAGTGAAGACACATGGATTTGCTTCATCACGGTATTCCAAATTGGGAACACATAATTTATATGAATGATTTGGACATCTTGATTATTTTAAAGTTTTTGTCTACTGAAAGGATGCTATTATTCATAAACACACATCAAAATATGACATGTATTGTTCCACAGGTTGACAATGAGCTCATCATAATTCCGACCTTACTACAGCTCGTTTGTTACAAACTAGGATTACGACAAGTGCATGAAGGGATTTATAAGCGAGGAGGAGGATTTTGTAGATGATGTGGGACTTGACCAGAAGCCAGCGGAGACGGATGAGGGTTGGGGTGATGTGCTGCCAGGGCTTGGAGTGAGTAAGAACCCTGGCAGCTGAATTCTGCGCACACTGGAGCCTGTCCAGGGCTTTGCTGGGAGCCCCCAACAGGACTACATCGGAGTCGTGAAGCCGGGAGGTGCTGAAGACATGGATTAGTGTTTCTGCTGCTGCTGCAGAGTCTGAGAGTGAGGGATGGAGACGAGAGATGTTTTTTTTTAGATCGTCGAAGGCAGATTTGGTTACTGATTAGGTGTGAAAGGGAAAGGAAGTCCACGGTGATGCCAAGGTTGTAGATTTCATTAGATGATTTTATTGAACAGCCGTCAACATGGAGGAGGAAATCTCCAACCTTCTGGAGCAGCAGCTTGGGCACCACAACCATGAGCTCTGTCTTGTTTTAAAATAGGTTGTCAACCATGTTTTTTATGGATTGATGAGTATCTTCTGCGTGGCAATCAAATTTGAGACCACGTTGGCATACGATCTGAGCTTGCCTTCAAATGTTCTCCAATCGTTGATATCACTACAGTAGATGTTCACCGAGATGACCATGTTGTCCATGTTCTGTGCCGATTATCCTCATTAGGATTGACTATGCCCTATTATTCAGTGTGGAAGTGGTACATTTTCACCTGCTAATTTTGTCCTTCTTCCTCAGTTTCAAACCCATTCTTGTCTTTAGGATAAACAAATTGGAGGCTAACTAGTTATTTCGCTTGAGAGATGCCGTTGCCGGCACACAAGAGATGCGTAATTTGATGGAAACAAAGGCAGAAAAGCTCGCACATGTATATTTTAATGCCATGTGCAATCATCTGAAATAGTACAAGGACCTTTTCCAATGATAACGATGAGTTATGTCTTACTATTGCTTATCATATCTACTATATTAGGTAATATAAGTATATAGGTGACTAGGGGTGTTTACAGAGCTCTAATAATGTTAAAACTCATATTTTTTTATGCTGTAACTATAAAAATATTCAATTTACTGTATTAATATTGGATTGATTGTACATTTTCTGGTGACAATCCATCCATGTTCTGTGCCGATTATCCTCATTAGGATTTACTATGCCCTATTATTCAGTGTGGAAGTGGTACGTTTTCACCTGCTAATTTTGTCCTTCTTCCTCAGTTTCAAACCCATTCTTGTCTTTAGGATAAACAAATTGGAAGCTAACTAGTTATTTTTGGAAATGTTCAACTCTCATCCTCTAAATGTGTTATGATATCAATAAGAACTCACTGTGCAAAATTTTGAATTTTTTTAACAATATTTAGAGGTTGCTCAAGGCCTCTGAATATTTCCAGAATTGCTCGTTTTGGAGGAAATTGTACCATTTTAAGAACGCAAAGCAAAATAAAATAAAACAGTTGGTACTGCTGGGTCAAAAAGAGCTAATGCTATCAGCTCCTCACTCAAATACCACAGATGCCCTGAAAACTTGTTCACTGCAGCCTTGGAAATTGCTGGATGAATTTCTTCATACCTTTTCAGAAATTAAAGATCATTATAAGGGGCACCGATGGCATCAGCAGCTGTGAACCAAGCTCTAGCATACAGTCCCACAACGAACACACAAATGTCGCAAATTCCTCTAGTTTCGTAAAAAGTGAGTTTGAACTGATTGCCAAATAGGTGAAATAAATATTATATATTTGCATGGATAATTTTCAGCATGTTCACTAGGTAAAACCAGCATAATAAAAATCACCTGTGGTAAAAATGAATGCAAATTTGGTGTCAGGGAAGTCCAATGCTGTCATAAACTCCAATTAATGATCATTATTAAACCAATAAAACATGTTTGCACAAATTATTATAATTTGTGAAAACTCCTGAATATGCACAGCATATATCAAACTTCAAAGTTGTTTAGGAACCTCTAAATATTAATCAATATTGATACAATTTTACAATTGAAAGTTGAAAAATAAGGACCACCCTAATGTTTACTATATTAGGTAATATAAGTATATAGGTGACTAGGGGGTTAGCGCGCAGACCTCACAGCTAGGAGACCAGGGTTCAATTCCCGCCCTCGGCCATCTCTGTGTGGAGTTTGCATGTTCTCCCCGTCCATGCGTGGGTTTTCTCCGGGTACTCCGGTTTCCTCCCACATTCCAAAAAACATGCTAGGTTAATTAGCGACTCCAAATTGTCCATAGGTATGAATGTGAGTGTGAATGGTTGTTTGTCTATATGTGGCCTGTGATTGGCTGGCGACCAGTCCAGGGTGTACCCCGCCTCTCGCCCGAAGACAGCTGGGATAGGCTCCAGCACCCCCGCGACCCTCGTGAGGAAAAAGCGGTAGAAAATGAATGAATGAATGAGGTGACTAGTGGTGTTTACAGAGCTCTAATAATGTTAAAACTAATGTTTTTTTATGCTGTAACTATAAAAATATTCAATTTACTGTATTAATATTGAATCTGGTTATCGAAGTCGGGTCTGGAACTAATTAACCACGATAAACAAGGGATGACTGTACAAAATGATAAACACGGCGAGGTATGAATAGGGTTTCATTTGGAAGCATTGTGTTACTGTGATGGTACTGTCGCATTCGGCTTTCTTCAGGTACCTTCATGTTGCCCCAGAGTGTTGAAAGTGAAAGGATGCTTTAATTACATTTAGTCCTGGGGTAGTGCAGCAATCTGTTGCACTCCTGCAGCTAAAAAAGAAAAAAAAAAGTTTAAACCTCTGTCTCACAGGATAATATAATTGTTTTCTGTTTTCCAAGCCTCCAAACCTAAACATTGACGTGAATCTGCTGATGTCAAAATATGCCATGGGAGGGTTTTTTTTTTTTTTGTCTCACTAAATTACACTTCTTCTGTTTTGACAACGCCTCCCTCCAAGTCATGAATCAATCCATATTTTTTCTTCCTCTAATGAAAACACGGCAACATGGACATTTGCGGTAAAATGACTAACTCCTTTAGAACAAAAGGAGGCCTAAGTCATTTACATTTTATACCTCATATGGTGAGCAGCGTGATCTGAGGCAGGCTTCCCCTGTGCAACTGATTTGTTCCGCTTTTGATTGAAATACGCATGTGCTAACTTAACAGGCCTGGGGAGCCTCACTCTGTTTCCACCAGTCTGTGTCGTAGCTTAAGTATCACCTTGGAAATTATTTATTTACTTTTTTGTTCGGTTTGAGACCAAACACTCCCGATTTCAACAGTTGCCCATTTAGGCAGAAAATTGCCTAGGCGTCTACAGACAATACAATAGAAATGTGTTAATAATCAGTGAACACACCCACTGTAAACAATGCCCAAAAAATTTTGTTTTTAGTTTGAAACGTTTCCTGTCCTGCACCAAATCCATTCTTGTTTACTTATGTTATGATTTACGATTACGATACTCTCCTGCATCCTCTTCAGACATGCTAAAATTGATTTATAGTCAACAAAAACAAGGGATGGGACTTCAAAGAAATTAGCTTTATAAGCGATCAGCCGAAAAAAAAACACCAGACCAGCCAATCACAAGGCACATATAGACAAACAACCATTCACACTCACATTCATACCTATGGACAATTTGGAGTCGCTAATTAACCTAGCATGTTTTTGGAATGTGGGAGGAAACCGGAGTACCCGGAGAAAACCCACGCATGCACGGGAAGAACATGTAAACTCCACACAGTGATAGCCGAGTGTGGAATTGAACCCTGGTCTCCTAGGTCTCCTAGGTCCACTGAGGGTGGAATTGAAATCTTGAATTGACCCTCGGCCATCTCTGTGAGTGTGAATAGTTGTTTGTCTATATGTGCCCTGTGATTGGCTGGCGACCAGTGTATTGTGTAACCTGCCTCTCACCCGAAGACAGCTGGGATAGGCTCCAGCACCCCTGCGACCCGTGTGAGGAAAAGCAGCAGAAAATGAATGAATGAATGAATATTTAAAAGGGGACCTATTGTGCTTTGTATTGATTTTTGGACTCCTATAGAGCAGCTACACACAATAACCTGTACAGAATGCTTTCTAGATCTTCCAGATTCGACTGACTAATCCACTTCCTACCAAAGTCACGATGGCACCCGGAGAGGTGGGAGAAGGCAGGATCATAGAAAGGCAGAGAAAAGTGATAAAAGTGAGAACGGGTTTAAGGGGTGAAGTTGGAAGGTGGGCCCGGGAGAGTAGTTGTCGTCTGAGATGTAGCTTAGGCGCTATGACGGGTGGGATAAGGCGGCGATGGCAACAGTATGCCGCCGATAAGATCAGCGATAAGAAACAGCGGCAGGTCAGGAGCCTGAGAGCAGTAATAACCAAGCGATGCTGTCGACTAAACGGTAGTTTTTCTTCATATTCGGACTGATTTTGTGTAACAATGTTCTAAATTCAAAAGTTTAGACAAAGAAGGCAAAGTCATGAAAATATTTTTTCCCATCATGGCTTCCAATGTGAACATACGCAAGCCTGAGTAATGACATCACACCAGTAATTGCTTATCTGAACGTGCTCTCATCATACTCTTATGCTGAGATGCTTCGATTTCCCGTCATGGCGTCGCCTTCTCTATCCATTAGTGCTCTCTGAAACGCTTCTCTGGGGAGAACGGGCGCACGTTAACCATCGCCCGATTGTCTCAGGCTTTTAAAGAAAAGGAACAGCTCACACTTCTCCAGAGTGAACAATGGCCCCAATTGTTTTTTTTTTTCCACAACGCCCTCCTTCTCTCGCCCACAGCGTTCAATCTGAGTCGACCCATTTCAATCAAAAGGGGGACCAAACTGCAGGTATCAGGGACAAAACAACAGTAAATGAAGGTAGAGGTTCCAGCTTGGAGTTTTTCTTTACTTTGAGTTTTGTTTAGTCATCTTTGTGTTGTTGACACAAATAAAACTCGGATATTTAAAGCACAAAAAATGCCATCCCTAATGTAACATCACGTAAACTGAACCTTCAAATGGAAAATGTATTACGTACCTACGACGGAATGCTCGGATAGAAAGTTAATTTTCCACCGTGTCAAAAATAGTAAGACCAACCCCAACATAACTTTCAGCGACCCACTTCCAGCCTTTGTGTTGGCGGATGTTTTTTTTTTTTTTTTTTATTCCGTATTGGAACCCACAAGCACATAAGCGCACATCCAGACACACACATACATACAGTGTGCAGGCTGCTCTAATCATTTGGTTCCACATTGTGTCTGCTAGCGTAGCATTAGCCTAAATTCATACAGTTTGTCTAATTTAGCCTGTAGTACATTGGCCTCATTTCTCTGGAAAGGACAAAGATGTAGTCTTTCTGCTCTTCTGCATCTGGTTTCTATTGTCATCCCTTTATTATCTGGTCCAGCTTTGCCTCCGGCCTACCGGAGATTCCGTTTTAATGTCATGATCTTTACCAGTCAGTGATTTTCCATAGTGAAAGGTGGCCTGACCTTTATCGTCAAAGCCTTCTATCCGTATCGCACTCGTACGAGGAGGCGGATTTGGTCGCTTGGATTTGGTCTCAAGTGACGGTAGGATATCATCTGTGTGAATATGGAGGATGTACAGTGAAGAAAATAAGTATTTGAACACCCTGCTATTTTGCTATTTCTCCCACTTAGAAATCATGGAGGGGTCTGAAATTTTCATCGTAGGTGCATGTCCACTGTGAGAGAGATAAACTAAAAAGAAAAATCCAGAAATCACAATGCATGATTTTTTAACAATTTATTTGTGTGATACAGCTGCAAATAAGTATTTGAACACCTGAGAAAATGAATGTTAATATTTGGTACAGTAGCCTTTGTTTGCTATTACAGAGGTCAAACGTTTCCTGTAGTTTTTCACCAGGTTTGCACACACTGCAGGAGGGATCTTGGCCCACTCCTCCACACAGATCTTCTCTAGATCAGTCAGGTTTCTGGGCTGTCGCTGAGAAACACGGAGTTTGAGCTCCCTCCAAAGATTTTCGATTGGGTTCAGGTCTGGAGACTGGCTGGGCCATGCTAGAACCTTGATATGCTTCTTACGGAGCCACTCCTTGGTTTTCCTGGCTGTGTGCTTCGGGTCGTTGTCGTGTTGGAAGACCCAGCCACGACCCATCTTCAATGCTCTGACAGAGGGAAGGAGGTTGTTCCCCAAAATCTCACAATACACGGCCCCAGTCATCCTCTCTTTAATGCAGTGCACTCGTCCTGTCCCATGTGCAGAAAAACACCCCCAAAGCATGATGCTACCACCCCCATGCTTCACAGTAGGGATGGTGTTCTTCGGATTGTACTCTTCATTCTTCTTCCTCCAAACACGCTTATTGGAATTATGACCAAAAAGTTCTATTTTGGTCTCATCTGACCATAAAACTTTCTCCCATGACTCCTCTGTATCATCCAAATGGTCATATGCAAACTTAAGACGGGCCTTGACATGTGCTGGTTTAAGCAGGGGAACCTTTCGTGCCATGCATGATTTCACATCATGACGTCTTAGTGTATTACCTACAGTAACCTTGGAAACGGTGGTCCCAGCTCTTTTCAGGTCATTGACCAAGTCCTGTCGTGTAGTTCTGGGCTGATTCCTCACCTTTCTTAGAATCATTGAGACCCCACGAGGTGATATCTTGCATGGGGCTCCACTCCGATTGAGATTGACCGTCATGTTTAGCTTCTTCCATTTTCTAATGATAGCTCCAACAGTGGACCTTTTTTCACCAAGCTGCTTGGTAATTGCTCCGTAGCCCTTTCCAGCCTTGTGGAGGTGTACAATTTTGTCTCTGGTGTCTTTGGACAGCTCTTTGGTCTTCGCCATGTTACAAGTTAAAGTCTTACTGATTGTATGGGGTGGACAGGTGTCTTTATGCAGCTAACGACCTCAAACAGGTGCATCTGATTCAGGATGATACATGGAGTGCAGGTGGACTTCTAATGGGCAGACTAACAGGTCTTTCAGGGTCAGAATTCTAGATGATACACAGGTGTTCAAATACTTATTTGCAGCTGTATCACACAAATAAATTGTTAAAAAATCATGCATTGTGATTTCTGGATTTTTCTTTTTAGTTTATCTCTCTCACAGTGGACATGCACCTACGATGAAAATTTCAGACCCCTCCATGATTTCTAAGTGGGAGAAATAGCAAAATAGCAGGGTGTTCAAATACTTATTTTCTTCACTGTATATTGTGGCAATCGATTGGTCCTTAAGTCGGACAATTAAGAATTTGAAAACATGTCAGAGTTCAAACGAACGGTATCACGAAAGGTTGGTTCTCACTGTGTGACTTTGTTTTCGTTTTGGTATCAGGAATGTTCAAATCATGTTTAATTGATTTATATTTCATTAATAATAGTGATGTAGTTATTTTTCCATTTGTATTATAGTTTAAAAATACGTACCTATATATGTATTTTCTGGACTATAAGTCACTTTTTTTCATAGGTTGGCTGTTCCTGCGACTTATACTCCAGAGCGACTTATAAATGAAAAAAGTTTGAAAAATAATTTACCCATAAAAATGTGACTTATACTCCAGTGCGACTTATGTATGTTTTTTTTTCTACTTAAGTATGCATTTTTGGCATTGTGTGACTTTTACTCCGGAGCGACTTATAGTCCAGAAAATACAGTACTCGACTGAAAAACGAATCGTTACCGTCAAAATACCGTATTTTCTGGACTATAAATCACACTTTTTTTCATAGGTTGGCTGTTCCTGCGACTTATACTCCAGAGCGACTTATAAATGAAAAAAGTGTTTATGTTACATAAACACTGGACACCTTTTCTGTTCATGTTTATTTTTTGTGTAGCTGAATAACCATTGTGTTAGCATATCTTACACCTATTCAGCCTGTTCTCTATTCTTTTATTGCTAGAACTTGCCTTCCAAGAGGACGTAATGTCTGTTTTGGTTAAGTAGTTTGTAAAATAAATTACCCGCAAAAAATGCGACTTATACTCCAGTGCGACTTATGTATGTTTTTTTTCTACCTAAGTATGCATTTTTGGCATTGTGTGACTTTTACTACGGAGCGACTTATAGTCCAGAAAATACAGTACTCGACTGAAAAACAAATCGTTACCGTCAAAATACTGTATTTTCTGGACTATAAGTCACACTTTTTTTCATAGGTTGGCTGTTCCTGCGACTTATACTCCAGAGCGACTTATAAATGAAAAAAGTGTTTATGTTACATAAACACTGGACACCTTTTGTGTTTATGTTTATTTTTTGTGTAGCTGAATAACCATTGTGTTAGCATATCTTACACCTATTCAGCCTGTTCTCTATTCTTTCATTGTTAGAACTTGCCTTCCAAGAGAACGTAATGTCTGTTTTGGTTAAGTAGTTTGTAAAATAAATTACCCATAAAAATGCGACTTATACTCCAGTGCGACTTATGTATGTTTTTTTTTCTACTTAAGTATGCATTTTTGGCATTGTGTGACTTTTACTCCGGAGCGACTTATAGTCCAGAAAATACAGTACTCGACTGAAAAACGAATCGTTACCGTCAAAATACCGTATTTTCTGGACTATAAGTCACACTTTTTTTCATAGGTTGGCTGTTCCTGCGACTTATACTCCAGAGCGACTTATAAATGAAAAAAGTGTTTATGTTACATAAACACTGGACACCTTTTGTGTTCATGTTTATTTTTTGTGTAGCTGAATAACCATTGTGTTAGCATATCTTACACCTATTCAGCCTGTTCTCTATTCTTTTATTGTTAGAACTTGCCTTCCAAGAGGACGTAATGTCTGTTTTGGTCAAGTAGTTTGTAAAATAAATTACCCGCAAAAAATGCGACTTATACTCCAGTGCGACTTATGTATGTTTTTTTCTACCTAAGTATGCATTTTTGGCATTGTGTGACTTTTACTCCGGAGCGACTTATAGTCCAGAAAATACAATAATCGACTGAAAAACTAATCGTTACCGTACAAATACCGTATTTTCTGGACTATAAGTGCGACTTATACTCCAGTGCGACTTATGTATGTTTTTTTTTTTTTTAACCTAATTATGCATTTTTGGCCTTGTGCAACTTATACTTCGGAGCGACTTATAGTCCAGAAAATACGGTATATTTCATTTTTTATTATACGTATAAATGGAAATTCTAAGTTGGGACACATTATTGTTTATCATTCTAATGTTAATCATTCCAGGAAATGTACACTTATAATATGTCATTTTAACAAAATTATTTTACTCATGTACTGTAATTTTGTCGTGATTTTTAGTCTAGTTTCAAGTCCCGGTAATTCTATCGGTAGTGTGCAGGAGTCCTTATAACAAAGTCAGGCATTGATGCCAATGTCAGAGTGCCACAGTTAATGACTGAGCAGTACTTTTTAAAGCAATTGGTCTTCCCATCAGCCTGACTGTGTCGCATTACGTTCGCAGTAATTCAAAGAGGTTGACCAATACATTAAAAGATATTACACACTGTCATTTTCACTGAGCCGGCGGTGTACTGTTTTGTCCTGCAGTCCCAAAGTACTCAAGGAATAATCAATCAAAAGCTGCAATTTAGAGTGACGTAAAGATCAATTGAGAGTGAAACCGTTATACCCGGGATGTATGTCCAAGTTTCCTCAAAGTGCTCAGAAACCTAAAAAGTGAAGTCACGGGCAGGCGGCCAAGCCCAGATCAACACCCCCCCAACACCACCACCACAATCACCCAGCCTTCCATTAAGTCTCAACCTGCCAAGAAAACACTGGAGGGGATTTAGAGCAAGTACAGAAAGAGTAAATTAAACATTGGCAGATTAAATATGGCTCCCTATTAACACAGAAGTGGATTATGAATGGACAATAATGACGTAGACCAATTTTTTTCCCCCCTCTTGTTCCCCAGATATCAGTCATTGTTCTCCTCAAAGATTTACGAGACTCAGGGGAGGAAAGTGCCACAGACGTCAGGCACTGCCAGGCTAATTGAAAGTCTGGCGATGAAGTAAAGTTTTAACAACGGAGTGAAAAAAAAAATCATTGAAAAATGTTTTGAATGTGAAATGGTTTAGCTGTTCTACTGGCTTTAATGTGTTTGTTGACTTATCCCATAATAGATCGACATATTAGATCCCATAGAGCAGGGGTCACAAACACGCGGCTCGCGGGCCAAATGTGGCCCGCAGGATGCTAGTTTAGGCCCCCGCTTTGATTTTGTTTAATGTTAGTGCGGCCCGCGCAAGTTTGATATGGATGCTATATGGTATCATTTACCCAGAAAAAATTATTATTACGTTTGATTAATGTTCATGTTAAAGGTTAAATAACTGTTAATAGTTATCCTCTCTATCCGTGTGGAAGTGGTAAGTTTTTGGCTTTTTAAGTTGAAAGGAAATAACTTGAAGGCTACCGTTTAGGTCGCTAGCTCTCTAGTTTGCGAGTTAGCATGTGTCTCAAGACCCTGCAGTTGCGCAATATGTTGTAAATAAAAAGAGTATAAATGTGACTATAGTCGTGTTTTGTCATGTCTACAGGGCTCTAATAATGCTTTGTTCATTTTAATCTGAAAAAATAATTTGTCTACCCACCAACTATATGTGGTTTCTTAAGTTTTTATTATTTGCCATTTTATTATTATTATGATATTTATTTATTACTGATTGATTTTCTTTATTCTTGATTTGTTTATTTATTTTTCATCTTATTTTGTGTAGAAAAATAAAAAATTAAGATATTTGAGAATAGTGGAATGTTTTATCAGAGCTTTTCTTGTAGAAAATCGGAACCAAAGCAAAGTTTATTCATTTTTCTGTTTTTAATAAATGCTTTTTTTTTTTTTTTTAAACCTGACGCGGCCCAGTCTCACCCAGACCCTAGCTCCAGTGGCCCCCAAGTAAATTGAGTTTGAGACCCCTGTCATAGAGAGTCGACTAAAGTGATTTTTTAAAAATTCCTAATTAGGTTCATCTTCGAACGGTTCTGAACGGTTCCATGGTAATGGTTTTATTTCATTTGAACATGCATCAGATTACAATTGAATGCATCACATAATCAGTTCACAGTTCCACATGTCCAAAAGGAGTAGGAAGAAGCAAAGCTTATTAAATCCTACCCCTCCATTTGGTACTTTTACAATCAGTAACTGTTACATTTGTTCACTTCCTGCTTTCCTAATATAGTTTAAATTGTTTTTTTTTTTGTCACATACCGAAGTACGAGGTGATATGACCATACAATGACATAATGGGTACCAGTTATGTTGTGTTGTTGCGACATCTTGACACAATGAAGCTCTGATGGATTTCACTGCTTGGCAGCAACCAGCAGAGGGTGCTATTGATTCAGGCCCAATTGATTTGCTGCCAGCCTAATTAGGCTGCTGTCACAATCATAATAGAACTCAAACAGGCACAGTTATTGTTTATACCTCAAGTGAGTGGAGTGAGGTTCCCCCAGTTTGCAAAATTAGCACATCAATGCTAATAGTTAATTACTTTGCTTTGGTGTATTTCCAACTTTGGAGTACCTTATATAGTGGATAGAGTAAGGCTCCAGTGTCTGCGTTTCCCCTACTTGACATGCTAACATTTCATAATAAGAATACCTCGGGTGGCGGTCAAAACTTATTGGGTCCCAGTTGGTTTGTGTTTTTGAATGCAGCGAGTCAAACCTATTAAAAAACTGATTTGGCTCATTGGCCCACTGTGTGGGTCCCTCAGCAGTGCCCCTTTTATTATTCCAGTGATTCTCATCCCACTTCAGACGGCCCTGACATTCTCTTCCAGCGTTCTCCTATAGCTTTACCCAAGTTTCCATTTCAGTTTTGTCTTGTCGCTAGCCCTGAAGGCCCTCTTTTATTTATTTTTTTAATTACATTTGTCAGCTTACTAGTGACAGGCAGCCACTTTATTTGTAACTTAAGGAAAAAAAAAACATTCATTTAAATTAGACACAATTACTCTGTGTTCAGACAGACAAGTAGAAATGACAAGTATAAACGGAGACAGCCGTCTCTGGAAGGCGGCGATTAATCACTGAGGCATTTCCTGAGGTGGGCGAACAGGACGGTCCAAATAGCGCTTCTATAGAAATGTGCATGTGGTCCTGTAGATCACCGTGTTCCATGGGCAGAGACTTCCTCTTGTGTTCCGCTATTTGACATTTGTCACAAGAGACCTGAAAGAATGCACGGCATTCGGTGAAGGTTTAAAGCACCTCGGATGACAGGAAAGACGCAAAATCGCTTGTTTTTGAAAGTCCAGTACTTCGGATCCTGATGGCTTAATTTCACTAATAAATGCATAATTAATGCCAACAAATCATTTTGGGGATATTAAATTGACTGTATTAATGGAACCACATATGGTTCCATTAAGAAGCATAAATGTGTGTCCTCAATCCTAACTTAGTCCTCCAATGAAGTCAGTGGCGGTCATGACACATACAGGCAAACAATGCCAAACTTAGCACCATAGTAGACTCCTGCATCACTCCCAAGGAACCCTCAAGTGGGTTTTTTTGGAATTTCCAAACACTTAATGGGGCCGAAAGTCCGTTAATAGCACTCTCCTAACGTGCTGCCAGGGGCTCTGCTGACTCCTGGCAGTGTCCCCAGGTTTCCATCCAGCGCCTGAACAAAACACTTTATTTATAGTGTTGTCAACAAGGACATTCGTTTTGGCTCTCGGCTATGGAAGGCCTTGTGAGTGGGTCGTTGACCTTTTAATAAAACACACTTTTAGACTTTTTAAGGTTTGACTTAATTCAAATTGTCGTATACATTACCTTAATGAATACAGCGGGAAACAATAAAGCATTGGTTCTCATATGGTGTCAACCTGCGACCCGCATTTTACAATGCATTCCAACGTTCATTTAAGTCAAACCACGCAAATGCATTTCTTTTTGTTTAATCACCTGTCATCTTTTTAAGCATTAATACACAAAATTACATGTCTAATGTGCATTTTTAGAGGATTTATTAAGGCATTTTATTAAGGAAATGAAGAGGAACATTACTGCATGCATACAAATGATGCATACATTCTAATTAATGATCAACATTGAAGTAAACACGACCACAAAACTTGGCACTGCAGTGATTGGATACCAAGAAGGAAGACATTTGCTCAGTTTTACTTTTTTACTTTAAAATTTGTATTACATAAATTGTATTTTAATGTCATTTTTGACCAGCTGTCTGTGACCCATGAAGAAATGAAACCAGAACCCAATTTTGGGAATCATTGCCTGAAATAATTTCTTGGAATATAAAACACTTTTTATTCGTCAAGATGGAACTATCAGTATCATAAAGCTTTTATCAAATCTGATATTGTTGATGTAACAGAAAGTGTAAAAAGGAGTTTAAGAACCGTATAATAAAACTAAAATGAAACGATTCACGCGTCGGTGTGACTGAGGCGTAGTATATCAGAAACTGGAAATCATATCAAACCTTATGGATTGTGCGTTTCACATTTTGAAGTGACTGAACTATCATAAGATATTTTGAGCGCATGAAAAGCTGCTATCAGTAGTATCAGTCTTTCTGTATCAAGCCGTAAATAAAAAAAATGGAAGGCTATGCAGGGGAGGGGGCATTTTGATACATTTTGTGCAATAAGGATGCTAAAATTAATCCATACAGGAGACAGTCGTCCCTTGTGTTTTTCAGAAATGGATTTATTAATGATGCATACTGAAACGCAAGTCATTTATAGCACTACGTTACATGAATGAGACACCCATCCTTATTAAATTCCCCTACCTCGCACTCGGATGCAGAGAGACACAAGGTTCTACTCCCATTCAGTGTGGAAGTGGTATATTAGTGGCTTCTTATGTCGTCATTCTTCCCACTCTTTCTTAGGTTTAGAAGGAATAAAAGTCCTAGTAGCATAATAGTTGTGGAATTCAGTGTAAACAATGACGGTCTGGAACCAATTAACCTTTATAAACAAGAGATGAATGTAATTAATAAGGAATTTTATGTTTTAATTAAAAAAAAAAAAAAAAGACCAGGGTTCAATTCCACCCTCGGCCATCTCTATGTGGAGTTTGCATGTTGTCCCCGTGCATGCGTGGGTTTTCTCCGGGTACTCCGGTTTACTCCCACATTCCAAAAACATGCTAGGTTAATTAGCGACTCCAAATTGTCCATAGGTATGAATGCGAGTGTGAATGGTTGTTTGTCTATATGTGCCCTGTGATAGGCTGGTCCAGGGTGTACCCTGCCTCTCGCCCGAAGACAGCTGGGATAGGCTCCAGCACCCCCACGACCCCACGGAAAAAGCGGTAGAAAATGAATGAATGAATGAATGAATTTAAAAAAAAAGACCAGGGTTCAATTCCACCCTCAGCCATCTCTGTGTGGAGTTTGCATGTTCTCCCCCGTGCATGCGTGGGTTTTCTCCGGGTACTCCGGTTTCCTCCCACATTCCAAAAACATGCTAGGTTAATTAGCGACTCCAAATTGTCCATAGGTATGAATGCGAGTGTGAATGGTTGTTTGTCTATATGTGCCCTGTGATTGGCTGGCAACCAGTCCAGGGTGTACCCCACCTCTCGCCTGAAGATAGCTGGGATAGGCTCCAGCACCCCTGTGACCCTTGTGAGGAAAAGCGGTAGTAAATTAATTAATTATTTATTTTTTTTTTAAGAGCTGAGGGGCCAGCCCCAGCCCCAGGGCTGTACTTTGGACACCCCAGTCTTTTCTATGTCTGCCATCACTGGTACCATTCTGTGCTGGTATTACACAAATAGTTTTTTTTTTGTTGTTTTTCAACTGAAGAAAAAAACAGTGTACCAGTGTGCTATTACAGAATTTATTAATTAAACCCACAAGGATCTATGTTAAAAAAAAAATATTATATTGGTGCCTTTCAGTCGACAGACGCTAACACTCATAATATTTAGCTATTTTAACAAAATTAGCTTGGTCCTTGACATGTTCAGCACGTACTGAAGACGTGCAGGGAAAAGTCAGATTAAGTTCAGTTGAAGTGTTTTGGTACGAAGCAGTGTTCAGAGGGTGAGGCGCATTTTGAGAGGGAAGGACACTTCCTGTCCGGGCTGCATCGGAAATACCGAACCCCCAAAGCCTCAGAGGCTGGATTCAGACGAGCCTCTGTGCAAACACACGTTTACACAAATAAGTCAACCGGAGCACACACACACACACACACCGCAGCACACATGCAAAAAAAAAAAAAAAAAGAAGAAGAAATGTGGATTTTGCTGGGGTAAAACACAGCAAGCACCTCTTATAGCGTAGCACACACGAGCATGCACACAGACTCCCATCCGTTGGGAGTATTGTTGGATTCTTCCTCTTCTGACGCCCGTGAAGCTCAGGAAAAGGAAATGCAGTCTTGTGTAACCTTTCAACACAGACATGGAGAAAGAGAGAGTATGGCGGAGCCCATAACAAACTGCCATAAATCCTACTTTTTTGAAGGCGTATCGTTCCTGGAAACGTTGGTAGAATTCGGAGGTACCACTGTAGAAGAGTTTCTCCCAACAAAACTATGAAAAAGTTCATTAGCCGTTAAAAAACTGTTTGCTCCCCCACTTGGTAATTAATGTAGCGATTTATAGAGACCTCTCTTTCACTCTGAAGGTGTTTATTCACATTTTGAAAGCCCGTACGCAAACACCTACGCGTTAAATGGAAGGCCATTACCGCTTAATGGTATACCTTGGACTGAGAGGAGATGAAACCCTGAAGAACTACAAACTGTGTGAGCACAGTAAAGGACTTTATTCTCCTCGTGTTACGGCATTGGCCTTTTCATTTAGTCTGAGTGCCTCTTTTTTTCCCCCAACGGTAATTTCCTGTTGTCTCTATTTGTAATTGGACAATCAAGCGACTGTGGAGTCTCGGCGTTTTAAGACTCGGAGTCAAAAGGGTAGGAATGATTGTGTTTTGGCTAATTTGGGAATCCTGCTGGAAATGGGTGTGACGACACAATACCTTTCCATTCACCATTCACAAGTTTTGAAAAGACGATTTAAAATTAGCTGTCGCTAAGCAAACTTCGGAACCTCTCGATGTGTTTATGTTCATCTGTGTTCAAAATAACTTTTCACGAAATTGTCACCAATTCTCAGAAATGGGAAATGGAAGAACCCATTCAATTTTGGGGGTGATACGGGTCACCGTCTGGAGCCATCCATGTGGCGGTGTTTTTTTTTTTTTTTGTTCAACTCCAAAAAATACATTGCAGCGGAGTGTAAAACTTGTCATGCACAACTCATACGGTGACACAGAACTGGGATGTTTAATACAAGCAACTTCATTGAGTATTTGAAGAAGGATTTAACATAAATTTAAATAAATCTATACACCAGATGGGTTCGTTTTTTCTGATAACTACTGTTTCGGACTACGCCTGTCACGATAACACATTTTGCTGAACGATAGCTATACTACAAATTACTGCTGTTGAACGATAATATTCATTCATTCATTCATTTTCTACCGCTTTTTCCTCACACGGGTCGCCGGGGTGCTGGAGCCTATCCCAGCTGTCTTCCTGTGAGAGATGGGGTACATCCTGGACTGGTGGCCAGCCAATCACAGGGCACATATAGACAAACAACCATTCACACTCACATTCATACCTATGGACAATTTGGAGTCGCTAATTAACCTAGCATGTTTTTTTGGAATGTGGGAGGAAACCGGAGTACCCGGAGAAAACCCATGCATGCACGGAGAGAACATGCAAACTCCACACAGAGATGGCCAAGGGTGGAATTGAACCCTGGTCTCCTCGCTGTGAGGTCTGCGTGCTAACCACTCCACCGCCGTGCCACCCTCAACGATAATATTATCCTCACGAGGGTCGCGGGGGATGCTGGGGCCTATCCCAGCTGTCTTCGGGCTAGAAGCGGGGTACATCCTGGACTGGTGGCCAGCCAATCACAGGGCACATATAGACAAACAACCATTCACACTCACATTCATACATTCATTTGGAGTCGCTAGTTAACCTAGCATGTTTTTTTGGAAAACCGGAAAACCCGGAGAAAACCCACGCATGCACGGGGAGAACATGCAAACTCCACACAGAGATGGAATTGAACCCTGGTCTCCTAGCTGTGAGGTCTGCGCGCTAACCACTCGACCACCGTGCCGCCCTGAACGATAATATTGTCAATGTTATTTTCAGACCATTTTTCATGAATGTAATGGTAATATTATGGCATAATAATGCGAGTACACCATATTGAACAAGCAAAAACATTTGTGACCCTCAGTGGGGCCGTGACAGACAATAATTGAGAACCACTGGCTTTGCCTAATATTAGCTGATAGTTGACCTGACCGGCAGCCACACCACAATGCCTCATAAAAATCCCAGAAATATGAACAGCTAAATTCCCCATTGGTGCTCACATGTCGGGAGTTTTTCCCCTTAAGAGTTATTTTTAGGACACTGCCCTCCCTCTACTTGCTGTTTGGATGGTCAGGTCCTGGTCGGAGGAGGAAGGGGGAGTGGCAGAGAGGGGAAATGTCTAACAATGACTTTATTAACATGATGCCCAACAACCGCCAGGGCTTTACCGCATCGCTCTCACTCAGGATATAAAACTTTTTTGGATTTAATTCTATTACTGATTTTTTTTTGTATTCTCTTCAGTCTGCTTTTCACCAAATGGAAGTTTGCTAACAGGCTTCAAGCATGTTGATCACAAGTGAGTAGCGTTAATTGCACTGTCTTGCTCTCTGATGACAGCTGCTGTTTAATAGCATTTATGAAGATAAGCAGGTGATTGGTGTTGAATTAGCATAATGAGCTGCAATTAACTTTGGCTACTATAATCATGTGAAAGTGGATGGCAGACATTTCATAAGAAGCTACATACAACAGACGCTGTGAAATATATTTTCAGATTGAATGAATGTGAGGGAGTTCATCTTGGGGGGGGAAAAAAAAAAAAAAAAAAAAAAAAAAGAATTCAAAGCATTTGTGGGTGATCAAGTTGTGTATTGTTTGAAGGCTGCGTGGGCCTGGAAGCCGTGAAGAACAAAAAGCTTTTTTCTCATGAAAGAATGCATGTGGGCTCTTGGTAAAAGCACTCTGTTGTGCACTCATGATCACATTAATCGTGTTAATTTGCGTAAATGCCGTGTAACAGTTAGTCTTTCCGTTGCATAATACATGGTCACCAGCGTGTCCCGCCTATGCTTAAGGATGATATTCCGTGACGGCGCCTCTCAATAGACTAGTGACGTTTTTCTTGCGGGGTTTCGGCTAGCCTCCATGTCCAGACTGATTTTTCTACCAATAACCGAAAACTATTGAGATGTTTTAAGTAACCATTTGCACAACTTCACAGAACAGTTAACCACTGAATAGTTTAGTCCAGGGGTCTCAAACACGCGGCCCGCAGGACACTAGTTTGAGGCCCCCGCCCTGATATGAAAGTTTAATGTTTTAAGTTTGATATGGATGCTGTATAGTATCATGTACCCAGAAAAAAATTATTACGTTTGATTAATGTTCATGTTAAAGGTTAAATAACTCTTAATAGTTATCCTCCCTATCCGTGTGGAAGTGGTAAGTTTGTGGCTATTTAAGTTTAAAGGAAATAACTTGAAGGCTACCGTTTAGGTCGCTAGCTCTCTAGTTTGCGAGTTAGCATGTGTCTCAAGACCCTGCAGTTGCGCAATATGTTGTAAATAAAGAGTATAAATGTGACTATAGTCGTGTTTTGTCATGTCTACAGGGCTCTAATAATGCTTTGTTCATTTTAATCTGAAAAAAATAATTTGTCTACCCAACAACTATGTGGTTTCTCAAGTTTTTATTATTATTATTATATTTATTTATTACTGATTGATTTTCTTTATTCTTGATTTGTTTATTTTTCATCTTATTTTGTGTAGAAAAATAAAAAGTAAGATATTTGAGAACAGTGGAATGTTTTATCAGAGCTTTTATTGTAGAAAATCGGAACAAAAGCAAAGTTTATTCATTTTTCTGTTTTTAATAAATGCTTTTTTGGGTTTTTTTTTTTTTTTTGAAAACCTGATGCGGCCCAGCCTCGCCCAGACCCTACCTCCAGTGGCCCCCAAGTAAATTGAGTTTGAAACCCTTGGCTTAGTCTGTAAGTCTCAAATAGTGAGGAGCACCCCACATGGGGGTGCCCGCTGTGAGGTGGTTGGGGCAATAAGAGAAAAAGAGGCTTTCAGTATCAATGTCTTCATGCATCGCCTGCATGCATGGTATTTATACTTGAACGATACACACAGCGGCCTAATGGTTAGCATGAGATTTGGAAGATCTGGGTTTGAATCTGTGAATGTTCTCCGGCTTCCTCACATGTTCCAAAAATATGCATGTTAGGTTAATTGGCAACTGGAATGGTTGTTTGTCTATATGTGCCCTGCAATTGATTGGCGACCAGCGACATAGATGATGGATACACAGGCCTCCAGCTAGGTGGCAGCAGTGCTGAAACTAATCAACAGGATGTTGATGTGTACGAGTCCTTATACCTTCGCCATCAACTCATACCTCGCTTCCTCCCTGCTGTTGTGTCAAACGGGCAAGCCACTTCACCCACCTCGCCTCCAGTGCAGTCCACACTGGCATATAAATGTTAATGAATGTTTGGTGGTGGTCAGAGAGGCGGATGGCGTGAATTCAGTATACCCGAAGGCAGCTGTGGCTGCAGATGTAGATAACAACCACCAGTGTGTGACTGTGGAGTTGAAAGAATAATAGGTTTCCCAGTGAAGCGCTTTTTTTGTATCTCGGAAGGCACTGTATAAATCAAATCCATTACTATTCAGTGTTACCCGTGCATTCATGTCTTGGGACTGCCACAAATAGATTTGACACTACTTGTTCACCCTTGCACATAAACACATTATAATGGGACTGTCTGTGAATGTAACTTGTTGAGGGACACAGCGGGTGGTGGTATGCAGCTTAACTCCGCTTTTTGACACACCTTATATGCACATGATGTGCCAGAGAATAAGAAGACGCAGCAAGAGGGACCAGCGAGTTATTGTACATTGTTTTAAAAAAAAAAAAGTGACCGATCAACTGCTCTTCTTACAGGTGTCTTCGTCTTGTGACATTTTTTGACACAAGACGGAGACAAAAATGACAAAAAAATAAGCAACATTTTGATTTGATTCTCATGTTTTTTTTCTCTCTCTTATTCCTCTCTGCTACAGCGTCCAAGTACAATTACAAATCATAATTACATGCAAATTGGATAATGATATAACATCATCCTCCTACCTACCATTGCTACAAATAAAAACACCGTTATTGCTTAAAATAAAATCAACACATATTTCTCTCAATGTGCTGCTTGTGAGTTTTGTGCTACTTCGGAGGCACATTTTTTCCTAAAAAAAAAAAATATGCAAACTGTACAACTTCTGGGGTGTTAGATTTAGGAGTCTGTGTATATATTTGTAGCGCAGACATTTCCCATACTTTTTTTTTTTTTTGTCTGTGGTTTGTACATGTTGACATTTTGACACTCTGCTGTATTGCTGTCAGTTTGAGTCACAGGGCTTCTTGATCATGTTTACTGTAAAGCAGCTACACTTGTGCTGGATGCAAAAAGGAATCAACACAAACCGCTGAGACGCGTCACGACCTGTTTGTTTGGAAATATTCCCCGGCTGTCGCTCCAGTTTGCTTCATGGTGTAGCTCGGGAGAGTTTATCCCAACTCATTAAAGCGGAGTGCACAAGTACAAACGATTTGGTGGGTGGGGGGGGGGGGGGGGGGGCGTGAATTCAGTGGAGTTGTATTATCACTGACAGTCGTGTTGAGTGTGTGTTGTTACCGCATAGCAACAGAGGGCTGGCATTAGATCACAACCCAATGTGTGTGTGTGTGTGTGTGTGTGCAGCATAACCTGAGGAAACTTCCATATTACTACAGACGATTTGTTTGTTTGTGTGTTACATCCAGTGTGTAGCTTTTGAATGTAATTCCTAACAAGGTGTATGTAAGCATATTCTTGTTTTTTTGCAGGAATTCAAAGTTGTATGAAAAAAAACATAAAAACAAAATTAGAATAGTATTCTTTTTATTAGTAATATCCCAGTATTTAGAGTCACCAATTATCCTAACATGCATGTTTTTGGAATGTGGGAAGAAACCGGAGTACCCGGAGAAAACCCACGCATGCACAGGGAGAACATGCAAACTCCACACAGAAATTGCAGGTCATCACAGTCTGACTCACAGTGACCTCTCACAAAGAACGCTAAACTTATCAAGTATACGAACAAATACCAATACGAGTTAATTAACCAACGTTTTTCGTCTGAGCAAAGCATTTCATTGGAGGACAAGTGCCGTAAAAAATGGATGGCGCTGTAATGCTGTCACAAAAAACGCTAAAAGAACGTGAAACTCATCAAATATACGAACAAATACCAATACGAGTTAATTAACCAACGTTTTTCGTTTGAGCAAAGCATTTCATTGGAGGACAAGTGCCGTAAAAAATGGATGGGTGGCGCTGTAATGCTGTCTCTGTCCAAGAGAGGGAGCCAGAGGAGCCCAGAGCAATGCTTTGAGTTATATATATATACACGTTACAATAGTTATATAATTATTCTAAACTCATATTGGTAGTTGTTTGTATACTTCTTAGGTATACCTTTTGAGCGTTTAGATTTTTAATGGGTTGACAAAGTAGTGACTTATACAAATGAAATTAGTCATTTTATTTAATTTGGAATATTGACAGTTCATAATTAACTGAGAAAGGAAACATAGTGGTTTTGAATGCATTCCTAGTTTGCTAAACTGCCTTCCGACACACGATTAATCTCAAAATCATTATTTCATATCACATTTAGATGAAAATGTACTTTGCATTTATTATTATAATGGAAAACAACTAATTTGCTTGCTCACTTTACCTGCATAAAGTGGTGGAGGATTAAGTGTATAAGAGGTCAGCTAAGCACCTTAAATGAATGCACTGTGATACAATCAATAAGAAAATATGCAGTCAGAAGGTTAATAAGTTTCTGTTTCATTTGACAAGTACAATGTTTTTTTTTGTGTGTTACTTTATACAAAATGTAATTACACTGTCTCTTCGGTAATTAAGATGAGGTCAGAGGGTGTCGTACACAGTGTGCAGTTCAGTCATTAGCACAACAAAGTTATCTTGGTTTGGGTTATTGCACATCTCATAATAAATGTATGGCCCTGCGCTGTAAAAGATGATACAAAGATTGGGCTCACTGATCCTTTTCATAATTAAAGTTTCTCCGACAGCACCAACATGGAGACTTTTCTGCAGTTTCAAAGATTTTGAATTTCTTTTTCATGGGTTTTCTGGAGAGAAATCTGAAAGACATACTGGGTCTGTGCTAAGTGTGCGCTGAGTGAAGGACATTACAGCCACGGGATGCGTCACTGAAAATCAAATCCACCCCGGAGAAGAAGGCGTACAAGAAGGACAGAGTAATACTGTCGGAATATGCTGGCAAATCTCAGTTGACAGCAAGTTATGCAAGAAATGGAAAAAAGCAAGGCGTTACCGGAAACAGAGCTTGAAAAATGATGCTAATTGATGCTTGCCCTAATTAGCGACTGTAAGCCCGGCGAGGAAGAAAACACTCCACACCTGTCAGAAACAACAATGAACTTCCAACCAAGCCTTTTTGTTTCACTCGCCTGCTGACTCCACTCCATGTTTACGTAAGCGATGATATCTGCTGGGTAGCTCCCGTTTCGATATCACCCTAGTCGGTAAAGGCCTCTTCCTTTTTCCAAATGACTGTGTGTGTCAAAGGAAGTTGTGGTTTAGTCCCTCTGGACTCTGATAAGAGATTTGGATGCATGATTACCGCGACCCCGCCTTGCTAGCGTATGGAGCCGCACGACATATGGTTGGAGGAATTGCATAGTTAGAGGCTTAGTCGACCATTTTGTTTTTAGGCCTTTTCGGATGCCATAGCACATAACCGGATGCAACTATTCCACCCATAAAGCTTTCTGAAAAAAAAATGTCCTGCATATTAACCAAGCTACAATCTCATGCTAAAGTGGTTAATTCAGTGAGACTGGGCCTAAGTTTGGGTGTTTTGTATAAGTGCACAATAAGTCTACTGGGTACTCACAAATGATTAGGTATAGCAGGATCTTGTGTGGATATGCAGTATCACTCAGCAGGCTTGCACAGGAACATAGCAACAATACGGCAAAACACAGCTCAGCAGGGCCCATCCATCTGGAAAGCATAATTTCCTTTAAGCACACAAACGCAACTGAGCTAAGATGAAACACATAATGTTAGATGTAGCGTTAGCTTTAACTGGACATGCATAAATTAATGATACTAATCACATATGCATGCTAGGCTAACTAGTGACTGCTAAATGGCTTTACATTTACATCCTCTACTGCTACAATAAGTAGTTACAGCATACAATCACCTTTTGCAGTTCACAAGAAGTTAATATTGGAACCGCGGGTAGTCGACCATTGATGATTAGCTTATTTGTTACTACTTGCTCTCTGTGCTTCCGGGTCTGTCTGTCTGTTTAACCCCTTAGCTCCGCCCCCCGACACTTTCGATTGGCTGCCATGTTCACAGAGACCCAATGGCAATATAAGACATAAAATGACTGACAGACTGCGACTAACGAGGTACATTGACAACAAATCACGTTGCACATCAACCACACTTTAAAATATTGCAAACGACCATAAAAGGCTATTTATTCAACTATTAAAATGTAAATACAAAAACGTGTGTATTCCTCCTCCCTTCGTGGCTTGATTTTCTCTGTCTTCAAGGTGTAACAGTCACAGCATGAAAAAGTCACTATTTACATTGTATAAAAATGACAATAAATATATTTTCAATAAAGATATTTCAAAATAACACGTTTTAGAGCTGCAATTATAATTATTATAATACACTCGTCCCTTGCATTGTTCGAACATTGCTCCCTTGCTATATTGCGGATTTTCAAAAAATGTATTAATTAATAATAGCTGTTTCGTGCTTGACTTTGAGCCATTGTTACTCAAAAACTATTAGTATTCTGGTCATGAGACACTGATGAGATTACATCACATTACATTGACACTGAATGGAGTCAATGCGAATGGAGTCATCCACGACATGTTTGACATGATAAAGTGAAAAAAAGTTATCCTCCCATTTCATGTGGAAGTGGTACATATTTTGGGCTTCTTACTTTGCCCTTCTTCCGCACTATGTTTGAAACACTTTTTTAAGTTTAGAATACATAAATTAGAGTGAAAAAAATTTTATCCTCCTATTATGTGTGGAAGTGGTACATTTTTGGCTTCTTATGTTGTCTTTCTTCTCCACTCAGTTCGATAGCATGCTATCATGCAGTGGCCGTCTCTTTTGTCCCTGCAGTGATCACGTAGCCTGCACAATTGCCTGAATAATAGTGTAAAGGTGACTATGGAGGTGTTATATCATGTCTACAAGGCTCTAATAATGTTTGAAAAAGTTATTTTAAAACAGGTTATGCTTTATGAAAATATTCAATTTACTAATATTGATACTTTGTGCATGTATTTGAGCAGAGGCCGATATTTGAGGAAATACTGATATTTTTCTTAAGGTGTCCCTCTGTATCCTACCCACCAAAGCCGCTATCCCCTACGCTTAGCTTGTTAGCTGTAATTAAAATTGTCACAGATAATTACTTCCCTGTGTGCCCCCCCCCCCCCTTAGTCTTCTCAAATGCAAATTGAATTAAAGCTCATAAAGAGACGGCTGATTAAGTGCAAATATTTGTACTATTAAAGCAGCCGGAGCATGAAGTATTTGCAATGCAAGTCAAACGTTGTTTTTCCTGCTCTTGCAGAGATTGAAGCCAAGGAGGCCTGCGATTGGCTGCGAGCAGCCGGCTTCCCTCAGTATGCGCAGTTATTCAAAGGTAAATAAGGACGCTTGCGCCACAACAGAAAACAATCCAAACCTAAGTCTTTAATCCGCATTCGTCTCATTTATGCATCAGACTGCAGGTTCCCGATAGATACCGAATTGGCCAAGAGGGATCACCGGTTCCTGGATAAGGATGCTCTGGATTCCCTCTGCAGGTATCACACTCATGGCTAGTTGGGTGATTACAGTTGGGAGTTTTGCTGTTGTCTGTCGAGACACAATGCCCACACACACACACACACACACACGAGTGTTTACTCTGCTGGCTGTAGTCGATAATTACACACCATGCAGAAGCGCTCTAATGCTACTTGAAACACTTTGCAAGCTGCTCTAGCTTTTTTTTTTTTTTTCTCCGGCTTTAGCTCTCTGTCTGCAAAGTTCTCTTCTGACAGGATGTGGCAGCAGTTTTCAGTTTTCGACGAAAAGTTACTACCATGCCATCATAACAAGTCATTAAACCAGAGCGCCTTTTCAATGTATATGGTTTCTCTTTCTTCACAGGCGATTAATCACTTTGAATAAAAGTGTGGAAATGAGGCTGGATTTGCCTAAACCAAAACATCAAGTGAGTGTTAACACAGCAGGGTGCTCGTGCTCGGAAAAAAAAAAGTGTTGTTTATTGACTGTAATGTGTAAATATTACCGGTTCCTCTTCCAGGTAGATGAAGACTTTATTGATGAAGATTTCTGCGCCATCAGCCCGAGTTGGACCTACGACAGACAGATGCGAGAATGGCGACGCATAGATTCTCCTATGGACTTCCTCCGCTTGTCTGACAGCTCCAGCACTACTCAGGACATATCTCTGTGTGATGCCAGAGACCACCATGATGTCTGCTCCATACACAGTTCCAGCAGCACCGAGAGCGAAAGCCAAAACAGGCGCCATAAGAATCACGGAGAAGATGCTGTTAACCGAAGCATCGCAGACGATCAGGGGACCAGCAGAAGCTCATCACGTTGCTCCTCTTCAAACAAGGCTCCATCTCTGGATATCTCATTCAGTGGACCGCCTTCACCCGGAGGTGGAAGTGGCGGAGGGTCATCCATGAGTCTGGAAGCTGAGGCCTGCATCGCAGAGAAACCACCTCGGAAAAAAGGCACCAGTCTGCTAAGGAAAATGGAGAAACTGCGGCTGAGAGGGACAACGGGTCTCCTCTCCCTTCCCAGGAACCACGGGAGTTTAGCTCAGCGGGTTGTCCGAGAAACTGAAAGTGACGGGAGGAATGAAAGGGGTCCATCAAGGTGAGGGTTTGTTTATCTTCCATTTCCGCCACCAATCCTGACATTTGTTGGGAAATACCACGACCCTTAGGGGTTAAACAACCATGTTCCGTTACAATATACGTTCTTTTGATGTCATTTCCTAGCCATGCATCTTCATCACCGTCGTCGCCACACCCGATGAGCAGCAGCAGCAGTAACAGCCATTCTGAGAGCAGCAGCGTTGTCAGTACGCCAAGCCCCGTCACGCGTGTCCGGAGTAACTGCAAACGCTGTAACAACGGTTCCGAAAACGGCAATGGAATGACACACAACAACAACCAGAACAGGAACACGGAAAACAAGGTCCGTAGACTTGGCCATGATGGATTTACTGTCCATTGCTTATTATGCAGACGGCACGGCGGACGAGTGGTTAGTGCGCAGACCTCACAGCTAGGAGACCAGGGTTCAATTCCACCCTCGGGCATCTCTGTGTGGAGTTTACATGTTCTCCCCGTGCAAACCCGGTGGGTTTTCTCCGGGTACTCCGGTTTCCTCCCACATTCCAAAAACATGCTAGGTTAATTGGCGACTCCGTGACCCTTGTGAGGATAAGCGGTAAAAAATGAATTAATTAATTAATCATTTGAGTGTTAAGTTGCTGTGTGATGAATTTAGTGCTGTTAGCAATGTGTTCTTTGAAAGATGACACAGTGTGTCAGACCTCTTGAGATTTTCGACGGGTTGACATTTGTTGACTCCAATTTTTACTCCATAGGTATGAATGTGAGTGTGAATGGTTGTTTGTCTATATGTGCCCTGTGATTGGCTGGCGACCAGTCCTATCCCAGACAGCTGGGATAGGCTCCAGCAACCCCCGAGACCCTCGTGAGAAAAAAGCGGTAGAAAATGAATGAATGAATGAATGCTTATTATGCGTGGTGTCCATCAAGGATCACTTCTCAGTCCTCTGTCATTTCATGTTATTTCCCCTCCTGTGTCCAATCGTCTGCCATCAATTGGCTTTCTCTCAGGACTACAAGGACCAGATCAACAACAACATCATCAGCCATGAGAGCCTGCTCTTCCACATCCCCCATGGACACAAACCGGGAACTTTCCCTACTTCTCTTGCACACAAACACAACCTCCTGTCCCCTGTCATCGATGAAACCTCCATCAACTGGAGGACTGGCAGTTTCCACGGTTACCAGTGCCGCCGCGGTTTCCGTCGGGGCATGGCGTCGCCCGCCACCTCCTCGCCCTCTCCCTGCGACGCCGGCATACGACTGAGCATCTACGATAACGTTCCTGATGACCACCGACTGTCTGAAAGTGAAGGTGGCAGCGGTGGAAGTGTTAGCGATGCAGAGCGAACGGGGGATGAATCCGAGGTGGGTAGACCGGTTGCCGGTTGGGTTGCCGTAAGAACCAAATAACTCACCCCCGTTGTTTGGCTCTCGTAGGTAACTCGACTGTTAGTAGGCGAGGATGTATTCTCCGCTCTGGACACGGTTTTAGAAAGGATCAACGACCTCCAACAACTTGTCTCCACCTGGACTGAAAATCTATCTGAAGATGACTCTCAGCAAGATTCCACTTCCGCCTCCTCTTCTTCTTCTTCTTCTTCTACTTCCTCCTGCTCCCACGATTCACTGGCACATTGCTCTTCAGCCTCCTCACCGACTCGCATCCATCTGGAGGTGCAGCATTCGGAGGACGAGGAGGAGAGCTCTGAGAAGATCAGAGACGAGTCAAAGACCACATCACCGCAAGACAAAAGCAGGTGAGAAAACTCTAAATGTTCCTCAGGTCATGAATGCTATTTCCTATTACACTTTCTACCCAAGGCTGCATGGTGGATGAGTGGTTAGCGCGCAGACCTCGCAGCTAGGAGACCCGAGTTCAATCCCAGCCTCGGCCATCTCTGTGTGGAGTTTGCATGTTCTCCCCGTGCAGGCGTGGGTTTTCTCCGGGTACTCCAAAAACATGCTAGGTTAATTAGCGACTCCAAATTGTCCATAGGTATGAATGTGAGTGTGAATGGTTGTTTGTCTATATGTGCCCTGTGATTGGCTGGCCACCAGTCCAGGGTGTACCCCGCCTCTCGCTCAAAGTCAGCTGGGATAGGCTCCAGCACCCCCATGACCTTCATGAGGATAAACGGTAGAAAATGAAAGAATGACTTTCTACCCAAAACAGCATCACCTACCGAGGCACATACCGTAAACAATCGCTTGCTTTTCTTGATGACTTCTCTAGCAGAGTTAGCCAGCAGCTGCACTGGTCCAGTGAGCAAAGCCTGCCCGCCCTGCCAACCAGTCCAGGCGTGGAGAACCAGTCCGTCTCCCAGTTTCTTCTGCTGCAGAAGCTCGCCTTGCTCAAACTCACCGCCCTGATGGACAAATACTCCCCATCCAGCAAGCAAGGCTGGAATTGGTAAGACGAGGAAGTCAGCTTGAAAATAAAGAAGAGGTTAAACTGGGCAAAAGATAAATATGTTAGGCACCCCTAACATATTTTTAGCATAAGGCTAAAAATACCCAATTACCTAAAAATGTCATTCAATACTTCTCTACAAGAGAGGAGAAATATGATCTCAGGGAAGAACTACATTTGAAACACTTATAGGCTAGGACTACGTTAAAAAGCCATAGCATTTCAATATGTGGAATCAAACTATGGAATGGATTGAGTAAGGAAATCAAACAATGCACAACGATGAGCCAATTCAAGAAACAATACAAGCAGTTGATGTTTGCTAAATACAAGGATGAAGAGTCTTGAACCAGTCATGATGTGCTATATATATATATATCACTATATTGACACTTACTATGGTACCCATTATGTCATTGGATGGTCATAACACCTTGTGCTTGAGTATGTGACAAAATTAAAAATTAAAAAAATTTAAAAAATTAAAAATAAAATAACAATTATTAAAATAAATAAATAAATAAAAATAACAAAAAAACTATATTAGGAAAGCAGGAAGTGAACAAATACAACAGTTACTGATTGTAAAAGTACCAGATGGAGGGGTAGGATTTAATAAGCTTTGCTTCTTCCTACTCCTTTTGGACATGTGGAACTGTGAACTGATTATGTGATGCATTCAATTGTAATCTGATGCATGTTCAAATGAAATTAAACCATTACCCCTATTTTCAATATTTATCAATTATTCATGGATCAGGTGCGACCTGGCCCCTGCAGTAAAATTACTGTAAGTAGCAGCATGTTTCTTAACTTTGGGAAAAGCTTTCCCCCGGAGACGTAGAATAGTAAATAAAAGTTGTAAAATTAGCCCTCTTGAACTCCCCAACGCTCAACGCGGTGCCAGGCAAAGTTTTCTTGGCAGAAAATGTTTTCTTTTAATCCTTATTTTGAGTCATGACTTTGACTTCCGTGTCTTTTTTTTTTCCACGCTACTTTTGATCCAGTTCGACTAGCGAGTGATTGAATGCGCTTGGTGACCTAAAAGTGCACTTTAGGAAGTTTTCTACAAACCATGTGGTCTGTTGTTGAGAAAATAACTGCTCCCTTCATTGACGCCAAAAATGCTAAAAAGGAAATCATTAGGAATACAGCTGATTTTGCCTCTTTACATCCGAGAGGATTCATGGAAAAGGCGGGTGAGAGAGCTGGAAAGCTCCCGTGAAACAGGATGACTCGCCTAGCAAGAGATTCATTAGTGATTACCAAAAAAAAAAAAAAAAAAAAAAATACAGAAATGTCCCAAAGTCTTTTCTTTGATGCCTTTCCATCATTTCCTGGTGCCATGCATGTTTTTCCAGGCGGCACACACTGGAGACAAAAAAAAAAAAACGTTGATTTGGCTCCTTCTTCAAAGAAGACAGATGCAGCCATGTTGAGTAGTTTCCGCTGCGCCGGTCCAAGCTGTTTGATGGCCTCCTAAAAAATAGGATCTCATGAACATCTGTGTGGTCTACAGGACTGTTCCCAAATCACCAAGGAAGACTAAGGAGGCGCAGGCGAAAGGGCGGCGGGTTTTTGGTGTTCCTTTGCTTGTCAATGCACAGCAGACAGGAGAGCCCCTCCCTCCCAGTATTCTCAGGGCGCTTGTTTACCTGAGAACACAGTGTTTGGATCAGGTGACCTTCATGAAAAATGTCAAGTTATACCAAACAGAAACCAAATTAACTCGAAGTTTGATTTCAGGTGGGTCTTTTCCGGAAGTCAGGGTTGAAGTCTCGGATCCAGCACCTCCGCGAGATGCTGGAGTCCAACCCGGATGGCGTTTCCTATGACGGACAGTCAGCTTTCGACGTGGCCGACATGGTGAAGCAGTACTTCAGAGACCTGCCTGAGCCCATCTTCACCTTCAGGCTGTGCGAGTCCTTCCTCCATATTTACCAATGTGAGTGTAATCAAATCGGAATATTAAAGGAAAATATTTTCATACATTTTGCACCTCTGGTCGTGACTGAAAGAACTAAATCACATGATACAAGTGGCTGAGGCTGCACGGTGGTCGAGTGGTTAGCACGCAGACCTCATAGCTAGAAGACCTGAGTTCAATTCCACCTTCGGGAATCTCTGTTTGGAGTTTGCATGTTCTCCCCGTGCATGCGTGGGTTTTCTCCGGGTACTCCGGTTTCCTCCCACATTCCAAAAACATGCTAGGTTAATTAGCGACTCCAAATTGTCCATAGGTATGAATGTGAGTGTGAATGGTTGTTTGTCTATATGTGCCCTGTGATTGGCTGGCCACCAGTCCAGGATGTACCCCGACTGTGGCCCAAAGACAGCTAGGATAGGCTCCAGCACCCTCGCAACCCTCGTGAGGAAAAAGCGGTAGAAAACGAACCAACGAGGGACTGAAATGACTCACCCTAAGAGACTGGGGGAGGAGTTCAGTCATCCGGGAGAACTGCTGCTCACTGGGGCATCTAGTCCGAATGCCACCTGGACGCCTCCCTGGTGAGGTGTTCTGGGCATGCCCAGACGGGAGAAGGCCCTCGGGTCAGACCCTGGGAATGCCTTAGTGTCCTCATGGTGAAACTGGAAGAGTCAGTCGGGGACCAGGAAGTCTGGAAAAAAGTATTATGTGATACAATTATGGTGCATTCAAGGACCGTTGAAAAAATGCAAAATCTCAGTGCTGGAGGGAAAAATATTCTCATGAAAACATAAGCATGTAAGAATGGTGGGCGTTGTGAAACATGTATGCTGTCGTTATTTTTACATGTTATGATAATGCAAAGACGGCACGGTGAATAAGTGGTTAGCACGCAGACTTCACAGCTAGGAGACCAGGGTTCAATTCCACCCTCGGCCATCTCTGTGTGGAGTTTGCATGTTCTCCCCGTGCATGTGTGGGTTTTCTCCGGGTACTCCCACATTCCAAAAACATGCTAGGTTAATTAGCGACTCCAAATTGTCCATAGGTATGAATGTGAGTGTGAATGGTTGTTTGTCTATATGTGCCCTGTGATTGGCTGGCCACCAGTCCAGGGTGTACCCCGCCTCTCACCCCAAGACAGCTGAGATAGGCTCCAGTGACCCTCGTAAAAAGGAAAAAAGCGGCAGAAAATGAATGAATGGATGATAATGTAAATGATGATGTAAATAATGTATTTTTTTTTTTTTTTTTGGAATAAAAAACTGTGAACGTGCAGGTCAGTGAACTACCGCATATTGCAAATTAGCGAATAAAGTTAGTGTTCATATGTTTTACATAAGCAGTTTGTGCTTCAGATGTGCTTGAATTTAACCCTGGAAAAGTATATGAGCCTTCTACTCAGCAGTAAAACATTTATTGAAGTACTTCAATAATACTTTGCTCCTGCTTGTACCTGCAGATTTCCCCAAGGATCAACAGCTTGTCGCGTCCCAGGCGGCTATCTTGCTGCTGCCCGATGAGAATCGGGAGGCGCTACGAACGATGCTCTTCTTCCTGCGAGACGTGGTGGCCTGCGTGGAGGAGAACCAGATGACCCCCACAAACATCGCCGTGTGCCTGGCGCCGTCGCTATTCCACCTCAACGCCCTGAAGAGAGACACCGGTGCGGCAAGGTGAGCGGAGGCTGTCGGAAAACGTGAATATGTCAGTTGATATACTTTTTTTATTCATAATTATTGATTTTGATGCAGAACGAGTCACAGGAAGCACAGCCTAGGCCGCCCGGACCAGCGTGATCTAAGTGAGAACTTGGCTGCCACCCAGGGCCTCGCCAACATGATCACAGAAGCCCAGAGACTTTTTCAGGTAATGCCTACTCATGTTTTCCAGAATTGGACCCCTGTAAGAACATTGCTGAAAAATTCACACCAAATAGATTCCAGAGTTCTGGCCGTCTCAGGACTTGAGCTCTGCAGGCCAGACCGATGATCTTCTGAAGGAGGTGGCGGGATCAGAGTCGCCCGGTTCTAGTAGATGTGACGACGAGCTGGAGGAGAGGAGGCAGAAGCTGCAGATGAGCACTCAGATCCTTCTGAAAGAAACCAGGGAGAAGAGCCGAGGCTGGGAGAACCAAACAGCTCCGGAGGATGTGACGCTGGCTGCCAAGAAGGTGAATAATATCGACTTTTCTCTCCAATTTTCCTAATATTTAGTCAAACTTAACTACGTTCTACTGATGATTACTACAGAACGGAAAAAGGTAGAAACCAACTTTTTTTTCCCTGATGAAAGAAGAGAGTGGCCGGCACGGTGGTCTAGTGGTTAGCGCACAGACCTCACAGCTAGGATGACCAGGGTTCAATTCCACCCTCTGCCATCTCTGTGTGGAGTTTGCATGTTCTCCCCGTGCATGCGTGGGTTTTCTCCGTGTACTCCGGTTTCCTCCCACATTCCAAAAACATGCTAGGTTAATTAGGTAGGTATGAATGTGAGTGTGAATGGTTGGTTGTCTATATGTGCCCTGTGATTGGCTGGCTGGCGACCAGTCCAAGGTGTACCCCGCCTCTCTAAAAACCCCTTTTGTCACCTAAAAACAGTTTTTAGAGTCCTGCTGAGTTGGAAAAAGAAAAGAAATCTACCACTTCCACACAATATGGGAGGAGAAACTTTTTTCACTATGTTATGTCAGACTCTGGGTGTGAATGTTTGTTCGTCTATATGTGCCTTGTGATTGGCTGGCGACCAGTCCAGGGTGTACCCCGCCTCTCGCCCGAAGACAGCTGGGATAGGCTCCAGCACCCTCTGCAACCCTCGTGAGGAAAAAGTGGTACAAAATGAATGAATGAATGAATAAATTTCAAGACTGGACAAATGAAAAACTGGCAATACGGAATTATTCCAACAAGTGGAATAACAAAGAACAACTCGGGGAAGTTGATATCACGTGATGTTGGTGTTTACGCTTTACTGGGCATGCCCCATTGACTAGTCGGGTTGATTATAGCGACGCATGTAGACAAGAGATTGGAATATTCCTTTCCATGGATACCATTGTTTCCGGAAAAGTCATTCGGAAAGAGAAAAACTCCTCATGTAAACATGGCAAGTGTCGAGTGTCTGTGTCATAATACTCAGTGTGCCTTGAAAAATCAGTCAAAATCATCAATTGGGATTATGTTAATAATATGTGTTTTATCTGCAGATGGATGATGGTTGCCCCCTGTGGATGTGGCGTGGCTCGGTGGAAGTGGAAGCCCACCAGGAGGATTTGTTTCACCGTCTGCTTCGGGAACACGAGCAATGGGAGGGAGCCTTGCACCAGCCCGCCGTAATACACACCTTGGATAAAGATGCTGAGGTCTATCGCTACTTCCTCCAGGGACAGGGTCACGGTCTGGGATCCTGCTCGTCCCGGGAGTACCTCCTGCTCAGGTAAGAGAAGAAAGAATACTCAGAAAAGTGACAGTTTGATTTCAAGACTTGGATGTTTTTTTGGTGTGTGTGTGTGTGTGTGTGTGTGTGTGTTGTAACGAGGCTGATGAATATTTAATCCCAGCCTCAAGTCAGATGAGACTTGACAGCATGTGTGTTTTGCATTTGTAGCCCATTGCCTCATGCAGGGTTTTTTTTTTTTTTTTTTGTCCAGCACGTGAACTTTGAGTTACCTCAGCGTGAGATCTTAAAATACAATGATTTAAATAGAGGATCATTACGGTTGAAAAATATACAAAACATAACTCACCGCTATTCTTTTTTTTTAGGACCTGGCAGACAGACCCTTCCTGCGGCCCACTTCATATATCCTCCGTGTCTATTGACCACCCCGAGGTGCCAATGGAGGGGGTCAGAGTCCACACACACTCCTGTCTCTACCTGCTGCAATCCATCGGAGTTAGGAGGACTCGGCTGACGCACTTGTGTCGAACTGACGCAAAGTACGTACATTGTACAGTACATTGGAAAGTATCCAGAGTTTGTTTCTTTGTTGGGCTAGCATTGATCCGATTTAGCAGTCCCGGGATTCGGTTTCTCTCCGTTCCTCAGGGGCTGAAGTGTAAACACAAGGAAATAGACTGGCGATTATAACAGCATTATGGTCTAAAATGGAATATGAGAATTGTTATTGGTACAGAGCAGCCATATTGGAAGATGACTTTGTATCAGTTTATTTGAATAAGCGATCACAGGGATATTGCATACGATTTTTTTTTTTTTCGTCCCGTCCAGCCATTGAGGCAGATAGTATTGTTATTCTAAATGCCCTTACATTGCATACGATTTTAAACGTGTGTAACGTTAGCACACATCCTACCTCTCATCATTTCTATTGGAATAGCAAGCAATAGCGAGTGACAACAACAACAGCGTTTCAAGTGACACGGCGAGCGTACACGTGTTCACATTTCACTCGTGTCGCAGCTCCGACCGGCGTGAGAAGCTTTCAGAGATAAAATCAAAGTCCTGTTCCGCCGGAGAGATGCTGTAAGGAAGAGAGCGGAAAACTCCCCCAAGGGAGGAGACGCTTCCTTCTCACTTTCCTCCTTCCCACCCCTTGATGAGTCTGCCATCCTCTTTGCCATGATGACAGTCTTTCTTAACTATGTGGTGTGATTCGGGGTAAGGCGTCAACTCTGGTGCTTTAAGGTCAGCAGAACATTTTCACTCCACGAGCTAGTGGAGATGATCCGATTTCCTCCAGAGGAAAAAAATGTCAACCAATCTCCAGGAAACTAAAGCCTTGTTTACATCGTGTAATGTATGTCACTCCAATACAGTACCGATAATCAATAGCTTATTTATATCGGTTTGTTCAATTTTAGACGGAGGTTAACAAATTTGGATTTGACCAACTGTACCTTTAGATTAGTCCTAATCAAACATCACGACTATCAGGAGAACCAGAGAACCTGGCAGAGGAAGCCACCCGCTGTGGCCCAGCAAGGTGCACTGTATTCGGGCACATGCACCGAGCAGAGGTCTCAACACAATGTAAGGCATTATTTGAGGAAATAAGTCTAAGTATTCTTTTGTTTTTTCATCCCCTAGGGGGCACTCACAAGTGTGGCACCACAAAGTCAGCGGACATCGTCTAGCTGTGGGTCTGTTGGCGATCAAAGACTCCTTCAGAGCCGAGCACCAAGAGACCGCCATGTGATTGGAGGGTTTTTTTTTTTTTTTGGTTTTAATGCATCAACAAGGTATCCCCCGAAAACACACAGCCGGGATATTTCCCGACATCAATTGCCTCTTCGAGTTTTTCCCATCGGAGGCCTTGAAAGATGGTGAGCATCTCCCCGATGAGACGTGCTCAATTTCATGAATAAGGATGGCCCACGGACGCACACAAATGCAGGAAGTAAGGACAAAAAGAAGGAAGTCTGGATTTTGTATTTATTTTTTGCTGATCTGAGAAACCCCCAGGCGGAAGAAGGCGCCGTAGCTACATCTACCTCTCCACAGGGTGGCGCCAAAGACAATTTTGGACGCATCTCATAGCGGTTGATACAAAAGGTGCATCGGAATTGTCATAATTATTCCACTCTATTTAATTCAACTACAAATATCAGATATTTAAATCAATGCTTTCAACAAAGTGTACTTGATTAAAGAGTTTTTTTCTCTGGTAATCTGCGTCCTGTCTTCTGTGACTGGCGCTGCAGATTGATAAACCTTGCATTGACAAGAAGCAACGTGCATCTTTTTTCACTCTTTAGACGCTCGTTCGTGTCTAATTTGCATATATTTCCATATCTTCGCCATTGATCTGAGATCAAGCGATTTAATCTCGACAAGAGATTAAAAACTCAACAGCGCAGGGAGTAAAAAACACTTTCAGTGCGGCGAGAACGGCACAGCCCCGTCTAACCGGGATTTTAAAGGAAGGAGTCATTTATGCAAATGACAAATAACAGGAGCATAGACGAGGCCTACAGGCACCTTTTTAATAAATCTCGCTACGTGTTCATTACTTCCGTATGGCGCTAAAACAACTTGAAGTGACATTTTAGACCGCTCCCTTGGGCCTGGCCAAAAATGTGTCATAACCCACTTTCACCAAAGGCCGAATGCATTAATCTTGAGAAAACTAGTGCGTGCATTTTTAGTTGTTTGACGGACGGTCTATGTCATATTCCTGCCACTATGCCAACTACCGCTAATTACCCGCCTATGCTGACATGTAAGACCAGATTTATCTTTGTTTTTGTTGTCGTTGTTGTCTATTAATAACTTCATGTACATGTTATTCCAGCTGCGTATGCTAACGCTAATGCTAATGTGTGTTAATATTTCAAGAGAAACTCGACGATACGTCAATTAACATGAACAATTAGCATGTTGTTTCCATTAACTTTACTTTTAACATATCTAGTATTTGAATGTTACAGCATGCCTTTTCTGTTTCTGCGGTATGTTTATAATCCAGTTATGTGTGCTAAATTAGCATGTTAGGATGCTAATGGTCAGTACAGGTAGGTATCCAGCTATTTATGCTAGCATGTGTTTGCTTGGCCTGGATATTCATTAACAACGTAACTTTTAGACTTTAGCTATTTATGCTAATATTTTTATGTTAACATACCGTCTCAAAAACTAGATTTGGCTGCCGAAGACCAGGTAGCTCAGGTGCCCAACACAAAATACAGCAAAGAAGAAACACTCGCCGTGTAAAACTGAAGAGAAGAGATCTACATCATGCTCTCCATGATGGATGACGTGGGCGCAAAGCCACCTTCTGGGTAAAGACAGCCTTGAGGAGTCCCATGTGAGGACAGGTGGGTAGTGGTTTGGAACCTGATGCTGACTGATGAAATAGTTAAATAGGCAAACTGAGGGGAGGGGAAACAGTCTTCAAAAAGAGGTGGGGCTTGTTTCATTGTAGCTTTTTAATTAAAAAAGTTCAAAATCCCATGTGTAGCGGGGGCTCGCCGTGACCTCACATCCTCTGGACGGGGTTGATGCCCAGGATGTCAAAACCTTTGGCCATGACGGTCGCCGTCGCATCGCAGAGCAGCATCCTCCACATGTTGACCTTCACCACCTCACCTGAGAACAAACTTTCACGTAAGCGGGAATATAATCCAATCGGAGTTCAGTAGCATTAGCTATCATTTGGAAAAGGAGGAAAACACACCAGGGGAGATCAAACTAGTACTTGCAGCGCTAATAGAGAATTAGCATAATTAAACAGCTCTAAGCATGAAGTGCTAACACTCCAGTACGTAACAGCGATGAAATGCTAGTGTGGAGCTAGTGTGTCTTGCCAATGCTTCCGTTTTCTCTGAGGTTCTCGCTCTGATCCTTGTACCTGTCTGCCGGTCCTTCTCCACGCAGTAGCAGCTGTCGTAGAACTCGGTGAAGGTGGTGGCCAGCTCATACAGGTAGTCGCAGAGCGTGTGTAGCAACAAGTCGTCCAGGATCTTCTGCAGGATCTCCGGAAAGCGAAGGATGCACTTGCCCAGCTTCCACTCCTTCTCGTGGTCCAGAAGGACCTCGGTGGTCTGCGCCGCTTTCCTCAGCGTGGCCTCATCGATGTTGGCTAAGCGAGCGATGGACCTGCGGAAGAACGCCAACGGTACAGATGTCACACCCGGCAAACCAAACGGAGGTCAGGGCTCACCTGATGCGAGTGAAGGCGTAGAGGAGGTACGCCGCCGTGTTGCCGCGGTCATCCAGCATCTTGTCAAAGGAGAAGATGTAGTCGTTGATGCGGTTGTGGCAGAGGTCGGCGTACTTGATGCACCCGAATGCAACCGACCTCTGAGCTTTCGTCAGCTCCTCCGGGGTCAGAACCTAAGAAGCCCCCAAAAAAACAGGACATACTCCAACAAACGTCTGGCAAGTTCACAGATGCCCGGGCTTGTTTTAATGAAGCGATGGGGTGGCGAGGAAGCAGATGGTAGGAGCGGGCACCGACCCAGACGGGCCACGCTTTTGGCACCGCCGTTACCCTAGCACAACTTTTCTCAGCGTTCAGCTTGTTAACGGTTCAACTGGAAGTCACGGTGCGTTCCAGACATGCTCTCAAACGGTCGAGTTCCCTTTGTTTTGGCGGCTACACAACAGCTGGAGCGCACTGACGGAACAAGCAGCGCCTCGGGGACCAGAGAGGAGGTCAGAGCAGGAACCCGACTGATGTGCAATATCTCACCAAACAATTCCACTGCCTCATTTAAACCAATAATAATAATAATAATAATAAAGGATTTGATTTTATAGAGCTTTTCAAGACACCCAAACGATTCACAATGAAAGTGGTGGTGAACTATATCTGTATCCACAGGTGCCCTGGGGTAGTCGAGACGGAAACCTCTCCGACCACCTGCAAACATCCATTCCCATTCGCACACCAGTATGGGCGGCACTGGAGGCAAGGTGGGTGACGTGTCTTGCCCAAGGACACCACGGCAGTTTCTATTCAAATCAACCACAGTTCATTCATTCATTCATTCATTTTCTCCCCCTTTTTCTCACAAGGGTCGCGGGGGGTGCTGGAGCCTATCCCAGCTGTCTTCGGGCGAGAGGCGGGGTACACCCTGGACTGGTGGCCAGCCAATCACAGGGCACATATAGACAAACAACCATTCACACTCACATTCATACAATTTGATGCAATTAAGCTAGCATGTTTTTGGAATGGGGGAGGAAACCGGAGTACCCGGAGAAAACCCACGCATGCACGGGGAGAACATGCAAACTCGAGGGTGGGAATTGAACCCTAGTCTCCTAGCTGTGAGGTCTGCGAACTAACCACTCAACCGCCACGCCGCCTCAACCACAGCTCACTCATTCGAAAAGTAACCTAATTCTATTCACGTTCTGCTGGAAAAATAAGCTCTTTTTTCCCCGCTGACTTAGTGTTGATCTCCAGTGTCCCACCAAAGTTAGAATCCCTTACCTTGTCTCGCTCCTTCTCTTTAAGTTTGTCCATAGATCTCCTCAGTCCCTCCTCCAGCAGGTCCATTAGCCTCACCGTGTCCCCAGAACGGGTCTTAAACTTCTTCCTGAGCGAGTGAATGAGTGCGTTTAAAGAAGGCAAGACAGGCGCTAACAGGTCGCCCCCAAAAGAGACATCACTTCCAATAACCTTCAAGACGACAAACGACTCAATTAAGATGTCACGCAAACAAAATCCCACAATCAATAATCTCCCGTCCTTTCAGTCGCGGCTCGTATGGTACGGACATTATGAAAACGCTGTGATGAATTTCTAATAAAGAGTTTGGAGAGCGGGGCCGACCTTGCGGGGCCAATTTACGCCCCCCCCCCCCCATCGGGTTACCGTGGAGCCGTTTAGCAGCACTTTAGTTATAGCCTCTGTGAGGCGTAGCATCAAAACAACACCGAGCGATCCCATCCACCCACCCACCCGAGCCTGAACCGGTCTCGTCCTCTCTGGATGCTTGATGGAGGAATAACTGCAGGGTCCAAAATGGTAGCGCATAGTAATGACTGCTCACAGTGACAGGAAGTTAATAACACAAGGACTAAGTACTAGTTTTAGGTGATCCCAGGTTTAATGAGTCGTACTGTTGCTCTTAAAGCTACCACATTAACGTTGTTGTAAGTTAGCATACTCACATTGACTGTTAGCATACTGAAACTTACTTGTCTTCGCCTAGCACCACTCCAAAGCCTGCATGCTCCACCCGGGTCACGTGGGGGTCATACCAGCCGATCATCCTGGCGGCAGCAAACACCACCTGGAAGTGCATGGCCTGAAAAAAACACACAGCATACGCAAAGAATCAACAATCACCCCCCCCACATTCTAATGTAGACCTCTTGCATTTAGCCACCTGCCCACTGTCCGTCACGTAGATGATGATGTCGGCCTTCTCGTCGAAGATGCGCTGGCGTATTGCGGCGAGGTCCGATGTGTCGTAGGTGTACCCGCCGTCCGACTTGACGACAGTGAGCGGGATAGACTGACCCGGGGCGAAGACAATCTTGCGACCCTCGTCCATCTGGACTAGGCCTTTTTGGAGGACCAGAAGGAGGAAGTGGGGGGTCACATGAAGACAGTGATAACATGGATTCCTGAGTGAGTAACACCAGTGGGGCAGCAGCAGGAGAGTTTAAAATTAATGAGGCAACATTGCCCCCTAGTGGCCTTATCACTCAATGCATATTTACAGAAAGAGCAAAATAAACACCCACCTTTCTCCTCAAACTCCTTCACCACATTCACCATCATGTCCTGGTAGTAAGACTCCCCTCTCTCCGTGATGTGGACATCCAGGCAGTCGTAAACCTTCTGGAACTCTAAACACACACAACGAGTTATGACATAATCAGCATCGCATTCCCGTCTATGGCGTCCTCACACAAAAATCACCTTTCCTGGAGACGTCACAGATGAGGTACCAGGCTTTGATGAAGTTGGCTTCTTTGCTCTGGAGCCGGACCACACACTGATACGCTCGCTTCTTGAAGTCCTCCTCCTCATCAAAACGCTTCTTTGACTCCTAAAGGGAAAGAAATGAAAGAAAGCTATGTTGTTTAGCATTTTTTTTACGGCTGCACGGTGGAGCAGTGGTTAGCATGCAGGGCTCACAGCTAGGAGACCCGAGTTCAATTCCACCCTTGGCCATCTCTGTGTGGAGTTTGCATGTTCGCCCACATTCCAAAAACATGTTAGGTTAATTAGCGACTCCAAATTGTCCATAGGTATGAATGTATATGTGCCCTGTGATTGGCTGGCCACCAGTCCAGGGTGTACCCCGCCTCTCGCCTGAAGACAGCTGGGATAGGCTCCAGCACCCCCCACGGTAGAAAATGAATGCATTTGAAAGTTAGCGCCCTCTTGGCAGCCACGTAACAAATTTAAATAAATAATTGTGTAATGTAATTTTGGGCGGCACAGAGGTCGAGTGGTTAGCGCGCAGACCTCACAGCTAGGAGGACCAGGGTTCGATTCCACCCTCTGCCATCTCTATGTGGAGTTTGCACATCTCTATGTGGAGTTTCCTCCCACATTCCAAAAACATGCTAGGTTAATTAGCGACTCCAAATTGTCCATAGGTATGAAAGTGAGTGTGAATGGTTGTTTGTCTATATGTGCCATGTGATTGGCTGGCGACCAGTCCAGGGTGTACCCCGCCTCTCGCCTAAAGACAGCTGGGATAGGCTCCAGCACCCCCCGCAACCCTCGTGAAGCTAAGCGGTAGAAAATAAATGAACATATGAAAAAACAATGTCTCACCTTGTAGAAGGCCTGCAGGTCCCCGATGGGCGGCGACACCGTCAGGTAGTTTGGGAATTTATCCTGGAGGTGTGCAATGAGCATGCCAAACTGGGTTCCCCAATCCCCCACGTGGTTCAACCTGAAAAGACAACGCCAGAAAATGTCTTCCTTAACAGAGCTATAACTGGAAACTCCTGGCCACCGCTTGAGCGGACGCCCCACCTGACCACGTCGTAGCCCAGGAACTCAAACAGTCGAGACATGCTTTCCCCGATGATGGTGGAGCGCAGGTGTCCTACGTGCATCTCTTTGGCGATGTTGGGGGATGAAAAATCCACCACCACCTGAACAACACACACGAGTTGATGTGGGTGGAAAAGGTTAGGATAAAGTTTTAATGGAGGGACGTACCCTCTTCCTGCAGGCCAGTGGGGGCGGCTGCACACCGTTGACCAGCAGGTTGCTTAACAGTTTGGACACAAACGCTTTCTTCAGGTGGATGTTGATGAAGCCTGGAGGAGCACAAGCGAGGCAGGATACACACTTTGACATCAGGTTTGATGACACCGGTGATCAAAGTACCAGACTTTTCACAAACGGCCCGTGGACTGGACTTTGGACACCCCGTGGCCTCAAGGTCGTAGTAGTTGTTAACAGTTAAAACAATAAATCATGTCAATCATAAATCCACCCAAAGCGAAAGTAAGAAACATCACGTCCAAGTGTGGCCTGTACCTGGTCCTGCGATTTCGGTTTTCTGGATAAGTTCGTTGTCCGGCAGGTTCTGAACAATCTTCTCAGCAATCTCCCTCGGGTTGACCTTCATGCCTTTTGCTTTCAGCATCTGAAACAGTCGGGTACATATTGTATCTTCAAGACCAACAATTCTAGACAGAAGTCCTCAAATCCTCAACCTGGGCCATGGCCATGGCGCTGTTACACTGGTAGTCCCCAAACTTGGCCTGCTGGTTGGGTGTGACGGCCAGCGGTGGGCTGTCCAGTTCCGGGCACGAAGCTCGAATGGCCGTGCCAAAAATTTCCTGGAGCCGCTGGTTGATGTTCAGCATGGAGGTCCCGTCGTAAGGGGTCTCCTCCTGAAGACTCTGAGGATACACAAAGCCGTGCAATTACACTCAATACTAAATTTGACATGTTAAACGTTACAATAATTAAAAAAAAAGATTACTTTCCAGGACACATGCTGCCCACTCACCCTTTTGAGGATGTTGAGACGATAACGGAGTCTGGCATTTTCCTCCTGCAGGTCATCCAGACGTGAAGATGGATTCAGTTTCTGGGGGTTCTTTAGACACTCGATCTCTGCAGAGAGACTCTGGATCTCTCGCTCCTGGAAAACAATAAAAAATATGTAGTTTATATGCAGAGAAAAGAAAAATTAAACTGCATTGAACTGCAGACCAGGGTTCAATTCCACCCTGGGCCATCTCTGTGTGGAGTTTGCATGTTCTCTCCCGTGCATGCGTGGGTTTTCTCCGGGTACTCCGGTTTCCTCCCACATTCCAAAAACATGCTAGGTTAATTGGCGACTCCAAATTGTCCATAGGTATGAATGTGAGTGTGAATGGTTGTTTGTCTATATGTGCCCTGTGATTGGCTGGCCACCAGTCCAGGGTGTACCCCACCTCTCGCCCAAAGACAGCTGGGAAGAAAGAGCTTTCATAAATGTATATTGTAGTATGTTAGGTACAGTAGTATGTTTACAGACATGACTACATTAACATGTAGTCATGTCATTAAAATGACATTTTGGCCGAATCACCTAAAAATAATGTAAATATTTCACAGTATCTCTACATAAGTCTACATAAAGTCATGCATAATATGACCGCTAGGTGTCACCAAACTAGACAGTCAGTACGAACATATTTAACATCTTGAAGCAGATTTAGACAAGAACAAACAAATGTACGCTGTTTAAATTTAACATTCAATATTAAATTAAATGTATAAGGTGATTACTCACAATGATAGCTGTGATCTCTCTACAAGACTCCTTTTAAATAATTAGCCATTTCAAAAACATGCGCTATTGTAAATAAAATCACGCTACTCTGCACAGTGGCATTAAAGACACATATAAATAATAACAAAGAAAATTCGGCGCAGGAATTAGATGCAAATAACCAAGTAAGAGCTTACAAATTGTATGAAAATGGGCTAAAATGCAGTCTTTAAAAGGGGCTCCGTCACAGTGCGGCTTGAGCCATTGGTGAATCAAACCACAATACTTTTTGGTACACTACGAAGAATTTCCTTTTTTTAAATAACGCCGAATTAAAGAGTGATAAAAGTCAGTTCTATACGTGTTAAGGAGAGTCAAATAAACTCACATTCAAACATTTCACAAAGAAGTATTCTTGTTTCTGTTCAATCTACACGGAACTACTCGTAGGGCTGTCATTTGCCAACACGTTTTAGACACTCCGGTTCGGCTTTAAATATGGCTACTTCCGTCTTCTCACGGTGCCTCACCTGCTTCTTAAGCCGCTCTGAGTACTCGGTCACACAGTCTCCCATCATTTCGAAGCACTGGGGGGACAGATACTCCAGTGAGTGAAATGTGCTGTTCAATGAACGTGGCTGATGAAACAAAACTAACAGCAGGAAGAAGTTAACTTTTTTTGTATGATCACTTCCGGTACAGCGAAGCAAAACCTCTTACTCGCTGTTGACCAGCACCTTCTTAAGCGGAGTGAGAATTTGTCTCCACCTAGTGGATAGTAGTGACATAGCATGCTAGAGCTTAACATGTACATTATAACCGATTTGTAAAATATATTAAATAAAACACATATATACTATATATATAATAAAAATGATAATTCTTACAATAAAATACACATTTCCCCATACTATGTAAATAAATAAAAAATAAATTACATACAATATAAGACAATACATAAAGTAATGGAAACAAATAACAATGAAACAATGCCATAAAAGATAACCTTTTTTTATTTGTTGTGAAACTACAAAACATATTGTGTGTTTTTCTTTTTCATTGTGTGCTGGTGAAATATTTACAACTCTGGTCGACGTTACAGTGTCTGAGAATAAAATTCACAGCTTTTTCGGGACTTTTGATGATAAAAAGAAAAGAAACGGGGAGAAATAAACAGGAAAAGCACACCCAAATCACAAAGTGCAATAAATACATGCTGTTTTTTTTTTTCCTCATCCACACATACACATGCATCCTCATCACAGCCTTAATACAAACAAATTCATTGGGACAAAACCTCCAAAAGGGGGAAAAAAGAGGTACTAAAAAAAAAAAGGTATAACTACATAAAAAAAATTGTAACATATCAGCATGTTTTTTTCTATTCTTTTCTCTCAACATTCAGTGTAGTTAAACACCTACATTCCTTTACCCGGATGTTGTCACAGTTGATTTTTTTTTTTTTTTCATGTGTCAATGACAAAATATTTCCACACACTACTCACACACACACACACACACACATATAACAGATTCTTAAAGTGTTCACATTCAGTAAAAATAATGCAAACATTTCCAGCTTGGATGGGAGAAGATAACAATTCCAGCCTTTTGATTAAAAAAAAAAAAAAAAAAAAAAAAAAAACTAAAATATCCAAAGGTGTTGTTCAGCTACAGAAAATAAAATGAACGTGGAAAAGTCTGGAATGCCGTGAATGGAATGGATGTTTTTTTGTTTTTTTTCCACATCACATCAAACACCAGCAGAACCTCATTCTATCAAATTGTCCACCGTGAGGAGACAGTTTAGAAAGAGTTGAGCAAAAAGACACTTAAAAAGGAGTGGACAAATGATTGGCCAATCAGAATGAGGTGCGAGATGCTGCTGGTTGCTGGTTTTTGAAAAGGATACAATCAAGACGTTCACAGTCACAAAAGAATCCGATTTTTGTTGTTGTCTTTGCTTTGATAATTCCCATGTGATCGTTCCCACGTGACGTGATACAGCGTGTGGATTTATTGGTTTCTATTAAAGTGCAGACTAATGAACTACTTTCCTACCTGAGTGTGGGCGAGCGTGACGGTCACAAGAGCAAAAGAGGAGGGAAATAAAAACGTAATCGCGTCCAGTTAATCGTGATTAGAACCATCTGTGCTGTCGATAGAATACAATCAACCTGATATGTTGTTTTTTTTTTTTACATTAAAACCCATTTTCTGATATTTGTGATGAACATGCAAACTGAATATTACTAAGCTGTGACTCTAGTGCAGCGCGCAGACCTCACAGCTAGGAGACCAGGGTTCGATTCCACCCTCGGCCATCTCTGTGTGGAGTTTGCATGTTCTCCCCGTGCATGCGTGGGTTTCCTCCCACATTCCAAAAACATGCTAGGTTAATTGACGACTCCAAATTGTCCATAGGTATGAATGTGAGTGTGAATGGTTGTTTGTCTATATGTGTCCTGTGATTGGCTGGCAACCAGTCCAGGGTGTACCCCGCCTCTGGCCCAAAGACTCCTGGGATAGGCTCCAGCACCCCCCGTGACCCTCGTGAGGAAAAAGCGGTAGAAAATAAATGAATGAATGACTCTAGTGCCGCCTGTGGTCACTAGTGGTAACAGAAGCTGAATTGGAATCCATAATAAGAATGCAATGCATCCTAGTGAACAGGGGTATCCCGATCCGATATTGCTATCAGATATCAACCAAAAATAACACCATGGGATTATTTAAAATCTCCGATACTGGCACACCAATAACAAGCAGTCCGGAAAAGCCGTTGCAGCTGAGTGCAAAACGTCAGAAGTGAACGGGTCAGTTTTTCTCATCCCGAGTAATATCACTCATGCTGATAGTGGATCGATATCGGTATCAGCCGGGAGTCAAGGCTGCGATATCGATCATGGGGAGAGCAAATGTTGCATCGGGACACCCCCTAATAAGAGTAGATTTGAACAAGATGCCTCAATATGTGGAGTGTTGCTTGCAGCAGGAAACAAAGAAGGAAAAAAAATAATAATTTCTTCTACTAATGATCATCTTAAGTAGCTTTTGTTGCTTCAGTACCGTTGTTTGTGCTAGCATTATTTGATGTATCTTTGTGCTGGAATGATTTTAAATGTCTGTTAGTACAAGAAAATAAAACTGTAGCAGTGCCGTCACTAATATTACCAAAAAAAAAAGTGGTCACTTTTTTTTTTTTTCATCTAGAGTATATTAAAAAAAAAAACATTCTTCATATTACCGCTAAAAGGTTGACTTCATTAAGTGAGGAGGCGCATTTTAAGACTCTTTCATTTGAAATGTTGACTGTCTAGACGTCGTCAGCCGGTAGGTTGGGGATGGTGGTCTTTGCTCGTGTGAAGAAGGCCATCTTCTCCCTGAAAGCGGAAAAAAAAAGACATTGTACTCCACCCAAAATGAATGGAAATGTAAGGAAAAGTAGTGAAACGAAGAAAGGATGTGTGTGTAGTCTATGTCAGTGTTTTTCAACCTTTTTTGAGCCACGGCACGTTTTTTACATTGGAAAAATGTTGTGGAACACCACTTACCAAAAATGTTCCAAAATGTCACCACGACCTCACACGTGCATCAATAAGTCTATGGGAGGAACAAGGTAGGTGTTGCCACACGGACCAATATTACATTGCTCTGCCAGTCTTTACACCACAGACACTCCACAGTAGCCACGTTTTTACATCACCACTTTTTCTCTTTCCCAATCACCTTTCGGGAAACAATGGTATCCATGGAAAGGAATATTCCAATCTCTCGTTAACATGTGCCGTGAAAATCAACCAGAATAGTCAATGGGTCATGCGCGGTAAAACGTAAACATCAACATCACGTGATACCGACTTCCGGTTTTTCTTTCACTTGTTGGAATAACTCCGTATTGCCAGTTTTTCGTCTGTCCAGTCTTGAAATTTAGTTTGAATCAAAAACAAACTTTGCTTAGTCCAGTGCCGATTGCTGGCCTCCATTTTTAAAAGTGAAGAACGTCTGGATCTGCGTGTTACGTCATATCTGAGCATGCGCTGAAAGAACGCACCCGGGATCAATTTAAACAGGAAAAGATCAAATTCAATCTTGCTAATATTTTATAATTAAACTCAGGACATGTTTTATATAGATATATATTTTCTTTTTTAATAAAACTGCACTTGTGAATAAAGTATAGAAGGGTTTAGATTCTGTTTCACAGATGGCGCTAATGCACACGAAAGCTGCTTGCCAACCGCCAATAAACAACAGAAGAAGAAAAACACCACGAAGAAGAACGCACCCTGACAAATTTCCGTTTGAGCGGGTACAAGATACCTCAATCGGATTGGTTAAAGGAATATTCCATCCCTGTTCAATTCTTTCCGTTTGAGCAAATAAACCAAATTCAATTGGAATATTTGGGTCCATATATTCATGGCTATTGACATAATATTTGCAAATGATGATTAATAAATGTTAACTATAAAAAGTGATATTGGATAATTCCTCACGGCACACCTGACTGTTTCTCAAGGTACACTAGTGGTTGAAAATCACTGGTCTATGTGGCTCCTCCCACCTGAAGGTCTGGACCTCAGGCACTTCCTTGCGGCTCTGGCCTCTTATTTTATGGACGTCCTTTGCGGCCGCCCTCATCATCTTCTCCACCCTCTTCTCCTGCAGCTGCTCCTCCTGAGTCTGCACAACACATCGGCACAGCTCAGTTTACTGTACGCATTCGCGTCAACACTGCCTTCTGGTGGCTGACAGCGGGAATGACGCCCCACCTGTTTCTCGGCGTGCTTGAGGAGGAGGCGGAAGCGCTCGTCCTCCCGGACCCATCCGGGCAGCTCGCGTTGGCCCTGCTGCCTCGCCGTCTCCAGCTGCGTTTTAAGCTCTCTCAGAACCTGCAGCTCCTGAGCGAGGCGGGCTTGTCGGGTCCGGGACACTTGCAAGTCTAATTCCAAGTCCAGGGAGGTGCGAAGGAGGCCGTCCAGACCTTTGACCTGCATGGGAGGCTAGAGGAGAGACGCCATGATTTGATGATTGACTGTGACCTCGATTGTTATTATTATTTTTGTACCTTCTTCATACGCATGCTGCGTCGCTCGGAGGCGTTTCGCACAAACGGCGACTTCTTAGACAGCGTGGAGCTGTCGCTGTCACTGCGATTGATCTGACAAAAAAAGATCAATAGGCTTACTGTGTTTTTTTTGTTTGTTGTTATTTTTAAAGAGGCGCTAGACATGAATTACCCTGCAGATGTACTGGCTCTGAGGTCCTGGGGAGAAGGTCTTGGAGCGGATGATGGTGTTGCCCCTCATGAAGGGGTGCTGCTGGGAGAGGTCCGTGCGCCGCTCCTTGGGCCGAACCACTGAGTGGTGATTGGACGACAAGATGCGGCCCATACTCGTCTCTTTGTTTACTTTTTCTGTAATAGCAGCCGGAGGAGGCATTGCCGTGTCTCTGCCCACATCCTCCTCCTCCTCCTCCTCCTCCTCCTCCACCATCTCCTCTGCCTCCCATTGGCTCCCATCAGCATAGAACAACTCTCCTTCTTCTAGAAGCTTTTCTTCATCGTCATCTTCTTCATTGTCAAACACCTCTGCTTCCAGGGGGTCACCATGCCTACGAGTTAAGGTCACAAACCCAGAGTTTAAAATGTTAAAATGGACAAAGTGTCCCAAGACAGCTTTTTTTTTTTTTCTTTTAAGAATGAAGCGGCTTTGTTTAGATTCTGAACCGGTCAGGTTCCATTCCGCTAGTACCTTCCTGTGTTGTCATGTCACTCACATGTCAATGTACTTGTCACATGCCGCACAGACAGCTAACGCAATATTTGCAACGTTGAACAAAACCAGAGACGCCACCGCAGTGCATGTGACGCCAAATTGTGAGGTTGACGCGACAAATAAAAAAAAAAAAAAAAGGAATCTTACCACTCTTCATTGTCGGGATCTCTGCCACGGTTGGTAGCGTCAACCTGAACACAGAACACGTTAATTAGCATTTATAGTGGATTGATTTCATCTTTGTTTGTTATGGTAACTGAAATGGTGATATCTGGGAGGTGAGGTACTACAGCTACTGTCCCACAAGTGAATTCACTCTACTGGAAGTACAAATACACTGTACTGTAAACCCGTATTTATTGCTTAATGTGTAAAGCCAAATTTAATATGTGTTTACTAACGGTGAGAGACATATTTTTTTTTCAGATTAAAATGAACAAAGCATTATTAGAGCCCTGTAGACATGACAAAACACGACTATAGTCACATTTATACTCTTTTTATTTACAACATATTGCGCAACTGCAGGGTCTTGAGACACATGCTAACTCGCAAACTAGAGAGCTAGCGACCTAAACGGTAGCCTTCAAGTTATTTCCTTTAAACTTAAATAGCCAAAAACTTACCACTTCCACACAGATAGAGAGGATACTATTAACAGTTATTTAACCTTTAACATGAACATTAATCAAACGTAATAATTTTTTCTGGGTACATGATACCATACAGCATCCATATCAAACTTGCGCGGGCTGCGCTAACAGTAAACTTTCATATCAAGGCGGGGGCCTCAAACTAGTGTCCTGCGGGCCACATTTGGCCCACGGGCCACGTGTTTGAGACCCCTGGTTTAGAGTATCAAAAGTAGGCATTGTTAGTGTTTTCTATGGGTGCAGCCATTGGAAGGTACCTACTGCAGTCCCTATATCTGCCCCAATATGGTTGCACACAACCACCAGAGGGCACTGATTTTCCTGCATAACACCCTATGTCAATTGCAAAATTAATGTATTACATAAATTTGTCTTATAATCATTAGAGTCCATCATCATTTGCAACTGAACGGTGTGTGTGTGCACAAGTTTGCACGGGTATGTATGCATTCAAATTTGCCTTCAATGCATAACCTCCTTCAGGCAACACGGCCAGATGCCTTTTCACTTCCTGTATTTCAGATTTCAGTATTTGCGTTGTTGTCTGGGAAATAAATGGATTGAGCTCTGTGAAAACTGCCTAGCAACAAGTAAGTGTGTAATATTCTCTTCATTTTATTTAAATTGTGAAGCTTGATAATGAAGAATTTGTGTACTTTCCTAAAACTCACAAGACATTTTAATTGCATATCATTAAAGTGCGGCGTCAGCTCTTACTGTGTCCAAGCCACCAGCTGCTCCGCTATCTTTCTCCTTGCTGCTGACCTCGGGCGTGAAAGCATGACTCAGCAGGTTGTACCACTGGGTTCGTCTCTCCTCTGAACAACTAATGTCCGCCAGGCTGATCTGCGCTCCCGCCTGGAGGAAAAAGAAAAAGTTTGAACATCGAATACAAAAAAAAAAAAAATAATAATGAAGAATGAAAAGGTTGTACTCACCAGACAATCTTCATGGCCTGACTTGCCGGTGTTGCATACATCGATCCTCAGGGTCTTCTGGCGCAGTGCAATGAGAGATATCTGCATGCCGAACACCTCATTGACCTCCACCACATCCTGAGGCATGTAGCCGCGAGTTCTGAACAGGCAGCGGTTTGTCTCCACGCACGGAAGGACCGCCATGCGAATGTGCCTGCGGTTATTCATCAGAAGGTACTGTTAATAAATGATAACTAAACTACTTTTTGTTGGTGGAATACAGTATACAGTACAGTAAAAGACAAAACAAAAGTCATACATTTTATGGTCAGGCGGCAGGCAGAGGGCGCTGAAGTTGGACAGCTCCATGATGAAGACCGTGAAGCGCTGGTCTCTTGACTCATAGCGTAAGCCGAGTTGAACCTGAGCACAGCCCAGCGCCAGCCTCTCCTCATCGGAGCCCAGCAGGATGTCAGCAGGGAGGCCTGGCCTAGAAGAAACTCATATTAGTCATCTCTTTATATTCCTGATGCATTTTCTGGCACACAAGAGGCGGCTTGCATTCGGTACCTGCGCTCAGAGGGTTCGTACACGCCGCTGTCACCTGCGACAGACTCATCAGACACAGCTGAGATGACGCCCATCTTCTTCGGTCCCACCCCTGTTCCTTGCAACTGGGGAGCTAAAAGAAAAACGGAAGTTGATTGAAGTTTAAATCCTGCTCAAATTTTGCATTGCTTCATAGTCACCTTTGACCTCTTCACTCAGAATGCCGTTGCGTTTCTGCCTCTCCTCCAGCCCACCCGGGGCGCTGTGCTCCTCCTGCTGTTGCAGCTTCTGTGAGTCCAAACGGAGATCCAGCTCTGCTAGCCTGTTTTTGAGCTCCAAGTCCAGGCTCAACCCACCAGGTGCTGCCTCGCTGGTGAAGGCCTCCCCTGACAGAAATGTAGCGTCCGTGACCAGTGGCGAGCACGGCGGTGAGAGTGACGAAAGCGACGACCGCGGCGACAAGGAGCTCATGGAGTGAGGGGTTTCTGACAGTCTGAGCGCTTGGATCCTGGATGATCCCACCTCTCTTCCCCCTGAACCCTTCTCGGTGTCTAGACCCACCCCCAGTGTTTGGCCCTCGGCCCTTTCAGCGTCCCTCCCTGTGCCGATGCCTCCACCTGTCACCACCTCGTGCTCGTGTATGGTGGTGATGGAGCTCGAGGGGCGGTAGCCTCCCTGGCCACCCTCCTGCAGGAGGCTGTCCAGCTTATTTTGGAAGTCCGGGTCGGCTAGCTCCGGCTGATCGAGATAGATGTCGGTGAAGCTGAGCGAAGAGGAGGAGCCCAGGCTGGAGGTGGTGGCCAGCGAGCCGCGGCTTGACGTCAGGGAACCTCGACTGCTGCCGGACGAACATGACAAGGTGCTGGCGGACAGGCTGGACAATATGCAGAAAAAGATCGATTCCTCTGGTGTGCTTTTCATGGAACCAAAACATTGTTCTCAAATAAATGAAAGATGAACAAACCTTTTGAGTTGGGTGTGTAAGGAGGTGGCCAGTCGAACCAACTCCTCCAATTCTCTCACCAGCTTGTTCCTCCTGCAGTGAAGACGCAGCCTGCAAAATGACAACACTCAAAGTCAGAACATGTGATCAATCAATCAGAGCTGAGACACCATTGTTGTTATTATTAGCCGTCTTCAGGAGACATTGGCGTCATTGGCTTTGCGGGAGCTTTTTGTTAGTTGGGAGGCAAGGCGGCCATTGACAGCTGATCCTGGCTTTGAATGGAAGCTTTTGATCGGGTTACGGAGAAGCACTTGTGAGGTTAATGCCGACAGAACTTTCACCTGCGTGTACAATGGCATGCACGCTGGTCAAGGGGTTGAAAGATTGAAATTGTGGACGCAATCCAGAAACCAACGGCAACGAGGAGTTGTCATCAAGTCTTCTGCGCCATTTGCAGCAACGTCTGTGTTGTTAACCTTATCTGCTGGATTACATTTGAGGCACAACCGTATCTAAAGTTGTTTTTAATGTGACCTGCACTACCGAATGAGATCCATAACACAAATAGCCATTTTTTTAATTCATTTAAACTATATTGGATTGTGCAGGTGCACCTAATGTTGTACGCTAGCATGCATTCTTGTGTTTTTTTGTGTCCACTATTTTGCAAACGTGAGTGGCACAAGAGGCTCTTTTGTGAGCGTCTCCTGTTACGGGAACAGGAGACTCAGGAGAGCGCACAAAAGAGAGGCTTGAGCTCAGGAAGAGACTGACCTCAACAACAGGAGTCTTGTTGAGACTGGGAGGCCAGAGGCTTGAGTGGCGTCTCTAATTTGTGATATGGATCAGGCAGAGAGAGTTTGACGTCACTGATTGCAAAGGTACAATTGAAGGTTACTTGTTCCGTCACTTCTGAGTTGACATTCATTACGTTTGTGTACCTGCTGGATGACAGCATCATCTAGCAACAGCCACAATAAAGCCATTGAGGGGGGGGTTGTAGTTTTTGTTGAGATCCACTTGTAATTATTTGTCCTATGAAAGTCAGCTTTTCATATTGTCAAAGTGATGCGAAGGCTGCTGACTGCGTAAAGCGCCATTAAATTGTACTCGTGGCACAAAACTATAAAACTGTAATTCAGCTTATTCCTCCGTGGAGCCATAACTGCCTCTGCTCATAGCTGGTTGCCTGGCAACACTCTCCCATCACCTTGTAAAATATGTTACACATCATTTGTTTCGAATATATACTCCATATATGAATACACACCCACACAAACATAGATATATATAGATATAATATATACAAATACACATCTTTGTTTGTTTTCTCTGGCATTGTTGTACACAAATGAAGTGAGTTAGAACAGTATTAAGTTGCTATGCACCGTCTTCCACCAGGAGACATTAAAATCTGTAATTGGCCGCTGGCTTTTCCTCATTTAAGTCGCCAGTGGGAGCATTTGATTTGCAGGCAATATAAAAGTGACAATTTCAGTAGCACAACACCACATTTGCAAATCCCCCGTCAGTTTCTGAAAAGACACACAAGTAATATTAACAAGTGCCAACCTTTCAGTCAGAGCCTTGCTCTGGCTGTCCCTGGCGACCTGCAGGTCTCTCTCCAGACGCTTCTTCTCCGTTTCCAGCTTCTGGACATCATTGGGCCCCAGGCGCTGGCGTGGGCTTACGTATTGCAGCTCCTTCAGCAGCTCCTCTTTCTCGTTGATGAGAATGAGACGGTCGCGCTCCGGGTCCAGCAGCCCCGGCCATGCCTCGCTGTCCAATTTTGCGATCTGCACCTCGATGGTGGCGATCCTGGCAAGCGTGAGGAGAATGGAAGGGGTTGAAGCAGTGGAAAAAGAAGCAAAACTGGAAAAACACAAAAGCGATAACATACCGATGCTTCGCCTCCTCGTACTTAAGACTGAGTCGAACTTTCTCTGCCAGTTTATTGGAGTTGTTCATGTACTGCAAACACAAGTTCAAAATATAATAAAAAAGTTGCTGAATTTAAAATACTTTTTGCATTGATTGTGTCTCCCGTTTAGTAATTGGGACTCACCTCAGTGGGGATGTCGGTCTGGGAGCCGGCGTCAGAGTAGAGGCGGGGTATGGAGATCTCAGAGTTGGCCAGCGAGGGACTGCTGCCCCACAGTTCCTGCTGCGAGCCAGAGTCCAGCTGGAAGCCATCCTTCAGAATGGCCAGTTTCTGCATGTAAACACACAACGTTACCACTGAAAATACCACTGAAATATTGTTATTACAGATTATTATCATTTGTGTGTGAAATGCTTTAGAACTGTATGGCAGGTCTGCTCGTAAAGACCAAAAGAGGGCTCAGGGGTCACAGGTTGCTCAACCCTATAGTAGCAACTTGGAGACACTTTTTGGAATGTTTCATTCAGCAAATTATTATTATGTGTGTGATCTGAGTCATTCCATTTCACTATTTGTCATACACTATTTGTGGTACCATTTACTGTTAACCTGATGTAACGTGCATGAATGCTACAAAAGACACACACACACACACACACAGGGGATCAGACTGGGTTGTCAGATGCAGATGGCCACAAAGAGGAAAAAGAGGGGAGGGGACTGAGAAGTGTCCTCTAGTAGGAGTGACATTTCTTACTTTTATGCAAATTGCAATTCAAACTAAATCATACATTTACACTCGTCTTTGTCTGTTCTACAACTGCGCCGCACTAAATGTGGTGTCCACATCGATAGTGTAAAAGTAGTTCCGTACCTGCATGAGTTCTTGCTTTTCCTTCTCGCCGGCGCTGATGGCGTCCCGGATGGAGCGCACCTCATTGAGGATGGCTTGTGCCTCCTGCAGCTTGTAGCCATACGGGCTGTTGGACACCTTCTGGTCAATCCTGCAGGAGTGGAGGAAAGAAAACGGAAGTGGATATGAATTTTGGGTATGGATGGATGCTCACAACCGAGAGCAAACTAAGTGTTGCAGGGTTCTGAGCCTCGGAATACGGATCTATGTGAGCATCGTTAGATGTGGGCGCTTCAGCAAACATCCACAAGGGGTGCAAGAGCGACCCTGTGGTAAATTAATTCATGCATGTGCCAGGACAACAGGTCCTTCCACATTCTTCAGATAGAAAGAGGGAGTGAGAGAGAGAGAGAGAGAGAGAAGCAAAGTGCTCAGAGAATGAGGAAGTGAAGGACAGGAGAGAAGATATAATCCTCTCTAAATGCTTCTCAAACATGGCTGAGTAATAACAGTGTCATGAGGTGCATTATGACGAATAGCACACTTTATGGTTGACTCATTTCATATAATGTACAACTATGCTTCCAGTTGTACACTTAAGTTTGGGTTATTCCTTCTTCTTGTCACTATGCTGACTTATGACTGCTTAGCCGAAAAGCCAAAACGGCTTTCTCTTCCTGGAACACCTGACAACAACATCTGCATCAAAAGGAAGAGGACCCAAGATGATGACTGTGGCCTTCAGGAAGAGCAAACATCGTTCTCCCACCACGAACATCAGTGGGCCGACCGCGTAAGTGGTTTCTAGTGTCACCTCAACCAAGTCCTGACCTCCGGTCTGGTTAGGAAGGCATGCCAGCACTTTCATTTCCTATGGAAATTCAGGAAAGAGCCTATCTGAAGGGAGTCTGTACTTTATTGCAGCACAGAAGACAGCTCTGCACATGGTGGTGAAGACCACACGGAAGATTGTTGTCATCGGTGTCCTGCCAACACTCAACACTTCTGCTTCCTGATGCAGAAAGAGAACCACTCGGGACAGGAGGAACCCCACACAAAACTGTTAGCACCGCCTCCATCAGGAATGAGGCTGCGGAGCATTCAGAGCAGGACAACGCACCCGAGGAATCATTTCATCCTCAAAGTCGTGACACTGCTGAACTCTGGGGATGCTCTCTGAGGGACAACAAACAAACCTTGAACCTCGGATGGAAGCTGAGGTTTTTCCACCAAAAAGTTCTCATGTAAAAATGTCAAAACGTGTCACGTATTTTGTCAAATCTTATCAGGAGCGACACGGGCCGCATTCCAGTCTAAGCCTATTTGCATTTGTGCAAACAGGGATTGGTTGTCCAGTGCCATCTGATGACTGTAACAGGAGAGGAAAAGTCATGAGGAATGTTGTTTAACCACTCTGGACCTCAGCTACTCATTAATCCTGCTGACACTCTCACTTGTACAGCGCCTAGGAAGAAAACGGCGGACCAGACATTCCAGTTCTCTTTCAGTCCGGACTGACAGCTGATTTGATAGAGAAAGAGAGGCGGATTTCAAAAACACGTACACTTACACACACAAAAATATTGGCCACAGTATTGAAATTGAAACAAAGAGAGGAATGTATGCCCTGCATTGCAACAATCGTGACTGATGGTTGCTGCACCTTGCGTTGGTCGTCTCATGGGGAGTAAGTGGGTCACATGTGGGATCCTCTTTTCTCAGCTTGTCTTCCATTGGTGTTTTGACAGAGGTGTCAGTGTTTAATGATAGAATGGAATGTGTGATAATGCTCAGGAAATAACTGAGACGATAAGGAGGAGTTTAGTGCTTACAGAAAGATAGATGTTGTAGAAATTGTAATGACTTGCAGAGCACAAGGAGCTTCATCTCATGCAGGAGCAGAAACAAAAAGCCAACAGGTTAAAGGGGAAATAGAATTGGAAGTCAGTGAGCAGGAGATAGAACATTGCACGATTGTGGACATTTTTACCGTTGTCCAAATCTTGAAATGGCCACAATTTAAAAACAGACTACTTACTCTTTCAGCGTTTCAAAGCCTTGTTCTTTATACTGCAGTTCCTGCTTCATACAGGCCAAGTCCCGCTTCAGCTTGTTAACCTGCATCATTAAAAATACTCTTCTGTAAGAGTGAAAATATCCATGACATCCACGACTCACATTTTAAGCGACTCCAATACTAAAATATCTTGATCACATTATGATTGTGATTATGATGAAGTGTGATACAGTAATGATCATAGGAAACTGTTAATTACAACGGAGCAATAAGTCTAACTTGTGGTTCGGGAGACAAAGCCGGAGCACCACTGGGGCTGGGTGCAGGCAAACATACAAAACTAGAGTGACGTGTAATTTATGATATCGCAAATAAATATGCGTGCATGTGTTTGTGTGTGACATTCCCCTTACCCGACTTTTGGCTGTAGCTATTTCCGCTTTAAGGATATCTGGGTCGTACTTGCTGGAGGACGACACCCTGGAATTCACTGCAATAGAAAAGATTGGAAGGGATTCAAAGAATAACTATGTACTGTCAAAAAATTCTGCCTCTTTTTATTATTTCACATAGCAATCACAATGAGGAAGGTAATGTATATGAAGACATGCCTCCTTGATGTACATGAATGCATCTAGTTTAATACCGCAGCTATCCTTAAGAACACGTGGATCTGGTACTACAAAATAGTACTTTCAGGTAGAGATATATTTACACGACATTAGTGTGTCTACTTACGGCTGGTTTGCGATGTCGACTTTTCCTGCCAGGTGTCGTTGAGCTGCCGGTACTCCTGCTGCGCGAGACGAAGCCTTTGCTCCTTCACCTGGTAGATCTCCTTCTGGGCGCTGAGGGCGTCGCGGGCCACGGCCAGGTACTCCCGCAGCATGGACTCTTGCTCCCGCTGCCATTGGGCACGTGGATCCTCCAGCTGGGTGCTCTCTGAAGAACACAAAGTAGGAATATTTAGATAATGAGAACATTACATTGACAGATTGCAAAAAAAAAACTCACTGGTGTTGTGGTCGACGTAGTACGCTCCGACCACAGGGTCATACGCCTCCTCCCAGCCGACTGGCAGCTCATCTCCGATACAGTCGGCGAACGTCAGAGGCTTTGTGTGCCTGAAGAGGCAAAAAAAAAAAAAATCCAATATTTGCTTGTGTTGTGTTATTTCGATGTATTCATTCGTAAAACAACTGGTGGCTCCAATTACACAAAATACCATTCAGAAGGCTATTGTTTCTGCTGTAAAAGGGCCCAAAAAGTGTCTAGTGAGCTCCGAGCCAACTTTGACCCCAACACATTCTTATCAGTTCATTCTGAAGTCCAGGTGGATGTTAATATGTGATGTAATGAAATTGGACCTTTCAAGTGAAAACAAGATCCACCAATTAAAAAAATATTTTTTTAGGCCAGCAAGTGATATTATTTTTTATTGACTTTCACACAGCGTGAATGTGTTCAGACCCGACACCAGACTGGGCTAGCGTTGGATCATTGTGATGCCTGAAAGCAGTTCCATGAGGCAGCAGTGATGGTCTTAGAAAGAGGGAGGGAGGGAAGACGGGGGAGGCTAGTCTGGTGTTTCAGAGTCCTCTATTCACCTCCATGAGCGAGGGAAAGAAAAAATGTGGAGGAGGAGAAGGGGGGGGCGTCCCTCCTGCAGACCACAATAGGAGGAAACCGACCCGTGGCATTCCTCAAGCTGCACTACCGCATCGCTAGGAGGTTTCTGGGGCAACCGTCGGGTCTTCCAGCCTGATCAGTGCAGCCTGGACGGGTGGGGGTTGGGGGACTCTATGATGCTTCTAATTCCCCCCCCAAAAAAACTGTGTTTTTATGAGCAACAGACAGACTTCTCTCTCGGGCTGAAACACTTAACTCATTATTTACACAACTGGAAATTGATTTGTTTGAGTGCAAAAACTTATAATAACTTCCACAAATGTTTCAAAAATGTCTGCCAGGACGGGCTAATGTCTCTACTGTACAGTTCGAACATTCTTCAAACACAAAACTATAGACCCTTGTCGATCCATATGCCATCTTTTCATACAGCCGCAGCCAGACGTTTACATACATTCATACATAATGGTTTATTTTAAAATTATCATGTAAATAATTAATTAATTGCAGAGTAACTAACGATACATGATTGCAATGCTTTGTCGACATAATATTACAACTGTGGTTATACAATTGAAAATACCAGCGTTCCCCATACGTTCATTTGTGGTGGCCTGCCACAAATGCTTTGATACTTATTAGATGGTGGTATACATCATATCAAATTATCATACTATTATGATAATCACACTATCATACTAATATCATACTCCAAATTCCTATGCGGCATAAATTACATAAATTAAGTGAAGGACAGGAAACTATGTGATGTGCTTACAAGGTAAACAAATACATTGAATACAAAGTATTTGTCACAGTAGCAGCGATTCAGACAGGAGAGTGTCACTCAAATGATGCAAAGTGCGGAAGTCCACAATGCTAACAGTTGCTCCCGAGTGTAAACAATGGAGCAAGGCGCAAGCTACAAATGTAACAAGATGAACATCCATAGCTGCACACTTACTTAGGGGGCTAGTATGGCACGAAAAAAATAAAGTGCGAATAAAGCACCATTAAACACTAAAAACGCAGCAGAAGATACAGAGCGGCCGTAACTAGCTTGCACCATCTTGAAACATGAGATCTCGCATCAAATCCGGCCTATACTGATATGAACATATTTGTTTTTGATATGATACTTAGAAATATTGATATATATATATATACAGTAAAGTCTTGTTATATCGATATCGGTTATAACGAATTACTGCTTATTACGATACTATTTTCATTTCCCGGCAAATTTCTAGTCTTTTATGATATAATTAGTTCTGTTAGTACGATACCCGGTTATTATGATAATCCGGTTACTACGATGCCCTTTTCATCTCCCGCCAGCCAATTTGGTCTGCTTATATCGATACAAAAGCAGTTTAAATCAATCTTTGCTTAAGGATTTCAATACCAAAAAAGAACACGGCGAACGGCTGCTTCCAGTCAACTTTATTTTTCACACTTCCAGTTATATCGATATTTTTTCAGACTCCCGACAATATTGATATAACGAGACTTTACTGTGTATATATATATACAGCACTACTACTCTAAATCAAGGAAGTGGACAACTAGCACATTCTTCTACTAATTTATGTTTCCTAGTGACAAAAGAGGGAAACTGCTTCATCATGAAGAGACAGCGAGCAGTAATGAGACTGAAAAGCCTGTCCAACTGCCTCTTATGTTTCACGACTGCAGATATACAAACAGCGAGCCCGCGCCCAGGACAGAAACTGAACTGGGTCCTTTTCACTGATGAATAATGAAAAGGGGCCCGCAGAAGACCCCCTCGGCTTGGCTCTAAATTTAGCCCTGGACCACAGCGAGGCTTCTGCCAACGGCTGGTTGGCTGGCCCCGAGTCTCCGCATCCCATTATTTGATTTGCCCACTAAATCCTGTCCTATAATGGCTGATGGCGAGTAGGTGGGTGTTTTGTTGCTGACCCAAACTTGTTGCTCTCCGTCAAAGCTTCCCTCAAAGCGAAAGGCCAGCTGGTTACGGCGGCCCCGGGCCTCCATTTCACTTGTCAGTTGTTCAATAGCCACTTGTGGTCATTCTCACGTACTCCGCTACTTCAGAACACAATGTGCCCGAGACGTCTGTGGCAGACCAACACCAGGACTCCGTACAGTAAACACGGGCATTACAACACAGACCATAATAAGACTGCTGCCACTAATGGCGCATTGATCAATTGGTAAACCAGAGGAAACCTAATCCAAGCGAGCATCACTGTTTATATGTAAAATACATTCCGCTTCTACTTTGACCCAAAGTACCAGACCCTGAAACAAACACAGTCTCCTTCTGAAGGTCACCAAATAAAACTGCAAAACAGTGTTTGTTTGGGTCTGTTACACATGCATCTGGGTATAAATTACCACCATATTTCCTACGAGTCACCTCCGTAGTAAACAGATTCCGTGCCTTAATTATTTGCTGGGTGTGTCATCCACTCAAACACAAAGGCGGCGCCACTAGATAGCTGCAATTAAAGTTACTATCACGGACACCACCAAGCTAAAAGTCTTACCTCTACACACACACAGTCTATAGAGCCGACATGGCATCTGTAAAGCAGAGGTTTACTGACACTCATTTCTTATTTGTGATAGAGTGTGAATTGAAGCTGGCTGGGTTAGCTACTATACGTTTAGCACAGCATGCACACTGTAGTAACATGACTGGAATTATGTAGCAATATGCGTATCTCTCATTAAAAACTAATTGTTGCATGAATAACCACATTTTGAAAACGCATGTATATATTTACCTTAGATTTATGAAAGATCTGATTAATACACCTCAATTATTTTATGAACGCGGCACTCTCTGACGAGTGCTACTGCATCATAGTCAACAATAGTAAATTCATAGGCGAAGACAAGAAACGCAGAGGACATAAGGATTGTGGATGCTGGGCAAAATTCTATTAAGTGGTCCAACAGTGAATTTGCAATAGACTGATTCTATATTTGCCTGCTGCCAGTTTCACATTCCAAGGTAAAAAGCCCGGTCGGGGCTGCGGTTCGCTAATGCAAACTGACAAAGCGTGCGGTGGAGTGCAAACACACGGAGGCCAGCCACATAGCTGAATGGTGAGTCAGGGCGGCCGTGGAGAGAAATGTTCATTCAGTGTTGGGTATGTAGCGCCGCAAACGACGACACTCAAAACTTCTTCACTCTGCTGCTTTCCCTTCGAGTCACGCTTGAGTGGCGGCCATATAAAAAGGTGAATATCAGTAAAGATCCGCCCCGGGGCACTTGGGACACTCATACCTGCCTTATCTGGATGATAGCATTCCTCTGACCTGACGACATGCTTATAGTGCGTCACTGCGGGGCGGGTGGATGATATTGCACACTGAAGAATTTATAAAGGCGGCCCTCGCTTGAGTGGTTTTAACATTCTCATGCTGAATTCGCCATTCATTCTGCTTTTATTATGACTTGTGTACAGTACATTGAGCATGTCTTTCTAAATGCCTTGTTTACATCGGAAAAAACGTCCATCATCTAAAGTATGATCATCTCTCATTGAGATAGTGCCAGCTTTACGAGAAGTGCTTTGCCAAACATTGCATCACAGCACACTACATGCCAGGATTGTGTGGCTAGCAACATTTTGTATGCATCAAGCATGTTCCTGCGTGACAAAGCCAACACTGTAATCAAAAGTAAACAGTGCTCACTGAAGCGGCGGCAATTTGTCTGAGGGGAAAAAAATTAAATAAAATGTTGTTCGAAGATCTACAACTTTATCTATGTAAACAAAACGCCCATCTCTAATCAAATATTATATTTGAGATTATATCTGAAATCTGTCTTCACACACCTACCTACAGCATCAGTGAGTCACATGTGAATGTCTTTTTTCATGTGCATGTTCACATCCAAGCAGAAGCTGTAGTAATTCTACATTTGATAAAAGTTACTTCATATTTGTCAGATCAAATCAGATGTCTGCAGCCTTAATAACCGTTATCAATTATCATCATTAACATGCATAATGGCAGCACCGGGTCTGCTCGTAGCAGGTGTCTAATCCACCAAGGCGGCCATAGGAGCTGACTCCATCTGCTCTATACTCTCCTAGGTTCTCCTAACGTACGTGCAATGCCGGTCCGGAAGGTCTAAAACCTGCGAGCTGACAGAGACAGGCAGACATCTCATCTTGCAAAACATACATTGGTGTCCAAACTGAGAAAATATTGCATTATTATCATGTATTATTGATTTAATATAAATTCACTTTTATTGAAAATGTTGATCATAATCAACATCAAAATGGAAGGATGGTTTGGAAGAGCAGAAACGAGCCATGTGTTAAACATAGACATCTCAATTACTCGCAAAATTTTGCCAGTCACTGATAGGCGTGGCGTCGGTGTAACTCAGGGGATCAAACAGGGATCGACTGTATTTTGCCGCTTTTTTTTTCTCACTGAGGTTCTATGGTTACCGGTGCAACATGTCATTCCAGTTAGATGACAGAAACAATGTCAGCAATCTAAAATATGCTGGTTTCGACTTGCCGACGCTCATGTCATCATGCTTGTTGTAGGAGTATTAGGGCCCCACTCACCACAAGAAATGGGAGTGCTAGAGGAAAAATAAAGATGTGATTTTACAAGAAAAAAAAAGAACATTTTGAAGAGTGAAAGACAAAATTCCTGCATGTACCTAAAAAGGCAACAGAGAAATAAATCCCCCCAAAATTTGTATTGTATTCTTGCAAATTACTAACTTTTCTCAATAAAGTAAGACTTTATTCTTGAAGGTTCTGCTCTCGTAAAAATGTGACTACTGTTGTGGGCCTACTAAACTAAAATATTTTTAGAGGAAATCCCACTTTATTCTCTTAATATTACTACATTAAAAAAGACGTCAGTTCTTGGAATAAATAGAATGTAACATTATGACTTTTTTTTAGTAGTTTTGGAAGATTGCAACTTTACAATACAAATATTACATTATTCAAATCAGCATTTTCTCTCAAAAATATCTATGATCGTTACTATTATCATTTATAGTCAATTGGCATAGTGCTGTATGTTGTGTGAAAGTGTGTATTAAAGCCGCCTGTCACAAAATAAGATGCATCTGTTTTGGTTACGTATTAAAGAATGAGATGAGCCAGTAGTGCAGTGCGGCTGCCACTTTTCAGATCCCTGTAACAGTCAGTGGGGCCTCATGCTGAACTTTGACCCCGTGCACCTTGGCAGGCTGTGAAAGGGATTTCGGATGAATCGGACGCTTGGCTGGCAAGCGCTGCTCGGTCCTTCACGTCGTGTGTTCCAGGAATGTTTTTTTTTTTTTTTTTTTTTGCTTTTTAAGGATCTTCTTTGGGACAGTTTCTTGTTCTATGCTTTCTCCAGCACTTTCACTAGACCTTCCGTCTTCTTCTAAATAAGTGCAATCAAACAGATGCCACTGAATTATTGATTGATAATTGTTGAACTCCTTTAAAGAAGTACTTGCTTAAGAAGTCTTTGCAGGCCAAATGCACAAGACTAATAAAACAATCCTAAACACATGAGACATGTGAATATTTTTTAAGAGCGAAAATAAAAACCTGTGACACTGATGAAGAAAAAAAAAGCTTGTGCGGTCAATTAAGTTTATAGTACACAATAAAAGAATGCAGTTTTCGTGTTGGGCTATGAAAACAAGACAGCCTTGAGGGCTCCTGCCATGACAACAAGCGCCAGTATAAGCATTGGTTGTAGTGATTGAGGGAAATAAAATAAAACGGGAGCAACACAACACAAAACAACCTCTAAGCCTCTTGAATTCCAGACATAAGGCATTGTAGGGATTTGGTGTGAAAGTCTGAGTGGTCTTAAGTAAGCGATGAAGTTGGGGTTGAAAAAAAAAAAAAAGAAAAAAAGATTGGTCCTCTGTGCCGCGTGGTGTTCTTGTACAAGCGGGATTCGTGTCATGCAACACCGCATGCTTGACGCTGTAAGCCTATTACGGATGTAGGATTTCTTGGGAGAAGAACAGAAAAACAGGTAAAACACACCCCTGGGCTTCATATGGAAATGTGTAAATACACTGTTTGCACTCTGCAGCGAGGAAAACACAGTAACTGCTATTTTGACGTTCCTTCAGATTTCACATAAATCACTCGTGGAGTGCATGGCGCCACTGGAGAACTATTAATTTGCTTTTCTGGCCAAAACTTCAGCATTCCGAGACACAAAATCCCAGTCACAATCAGACACCAAGTAGCCTAGGACCCGAGGAAATCCATTACATTTTTTTTTTGTTGTTTATTCAAATTTTTACCTCTGACACTTCAGAAACTTCAGAAACAGATGTAGCTTGACTAACTTTTCTAATAAAATGTCAGCCTCTGCACATATTGCGACAAAATCCTTGACAAACTGTAATGTCACGGTTGTGGTTAAGGAAGATGTAGTCACCAATGCAATTCCAATTGCGTTATCAATAAGTAAGTAAGATATTTTTTATTACACACATATGTTGAGGACCGGAAATATGTGTCGAGAATGTCGGTTGACGGTTAAGACAAGACGGGAGTAAGAATAAATTTGCCTCTTGTCCTAATTTCACTCAGAATTTGCATGACATTAGTCGGTATCGTAAAACACGTGTTTGCATTAACAAGCGGTAAAACACAACACAGCGTAAAAACACACTCAAGGAGATGAAGTCGCACATACACAGCCGCACTAGCATGCTCTGCTAAGCTCAGCTAGCCCTGCTAGCTTGCATTCCCTTTTCGGCAAGCCAGACACACCAGCTTATATTATGCCATATGTAATTCATGGAAAAAATTGTCTAAAAAAAATGCAGATAATATCGATTATTGACGATAATTTGGAGCACAATTATGGATCAGCAACATTTTTCATCGTGATAGGCCCGGTGAACTATGCCGGCCATTCTGACGGTGTCTTGTTCCCGTGGCTTAGCATGTGACTTGCAGTTCTCTACCAAAACACTGGGGGCAGTGTTTTCCTGAGAGTGACCAGCCACAGTTGTAAACAATGGCGACTCAAGCCACATCCTAATTGTAATCGAAGCTGGGACCAATCGATGTGGAACATTAGCCACTTTTATTGTACATGTTGGTCTGAAACTGCTCATATAGCTGAGATGCTTATTAATTTCTGCCGTTTTTTGTTTGTTTTGACACACTTTTTAGTGATTTCACGGCAGTGAACAACCGAAAATTATGCACAGGACTTAACAAAATCCAACCAATCACAGCCCCTTTCAGTTTTCATATTATACTGAATCCCAACTACCAAACAAACACATAAATAAGTACAGAATTAAACTATAAAATGTACAGTTTAAAATGTCCTGTAGTTGTAGTGTGTAACAACGGTGCATCTTCTGTAAACATAATAATCATCCAGAATGAGTTGGACATTTTGATGTTGGAATAGTTTGAGACATGTGCAAGGTGGGTGCCAAAAATCACATAATAATGAGTAATTCATAATAATACGAAGGAAAACAATCCTTTTATGAGTGTTCCGGCACCACTGCTCTAGCCCTACATAATAAAAGGTTGTAATGTAAATGTCAATCATTTTTTTCTGTTTTTTTTCAAACTTTTTTTCATTTTTTCAAACTTATTGCAACACTTGCACGTGAACACAAACAACATATAAAGGAACTGCACTTTTTTTTTCATGTTAGCTGCTACAATATTAACATCGTTGTAGCTTGGTTAATATACAAGTCAGTTATGTAAAAGGAACATTGTTGACGTTTTTTTATGAGGCTCTAGCGTCAAAATAGGTATTACCCATGACGTTCGTTGTTAGCTAGCTCGTATTAACTCGTTTTCAGAAAAAGTAAAGAAATATGTGTTCATGTTTCATATCAGGATTGTGAATGATGGGCAAAATTCCAAGTGCAGTTCCCCTTTAAGACTGTTTTAAGGCTAGATCTGATTATTTGTACTTATATATGTGTGAATACCAATGGGGAAAAACAAACAGCTGATGGGTCAAAATCAGAGTGATCGCTGAAGGAATGACTTATGTTAGCATTTTTTGTTGAATGCAGACTACTGACTACTGCTCTAGCCCTACATAATAAAAGGTTGTAATGTAAATACACTTTGCCTATGTTGGTTGTATTTTCCATCAATATCTACCTGCTCTTATATTGTGTGTGCTGTCACATGTGTCCCTCATTGGAAAAATATAACGACAATCCGGGTTTAGAAAATGTAATAACAATTTCCAACTGAATGCCTCATAAGAGTAAATACATTGCAAGCAACACTTATATTATAACACATATTTGTATCCCAAAGAATACGCAGGGGTCAGAGGTCATTCATCCCACCTGTCTCTTGGGTCGATCCAGCTGGTGCTCTGGTTGATGTGGTCAATGTAGTAGACTTTGCCATCAAAGTCTCTGGCTTCCTCCCAACCTTCAGGTAGTGGCAACTCCTTCCTCGGCATGTCAGGCGAGTCTCCATGTAATTAACTCCTCGCTACTCAAAATCTCAACGAAGGGAAGCCATCGCTTTTCTCTGTCATCATCGTTGTCGTCGTCATCACGCTCGGCATCAACGGCAGTTATTCCCAATATTCCCGATCTTGCGCATCCATAATAATAACAATAATCCAGATGAACAAAAAAACGGAGCTGCTAGATGTTAGATGTGATAAAACGGTGGGTAAAACGGTTCCATTAGGCAGTACTCGAGCCCATTTGTTCTTGTTTATTTTGTGCTTTTTTTAAAAAAAAGATGCAAGCGCCATCTTCTGTTGGGGAAACTTGAAGTCGTCCTGGTGGCAACTTTGGACAAAAACGACTGCACAAAAATGGTATCCGCAGCTTCACGTCGCACGAGGACCCCCCGCCACTTCCAACTGTGGCAGTTAAGTGTCCTTGGAGTAATTACTGTTTTCAAAAAATCGCACTCTATATCCTTTAATATGCCTTGTTTTCTTCGTGACCACGGGCCACCATGTTTTTTTTTTAGCGAACAGGAACCGATGCTAGCCTTCCTGCCAAGAAGCGAGCAGCCAACCGTGGTGTGGGACGTTAACCAAACAAGCCAAACGCGATAAAAAAAAAACACCTGTGATACGGTCGCTTAAAAACAATAACAATATGTTATAACTTTGCTCGCACCGAAGACGCCCAAAGATGCAGCAAGCAGCGTCTGTTAAAGTCTTCAATTCAGTTCCCAGTGACTTCACTCAAGTAACAAGCTCGGTGTCAAGGCAAACGGATGTTGCCTACTGCTGCTTCCGGTGCACGCTTTCAAAATAATACATAGCTTGACAAACGCTACCAAAATAAAACACTCCAAATATCGTACAACATTCTGGTCGATTGTGCGACAAAAATTATGTTTTCAGTATATTTTGCACAACTGTTTTTTTTGTTTCATTATTTGCAATTTATGACATTACATTGATCGCTCACATCGATTGACTCACAATTACATTAATGAATAATTTAACTAGACATATTGCATGTTAGTGGACACAAAACAAAAACAACCCAATCAATACGTTTTCACTACAGTAATTGTCTTCATTGTCTCTATGAAGAAATTCATAATAAACTGCACCCTCTAGTGGGCAATTGTGACATTGACATTCCTAAACTAGGACAAGCCCACGCTGTTCCAACACAGGTAACAAAATACAAATATAATTATTCTAATTGTGTGTTTAATTTACTGTATTGAAAAGCACAATATTTTAATTAAATTCTGGTCCAAAAAAATGGTCAACTAGTCTATAAGTACGCATATTGAGACACAGCCAAAAAGTGTGGTGGTGGGACGTTCAAGTGCGGTCAGTCGTCTTAGTATTTCATGAACAGTTGACGTATAGCTCATCATTTTAATTCATCGATATTCAGTGAATCCATTATAGCTCAAGATCAATACGCTCCACTCCTTTGATTAGCGATCATCGAGGGATTTGAACGCAGCTTTTACGCACCTGTAGATGAAAATCTCCAATTTCCACGAAGCACTCCAACGCAGCATGTTCATACTGCGTCTCTTGGTAACAAAACAAGCAAGGAGTGAGGTCACATGTTCAGAGGAAACAGAACCAGCAGTGACGGTCGGTGTTGTTCGCACTCATCCGAGAAGAAGCGACTCCCCTCCGGCTCCACACACACATGGTGCTCCTCCGGCACATCTCGGTGGCCCTGTCCGCCGCCGTAGCCGCCCTGGGTTCGGCGCTCTTCATCGCCCTCAACTACTTCTACAGGAGGAAAACACGGTTCCCGCATGCCGAGTACTGCACGATCAAGGAAGTGAGAGCACCATTGGCTTGTTTTTGTTGTTTTTTTTTGTCTCATGCATGGTAAACTTGATGGTGAAATGTCACTGGTGATTGGGTAAAGAATGAATGATTGACGGTAATGATTTCAGGGGAGATTATTATGGTGCTGATGCTGCCTCATTAAAATCAGTAATGATGTATAAGACCTTAGACGTGCATACAGTATGCTGCTCCATCTCCATCTATTTACATGTCCCTAATCTCCTAACCTAGATTCAATCAAGAGGGAGGCTTTTAATAATCACTTTTTGTTCAAAAGCAGTAGGTTGATTACCATGATAGCAAATAGTACAAAAGATAGCAGTTTAAAATAGCTGAAGCTGATTTTTTTTGTGTGTTAAACATTGGATGTGAAGTCAGAATTCCATTCATCCTGCTTAGCCAGCGATACTTCTGTTTTTAAACATTAACATTTTTTTTAGCATTAACTCTTAGCTTTTTCTTTGGCTTTTTGCAGCTGTTAACAAGGCATTCATTGTGTTATACACTTGCGATCGGTCAACACAGATTGTTGTCTTTTTGTTTTGCTTTTTCCTTGGCTTTTGAGCAGGTTAATCATTTGCTATCAAAGCTAGCAGATCGTTTTCTTTTTTTTTTAGCATTAACTCTTAGCTTTTTCTTTGGCTTTTTGCAGCAGTTAACATGGCATTCATTATGTTATACACTTGCAATCGGTCAACACAGATTGTTATCTTTTTGTTTTGCTTTTTCCTTGGCTTTTGAGCAGGTTAATCATTTGCTATCAAAGCTAGCAGATCATTTTTTTCTGTTTTTTTTTAGCATTAACTCTTAGCTTTTTCTTTGGCTTTTTGCAGCTGTTAACATGGCATTCATGCGATCAGTCAACACAGACTGTTATCTTTTTGTTTTGCTTTTTCCTTGGCTTTTGAGAAGGTTAATCATTTGCTATCAAAGCTAGCTGAACATTTTTTTCAAACTTTTTTTCATTTTTTCAAACTTATTGCAACACTTGCACAGCAATAAAAGAACATGGACACGAACAACATATAAAGGAACTGCACTTTTTTCATGTTTTTTCATGCTACAATAATAACATCGCTGTAGCTTGGTTAATATACAAGTCAGTTATGTAAAAGAAACACTGTTGATGTTTTTTTTTATGAGGCTCTAGCGTCAAAATAGGTATTACCCATGACGTTCGTTGTTAGCTAGCTCATATTAACTCGTTTTCAGAAAAGTTAAAGAAATATGTGTTCATGTTTCATATCGGGATTGTTAATGATGGGCAAAATTCCAAGTGTAGTTCCCCTTTAAGACTGTTTTAAGGCTGGATGTGATTATTTCTATGTATATATGTGATTACCAATGGGGGAAAAACAAACAGCTGATGGGTCAAAATCAGGGTGATCACTTATCTTAGCATTTTTTGTTGAATGCAGACTACTGACGACACCTACTAGAAGTTTCTTTGCCATTCTCACAATAATGAATGCCGCCTTGTTAGTGTTATTTCAATATAAGTGGCACAAAGCCAGCCTTATTTAGGCGTTAATCAATCGTTTTCTAACGCTAAAAGGAATTTGCTTCACCTTGACACGGGGTTAAACCAAGACTGATCAAGCCGATCTGTGTGACAAGTTAGCATATAGCGTAAAAAGTTCAAGTGCCTGGGAGTAAAGAACTGCGGTGATACGGGTTAAGGAGGGGAAAACCTCCAGGAATTGATCCATCCCATCCATTTTGTTTGCCTCGTGTCTGAACTTGGGTCGCTGGAACCAGGGTACAGATTGGTCGCCAGGCAATCGCTAAATAAACCGGTTATACTCCCATTCATAAAATCCCAGTTTAATTTTGAATTTGATGGAATTTGTTACCTGAGTCATTGAGCAAGGCATTTAATTAAATCAGATGGTTATTTTTGCTGCAGATAAAAATGGCTTGTTAAGGGTAGGAACAAATAATTCATGTTTTGCGTACTCAAATGCTTTGTTGTTACACTCAAAGTGGTTGAAGAGCATCTCCTAGCAGGCGTCCACTCTGATCCTGTATGTACGTTGCAAAATGTCACTATGTACGTTGCAAAATGTCACTATATTTCACTATAATGTCATTGTTATATATATATGGGATGTTTGCGTTCTTGGTAAACAACACGGGGCTCCTGTCTTGTTGCTATTTCAAGATAGCGATAGCATTTTACATCCGATTTTTTTTTTTTAATGTTGTTGCCGGAACTGCAATCTCAACGTTGCACTCTACAATCTGAGATAAGGATGCGAGCGTGAAACGAGAATCGTTCACGATGCACAAAGTCCATGCTGATAGAGGTGCAATATAAAAGGAGGAGGAGGAGGAGAAGCGGCACAAGCCGTGCAGCATCTGAGTGACTGCCACAGCTTGATGTCCCCCCCCCCCCACCCCGGCAGGTTGCAGATGGCTCCAGAAATGTATAAATGTGGTGATGTTTACTTACTCCTGCATAAGCAGCCGGTGAGTACAGCCAGGAATAGACGAGGGAGAAATGGAAGTCACCCTTTTTAAACAAGGAAGTCATCTTTTTTCCCACGAAAATATCCCCAGATCAAAGGTTTTGTCTTCCATGAATAAAAACAAGCCTTTTCTGACTTTGCATGATCTCCCCAAGCGGTGGGGGGGCATCTCCAGGCACCCCGACTTCCTCCCACATTCCAGAAATATATACTATATATTCATATCCAGGGTGGCACGGCGGTCTAGTGGTTAGGGCGCAGACCTCACAGCTAGGAGACCAGGGTTCAATTCCACCCTCGGGAATCTCTGTGTGGAGTTTGCATGTTCTCCCCGTGCATGCGTGGGGGTTCTCCAGTTTCCTCCCACATTCTAAAAACATGCTAGGTTAATTGGCCACTCCAAATTGTCCATAGGTATGAATGTGAGTGTGAATGGTTGTTTGTCTATATGTGCCGTGTGATTGGCTGGCGACCAGTCCAGGCCATACCCCGCCTCTCACTCGAAGTTAGCTGGAATAGGCTCCAGCATACCCCTAGGACAAGCGGCATAGAAAATGAATGAATTAATAATTCCCAGGACCAGTTCCAGTCTGGAAGTTCCAGTTTCTGAAGTCTGGAACGCATTCTGTGATGCTGGTTGGCTTTCAAATAGAAAATACTGGAAAATTAATTTACCATCATAACACCTTTATTAACTGTATAGGCAATGTTTGAAGTGACAATTCACAGTATATTAAAACCACAAATAAAATAAAGGAGGATTCAGGAAAATGTTTGCAATACTCTCAACTCGTGGCATTTTATTAGCTACAGTCGTCCCTAATTAATCGCGATTAATTTGTTCCAGACGTGACCACGGAAAGTGGGTCATAAACTGAATATGTTCACAGTTAAAGCAAAGAAAACCTGTTTATGACTTTCTAAATAAGTTTTACCATTATTAGAGCCCCGTAGACATTAAATAACACCCCTATAGTCACCTGTGCACATTGTGTAACACTGTGCAGACATCACTTCAGGGATATAAACGACGGGGCCGCTGCTCATAGCATACTGCAAGCTACCGAGCTAACTAGTTAGTTAGAAATGATTTATTCTAAAATGTAAAGTGTTTGAAATTGAACGGGGAAGACAAAATTGTTACTTGAACTCTTCTCTTAGGAGGAAGAGGACCACGGAAAGCGTCAGGTCTTGGTCCTTGGCCTGGATGGAGCTGGGAAGAGCAGCATGCTCCAGGGTTTGACTCCTGGAGGGATTAATCGACGGTGCTGCGGTCCCACCAGAGGCTTCAACTTCATGAGCATCACCGCGCCCGCTTGTCAGCTGGACTTCCTGGAGAGTAAGATCCATTAAGCCCCCCCCCCCGGAGTATCAGTTGAATAAAGAAGCTTGTCTTTCTCTGACTGACGGTTGAGTCGTCAATGGGAGTCAAATGATTCTCCTTAAGGCTAAGATTTTATCGGATTGTAGCCAATTCGTCTTTGAACTCATTCCAGATTTGTTTGGAGCTTTTGGATAACCGCCGACATAGGCAATATCGTCTAAATCCAATTGAGAACATTTAGGGATGAATAGCAAGGGGAGTTTGGCAAAAAAAAAAAAATGATATCATGTTTTTTGGTCTGGACAGTCGGAGGTGGCAAAGAACTGCGGCGATACTGGTCGGAATATCTGATAAGGACTCACGTTCTGGTGTATGTGGTGGATTCCTCTGACCGGAACCGCCTCCAGTCGGCCAAGTTGGAGCTCCACCACCTCCTGAAGGAGCAGCCCCAGCTTCCCGTGGTGGTCCTGGGGAACAAACAGGTAAAGAAAATAGTTTTTAGACAATGTCATTATTATTATTACTACAAAGTTTCTTGCTCCACTTACCAGGATAAACCCAACGCCCTGAGCATGCTGGAGCTTCATGAAGCCTTGTCACTGGGTTCTGTGGTGGAGGACAGGAAGTTGTTCCTCCTGGCAACCCAGCTGGGATCAGAAGGAACCCTGCGGAACTCCTGCCGAGGCATGGACACCTTCCAGGATCTCCTGCTCCAGCTCATTTGATCCCTGCTTCTCCTCGCAAGACCAGGAGAGATGAACTTTTTCTGAGATAAGATGAGCCAAAACTAGCACCTCCACCTCATCCTCTTTTTTTTTTTTTTTTTTTTTAACAAGCCCATTTTAAATCCCTCACGTCATAGACATCATTGAGGTGGCTTGTTTTGGCATGTCGACTGCAGACGAAAAGATTCTGCACCAGGATGAGTGACTCATCTCAATGTCAACGTGTGATAGGTTTATAGATTTTTTTTATGTAAAGTCGTGTTTGTAATACATCAAATGATGTACACACCTGAATCCATGCTGCCAAATCATGTTTCGAAAAACTTCTACAAATCTTGGGGGTGGGGAATGGGGAAATGTAACGTAAAGGGACTTTATGCCGATTTCACATTTCCAAAATCCCAAATCAACATACATTTTATGCAGCATGACATCGCTGGATATTTATTTCTGGAAAAATATGCCTCTAAAGTCAAACACATTATGATCGGATCAAAGTAGCCTCATGCATGACTTCATTAAGTCCTCAAGCCAGTTTTACTTGTTTGCATAGAAGGGTTTGGCATGAATGGTAAAGAGAACAAGTGTGATGATAACCAAAGAACAGGAAATAAGACCCTCGAGTTAGTGTTTTTTTTTTGTTTCTCCCCAATTTATGGCTCTCATCGCTTGTTTTTCGCCACAGTTTTAGGACTATAGAGGCAGATTAGTTCTGCAGTGCTATTTTGTAATGAACAAGACTTCTTATTTAGCGCGCAGACCTCACAGCTAGTAGACAAGGGTTCAATTCCCACCCTCGGCCATCTCTGTGTGGAGTTTGCATGTTCTCCCCGTGCATGCGTGGGTTTTCTCCGGGTACTCCGGTTTCCTCCCACATTCCAAAAACATGCTAGGTTAATTAGCGACTCCAAATTGTCCATAGGTATGAATGTGAGTGTGAATGGTTGTTTGTCTATATGTGCCCTGTGATTGGCCGGCGACCAGTCCAGGGTGTACCCCGCCTCTCGCCCAAAGACAGCTGGGATAGGCTCCAGCACCCCCGCCACCCTCGTGAGGAAAAAGTGGTAGAAAATGAATGAATGAAAGACTTCTTATTCCCTTTGATGCACTGCAGTTGTAGAGATGTTTGGCAGCATGGTAATGGTCTTTTTATGCGTTGATGTAAACTGAGCTGTTTGGTGTAATGTTTGTGCATGTCATAAGACATTTTAAATGTGTTGAAAAATATTAAATATTTATATTGTCCTTGCTGTCTCCTGTTAATGTTTCAGCGTTAAAAATAAGGCCGTATACATTGAAATTTAACATGTGTGATATTATTGCTCACAAGCATCAATCTATACAGTGTAATCAATGGGATTTGTTGGCTGGGCAAAAGTCCACAAGTTCAACCGGTGGTTGTGATTTTACACACACATTCAAGTTAGGCATAAATATGGGACAAATGAGTGAGGCCATTTAAAAAGGACATCCTAATGACAGGTAGCTCACCAAAGAATATTTGCTTCAACTCTTAGTATCTTTACAACTGTTCGATTCCTACACTGTGCCCCGATGTCATGACCAATTACCACAACATAGCAAGAGACAATGACTGCACTGTGCGAGTGGGGATCTGATTTGTAAATAAAGTACACTTGAAATGCCAGTTGGAAAAATAAAAGCAAAGTAGCTGTAATAGAGATGAATGTTGGAGATCCCCATCCTGAGGGATGATGTCTTGGGTTAACCTTTCGAACTGTGACGCTGTGGTGATGTCAAAATGAGTAAGGATATACAGAATATTTATTTTAAACCACTTGAGGGTTACTGTTGTTTTTTTTTTTACTGGATGTTCTGCTGTGGCCCAACAATCAGCACAAAGTGGGTCAACTGTGATAAAAGTAAACACAACAATAGAGTGAACACTTCTCCACAAACATTTGTAAGTCCTCTTGTGGAAGAAGTGATCGACAAGCCAATCGACGGTCTCTTGTGACAGTCTCTGAAAATTATTAGCACGCAGATTTTTTTTTTTTTTACTCTCACTTGTGGAGTCTGCAATGTCTTCCCAGCGTGAAGCCATCACTGCACAGTCAGTGAAGGAGAGGCGAGCGAGCTGATGAAGGAGTCATAGTGATCCGGGTGGCAGCGCTTGTACTCGTTGATTTTCCTCTTGATCTGTTTGGGCGTGTCCTGATAGTAGTTCTTCTCATCGCGTGCCATTGCCTGTGGGTGAAAGGACAGCAAGTCAAGATTGGTCAACCCCAGTAAAGACTGATATTGAGTGTTGTAAATCATAACAATGGATGTAATTAATCACAATCAGGTGCGTCCAAACATTTGACTGGTTGTGTACAAGAAGGGCGACATGCCGCGATGAGCAAAACAAAATATGCGATTGGTTTGTGAGTGTCTTCAATCTGACGTTCCAGCGGACCTGGTGCCAAGTCGTAGCAATATACTAGAACATCCTCAGTTGGACGCATCTGTACTGTGATGCTGGCCGTTCTGACTTCGAAACATCCGAGTCTGACAACACAAGTAATGGTGGGAACCCAAATTCAGGTGTTGTCATTTCTCCCTCTCACCTTGTAGTTATCGCTGTGTTCTCGGATCATGTGTTGAACATACTCGATCAAGTCTGAAGATAACGTTTTGGTGTCCTTCACCGGCAGGCTGGCCTCCTCCTCCAGACCTGGAACAGAAACAGCATGGTCGACATTCGACAGTGGTTATTCTTTTATTTTTATTTTTTTTAAAGTGTAGTAGTACAGCACTTACGGTTGACAACATAGGGCTTGATCACAATGTTGACGGGGGCTTTCGTCTCTTTTTTCAGACCAAGGAGCTGAAAATATGTAAATAACAGTTATGTTCCCATGTTCATAGTAGAGACCCGCTTTTGGGAAAATAGAAGAACTACAGGACACAAACCCTGGTCATTACACTATAACTACAGTTTTTATTACACTTTTGGATATTTTGCTTAGTACCCTACCCTTAGTAGTTCATGTAACGCCAATACATTATACAATCCGGGAATAATGAGGGGTACAGTATACATACATATCATATACACCGTATGGCATTACAGACAAACTCAAACCAGCAGCAGCTACTACTTACACTATCTTTCTTGATGGGTACACTACGGTTTGGATCAAATGCTAGTCCCATCTCCATCAGGTTCCTGGCTGTGGACTTCCTTTGGTCCCATGCTTCTCGAATGTCTTTACTGTGAAAACAAATATCATGAACACATAGTATGAACATAAACAGTAGGACGACTCAATATTATTATTCTCATGAATTAGCTGTACACAATTTGAGCCACAAATTAGTTGTGTGCCCTAGTTTTCTCACATGTTAATCGCAAATAAGTTTCCAACACGACAAATAATGTTTGTGTGACTGCTAGAAGGAAACTCGGTGAGGAGCTAGCATTAGCCACCATGCTTACTTGTCTATCCTCGGGTTGGCCTTCTTCAAAAACCTCTTCTTCTGCTTCTTCCGGTCCCTACCATAATCAAACTTCTTCTTTCTGCCGGACTTCTTAGCTTTCGGCATGGCTATAAATGTGAGTATTAATGAATTCACAACACTAAGTAAAAAAGTGTTATCGTTAGCAATGTGTGCCAACGTGGGGCGAGAGAATGTGCGTGTATAGTTCCGGTCATGTGATCGTTAGACCACGCCTTCGTTTTTTTTCGAACGTTTTTATTTTTTTAATGCTTAAATGGAAACAGATACATCACACAAAAGTTTACAAAAATCTCATTAGGAATAAATAATATATTATTATTATTAATTTAGTAGGTTTCTGAAATTGTTCAATTGACGATACAGGCTGTAGTTATTAGTTTTTACCACCAGAGGGCAGACAATAGCCTGTTCTGAATTATTTTCAAACGTTCATCAACATCAACTACTTTATTGTTAAACACGAGTTGGATCAGAATGCAGCAACTTTATTGATAAATGTATTGTGAATGAATGCAAATAATGCTAATATTGATGCAACTTCTACTACATGATTATAACAGTCAAAACCAGGATATGCCACTTGGGCTGATCAATAACTCTATCAAGCTGGCAATGTGTGAGCCGCTGCCCTCATCCTGCATCGGGCCGTAAACAGTGAAAGTGTTTCCTAATGCACCTTTAAAACTGTTGTGGTGCTTTCATTGATCTCTGGGAGCGAATATGCCACAAAAAGCATCTGCTCCGGAGTCGTGATCTTATTGATTTCTGGATTTGATCGCTCTCTTGTAACGTGAAGCAACATACAATGTACGTATATTCTTGCATTAGATCATATGTTAAAATAAAGTATAATTTATGAGCCACTAATAGTAAATATGTAACTAAATATTTTTACGTTATATTATGTAGTCAATATTAAGAATATTGTAGAAACTTAGTCAGAAAATACTTATACAGAGTATAAGCAGAGTGAGATCCCTGTTTGTGCACCTATCGCCAGTATTTTCATCAACTCCAAGTTGTGCACCGAGTGAGACGTCTGTATGTACTTTTCTGGTCTTCGGCAGCAGCTATGGGGCGGAGAGAGAAGGGGGAGGACTACGAATGTCACCGGACAGGACTGCGGGGTAAGCAGAGAGTGGAGGGGCTGAATCTTCCTCCTCGGGTCGGCCGGTGGGAGGAGGTGGTGGTGAACCGTGTTAAGGCAGCTTGAATCCTCCGAGGTGGAGGTGTACGGGGGTGTTGGAGCCCGGCCCGGTTGTTGCTGCTGCTGCTGCTGCTGCTGCTGTTAATCTGAGACAACATGGAGTTGGAGAACATTGTGGCCAACACTGTGCTACTGAAAGCTCGGGAAGGTAAGGATGGAGATGGCGGATTGACAGCTTCGGTGGGTGGTGTCCTATGCAGGGGGACACATGCAACAGTCGGCTGTTATGCAGAATAATATCGGGACAGAATATCGAAAGATCCTGTATATTCTCACAACGTTCTCATTGTGGACGTGTGGAACTCCATTTGAAAACCAAGCCATTAAAGTTTGTTGCTACTTGTACTTGCTTATACATCTCTTATAACACAATAGAATGCATTTTCCGGCAATTTTGCATCAGTTTCTTCATTCGGCGTGGAAATAGTGTCATTTTAATTCTTAAATTCTTGTAAAAACCCACTCATAGTGATGAGATGTAACTGCTAAAGCTATCACAGTATGTGTCTATTAGTGTTTATTGATGGTTGTGATGGTAAATATTAAATACATCAATTGTGGTACCATTGTAAACAAAAATATATTATCTAATACTGTTGTAAAAAACGCATTTGTCTATCCAAAATGTGCCTGGCACATTGAGTATGAAGGTTCCAGTTTAAAAGTTCTATATTATAATATTATTATAACACTTTTAAGTATGCTTTCACAATAATGGTTTAGAATTGCTGCCTTGCTGTTGTTTATCAAAGACGTGTATTTAGATTACTGTGGAATCTGTGGAATGACTGTATGGTTTTGTGTGAAATATAAGTGTAGCGACATAGCGGTGTTTCCTCTGCTTCATGTTGCAGCATCGTCCTGTCGTTTGCGAAACAGGATGTTGAGGGTGAACAAATAGTACTTTGTGGGTAGACTACCAATGTCTGATTTGTGTTATAACTATGGCATTTTTTTTTATTATAGTGTATCTGCACAACTTGTCACAACCCGTAGTTATACCAAGTGTTTATGTTAGTCGTCTTCCCAGCTGATGCGCCCTTCAGCATTCTATTACTGTGACTCGTGAGGAAAATAAGCGGGTATGGCAGGGAGACAACGGTTCTCTATGCAAGAGGGTTCAGATTAGTTGTTCGAGTGAGCGAAATCCAGTTTTATGACCGGCCGCTACCACTAAGACTACTACAATCAGACAGCAGACAGCAGGCATGGCATCTGTAAAGCTGCTGTATGTAGCACGGTGCATTCCATTCCGGAGCAAAGATCCCACCCCCTTCCCACAAAAGCATAAAGATGTCTATTTTTCATACTATAAACGATGGGTGTCCTGATTAGCATTTTGGGCCTGAAGGTGGATGTGGAGGTGGGCATTGAGTAGGATGCCAGCCAAGCTGTTCTTCATGATGAACAAAGACTCCCACCCCCTCCATTAGTGACAGGATGATACATCCAAAGTGTGTGAAGGAGAGATATCGCATGTATTTCCTTCCTGCAGCTGTCAGACTCCATAATATAAACTATGCCAAAAATCCTGAACAATAACTGTGCAATAAACCGTGCAATAAACCTGTGGCTATAACTTTTTTTTTATTTGTATGTCTTTGATTTTGCTTTTTTTGTACTGTTGTAAATCTGGAATTTCTTGATGACAGAATATAGCACGGAATATGCTAGCGCCATGCCTTGAAATTGTCATTTTGCAGACATGGGTGTAGGACTGTTTTCATTTATAATGCAGAAGTCCTTCCACATGGTTGACTTGGCTTTGTTTACTTTCCGGCCCGCGGCAAAAACAAAGCCCTTTATGGCAGCTGCCATAAAGATCCATCCTCCAATCAATTACAAAAAGGCAACAATTAGCCTGATTAGCTGTACAGCTTTATAATAAAGCCTATAATATCATTTTCACAGTTATTAAACACATTATAATTCAATTTTATGCATTAAGAAGCAATTACAGACAGTTCACAGTATTTGTTTACAGTATTGTTGTTTACTTACATATCACATTTTGTCATAGGATCTTCCTGCTAGATTCTTCTTCTTTAAATTACTTTCTACAGTTCTTGTACATGAATATACGGGAATTGCAAATAGGTGCGAATGTACTGTATACTGTACACTATACAGATACTGTGTACTGTACTCTACTCTTGACATTGCTACACCGCTGCTTCGCCATGTTTGACTTCTGCTTTGTTACCTTAATGGTAATTTTATGCCCTTAAAAGCTCATCAAATACAGTATTTCCTCCTGGTGTGATGGATTGACTTCTTGGAGTATACCAAGTGTACAAAGAATTCGGTACACTCTAAGTGAGGGACAGTAAGTACTCCATACATAAATACAGTGCCGCCCAGCTTCTAAGTTGTGGGAGTGATTGTGTCACGTACAAGCCAGAGCCTGGAGACGCTCTTCCATCGTTAAAGTTTACTGTTTGGGAACACTTTGCTATCCCGGTGAATTGTCTAAGCCGATAAAGACAAGTGAATGAGACTAAAGATGGATGCCGGGATTGTTCAGTAGAGATTCAAGGTGCACTTAAGTCAATAAGGAACTTTACTTTTACACCCTTATTATTTATACAGCTGCCAAAAGAAATTGATTGCTTATTTAGGGAAAATTAACAGTCAACAGGGGGTGGCACGGTGGTCTAGTGGTTAGCGCGCAGACCTCACAGCGAGGAGACCAGGGTTCAATTCCACCCTCGGCTATCTCTGTGTGGAGTTTGCAGGTTCTCCCCGTGCATGCGTGGGTTTTCTCCGGGTACTCCGGTTTCCTCCCACATTCCAAAAACATGCTAGGTTAATTAGCGACTCCAAATTGTCCGTAGGTATGAATGTGAGTGTGAATGGTTGTTTGTCTATATGTGCCCTGTGATTGGCTGGCCACCAGTCCAGGGTGTACCCCGCCTCACGCCCGAAGACAGCTGGGATAGGCTCCAGCCCCCCCCGCAACCCTCGTGAGGAAAAGCGGTAGAAAATGAATGAATGAATAACAGTCAACAGCACCTCTGCTGGTTGCAGCCAATATTGCGATTGTTTGTTCGGTTCAGTGTATAGTTTAGTACGTCCATCCATAGTGATATGTGTGTTATTGTCTGATATTTAATCACTGTTGTGCTAATATGAGGGTGAACGTGAAAATGTTGCATTATTTGATTGTGATCCTTTTTTTGTTGTTCTTTACAGGGGGCTGTGGAAACAGAAAAGGCAAGAGTAAAAAATGGAAGCAGATGCTGCATTTCCCCCACATCAGTTTGTGCGAAGAGCTGCGACAATCCACTGGTAAGCGAGGGTCGCGGGGGGTGCTTGAGCCTATCCCAGCTGTCTTCGGGCGAGACTCTGGACTGGTGGCCAGCCAATCACAGGGCACATATAGACAAACAACCATTCACACTCACATTCATACCTATGGACAATTTGGAGTCGCTAATTAACCTAGCATGTTTTTGGAATGTGGGAGGAAACCCACGGAGAAAACCCACGCATGCATGGGGGGAGAACATGCAAACTCCACACAGAGATGGCCGAGGGTGAAGGGTGGAATTGAACCCTGGTCTCCTAGCTGTGAGGTCTGCATGCTAACCACTTGACAACCGTGCCGCCCCAGTACAAGATCCAATTTAAAAATTTCTATTGGTGCCACTTGTGTCACAAGATCTCGAAATTTTCTGGTTCCCGAAAGAAATATGAGAATCTGTGAGTCCTACAGTGAGTCCTGCTTGCATACACATACATAGTGCAGCAAGGGAACCTCTCTTATGACCCAACTTTCCATCCTGCCCTATTATCTTCTCTGGGGTTGTATTATAATGTAATTAGTGTCTCACAGTAAAGCCGTCCATCCCGTAGCTTCATTCAGTCTGTTACAGCCCTGCACTCAGTGTCACTTCCAGTCTTATCAGTGGAAGTCATTGGCTCACTCTCTGCGCTGCGTTGTCTTTAATGGATGCCGTCCAAACAATGCGGCCTGTGTGTTTACTGTGTGTGTGTGTGTGAGCGTGTACACTACTACCACGACCGTAGTCTGCTGCGCTACACTCTTAAACACAAGAGTAACCAGTATATAGCAGGGGTCTCAAACTCAATTTACTTGGGGGCCACTGGAGCTAGGGTCTGGGCAAGGCTGGGCCGCATCAGGTTTTCCAAAAAAAAACAAAAAACAACACATTTATTAAAAACAGAAAAATATACAAACTTTTTCAGTGCTTTAGTTCCGATTTTTTACAATAAAAGCTCTGATAAAACATTACACTGTTCTCAAATATCTTAATTTTTTTTTTCTGCACAAAATAAGATGAAAAATAAATAAACAATCAACAATAAAGAAAATCAATCAGTAATGAATAAATATAATAATAATAAAACTAAAGAAACCACATATAGTTGGTAGGTAGACAAATTATTTTTTCAGATTAAAATGAACAAAGCATTATTAGAGCCCTGTAGACATGACAAAACACGACTATAGTCACATTTATACTCTTTTTATTTACAACATATTGCGCAACTGCAGGGTCTTGAGACACATGCTAACTAGCAAACTAGAGAGCTAGCGACCTAAACGGTAGCCTTCAAGTTATTTCCTTTAAACTTAAATAGCCAAAAACTTACCACTTCCACACGGATAGGGAGGATAACTATTAACAGTTATTTAACCTTTAACATGAACATTAATCAAACGTAATAATTTTTTCTGGGTACATGATACCATACAGCATCCATATCAAACTTGCGCGGGCCACACTAACATTAAACTTTCATATCAAGGCGGGGGCCTCAAACTAGTGTCCTGCGGGCCACATTTGGCCCGTGGGCCATGTGTTTGAGACCCCTGGTATATAGCGTTTTTTTACCATAATTTCTATTAACTTCAAACATTGTGCATTGTGATAGACTGTATACTGTAGTCAACAGGCGGTTGTAGTTGGGTTTGTAAAGGTACAATTATTGCATTGGACCTCATTGGATTGTGCAGGTCCCATACTATAGTATGGTCCCACAATAGTGTGTATTAATGCTAGTTTTAAAGTACTTTTACGGTTGCGCATGTCTGTTGCTTTAATGCTAATGAGCTGCGTTTGTATCAGACGGACTATGTGTCTCCAAGAAGCACTATTGTGTACGTTATTCAGCCATCCATTTTCTATACCGCTTATACTCACTACGGCTACGGCTATGCTGGAGCCTATCCCAAATGTCTTCGGGCGAGAGGCGGGGTACACCCTGGACTGGTCGCCAGCCAATCACAGGGCACATATAGACAAACAACCATTCACACTCACATTCATACCTATGGATAATTTGGAGTCGCTAATTAACCTAGCATGTTTTTGGAATGTGGGAGGAAACCGGAGTACCCGTAGAAAACCCAAGCGGTGAATCGAACATGTTAACCACTCGTGCAGGCTGTGTACGTTATACAAAAATCCCAGAATGATCAATCGTACAGCTCCCACGTCGCTAGCTGCCTGACTAATTGTCCCAGACTTTATTTTTAAGAAGTGAATTATTTTTATGTTTTTTTTCCAAAACGTCCCGCCGTGGGCGTATACACAGGGTGGGCTCATCTAGCTATAGGCGGGTCAAGTCCAGTCAAGTCCAGGTCCAAGTTTCTCCTTCATGGTACCATGTCAATAACGTTACTGTTAGAACATGAACAACAAAACATTCTTCCACATTGTTGCCAATCTGTGTCGTGACACCGTGACTGTGAAGACACTTGCAACACGCGAAACGTCACAGTCAGTCAGTCATCTTCCTCCCTCTGCACCTAACCGAAGCTTCCTCCGCTTAGAGGCCCGAGGAGCTCGTGGTCTCGTGTTTGCAATGTTGTTTACGAGTTGAATCGTTAACTCAGCGTGATGTCACAACAACCAGGAGTCAAGGCTGCCTTATGAGTTCTTGTTGATCCCTTAAATTGAGTTCCTTGCTGACCCGCCGTACACGAGATGCACGAGTAGCGTGAAAGTGGCGTTAACGCTGCAATCTACCCAAAGCCAAAATGAGAGTCTTCTGTCTTTGTCGTTGTCAATGCAAATCAGCTTCAGATTTGAATGAGTCAAATGGCCGCTTCATGCTAAAAAAAAAAAAAAAAAAAAAAACACAAACCGGCACAGGAAGGAAGTTGTCGTCAAAACGACACCTGATGTGAAACACTGATGCAAAAGTTGAGTCGGAGAACAATGAAAGGATGCAAAGCAGGAGGATTTCAAATGTACTACTAAGGGGAGATTTCTGCGCTTGGCGTGTGGTTGTTGTTACGACACGGAGGAGTGTCTTGAGAAAGACGTTCAGGAAACAGTCAACTTCCTTGTTTGTCAGCTTCTCTTTTTTTTTTACATTTTTTTTCCCTTCACCTCACCTATGTTCCAAATGTATCGTATGATATTATGCATCGGTTGCTCTCCAGGTGTGAATCCACAAATGTAAACCTTGGCTGGTGATGCACAGCGTGTTCAGTACACTTTGTGTATGTCACACTTCCTGCGTTCTTTCTGAGAGCAGCCACTGATCCACGACCACGGGACGGACCAACAGTTCTGGGGGGGGGATGGTTTTGGAAATCACAGAGATCCTTTCAAAATAGCTGTCACAGTAGAGCTGACTGTATCTGACTTTTCTACCCCTGAACCTCTGCTCTCCGACGACAATGCCCGTGTTATTATTTTTAAGAAAAATACACCACATGACGATGCTGGTATTAAACGCCATACAAAACGCTCTACACTCTAAAAAGTCATTCACAGTATCTGTTGACACCACTTGATTTTATACATGAATCCAATGTAAAAAAAAAATGTAATTAATTGATTTAGATAAACTTTCCAAGTTGCTAACTTTATTTTTTTAAGTTATGTTCAAATAATAATGTTGGCTATTATATTAACTTAATTTATACACACAAATTTTATTGTTGGTAAGCTTAAAACAAAATTCAGGTTGCCATGACTTAATAAAATTAGCTTGGTAACATAATATATACACACACACACATATATAGTATATATATATTAAGTTACTGCTACTTAAAAAGTTGTGTGTATTGTTATTATAATTAAGTAGACAACAAATTAAACTACTTTGAATAAAATGATTAAGTCAGTTGACTTAACATATTTCTTTGAGTTACGAACTTAAAAACTTGTCCTTATGACAACAATTATTCAATAAGCATTACTTAAAATAAGCTTTGAGTGAAGAGGAAAAGCTAATTTGTGCAATTTCAAATTAAGTTGTCATAACTAAGAAAAACTAATGGAAAATGTTGCGTTGATTTTTTTTGTTGAGGCTAAATCGGCATTGAATTTGCTACACAACTTTTTGGAACTGACGAGGACAGGACTATAACATTTTTTTTAAAATCAAGATCAGCAGAAAAACATGGCCGCCATCAAGCGACAGAGACAGGATTTGTCAACCGAGTCATTAAGTATAGTAGAGTAGAATGTATGCCTGTCACAATAATCAATAAATCAGCCAAAAACAGCCATTAATATTAATTAGATTTTTAAAAACCGTGATAAAGTGAGGGAGCAATGTTCGAACCGCAATGCAGCGAGAGAGTACTGTATAGTATATAAAGTATACATAACTATAAATTGGGGGCGGCACGGCGGTCTAGTGGTTAGCGCGCAGACCTCACAGCTAGGAGACCAGGGTTCAATTCCACCCTACGCCATCTCTGTGTGGAGTTTGCATGTTCTCCCCGGGTACTCCGGTTTCCTCCCACATTCCAAAAACATGCTAGGTTAATTAGCAAATTGTCCATAGGTATGAATGTGAGTGTGAATGGTTGTTTGTCTATATGTGCCCTGTGATTGGCTGGCCACCAGTCCAGTGTGTACCCCGCCTCTTGCCCGAAGACAGCTGCGACCCTCGTGAGGAAAAAGCGGTAGAAAATGAATGAATGAATAACTATAAATTGATAATTGGTCGCTTTACAAGGCCTGGATTGACCGTCTTTTGCGTCTTGTCCTCCGCCAGAGAAAGACTACAGCAGCCTATGTGAGCGCCAACCCATCGGACGTTTACTCTTTCGGGAGTTTTGTGAGACTCGACCCGAGCTGAGGCGCTGCGTCAAGTTTCTGGACGCCACGGTAAGACGGAAGAAAATGTTTTTGTGACAGTTTGCTACTTCTTTGTAAACTCGCTCTTTGTGAGCGTTTGGCCTTTAGAAAACAAAGATGCAAGTGTTAAGTCTACCGGAGAAGTGGATCAGTTGATGGGAAGCCATTACACGATTACATCATTTAATAGGCTTCAAAAGGGCAAATGTTGTTTTTTTTTTTCCAAGTCATTTAAAAATACTCTCACCAGCGGCCATGCTTTCATGTTTTTCCAAGTACCAGTACTGTATATGCGTGGGAGCCAATTGCATGCCAGCAAATAAAGCAACAAAATGATCAGGAATGATGCAATCCAGTTGGACGCCACCGCCAACAAAGACAATAATAAACATAATTACTATGTATTGACTCATTAGAAAGCACAGGTGTATCTAATAATGTGTCATACGCCATTATAATGCTCATTTTACATGTGATGTGTAATAGGAACTGAATGGCAAAATTGACCACAGTAAGTACATTGATCCATGAACAACGTCATCATACCCACGATACGATGAGCGGCGGCGGCGGCCATCCGTCAGTGAGGCTCCAGTCTGACTGGCCGGCTTTAAGGCTCTCAGCTTGCATTAAGAACTCCTCGACCCTGCGACCGCTTCCTGTCTCTTTCCCCTACGAGAAAGCGAGAGAGAGAGAGAGATGGAGATTTAAACCATCTCCGTTGTCACTTAGGATTCGTTTACAGCCTCTAGATGCGAGTGGAAGCACTTTGGAGGTTTCCTGGAAGACTCGGTTTTACAGCCGTTGTGAGTGGAGCGGAGGGGACGGCGGATGCGAGTGGATGCAATCGGGTTCATAAATCTAAATTTGATGGCATCCTTTTTTTTGCTTGTTTGTCGATACAATACATGTGCCCCTGCGATTGACTAGCGATCAATCCAGGGTGTACCCCGCTGGGATAGGCCCCAGGATACCCCCACGACTTGTAGAGTTGAACCAGTAGAGCCTAAAATCACTTTACTTTTTTTTTTGTCTGTCTCTGTTGAAAACTGCTTAAATGAAGAGACTTTAGTGGTCTCGGATGTGACCTCTCAAAACCAAAGCAGATGGCATCCGGGCTTGTGGCTTTCCTGGCCTTGTTCCGGGGAGGCGGTGCAGGTGGTGTCTGTACTGGTAAGCTGGTGGGGGGCCGGTGAGGGGAGGGTCAGGATGATGTGAAACTAAGTCTTCTATGTGTTTTTGCGCAAGAGGCAAAAACAACTGTTACTGTTGAGGGCCTTTTTTTGAGAGCTTTCTGGATCTTCCAAACTCTGTACCTCATCCTGCGGTGTTTCCGTGGCTTTCCTGTCTCCAGCCCAAACAGTCCACCCACGGCCATCCTTCAGGCTCCCCTCCTGCCGAGCCCACTCCGCTGTGATTGGTCACAATCAAACACTTACAAACGCTCCAGAGTACTTCCAGACAGCTGCCGACCCTTTTGTTCAATTACTTACTCAAAATAAACACAGTTAGAACACTGATAAATTGTTACATACAGCAAGTAACGTCGGAAAGGCATCGGACTTCAGCAACAGTTTGGCTAGATAGTCCAGGTTCGTATTGGCCCATGTTCAAAAAACAGTGTCGTTTCTCTTGCTGACAGTGAATCCGCAACTCCAACCACTTCTGCCTGATGCTTGCCGAAGCTAAACAAAATTGGCTTTGCCTCAAACTGGGCAAAAATATTTCCTGGTAGCCATTACTCAACTGGGCATGCCCATATAAGGAAGTTGTGCTGTGATGTCAGTAGAAGTCTGTGTTAAAAAGTGTGCAAAACGTTTTCAAGCATTCTCATCTTTAAATTCACGTTGTGTGTCCCTCTGCAGGCCGAGTACGAGGTGACGCCAGATGAGAAGAGGAAGGAGTGCGGAGAAGAACTCATTGACGTATTCTTCAATCCAAAGGTTCCCCCCCCCCCCATTTGACCCCAATGCAAGCAGACTGTAACATTAAAACATTATGAGATTCATAATTAAATCTGCACCACCAAAGCATAATAGGTTGTTACTTCACAAGTTTAAAATGACACTTCTTACAGCGTGTTTTATGTGTCTGTCTCATGTGAACATCCAAGTATTTAACGGTTACAACCGAGCGACTTTTGTTTTTACAGAGTGAGGACCACTTGCCGGAGGTGGAGGAGGCCATGAAGGCTCAGTGCGCCGAGCGGCTGCAGCAAGAGGCATGCAAAGAGCTCTTCAAGGACTGTACCAAGTAAGTCCGCAATTCCATGGAGTCTCAACCGCGTCTGTAGGCCCGTTATTATAGTATATTATATACACCTGTTTTCTTGTAGATTGATCCATGACTTCCTGAGCGTTGCGCCCTTTGCGGACTACCTCGACAGCATGTACTACAATAGGTTCCTGCAGTGGAAATGGCTGGAGAGGTGATTGTTTTTTTTTGTGTCTCCCTCTAGAGCAGGGCTGTCAAACTGAATTTACCTGGGGGGCCACTGGAGCTAGGGTCTGGGTGAGACTGGGCCGCATCAGGTTTTCCAAAAAAAACAACAAAAAACGGAAAAATGAATAAACTTTGCTTTGGTTCCGATTTTCTACAAGAAAAGCTCTGATAAAACATTAAATAATTAAATAATAATATAATAATAATAATTAAATAATATCTTATTTTTCTACACAAAATAAGATGATAAATAAATAAACAAACCAAGAATAAAGAAAATCAATCAATCAGTAATAAGTAAATATAATAACAATAATAAAACAGCAAATAATAAAAACTTAAGAAACCACATATAGTTGGTGGGTAGACAAATGATTTATTTCAGATTAAAATGAACAAAGCATTATTAGAGCCCTGTAGACATGACAAAACACGACTATAGTCACATTTATACTCTTTTTATTTACAACATATTGCGCAACTGCAGGGTCTTGAGACACATGCTAACTCGCAAACTAGAGAGCTAGCGACCTAAACGATAGCCTCCAAGTTATTTCCTAGCCAAAAACTTACCACTTCCACACGGATAGGGAGGTTAACTATTAACAGTTATTTAACCTTTAACATGAACATTAATCAAACGTAATAATTTTTTCTGGGTACATGATACCATACAGCATCCATATCAAACTTGCGCGGGCCGCACTAACATTAAACTTTCCTATCAAGGCGGGGGCCTCAAACTAGTGTCCTGCGGGCCACATTTGGCCCGCGGGCCGCATCTTTGAGACAGTTTCCAGAAAATTGCGACATCAATCAGCGAAAACGGTAGCAATCATTTACCTGCCTTGTTTTGTTTTTTTTTTTTTAATTATTAGCTCCTTTCACACAGTCTGTCAAAGCCAGTATTTAATCAACTTCCCTTCTATATAAAAACAAAGTCTTTCCCGGCTATTTTCCCACCTTTGGAGGAAGTTTCAGAATTAAAACAGAGGTGGAACACTGTGTCTCTGTTTGTCAAGTATTTTTTTGGTTGTCACACATCAAATGAAGTGAATGCAGGCATGCGACGCAGTCACAGTTGCATCACAGACAGGCGGACACACGTCAGATCTATTGTTAGAGCTCTGATTTATGTGTGAATCAAACTAGACAGAATCCATAACTGAGGGTGCTTTCACACAGCAACACGTTAAAACCCCCACATTGTATAATACCCTGTATAATACCCATAATGACTCTCACTACGGGCTCACACTGAATCCATCGCTGCTCCGGTCCTGATTGAGTCCGGCTTGCTGCAAAGTGTTCCGACATCTGCGGCGTCTGAAAAAAGAAATTACAATGGAGCTACGATGGATTCAGTGTGAGCCCCGACGTCGTAACGGGCACTGACATGGACAAATGCGGCACACATCGTCATTAATCTATGACAACACTTCAAATTGCCAAAGCCATTTATTGCTTCATATGATATCATGTTTCAAATCCTGAAGCGTAAGAAAGAGACGACAAGGTGTGGTTATAGCCTGAAGATGAGTTGCATAACGTGGGAGATTCAGGAACTGAGATGTCTTTAGTTGGTGGGAATTATGAGGCAGAAGACATGTAGGGTCATGTAGTTTATATTCCACCTTGCAGGCTGCGTCAATGTAGTGCAAAATCATGTCATGCGTTGTTCCTTACTGGAATGAAAAATCACCGCAGCTGTAGTCAAATAATGGATTCAATGTAAAAATGTTCTGTGGAATGGGTTTTTTGTGGGTTGTTGACAGAAAACCTTTCTATTTGAAATGGGAAGTACTGTATGATAAATATATGGTGATGTTTCTCTGAGCTGCAGGCTATGTGATGAAAGGCTTCTGACTCTGCTCTCTTGCTATGTGTCCACCAGGCAACCAGTAACAAAGAATACATTCAGACAGTACAGAGTTTTAGGGAAAGGGGGATTTGGAGAGGTGAGTAATTATTGATGCATGAGCATATAAGCGTTGAGTATAAATTATTGTTGCATAGAGCTGATGAACAGTAAAATGACTCTTTGTTCAGATTTGGGAAATATATATTATTTAAAAATATATATATTTTTTCTTTTTTCTTGAAGTAACAGCCATTTAAATACCATATTTTAGGATTTAAATATACATATATACAAATATATATATATATTTTAAAGAAAAATATTTCATTAATTAAGTAAATATTTGTAATTTCATTACATTAATATATGTTTTATTTTGAGTTTGTTCTATTTAATGGTGGTTTATTTGCATGTTCGGCCTCTATATATATTATATATATTGACGTTTAAAAATAAATTAAATTCATTATTATTATTATTATTATTATTATTATAAACTGACTGTTTTTTTCTTTTTTCTTGAAGTAACAGCCATTTAAATACCGTATTTTAGGATTAAATATATATATATATATATTTCCAAAAATATATCTATTTTTAAAGAAAAATATTTAATTAATTAAGTAAATATTTGTAATTTCATTACATTAATATATGTTTTATTTTGAGTTTGTTCTATTTAATGGTGGTTTATGTGGATGTTCGGCCTCTATATATATATATATATATATATATATATATATATATATATACATTAATTTTATTATTATTATTATTATTATTATTATAAACGGACTGTTTTTTTTCTTTTTTCTTGAAGTAACAGCCATTTAAATACCATATTTTAGGATTTAAAAAAAAAATATATATATATATATTTAAAGTAAAATATTTCATTAATTAAGTAAATATTTGTAATTTCATTACATTAATATATGTTTTATTTTGAGTTTGTTCTATTTAATGGTGGTTATTTGCATGTTTGGCCTCTATATATATATATATATATATATATATATATATATATATATATATATATATATATTTAATTTATTGTTATTATTATAAACACTCTTTTTTCTTGAAGTAACAGCCATTTAAATACCATATTTTAGGATTAAAAAAATCAATAAAAAAAAATAAATATATATATATATATATTGAAAGAAAAATATTTCATTAATTAAGTAAATATTTGTAATAATTAAGTAAATATTTGTAATTTCATTACATTAATATATGTTTTATTTTGAGTTTGTTCTATTTTATGGTGGTTTATTTGCATGTTCGGCCTCTGACAAAGACTATTTATGTTCCTCAGTCACGATGTTTAACGTCTGAATGACTTCTCTGTTTGAGGTTCATTTGATGTCCAAGCACAAAATGAGAAAATGAGATAAGACACATTATTGTTTCCCTCCACGTCCAATACATGTGTACTGTATTATTGGCTCGCCGTGAGCTATTAATTAACCGCCTCCGATTCGACACACCCACAGGCATAACTGCTGCTACTGTACAGTATGTGACATTTATAGTGGATGTCAATCTAGGACATTACAATTGTGGATTTTTTTTTTTTGCCTACAGGTGTGTGCGTGTCAGGTACGGGCCACGGGGAAAATGTACGCCTGTAAGAAGCTGGAGAAAAAGCGGATCAAGAAGCGTAAAGGAGAGTCCATGGCGCTCAACGAGAAGCAGATTCTGGAGAAAGTCAACAGCCGATTTGTTGTGAGCAACGCATACTGTTTCAGCTTGACTTTATAAACCCCGTGGAAGGAATTCATCTTAATTCAAAAAAGGGGCAAAAATGTGATCCAGCATTTATTGGTTTGTGGGATTTTTAAAAAATGGATTTCTCATGCAGTTCGCATGAGGACACACAGCAGCTAACTTGGATTCACGTCAATTCGTTTCTTTGTCTCTGGGACATCTCTGGGTTCTTTATTCATCTTGCAGCCTGACCCTCATGACAGGACATCCCCTACCTTAAGGAATGCTTTTTAAATTGCTCACAAACACACTGCAGTATCAAGGATACTTTTCATTTGTAATAGCACCAAACTCAGCTGTTAAGGTCCCATTAATTCAGAGTTAAACAAACTGAATCAAAACTGCTCAAGATGTACCTCAGGGATCCGTCCCAGAGCCATTTCTGTTCTGTTCCTACAGTGTCAAACCGACATCATCCCTTTAAAACAGAGCCCTTCGCTAACATTTTAGGCTAAGTCGCCCTCCCGTTTGTTTCAGTGCTTTCAATGTTTTCAAAAATATATATGAAATTGTAATGAAATTACATTTACTTGATGAAATATTTTTCTTTAAAAATATATATATTTTTGTAAATATATATATATATACATACATTTTTCTTTAAAAATATATATATTTTTGTAAAAAAAAATATATATATATATATACATACATACAAAAATGTATATATTTTTAAAGAAAAATATTTCATTAAGTAAATATTTACAGGGATCCGTCCCAGAGCCATTTCTGTTCTGTTCCTACAGTGTCAAACCGACATCATCCCTTTAAAACAGAGCCCTTCGCTAACATTTTAGGCTAAGTCGCCCTCCCGTTTGTTTCAGTGCTTTCAAAAATATATATGAAATTGTAATGAAATTACATTTACTTGATGAAATATTTTTCTTTAAAAATATATATATTTTTGTAAATATATATATATATATATATATATATACATACATTTTTCTTTAAAAATATATATATTTTTGTAAAAAAAAATATATATATATATACATACATACAAAAATGTATATATTTTTAAAGAAAAATATTTCATTAAGTAAATATTTACAGGGATCCGTCCCAGAGCCATTTCTGTTCTGTTCCTACAGTGTCAAACCGACATCATCCCTTTAAAACAGAGCCCTTCGCTAACATTTTAGGCTAAGTCGCCCTCCCGTTTGTTTCAGTGCTTTCAATGTTTTCAAAAATATATATGAAATTGTAATGAAATTACATTTACTTGATGAAATATTTTTCTTTAAAAATATATATATTTTTGTAAATATATATATATATATATACATACATTTTTCTTTAAAAATATATATATTTTTGTAAAAAAAAAAATATATATATATATACATACATACAAAAATGTATATATTTTTAAAGAAAAATATTTCATTAAGTAAATATTTACAGGGATCCGTCCCAGAGCCATTTCTGTTCTGTTCCTACAGTGTCAAACCGACATCATCCCTTTAAAACAGAGCCCTTCGCTAACATTTTAGGCTAAGTCGCCCTCCCGTTTGTTTCAGTGCTTTCAAAAATATATATGAAATTGTAATGAAATTACATTTACTTGATGAAATATTTTTCTTTAAAAATATATATGTTTTTGTAAATATATATATATATATATATATACATACATACATACACACATATATACATTTTTCTTTAAATATATATATATTTTTGTAAAAACAAAAAAATATATATATACACATACATACATACAAAAATGTATATATTTTTAAAGAAAAATATTTCATTAATGAAGTAAATATTTAAAGGGATCCGTCCCAGAGCCATTTCTGTTCTGTTCCTACTGTGTCAAACCGACATCATCCCTTTAAAACAGAGCCCTTCGCTAACATTTTAGGCCAAGTCGACCTCCCGTTTGTTTCAGTGCTTTCAAAAATATATATGAAATTGTAATGAAATTACATTTACTTGATGAAATATTTTTCTTTAAAAATATATATATTTTTGTAAATATATATATATACATACATACATACACACATATATACATTTTTTAAAAAATATATATTTTTGTAAAAACAAATATATATATACATACATACAAAAATGTATATATTTTTAAAGAAAAATATTTCATTAATGAAGTAAATATTTACAGGGATCCGTCCCAGAGCCATTTCTGTTCTGTTCCTACAGTGTCAAACCGACATCATCCCTTTAAAACAGAGCCCTTCGCTAACATTTTAGGCTAAGTCGCCCTCCCGTTTGTTTCAGTGTTTTCAATGTTTGCAAAAACTTGCTGATTTCGTCCCAGACATCTCTCGATTAAATCTAAAATGTTGTCCTACGTCCAGGTAAGCTTAGCGTACGCATACGAGACCAAAGACACTCTTTGTCTCGTGTTGACGCTCATGAACGGAGGCGACCTCAAGTTTCACATCTATCACATGGGCGAGGCAGGCTTCGACGAGAAGAGGGCCGTTTTTTACTCCGCTGAGATCTGCTGTGGGCTGGAAGACCTGCACAGGGAACACATCGTCTACAGGTGAGAATGTAGTACTCTCACAGACCCGATGTTTTGGCCCCTCTATGTCTTATAGTCTTTTTTTTTTTTTTTTTTCTATTTGTACCACACAGAGATCTCAAACCAGAAAACATCCTGCTGGATGACCACGGTGAGTATAGAGTAAGGAGATATGCTGTTTTTATAGTCTTGACTTTTAACGAGTATTAATAATCGTCATTTATTTCGGTTCTATTTCAAACCAGCGATTCAGTTCTTGTTTTGGGTGTGTGTTTAGGACACATCAGGATATCAGACCTGGGTCTAGCTGTCCACGTACCAGAGGGCCAGACCATCAAGGGCCGGGTGGGAACGGTCGGATACATGGGTAAGAGACACAGTCGCTCCACCCCTACTTGAACAAATGGTTGTCGTCTGGTGTCGAGATGGTTGTATTGGTCTTCTAAACGCAGCGCCGGAAGTAGTGAAGAATGAATCTTACACCTTCAGCCCCGACTGGTGGGCGCTGGGGTGCCTTCTGTACGAGATGATCGAGGGTCAGTCGCCCTTCCAGCAGAGGAAGAAGAAGATCAAGCGTGAGGAAGTGGAGCGGCTGGTGAAGGAGGTGGAGGAAGAATATTCCAGCAAGTTCTCAGAGGAGGCCAAGTCCCTCTGTAAAGCGGTGAGTACTAGATATTACTTTTCTCTAGAATGAGTCCCTCTAGAACAGGGGTCTCAAACACGCGGCCCCTAATTTGAGGCCCCCGCCTTGATATGAAAGTTTAATGTTAGTGCGGCCCGCGCAAGTTTGATATGGATGCTGTATGGTATCATGTACCCAGAAAAAATTATTACGTTTGATTAATGTTCATGTTAAAGGTTAAATAACTGTTAATAGTTATCCTCCCTATCCGTGTGGAAGTGGTACGTTTTTGGCTATTTAAGTTTAAAGGAAATAACTTGAAGGCTACCGTTTAGGTCGCTAGCTCTCTAGTTTGCGAGTTAGCATGTGTCTCAAGACCCTGCAGTTGCGCAATATGTTGTAAATAAAAAGAGTATAAATGTGACTATAGTCGTCTTTTGTCATGTCTACAGGGCTCTAATAATGCTTTGTTCATTTTAATCTGAAAAAAATAATTTGTCTACCCACCAACTATATGTGGTTTCTTAGGTTTGTATTATTTGCCGTTTTATTATTATTAGTATATTTATTTATTACTGATTGATTGATTTTCTTTATTCTTGATTTGTTTATTTATCTTATTTTGTGCAGAAAAATAAAAATTAAGATATTTGAGAACAGTGGAATGTTTTATCAGAGCTTTTATTGTAGAAAATCGGAACCAAAGCACTGAAAAAGTTTGTATATTTTTCTGTTTTTAATAAATGCGTGCTTTTTTTTTTTTTTTAAACCTGATGCGGCCCAGACCCTAGCTCCAGTGTCCCCCAGGTAAATTGAGTTTGAGACCCCTGCTCTAGAATAATGTCTTTTGCCCCCCCTCCACAGCTGTTAGCTAAAGACCCCAGAGTGAGAGTGGGCTGCCAGGGAGGCGGAGCCTCCGAGGTGAAAGCACATCCCATCTTTCAGTCCATAAATTTCAATCGTCTGGAAGCAGGAATGTTGCAAGCGCCATTCATTCCTGATGTAAGTCCTACACAGACGTCACCAAATTAAAAACACACTTCAACAAAGTATTTTGCTTTTGCAGCCACAGGCCATTTACTGCAAAGACGTGCTGGACATCGAGCAGTTCTCCACCGTTAAAGGCGTGGAGCTAGAGCCAAAAGATGAGTCCTTCTATAGCAAAGTATCCACAGGCAGCATTTCCATTCCCTGGCAGAACGAGGTACTGTCGGACATCTTTAGTATTTTATTCAAGTATTTTAACAGTGCTTCATTCCCGCGCTGTAGATGATAGAAACAGAATGTTTCGCCGAGCTCAACGTTTTCTACCCTGACGGGACGGTTCCCCCGGACCTGGATTGGCGAGGACAGCCGTCCCCGCCCCCAAAACAGGGACTCCTGCAGCGGCTGTTTGGCAGACAGGTTGGTCCACTCAAGGGTGGCGCAGACATGAGTCAAACATAGTACATAAGTGTACGTACAGAAGGTCCATAACATTGTTATTATTTAGTGTAAAATGGGTACTCCGGTTTCCTCCCACATTCCAAAAACATGCTAGGTTAATTAGCGACTCCAAATTGTCCATAGGTATGAATGTGAGTGTGAATGGTTGTTTGTCTATATGTGCCCTGTGATTGGCTGGCGACCAGTCCAGAGTGTACACTGCCTCACTCCCGAAGGCAGCTGGGATAGGCTCCAGCACCCCATTGACCCTTGTGGGGAAAAGCGGTAGAAAATGAACGAATGAATGAATGGATTACAAACACCGTGGAGTCACCTGTTTCAATTACCGGTTCTCAAACTGTGGTCCGAACACAGCTGGTGGCTGATTCAGGAACCTCAGAGAATTTTAATTTTGAATTTTAGGTTAGGTATGAGGTTAGTCGAACCTTGGCTGAGGTACCAGTGGGTGTCTTTCGGACAAGAGGCCATGCCTGCATTGCCGGCAGTCAGCTGAGCTTGTTCACAAGAACATTTTTTGCCCCGCTTTTATTAAACGCATTTATTAAAAACTTCGCTTTGGTTCCAATTTTCTACAATAAAAGCTCTGATTAAACATTCCACTGTTCTCAAATATCTTAATTTTTATTTTTCTTCACAAAATAAGATGAAAAATAAATAAACAAATCAAGAATAAAGAAAATCAATCAATCAGTAATAAATAAATAAATATAATAATAATAATAAAACGGCAAATAATAAAAACTTAAGAAACCACATATAGTTGGTGGGTAGACAAATGATTTTTTTCAGATTAAAATGAACAAAGCATTATTAGAACCCTGTAGACATGACAAAACACGACTATAGTCACATTTATACTCTTTTTTATTTACAACATATTGCGCAACTGCAGGGTCTTGAGACACATGCTAACTCGCAAACTAGAGAGCTAGCGACCTAAACGGTAGCCTTCAAGTTATTTCCTTTAAACTTAAATAGCCAAACACTTACCACTTCCACACGGATAGGGAGGATAACTATTAACAGTTATTTAACCTTTAACATGAACATTAATCAAACGTAATAATTTTTTCTGGGTACATGATACCATACAGCATCCATATCAAACTTGCGCGGGCCGCACTAACATTAAACTTTCATATCAAGGCGGGGGCCTCAAACTAGTGTCCTGCGGGCCACATTTGGCCCGCGGGCCGCGTGTTTGAGACCCTTGACCTACGTAGAGGGGACTTAGAGAAAAAAAACAAAAACATCAACACTCCCATCTAGTGGTCAATGTTGAGCATTGCTAAATAAAATGACTAGTATGACCAGTCCGGGTATACTTCATTTTTTAAATATCATTTTTCATGATTATGAAAAAATCTAATATCAACCGATTTTGCATTTTTATGCAAATATCAGGCCGATAATTATCAGACATCCCTAGTTTTGAACACAACACCCGCGTGAGTTAAGCCACTTTGCCAGAATACTCCCAAGTGAGACATCGTACTTGGCAACATGTTGTGACAACCACGTCTTACTTTCTATTCTCTACCGCCCCCACAGGACTGCTGTGGCAACTGCAGCGACAGTGACGAGGAGCCAACCAGGCTGTGACACACACACACACATACACACACACAGACCACAGATACCATTCGTTTACAACTTTTTGCACATTTATATATAAAAAAAAGATAGTCTATCTCTAAATGTCAGAATGTATTTTCAGCATAGCCATAATGTTCCAATGTTATTTAAAATAGTGTAAAATATCAGCCGAGACTCGTGGGATTTATTTTTCATCCTCTCTCTCTGCTGGCTCCAACTGGAACATTGGCTGGCCTGCTGTAAAAGTGCCTTGCCGAAGGGCACAGTGACAGTGCTTACTAGAGAGGGCGGAGCCTTCCCCGTTTTTTCTCCAGGGAATAAAACTAGTGACTTTTTTTTTTTTTTTTTTTAAACGTAACCTCTTCACTTCGCTCTGCTGTGACCAACCTTTGCTCTTTTTTGGCTATTTTATTAACTCTCCTTAAGTGTTTAATGAAGCCATCTGCAGGTGTCTTCATATAAATATACTTTTTTTTTCTTTTTGTCAGTTTAATGTATACAATGGGATGCAACTGTACAACTGTACAGATACTTGTTTGGTTAAAATAGGAACTATTTGGACTATTTGGAACTATGAAGACATTGACGCCTCACTGTATGACTTGCAAAGCATTTTCGACAGCCATAGTTCTGACAAAAAGCACATTTTTTTTCTTCTGTTGTAATCTTACAGGAATAAAGTTATATTTTTTATTGAAATTAAACTCCAAATACCCCAATGTACCAAAATAAAGTAAACATTTAAAACTGCAATGTTACAAAAGTAAGCATGTTATATCATTAGTTGTATTTTGTTATAATGCATAGCCATGTTTTTTTTTTGTTTGTTTGTTTTCAACCCATCAATTTTGGCTCAATCGGGGGCTCTGTAGTAATGATCCAAAAGATCCACTTAAAAGATTTTTTACATTTTTCCTCTGGATTATTTTAGCATAAAATGCACATTATTGCCCTAATATTGCAACTTTTTACTCATATTTTTTACTTTATTCATGAAAATTATTTTTCCCCCTGTTTAAATGATTTTTTTCCTTGTAATATCACCATTTTCTTGTAATTAGTTTTGTTTACATGACTCTTTGGCTTTCTTCTGATAATAGTAGAGGGTGTTTCGTAAAATTTGATATCATTGGAGATGTTAATAGGACAGCAACTCTACAGCCAAGTTTAATTATACTAAACAAGGCTTAATGTTGAACAATGTATGATTTATTCCTCCAAATTTGAATGAAATTTTTCACATATGTTGAATATGCCAACAAAGAAGGGCTTGAACTGGCTTGTGGAATGATATCATTTTTTTTAAATACCCTCTATCATTATTAGTATTATTATTTTTGTTCTCTTCAGTGTGGACCCGATATTATGCTTGTAAGATACCACTATCCTGTATATGTTGCTGTCTGGTCATATGTATTGTAGCCACTAGAGGGCGTCAGTGTGTCATTGTCATGTTTCTCAGGAGGACATTTACGTCTTTTATCATTCAATGATAACATTGAAAAGTGAAAACACGTGTATAAGCTATAAGGTGTTTGGCTGTTGATGCTACAGAAAAATCCCCACAAAATTGAAAGGCTCCGCTAAGTATTCTAACCCTGGATTCATACAGGGAATGTCTACAAAGAGGAAAATGGCTTCCTCAGTGACAATGGCCTTGATTTGAAGCTGTTAAGACTGAAATAGATCTGAACACAAAGGAATTGCTCTAACTCTGTTTTATTTCTTTTTTTATTGAACAAAAGAGACTACACTGAAATGTTACATATCACTTGACGGGTGCGCCCACAGTAATGTAAAATGTTGAAACGAACTTTGATCTGCTAGAAACAAAAAGTTGTTGTTTTGTTACACTTTATGGGTGTCGAACCAACATTAGCCAACCGGTCAAGTCAAACTGAACTGAATGCAACATTTTTATTGGTAAATGTAAGCTACTCCTCTAGATAGGAGTGCCACAGGGTGCCCTATTAGAGCTCCATTCATTTTCTGCACACAGTATGTTTCCATTACTTTTGCAACCCTTTCAGTGATAACTGAAACTGACATAATACAGTGTGTTCCAACCTAGAATATGTTCTAGAGTGCCTTAATATTTACCACGTTTACCACAAAAGGCAAGGAATGATGTTGAAGGAAATGTTCATAATTAGACACTTAATTCTTACAAAAACATTTCTAAAGTTAATTTTCATGTTTACAAAGCAACATTCCCAATGGAATCCATGTTAAAAGACCACATCCACATCCAAAGGTGCCTTTTTTGGGTGTTTGTGAAGGTATCTTGTTTTATAAACAATACTGATCAACAACTCAAATACAAACTGAAAGCTCATAATTTTGGGGGGAGGCTTGACAATAAAAGGGGCATTTTCATCAGGATTCGCTGTAGTTTGCTTCAGTTCACATTGCTGATATACTGGACTCAAAGAAGAGTACTACCAAGTTGGAACATTTCCCATTTCTGAGGCTGGGATTACACTTTTGAGTGTTGTGGTCAGATCCTTGTCAGTTACGTTATGCAAACAGACTTCCTTAAAGCATTGCTATCATGGTTAATATTGATCATGCTTTATGATGGGCTTCATGTGTGTGTGATGAAGTTTCGAAAGAATAAAGGCACTTGCAACGTTTGAATTAGAGCTAAAATGGTATAATCATGTCTAGAGATGCTTCATATTGGTTCTTACCGAGCACCACTGGATTAATTTTACAAATAAGAACTGTTGTGTGCTAAATAAGACATGCTACGGAATTTAATCATTAAAGTCACAAGAGAAGAAGGGAAAGCCAGAGAGAGGAGTAACGCAGAGACAAACTATGGATAATAAATAATACATATTTAAATAGCTTCCCATGCTACATGGGCTAACCTACTGTTTTTGTATTGGAGCCAGTGACTTAGGCATTGCCAAACCTGTAGGAGGCGGTACTTCCTAAAATTCTATCCAATCAGAATCATCCTCTGTCATTCTGTCACTTCCGCAAACATAAAACACAACTCGTTCGTGTAGACTGACGAGGAGGCAGAATTACTTCTAAATGTTATTTTAGAATAAAATTGATTAAGAATCTTGCGTTTTAAGTGTTTCTTTACCCCTGCTATAGAACGTGAAGTAATATGCGAGTCCCGGGGGCATCCATGTTGTTTCTGATGTAAACACAGGTCGCGCGTGTGACGTCACAGCATACGTTGTCGCAGGCAGTGACGCGGGGAAACTTAAAATTCCGGTTATTAGCGTCCATACCGCGACACCTTTTTCGCCAAATCCACACTTTGGTTTTGAAAACTTGTTTTTTAGTACCAAATGTCTGCGGGCTGGTGTGGATGATAGGCCAAGTCGTTTGATGAGATACCGCCCACGTGTGGACAGGGCCTTATTCATCTCTGAAGTTCCATGCCATTATCACTATTTTCTCCTTCCCAACCCAGCACCTGATATAAAGATTCATGATTCATACGTGTGATTACACCTCACAGCGCCACAAAAGAAACACTTCCAAATATGAGCATCCTGTCCTTTAGAGGGAAAAATAATGACTGCAGATCATTTTCACTCGGGATGAGTGGTCCTGCTGGGTTTCATCATCACGGTTTATAATCACGGAGGAGCAGACGCAGGCGGGCAATTAAATTAACTGTAATTAGCTGAAAAATACAAGTGCTCTGCTGAGATGTGTTTACATGAAGCATGAAGGCTTTCTGCCTACACACCTTTTTTTATAGCTGCTTTTTTTGAAATGGAAATTTTCTATACGATCTTTAGCCTCTTATATGAACACGACCACGCTTTTGTTTGACAGAATAAAAATTAATTCCCTCATAAAAAACAGCGGCTTAACTTGGTTAATTATGAATTATTATTATTATTATTATTATTATTATTATTATTATTATTATTATTATTATTATTATTATTATTATTATTATCAATACCATTACAATAATATAAGTATATGTACGGGCTGCACGGTGGAAAATAAATAAATGAATGAATAAATGTATATATACATTTATATAATTTAATTATGAAGTACTAAGTTCTAAGAATAAATTAATTTTTCAAAAATATTAAAATAAATTACATTCTGAAAAATAAAACAACTACAAAGAATAAAACAAAAAATAACCAAGTTTAATTAAATAACTATATATTTAATTATATACAAAATAAAAATTGTATTGCTATAAAAAACTTTTTAGCACCTAATTGTAACGCTAAAAATATGTTTAAAAAAAATTATTCATATATATGTATATATATATATGTATATATTTAAACCATACTTACATAATAGTATTTGTATCTCTGAGCCATTTTTGCTGGTCAGCTGCAATTTTTTTTTTAATTATTGACAAATGAAACCATGTTTATCCCCAAATTTTAACCTCTCAAGGCCCCCAAACATACTAAATTAGATCATGAACATATAATCAAAAAGCTCTGTGCGTCTATACTTACATTAAAATAGCTTAGCCTGTGTGTGTCAGCATCCCCTCTCATCTTCTCCCGCGTTCCTATGGCAACCTCAAAGTCTGGAAGCATCTAAATAAAACGAATACACAAGTGAGACGCACACGTATCGTGAACAAAAACATGTCCTCCTTCAGGCTGCCGTTCATTTGCTTTTATTTCACGCCTGAATCCCTGTTGTGCGCCAATGTGATTGCGTGCTGATGATGGAGGAAGTGATTTAGGGTTAGAGGAGAGGAGGCTTCAGTAATCACCATCAGAGATGTGAAGTGCAGCTGGGGTGGTGGGGTAGTGAGGGGCGGGGGTGAGTCAAATACACATGATAAACATCAAAAAGCCTCCTTTTTAGCCGTGGATTGTAACAGTTGTTCATGTATGACGTCATGTGATCAGTCATAGGCATTGTGTGTGTGTGTGTGTGTGTGGACTCCAACTGTGGGAAGCACATCAAACCACTTTAGAGGAGTTTCCACACAACCACCGACACCACCTGCCGTCCGCCACCGATGGCTCACTCGGTCCATTTTTAGACGCTCCATCGGGATATAAAAAGCAGAACAGCAATTGTTACTACTTTGTTTCCTCGCTTGCCGGGAGAACAAACACCTTGGCCGCATTACATGTGGCAGACATACTGATTTGTGGGGGGAAAATCTAGTCGCGCTGGACATGTAATGAGTTATCGGATATGAACTGATGCACAGTTGAGTGAACACTATCTACTATCATTTTGAGTTCCTGTGGTGCTGTATGTAGAAATCTGATCAACCGATATCACATTTTGATACTGATATTAGGCCGATTATTATCGGACATCCCTACTCATTCATTCATTTTCTACCGCTTTTCCTCACGAGGTTTGCAAAGGGGGTGCTGGAGCCTATCCCAGCTGTCTTCGGGCGAGAGGCGGGGTACACCCTGGACTGGTTCGCCAGGCAATCACAGGGCACATATAGACAAACAACCATTCACACTCACATTCATACCTATGGACAATTTGGAGTCGCTAACCTAGCATGTTTTTGGAATGTGGGAGGAAACCGGAGTACCCGGAGAAAACCCACGCATGCACGGGGAGAACATGCTATCTCCACACAGAGATCACAGAGGGTAATAAAATTATTTTTCATATTTAAAAAATGTAATAAAAATATGTAAACTGATAGAAATCAAAATACATCTGAATTAATATTTTAAGTAATTTTTAAAATGATTATATATGTAATGTCAGTGTTTTTTGTACTTTTTTTGCAATATTCATGAATTCACTCATTCATTTTCTACCGCTTATCCTCACAAGGGTTGCAGGGGGGTGCTGGAGCCTATCCAAGCTGTCAGACAAACAACCATTCACACTCACATTCATACCTATGGACAATTTGGAGTCGCTAATTAACCTAGCATGTTTTTGGAATGTGGGAGGAAACCGGAGTACCCGGAGAAAACCCACAAATGCACGGGGGAGAACATGCAAACTCCACACAGAGATGGCCGATGGTGGAATTGAACCCTGGTCTCCTAGCTGTGAGGTCTGCGCGCTAACCACTCGACCGCCGTGCCGCCCGACATTCCTACTTTACGGCTTTAATCCTCACATCTTTCTGTTAAAAAGTGTAACTCCGCTTCATCTCCAGAGCCTGGTTCCCTGCTTTACAATGATAGGAAGACCGACATCGAAGGATCAAAAAAGCGACGTCGCTATGAAGTTATCAATTATCGATGCGGTAATATGGTCTGACACTTGCTTGAAACCCCCAAAATCAGAAGGATCGCAAGGCCCTTCTTGCAGGGCCTCAAGAAGAATTTAACTTTTGTTTGAGAGTTCTGAGAAGGTTTAGAAGAAGGGGACACGTGACCCTGAAATATTTTGTGTTTGGCAGGCGGACATCGGGTTTCCCTGAAAACAGGAAGAGGTGACGTGACCACTTTGGAAGGGCTGGTCAGCATGCTAATAAGCTAATCACAAGAATGAGGAAAAAAGTGTGGTCCTATAAGTGGAGTCTGTGTGTGTGCTGTTGAACAGACTGATCTTTATGATGGAAGGAAGGAGGACAACAGCTTCAGTGTTCCAATAAAGGTCTGAAAAGGACCGTCAATACTGTGCGTGCTTGTGTGTGACTGTGACTCAACCAGCGGGCGGCCTCTTGCGTGTCAATCACATGGTGCTTTGCCACAGGTTTCACCGCTGTGATTGGAGTCCACTTCGGACTCCAATCACAGCTGATTTCTCATCTGCTATTTTTTTTCCCCCTCCAAAGCCGTAATCCGAACAACTTTCAGTGGCTCATCCAATGATTGGAGCTAAGTATTGTTTGAATATGGTATATTTTTATTGAATCACACCAGTTAAATTGTGATATCAATGAAATATGTTAAGTTCAAGACCAACATTAGTCAATATCATTCTTTAATTGGGCTAAGAAACATTTTTAGTTACCTAAGTGATGGTTCAAACTAAACTTCAACCAATCATCATCATTGCGTAGCATTAAAATAGCATAGTAAAACAATCAAATGCTCAATTTTTTTTTTACAATTTCACCACTTGTCTGTTTTAAATATTAATACACTGAACCCACAGCACACCACCAATAACAATGTCAGAAAAAATATAAACACGTTAATTATCTACTGATATGTATTTTACTTTTCATCACTAGGGGCGCCCCTGAGCATGTGATGTGTTTTTTTGGTAACGCAGAAGAAGTGTAAAGAGCTCAGTTAGCTAAAATTTGTGTGCAATTAATCAGTGACCATCAAATCAAAACGCTAAATATGTAACATTAAAAAAGTGTACAATAATGGAAAAACTAAAACATATTAGCAGACCCACAGCATCATACTTATAAGTGTAAACAATAATGCTCGATGTAAGTTTAAGCGTCGCCGCTAGGGGGCGCTGCAGAGCACGAGGTGCGTTGTTGGGTGTGCCCAGGTAACACCGAAGAAGCGTGAGCTAACTTTAGCAGGAGGCTAACATTTACGTAAAATACGTGTCGATAAATACTGTACACCCATCCAAATTATTCAAATAAAATGTCAAAATGCATTTCAGTTATATGCTATTTCTTATTCCATTTCCAAATCTCATTAACCCCAAATTGAAAGCGTCATACTGTACTAGTTCGTGATGGCACCCACATACATCCCCAACTGTGAATGGTACTTGCTCATCAGCTCCATTAGCATTCCCATCATCGATACGAACAGACGGTGTCACGAAGCCAGCACAGAAAAGGGAGAAGGGAAGAGAAAAGGAGGGACTTACTGGAGACGAGAGGTGAGCCTGTCAGCGCCTCCTCCTTTTCAGCCTTGAGCGCTGCAAGCCAGGCTCAGAGGCTCAGAGTGATTACCAGACTGGTGAACCAGGTGGAGGGCAAAGATAGTGCGTCCACCCCTGAACACGGTGAGTTTACTTTCTAAATGAGACAAACCTCTAAATGCTACATTTTTACCTTGTTACTGTCTTGTGAGAATGACGCCGAATATAAATAGTCTTAATTAGTCATTCATTGGCATGTTTAGTATGACTGAAGGTTTGACTGATGTGGAGTATTTTTAATGTAGAGACAAAATGCCCGTTAAATACTTTGTGGTTTGGTTTTTGTTGTTTACTTGTCACGTGCAGCTAATATAAGTGCACTGATATTCATATAAAACTATGTGTAATTGAAGCTAATTTTAAAATAACTGATAAGAATATATACAGTACTTATTTGTCCACCTACCTGCACTAGTACATCAACAAAGTATACATTTACATTTTAGAAACCTTTAGAGTTTTGTAGAACTGCACTGCATTACACTCAGAGCTGTTTCTACTGTTATGGTTCATTTATTTACATGATTAAGGCACACATAAAAGCAAGTTTTTGGCGCATCTCAGTATTAGATCTGATTAGATTATGATTCTTGATGATTGATTGTCACTAATCCGCCATCAGAAAGACAGCCAAGTCAATTTAAGGGATGATGATGATGATGATGATGATGATGATGGAGGTCGTTGACATTTCAAGCCTGCAGGACTTTCTGTTCCTGACAGCCTCTTTTGGAGGAACAAAGCCTGTTAAAGAGAGTCCAGACAAGCGTCTACACTAAGACGAGGTTCTCATCACTGTAATGAGACAGAAGCATTGTGGTGTTTTGGCTTAAGCTTGGCAGCCTTGTTGGGTCTCCAGGAATCCTTTGCATTCTTTAAATGAGGGACACACACACACATACACACACATACACACACATACACAAAATACAAAGGTGTGTTGTATAAAACACATTGTGTAATGCCACAGCCTCACTAGGAAATAAATGTCACTTCCAGTAGGCCGTTGAGCGTAAACATTGCTTCTGTTATTGTCCCAAAGGAGCGTGTGAGAATTGATATTCGGTTGCCGTGGAAACTCCAGGTGTATTGTGGCAAACACTTTCAAAACAAACAAATTTCCCTTTTATGACATTTATCGCAGCAGTCAGGTTGACATTAAGAGTAGAAAGACAGTTTTACATTAGGTTTTGGTGAGAATCTGGATAAAGGAATAGATGCAGGGATTTGTTTGCAATGTTTGATGTCCTCCAGAATCCTTGATCAACTATGAGAATTTTTTTTTTTCTGTGGAATGACAGAATCCGTTTTTGGATGTTCTAAACTCCTGTTTCCATGCCTGTGTAGTATGTGGAGCAGCATCATGCTGCCTCAATTGCGATGACTCAACAATAAAGTCACAATACTTCAATAATTCAAACAGGAAGTAGCCTAGCATTAGTAATGGTTTATTTGTTTCAGATACGTATGCTAAACATGCTGTATCACATTTTACACATGTACAATTGTATTAGCATCAAATATATATATAGATATACGTGAGTTGAGAATAAAAATGTGAAATTATATTATCTCTCCTGTGGGTTTTTGTAGACCGCCACATAGGATTTTGGCGCCTCTGATATCTCCTTGAAAGTGCTGGACTCGGATTGGGTGAACACGTTTTGATTGGACCACCATCCAGAAGAATGGATACACTCCCCACAAGCTCACCTTCATCCGGCCTTAAGGAGAACTGCAATGACTGGGTCACTTGGTGTCAGGTGTTGTTAAAGAGACAGGAAGTCACCTTCGGGCCTGTGGGGAAAATGTATGCCTGAGCTTGAGGAGGAGACAAATAGTCAAACAAACAAAAAAAGGACCGGAGATTTCAACCACCTGTAGATCCTCGCCTCACCGCCATGGTGATGTCTCAGGGCACCTACACCTTCCTGGCCTGCTTTGCCGGCTTCTGGTTGATCTGGGCCTTCGTCGTCATGCTCTGCTGTTTCTGCAGCTTCCTACAGCGTCGGCTCAAACGGCGCCGTGAAGTTCGGCTGAGGGAGCAGTGTCTCCGAACCGTGGAGACTGAGCCGCTCACTTGTCCCGCTTCGGTGTACCCGCCGCCTGCGGCACCTCAGCAGGCCCCGCCCTTGCCTCCGTCGCTGCTGCCGGCGGTGCCGCCTTCCCAGCAGATGGCACCGCAATTGTCACTGTCGCCGCAGCTTCCTCTTCAAGTTCCTCATCCTTTGCCTGAGGCTAACTGGGTCAGCATGCCTGGTAAGTGTTTGCTTTTTATAGATTTGTTACTGTGCTGGAGCAGTTACTCATGTTTACTACAGTCGTTTGGCGTGTGGTCACTGATAGCCAATCACCACTAGGGTCTCTAATTTGGCAGCTGTGGCCGTGGCTTCACACGCTCACATAAAAAAAAAAAAATATATATATGTAAATAATGCTGTTTTGTGGATGAATACCACCTAAATGTACATATTGAAGCTAAAATACATTTAGAAGATGCATTCAAAGACCCTGTGAATAATATGTAGCTTTCTACACTGGTCACTAGGTGTCGGTAATGTTACTGTAGTGTTTAGTGGGACACAATTCCTATTGCTGCCGTAACCCACATCAAGCTAAAATTCAGCTCGACGTCACTTCCTGTCTGCCCGCCACTCAGCTCAACAAACAGATTAACAGCAACACACATGAGCATGAGGCTTATTTATGTCTTAAATGGCATAATTACTCTTATTTAATTTACTACATTAGGTAAAAACGAATTTAAGTTGACTATAGGGGTGTTATTCCATGTCTACAGGACTCTAGTGATGTTAAAAACTATATTTAGAAGGTCGTTGCTACAAAAAAAACTACCTAAATGTACATATTGAAGCTAAAATACATTCGGAAGATGCATTCAAAGACCCTGTGAATAATATGTAGTATTCTACACCGGTCACTAGGTGTCGGTAATGTTACTGTATAGTGTTTAGTGGGACACAATTCCTATTGCTGCCGTAACCCACATCAAGCTAAAATTCAGCTCGACGTCACTTCCTGTCCGCCCGCCACTCAGCTCAACAACCACATTTTCAGCAACACACATGAGCATGAGGCTTATTTATGTCTTAAATGGCATAATTACTCTTATTTTATTTACTACATTAGGTAAAAACGAATTTAAGTTGACTATAGGGGTGTTATTCCATGTCTATGGGGCTCTAGCGATGTTAAAAAACTATATTTAGAAGGTCTTTGCTACAAAAAAACTACTTAAATGTACATATTGAAGCTAAAATACATTCGGAAGATGCATTCAAAGACCCTGTGAATAATATGTAGTATTCTACACCGGTCACTAGGTGTCGTTAATGTTACTGTAATGTTTAGTGGGACACAGATCCTAATAAAAACATGGGCTACCATTGCTGCAGTAACCCACATCAAGCTAAAAATCATTTCGACGTCACTTCCTGTCCACCCGCTACTCAGCTCAACAAGCACATTTACAGCAACACATATGAGAATGAGGCTTATTCATGTTTAAATGGCATAATTACTCTTATTTTATGTACTACATTAGGTAAAAAGGAATTTAAGGTGACTATAGGGGTGTTATTCCATGTCTACAGGGCTCTGGTAAAAACTGAATTTAGAAGGTCTATGCTACAAAAAACTACAAAAATATTCCATTTATAAATAAGGAATCCTACTCTAGTGGGTTCTTTGGTGAGGAAAACTTGACACATGAAATTCCAAAATGAACATCCATACTTTTTCACTTCCTGTAAGTCATGCTGACACAGTGTGCCCAATCCATTTGTACGTTTCTTAAAGTGATAAGTAAAGAAGTGAATCCGCTGCAGTCAGTGATGCTGGCCATGCAATAAATGAGGAATACAAAATGAAGGAAGGAGTGTGGTGTCACGGCCATAATGGCCATAGTCGGGGTGAGACTGATGAAGAAAGAACTTTAGTATCCAGGCAGCAGCCAGCCTGAAAGACAAGCAGGTCCAGATGGAGCCAAGAGGAGTTTTTAAGACTGTACAAGTACAGGGAGGACAGGTCCACTTCATCTTGGGAGTCACGTTTTACACATGGCTGACCTTTTTGGGATTTGGTATGTGCTTGACACTCTTGTGGCCACAACCTGCAATGATTAAAGCTGCAGTAAGGAACAACTGGGTCTTTTCTTACTAAGCGCTATTGGTAATAACGTCTGACACTACAGTCATAAGCATAACTTAGCCATATATATTTAGTTAAAATGTCGAAATCTATGGTTGTTGTACGTGAAAGATGTATAAATATGTGTTTGAGAGTGAGGGGTTGAGTTGAAAAAAACAACAACGTATAAATACGTCTAAATAGAGCATAAAAAATATATTTATGGCTTTCTAAATACGTTTTTAACCATAATTAGAGTCCTGTAGACATGACATAACACCCCTATAGTCACCTTTACACTCCTATTATTCTTTGTTTACACCACATGACTAATGAGCAGGCTCCGGGTTCTCTACTGGGACATATTGTGACTTTAATAACGTCCCTGCCTGTCACTGTGTTGTTCCCATGCTACTATTTACCAATGATAGTCTGGACAGTAGCTTTATTGCTAATGTTGTTGGGGTGTCCTGGCTGGCCCAGCGACATTTCTAAACCTCTGCAGAAGCTGACTGAGGGTCGCCATAGCAACACCAGTAAAGCCAGTGTACAGTGTAGCTATTTTGACGTTGTACATACTGTGACTTTAATATTAGTGTTGTCACAAGCTACATCATAATACAGTTTTTCATTTAGAGCGGGCTAAAGTGAGCAACAACAAGCTCCTGGATGTGTTTGTTTTGTTTTTTTTTGTGTGTGTGTGAAGCGTGATGGAGCAGCGGCGGGAAGACAGCCAGGTACGCGCACACACATTTGGCATCCATAAATACGACATCCAGCGCCATGGCAACACTTGAAACAGATGCTGTCGCTCAGCGCGCAGAGGGGCTGGATATAAATACAGCACGCAGAAACAAAGTGCACTACACAGGAGGTGCAAAGAGAGAGCGCCTGAAGGAGCCGTGAGGCTGCGTGTGGGCAGCATCGGAGTGCTGATTTTAGATAAAAGCGTTGTGCCACAGGAGCACAGTTGTGCACGCTGGCCCGGGAAGGATGAAGAGGGAAGGGAAACAGAGACACAGCAAGGCCAGCCGTGACTATTAGCCGTTGGATGTGCTGACGCAGGTAAATCACAGCAGGTGGGCTAATGAGAGACTAATGACCGCTAATGGACTCGTGACTGCAGGATTCACAAACCCTAACAGTCAGCAATTAACTGATATGACTATGTACAATATACTCCTATTCATATACTAGTGGTGAGCATAAAAATGATTACCCGCCATATTATGGATGGATTGTAGCTCAACTTAATGACCTTCCCAGGACGGTAAACGAGCTGAACATGCATCAACAGCGCCTCTGCTGGACGCAGCCGAGTACTGCACACACATTTGCTACTAATAATGATGAATCCACTTACCTTTTTGCTTTTGCTCGCAGTCTGTAGTAGGATCCAGCAGGTGGCAGTGTACTGTGGTGAAATATAACTATAGTAGTGACTATTATAGTATACTGTCATTGCACATTGGATGTAAATTAAATGGTCTACTTACTGGTCTACCACTATGTTGCCATGGAAACAATATAGAGTGGGTCATTGGTTGTGTAGTGGCACACATTGCTGGTACTGGTCCAGGGTAGTCCAGGGTGTACTTGCTGGGAACGGCTCCATGACCCTGAATGGGAAAAGCAGTAAACATAAATGGATGGAGAGATTGGAGCTTTGGAAAAATATTCCTTTTTTCTCACAAAATTATGACTTTTTTCCTTGCAAAATTTGGGAAAAGCAGTAAAAATAAATGGATGAAGAGATGGGAGCTTTGGAAAAAATATTCCTTTTTTCTCACAAAATTATGACTTTTTCCTTGCAAAATTTGGGGAAAGCAGTAAACATAAATGGATGGAGAGATGGGAGCTTTGGAAAAATATTCATTTTTTCTCACAAAATTATGACTTTTTTTCCTTGCAAATATTTGTGAAAAAAGTTTATATATTTTTTTCTTGCAAAATCACAAGTTTGGCTTATTTTTGAAAAAATAAGATATTTTCTTACAAAATCCTGTTTTTTAGAAAAAAAGTATACCTTTTTTTCACAAACAGAATAATGACTTTTATTTTTGCAAAATCAAATTTATTTTTGAAAGTGTTTTTTTCCTCCACAATTTTTTTTTCTTGCAAAATTTTTGTTTCTTTTTTGAAAACTTTTTCCTGACAAAATTCTGATTTTTTTTTCTTGCAAAATCACAGGCTTATTTCTGAAAAAAAAATTATTAATTTGTTTTCTTGCTATTGTTTTCTTCATTCTTATTCTTGTCAAGTTGTTCTCTTATCACAAGGTGTGTACTCTCCACAGGAAACCGGAAATTCTGCCTAGCAACAAGTCACGGCCTCGCCCTATTCTCATAGCAATTGTAAATAGGGGTTGATAACATTCAGAGAGCACATCTTGTATTCTAATTTCCAGTCTGTGTTCCAGAAGCAGATCTACTTGGAAAGCCACCCTGCTACGAGGAGGCGGTCCTAATGGAAGACCCGCCGCCTCCGTACACTGATGTCCTATCAGATCCCCGAGGGGGCACCTACCTGAAACCTGCCCCGCTTCGAGCTGCACCGCTGCCTCTCAGGGAACACCAGGAACCGAGCCCGGCGTTCCCGTGCGAGACCAGCAAGCCTCCACCGCCATCGTCATCGTCGTCCGTGTTCTCCAAGCGGGGTTACTCCTCCCTGATTCGCCTGCCTTCATCTCAGCGCTGGGACTCTTTGGGCCACCTGCTTTCCAACATGGAACTGAACCAGTACAACCTCACCCCTCCGGGGGCTCGCTCCCTGCAGGCGGGCATCACCATGGCAACCATGCCTCGCCGGGAGAACAGGACTGGTGAGCTTAGGGGAAGGATGCAGGGACTTCACCATAGGGACTTTGAAGGTGGGGTGCAGAGACTAAGAGGACTGGAGCCTAGTTGTGGTCTCCCCACAGCTTTCCCTCTGCTGGGGCGGAGCACTGCTGTCTAGGCCGCCATGAGTCCCGACTGTGGGCACGGCTGGGCTTAAGGACGCTTACTGAGTCAAATAAAGAGGCGGCGGACTGACACCGAGCGAGGTGTTTTCATCGCTCAGCACTCGAGCATCCTATTGTTCCGCGGCAGCCGTTGCCATGGTGTCCGGGAACTGCATGTTCCCCACGACGACCTCTCTCTCCTCCTTCCATCTACTTTGTGGGAGGATGAACACAAAAAAAGTTGATAGTCACGCGGTATACAACACGCCGCAGCATATAAGATATGTCCTGTACGGTCTTTGCTACTGAAGGTAGCTCGGTTGCATTCTTTAAACGCCACACGGGCTTCTTGTCTTAAAAAGCAAATGGTCTTATTTTCTCACAATGTTCTAACGGTCTGCAGCCTTCAGGCTGATGAGTCACTAGCATCAACTTCATCTCGCGCACGTCTCCTTTTAAAAATAAACAAGAGAAATGGATCGTGCAACAGAGAATGAGCATCTCGGTGTCTGATTCAGCCTGTTTAGAAAGAGACGGACTAAAGTGTGGCCAATGTTACAACGCTGGCTTTAATACAACTTTCTATGGAGGCGTTTTTGTACCAATATTACACTGACAAAGACAAATAATTATTCAAATACAAATTGGAATGCGACCTTTTCAACCAATTAAATTGTGAAATATATCCAATGTATGTTTTAATGACCTTTTTATTTCATTGGATGACGCCAAGACCAATGATCGTATGTATTAAATCAATTAATTTGCTGTATCTCTCCAAGTTTTTCCTATGACTAAAAAATATATTTTTTTTAAATCTAAATTTAGAAATATATTTTTGGCACAAATGCCTCAATGAATCTTTTTTTCTCTTAAAATAATTAAAATATTTTCAAAAATATTTGTAATAATAAATAATAACTAAAATAAATAATAAATACATAATACATAATAAAATATTCTATTTCTACATTTACTTACTACTAAGGAACTTATAAAATTGCAGTTCTGGTTGGATGCTAACTGCATTTGGTTGCCCTGTACAAGTGACATGAGCAATAACCATAAAGTTGAATCTAATCTAATCTAATCTAATCTAAAATATTGTCCCTATGTGCTGCTGCCTTTTCCAAACATAACGCTCACTTTAAATGGGACACTGTATCAGTAGAGGTATCTGCGTTTTCAAACGTCTCATCTCAGGATGGCAGAGTTGCGTTGCCTGGCAACCGGCTTGGCCTCATTTACCCATACTGTACATGTTGTCATCTGTCAACACAAAATATTAACTGGTAACTTGTGAAGCTAAATTAGCGGTACAAAATACTACAACTAGAAAAGCACTTGGAAGTTTCTTTCCATATTGTGATTTATACCATAAATATTAGTCCTGCATTTATCATAAATGTTATCGATGCATTTAGATTCCTAGACCATGAAAACATGAAGGGTTTGAATTGACTTAAATAATGCTATACTAACATGCTAACAAACATAGTTTTTGTTGTGCCTACTTCTGAAAATGCTAAAAAAAAATTTTGTATAATTGCGTCACGCTAACGTGTGAGAGTTTTGATGAAAATGGCAAAAAATGCTGCAATGCTAATTTTAATAAGCTAACACGTAGCACGGTATAACTCGTGTCTGCCCTTGAAAATGGCTAAAAATGCTAGTATGCTAATGTTTGCATGCTAATACCGCTAACATGCTAATATTAGCATGCTAACACCTACAATGATAGTTTTAAGTATTCATGTGTCTACCATGACAATGGCTAAAATGTTACTGTTAATAGTAGCATGCTAACACCTAGCATGATAGCGTTTATGCGTTTACCCATGAAAATAGCAAAATATGCTAACATTAGAATTTTCCCAATGTTTACATGGTAACATTAGCATGCTAGCATCTAAAATGTTACTGTTAATAGTAGCATGCTAACACCTAGCATGATAGCGTTTATGCGTTTACCCATGAAAATAGCAAAATATGCTAACATTAGAATTTTCCCAATGTTTACATGGTAACATTAGCATGCTAGCATCTAGCTTGATAGCACAATGTACCGGGAAGGCTAAATGTTATATTCAAAAATGCTGAAAATGGTCCCATATCGCAATGTTAAAAAAAAAAACAATCCCGAATTCCTATTTATTTTAAAGACAAAGAGGTAAACGGCGGCAAAATCATTTGTGCTGCTGTGGGACAGATACCACAAATAAAAAGTCACGAGTTGCACCTTTTAGAAAAAGAAACTTTAATGCGTCAGTCGACATATTGGAAGAGATGACAAAGGAGAAACATGGCGATTATGTAAGTATATTATATTTTAAGACCAGAGTGAAACATGAGCGCGAGCGACGGTGGGAGGTGGACAGGAAGCCATTAAAAACCTCCACAGAGAGGGCAAAAGCTTGAAGGAAACCGTGAAAATGGTGCCATCTAGCGGTGGAGATGTAAACTACAAAGCAGCTTTTTCAATGTTTAAAACACTTGCTGAACGAAAGAGCGAAAAGTGTGCGTGACAGAGTCAAGGCATCCTCTTTCTGAACCAATCTTCCTCTTTAATTTCCACCCAAAAAAAGCCACTTTTAAACATCCTGACATCTTGAGCTCATTCTTCCCGTGTTGTGACGAAACAAAACAGCAAATTAAAGTTGCATATCTGTTGACGAACATATGTTTAATTATTACAGAATGTCATCGATGTTGTGAGATTCTAAATGAGGAAAATGACTTCAGGTGAACATACACACACGCACACACACGCACGCACACATTATTATTATTAGCATTATTATTGCCTAGAAGTTTAATTTTCTACAAGGAATATACAGCAAAAAGACTAGAACAATGTCATTGCTAATATTCAAAAAAAGGGGCCCTGGAAGTCATTTCTAGCACAAACACGCCCCCTGGTGGCAAACTCCACACATATCCATTTAAAAAGTCAAAATAAAAAGCTGTTTTTTTGTGAGAACAGTCGAGCAACAGGGTCAGAATGAGGAGTATTGGGGCCACGCTGAAAAGAAAAAAAAAATAAAAGAAAAAAAATCAAAATATTATTCCAAAAAGTAGTCATTTTACAAGAATAAATGTGTTAAAATGACTACAGTAAAAAAAAAGAACATTTTACAAGAATCATTCAGTACATTTATTATGTTTCTTGTTATATTTCAACTCTATTCTCATGTTCTCCTCTCGACAAATTCAATATTACACCTTTTCTGTCGGAGCTCTATTATTCTCTTCTTTTCAGCGTGGCCCTTAATACTCAATTTGCTCAAAGAACAAAATGCATGGTTCCAGATCAAACCCCAAGACAGTAAAAAAAAATGTCTGCTTCTTCTAGCTGTTTCCTCCCTCTCTGTAACATCAGTCCCCTGTCTGTACACCAGTGGACAGTCAACAAAATGTCCACACCGCTCCTCTAAAAACCTGGAAAAATATCTACACTATACTCATCAGGAATAGATGCAAAATGTGTATTTTTTTTTTTGCACTTGTAATTATGTTAAAATTAGGGCAAAAAAATTGCAAAATTGAATGGAAGCAGACATCTGCTGTTCATCCACTAAAAGAAAAGTGCAGCAAAAAATAATCCACAATAATCATCAAGACACTTAATCTTAATTTATCTTGCTGGAATAGAAGATTAAGTCGCTTGGCGGGAACGAAAAGGTAAAAGCGAGGCAGCTGAAGACAACATGGCGGCCAGGTTAGCTTTACAGGCTGTTGTTTTCTTTAAAGCACTACTACGCGCTTCTCATCGTCTCTACTGTGCAGCAGTGCGCTACGTTAATAATAATAATAATAATAATAATAAGTTGTCACAAACAAAAAGTAATCCCACTCCCAGCTATTACATCTGCATAGCAAAAAAAAAAGGAAAAAACAAATAAATAAAGTAACAAATAAAAACACACACACACCAAAAAAAATTATTTGTCTTATATTTAACCCCCCATCTTGTTCGGCTACCGTTATTATGTTCCTCAAAAAGATACACAATTATAATTCAGGATGTTTTTGTTGTTTTGTTTTTGTTTTTTTTAGAAAAATTGGTTTCCCTAAGAAGCGCACTTCCTACATTTGCCTCAGCATGTGATTGGCCGGTTAGTCATCATCATCGTCCACCACGGGGTCCGTGTCCCAGCATGTGATGTCAATCTCTGGACACACAACAAAAACATAAAATGGTGGTTTAGCCAATCAGAAGCCTGAAGAAATATGCAAAAACAACAATTGCAACAAAAAAATAATGGAATTATTCCAAAATGAACTCACCTGGCGGCTTGTTATAAAAGACTGGTGCCGGTTTTGCCGTGCCCTCATCTGATTGGCCAAATTCCTCCTCCTGTGATTGGCTGAAATAGCCTTCACTCGCCTGTCAGAGATAATAGAAACTGTACTGTTCCGCTCCAGGCCAGTATATGACAGTAATGAGCATTAAAGGCGAGGGAGCCATCTGCCGGATATGTTGGGTAACTGCCACATTATTAATGCAACTCTACATAGAAATGTGATGGTTTCTTACTTTCCTTACTTTACCGCTATGATTTGTCCATGGGGAATGGTTTTGTTCGTTCTGTGCAGTCCTGCTAACTAGCTAACAAACAGCTAACAATAACAGCTAACTAGCTAACTAGCTAACTAGCTAACAAACAGCTAACAAAAGCAACCTCTTCATGACAAAAAGGCAAACAAACTTCTTAAGTGTGTGTGTATATGTGTCTTGTTGTTGTCTTTTTTTAACATATAAAGCACTTTGTGCTACATTCTATGTATGCAAAGCGCTCTACAAATAAAGTTTGATTGATTGATTGATTGAAAAAACAGAAGCAGACTAGCTAAACATGGCCAGAACTGACTGAAACTATTGAAAAAACAGACGCAGACGAGCTAAACATGTCCGGAACTGACTAAAACTAGACTGTTTTTAGTGTTTTCAACTAAAAATGTCACATTTTCCTCCAAAAGACTAAGACTAAAAATAAAATAGTGGCCAAAACTAACACTGGTACTTGGTTATTAATCAGACTTCCTGCATCAGCATCCATACCTGAGTTCCCTCTTTCATCAGCGTCTCTCCATTGGTCATCAGCAGCTGTCCGTCATCCAGCTGCGGACCGGTGGCGTGCTGCAGTGCGTGCTGGTAGCTGAGGGTCATCTCCTCAGAAGCGGTCACGTCCACCAGACTGGTGGGGTCGTCCGAGCAGAGAGTGCCGTCCATCATCTCGTCGAAGCTGAGGAGGGGCTGAGGGTGAGCGCCGGTGGCGTCGGCGGCGGCAGAGGGGATGTCGTCGTCACCCATCAAATCCACCAGATTGGATGAGTGGGAGGCTTGAGGGGCCTCGCTAGCGGGGGCGGCGTTGCTGTCCCACACGTCAACCAGGTTGTCTGTGTCCCACGTGGAGAATCCAGAGGGGTCACGGGCCTGAGGGGCGACGCTCTGCACAGGTTTGGAGGGTGTCGACTCCTGGACTGAAGCTTTCTGCTCCGGCTTTGGCTCTGAGGTACAACACAGCAGTTCTCAATATTTTCATTGGGTTCGATGCCAGGCAGATATTAGCTCATATTATATCTGACAAAATAAATTACCCCAGTCAAATGTACAGTCCTGCTCCTGGTTCGAGTCCTCTTTGATGGGGGTGGTGACGATTTTCGGAATGGGCGACACCGTGGCCACGGTGCGCTCCGTGCTTTCTTGGTCGTTCCCTAATGGGCGGCGGGATAGTTCATAGTAACCAACCTTTTATTCCCATACAGTTCACAGAAATAACATTTTGGGGCCACACAACCCAAAAGCCATGAGTTCTACAGCACCAAAGCTCCGCCCACATCTTCATTCATTGTGAATCAACATGGTTTGATTGCGTAAATGAGCAGCTACGTGTGTTAGTCATGGCACACAGCCAGTGTTTAAGGACGTGGACTGTGGCCAAGAACACTTGGTGGGGACATCCCTAATTAGCATGGCTGAGTCCCAGCAGCATGTATATAAAAAAAACAGTAAATCAGAGGCCTTGTTTGTGATGAGGACAACAACGTGCAGACAAAAGGAGAAAGTTGACAGTACACAGGATGAAATGATGAATCTCGTCTACCTCGGCCTCCGCTAAAAGCATTAAGGTCACAGTGATGCCGATCATGAGATGGAAAAAACATTTCCATGACTAAAAGTCGTTACTTTTCTTGTCTTCTGTACTCTATAGTAAACGCGGACATGAAGTGAAGGTATGTCATCATCGAGGAACCCTGGGAAATTTACAGTATCTTGACAAAAGTGAGTACACCACTCGTATTTTTATTAGTGATCCCTCATTTATCCACCATCGTTATTTGACTCCAGACCCGACCGCTACAAGTGGCTTTCCAAGAATTCAATAGTATTTTCATAGTTACAGTATAGAAAACCTGTTATGACTTTCTAAATAAGTTTTTTTTACCATTATAAGAAACGCAGTGACATTTTTATAGTCTATAAATATCGACAATATTTTATATATATATATACACACACACACAATTAAAAATACAATTTGTAAAGACAGAACATTGAATGTTCTCCAATGGTGCAAGCAAAAACAAGTAGAGCCCTCTAGACATGAAGTAACACCCCTATAGTCACCTTTGCACTCATTTTACCCAATATAGTAGATTAATGAGAGAAAAAAAGTAATTGAAGACATAAATAAGACTTGTGTGTGTGTTTCAATAAATGACGTGTCCATACGTGTGGACAGGAAGTGACGTCGGGGATTCAGAGTGGAGTTTTAGCCAGAGTGCGGTTATTATGATGATGATGACAATGACTATTATGATTATATTACTGTGTCTTCTATGAGATTAATAATTATAGAATAATAAAAGTCTATGTGTGTTAATAGTGACACCTAGTGTAGACTACACTTCATTAAAGTCTTGTCTGTTGTATTATTAAAAAAAATGTTTATATTTATTTAGAGTCTTGGTCCAGAAGAGTCTTGAACCAGTCATGATGTGCTATATATATATATATATATATATATATATATATATCACTATATTGACAGTTACTATGGTACCCATTATGTCATTGTATGGTCATATCACCTCGTACTTCGGTACGAGGTGCATTATTATTAAAAAAAAAAAAACTTAAACTGTATTATGGAAAGCAGGAAGTGACCAAATGTAACAGTTACTGATTGTAAAAGTACCAGATGGAGGGGTAGGATTTAATAAGCTTTGCTTCTTCCTACTCCTTTTGGACATGTGGAACTGTGAACTGATTATGTGATGCATTCAATTGTAATCTGATGCATGTTCAAATGAAATTAAACCATTACCATTACACATTTGCTTAAAAGATGCATTTTTAGACTAATTAATTTAATATAATTAATAAAGCGCAATAGCGAGAGGGCACGGTGCTCAAACAGCGATGGAGCGAGGGACAACTGTATATCCTGTCAAGGGACAACAACTTAGAAAGTCAACTCGGATATTCTCTAGAGTAGTCAGTGTATAGCTTGTATTGCAGTATTGGAATTGCTGTTATTGTCCAAATAGTATGTCTTAGTTTTGGATACATACTTGACATAGACATAGACATTCTTTATTGTCATTGCACAATAACACAGCAGTGAAATTGCCAATGAAATGTCGTTGCCTGGCTCCCGTGTAATAAATAATAAATAATAAATAATAAATAATAAATAATAAATAATAAATAATAAATAATAAATAATAAATAATAAATAATAAATAATAAATAATAAATAATAAATAATAAATAATAAATAATAAATAATAAATAATAAATAATAAATAATAAATAATAAATAATAAATAATAAATAATAAATAATAAATAATAAATAATAAATAATAAATAATAAATAGATGACATCAAATATGAACAATGTACAGCGTAAACAGTAATTTGTACAAATAATTTAAATAATTTAGAATAATAATAATAAATAATAATTTAGAATAAATAACTTGAACTGCTGGCAGCACTCATGCAGTTCCACACTATGACGCCACTATACTTTTGTTGCCAGCTATTTAGACAATAATGGCTGTGTTTGTAAATCTATACAGGCTGAACACTGACTACTCTAAAGTATATCCAAGTTTCATCTTCATAGGATTGTCCATTGAGAAGATATTGGTTGGTGAAATGCCAGGAGCGTACTCACTTTAGCTGGGGTTCAAATATGCTCTGTACCTACCGGCTGCAGCCGTGTGCTGCGTCCGTACATGTGGCGGTGTGCGGAGGGGCGACACACCCCTGGTTGGGGGAGTCGAGCTGGGGCTGCAGGGACTGTGCTGCTGCCTCAAGAAGGGGCTGTCCAAGCGGCCTGGCGAAGCGGGTCAGGTCAGGGCAACACAGACAGCCGCACACACACAGCCCGACGTAAAGGAAGACGACAAGCAACGCAACCAAGATAGAAAGATGCGTAGATGGGACATGACGTGAAGAAGAGGGAAAAAAAAATAGAAGACAGGAAATGTTAACAAATAAAAGATGGAACCAAAGAAGGAGAAAAGAAGACGGGGTTAGTGCGCTTGCACACGCCGACAGTGCAGACAGCATGCAAGGAATGAAACGCAGCTTCTGTTTTCTTGCCATTAGCTAGCAAAATAAAGGACAAAAATTGAGAGCATTTGCGTTTTTTTGTAGTAAAATTTGTAGTATTTGTAGCCGGACAAACAGCAGGCATAAAGGTGCATCTCAATTCTTCAGAATATCAAAAGTTATTGGATTTCAGGAGTTCAATTCACACTTAAAGACCAATGAGATGCTCAGGAAGTTGCTATGGTTTGTTTGCTGAAGCAATAGTTTATTTACAATACCCAACATTGCTTTAATCAAGTACATGGTGGAAATATTTCCATCCATCCAATTACTAAAATAAATTCAGTTTGCAAAGATATTTAAATTTTTGGAGGTCATGTCCACACGAACACGGAGATTTTGCCTTCCCTGTGATGTAAAAATCGCCAAAAGGTCTTGAAAAAACTGTTTTAATTTTTTTTTTTTTTAATTTTAATTTGTATTTATTTTTTTTAATACCCATATTCACATGGTCATGGCATGAGATGCACCTGTAAAAGCGCAGCGTCATAGTAGCATAACAAACGATCAGCTGGGAACCTCTGTGAGAGTTTAAGTAGGGACTCGATTTGAAAATTGGAGCTAATTGTATTTGTAATTAACTAGGGCTGTCAAAAAAAAAACATGAACAGCGGTAACTAATTTATTTCATTAATTACATTAATATTTTAGTGTAATTAACGCATGCGCACCAGAACAGGCACGCCTCGCTGTTAGGACGGCAGACGGAAGCACAGTGGAGCATCCCCCCCACAGAGTCACACTAGAGTCTGACGCCATATACTCCAACTTACACGCGTCTTTAGTCCGTTCATCCTGGGAACGACACTTCCTAATTCTCATTACAAGAATGCAAGATGCATTGAGGGACACTCAGAACCGCATACAAACAGCATGTGTGTATGTGTGTGTGTGTAAATAAACAGAAAGATAAAGATAAACATGAAGCGGATGTTCTTTTCGCTCTCTTCGTAACTCTTGATTCGGATGTACAATTTGCTACATTTAATTATGCTTGAATTGACCTTACTAAATTACGTGATGTCTTTGAACACAATCCCTCAATGTTCATAATAACATGGTTTAAAGTGTGATTCAAATGTTCTGCTACCAGACTAGTGCTAGACAAATAAGATTTTTAGACTGGTGTGGCATCTTTTAAGCCTGATTGACATATTCAGTTCATTTGGAGCTGTTATTATCTACAGATATGTATAAAATCATATCCTGTCATTTCTTTCTGTTCATTAAATACAGCAAAAATTACAAATATGTATGAAATAATATCCTGTCATTTCTTTCTGTTCATTAAATACAGTAAAATTGACATAATTCAGACAGTTTCTCATGGTGATTAATCATGATTAATGAATTTAAAAAACAGATTATCTTTCTGTTCATTAAATACAGTAAAAATAGACATTTCAGCATAGTTGCTTATGGTGATTAATCATGATTAATTAATTAAAAACAGATTACTCTATATTTCTGTTCATTAAATACAGTAAAAATATTTCAGGCATAATTGCTCATGGTGATTAATCATGATTAATTTAAAACCGATTACGCTATATTTCTGTACATTAAATACAGTAAAAATAGCCATATTTCAGGCATAGTTGCTCATGGTGATTAATCATGATTAATTTAAAACCAATTACGCTATATTTCTGTTCATCAAATACAGTAAAAATAGCCATATTTCAGGCATAGTTGCTCATGGTGATTAATAATGACTGATTAATTAAAAAATGTATTGTTGTATATTTCTCTTCATTAAATACAGTAAAAATGTCCGCATTCCAGACATAGTTGCTTGTGGTGTTAATCATGATTAATTGTGTATAACAGGATTAATCTTTTTTTCCATTTGACAGCCCTAACACAAAAATTATTGACATAGATTTGTTGTCATGCACTTAGCTTGAAGCAAATTGCACAAAAACTGCGAGACATTCAAGTGTTCAGTAAGAGACCTGATTTTTGATACTTGTTTGAGGGAAAAAAAAAAGATTTTTAATGCATTTTCTTCAATTTTTTGTTCGGACTATTTCAATATGGTGTTCCTTTCCTTTGCGATTTGTCATTTTTGGTATTTGGGTTGATGATTTTCCATACCACTTGGTGGAAGAGGACCTTTCACTTTTGGTTTTTTATCATCTTTGTTAGCATTGTTCAAAGCGCTTACCGCTGCGGTGGATGGTGACAGGCGAGGTGTCGACACTGATGGTCATGGCTCGTTCCTTCTGCTTGAAAAACTCCCGCGGGTTTCCTGACCGCTGTGCGATGATGGCCTTGGCCTCCTGAACATGCAAAGTGATGGATTTTTTTTTTTTTAATTACACAGGATCTTTGGAGAATGCTGCTACTAAATAATACATACTTCCACTTCAGACTCCTTCTTGTCCAGAGTGAGGTCATCAATGCTCGGCTCAGCTGGCTGCACAAGACAATAGAAGGGTCAAAAAGAGGATTTAAAAAAGGTACCAAACACAACATACTCACTAAGGTGCTCTGACTCTGCATTCTCTCTTTGGCCTCCTCTTCCTCCAGCATCTTCTTCCTTTCACACATAAAACAAAAAGTTTCATTATGTCATCCTGTTTTAAATGTAACACAAAGTATAATAAAAATTTTTATGTACAATAAAAGGGTATGAGTGATTTGGGGCTCACCTGTGCTCTTCAATCTGCCTCTCGCGCTCGCGGTACCTCCTCTCTCGGTTCTCCTGCTCCTTCCTCTCCAGCTCCATTCGCTCCTCCTCAAAACGCTGCCGCTCCTCAGCCAGCTTCTTCCTCTCTTCCTCCTTCCTCAGCTCCTCCTCACGCTGGACCAACAAAATTCAGTGTCACTATCAAATTTATCGATTCTTGTTTTGTTTTCTCCTCAACCAACCTTGGCCTGCTCCCAAAATTCTTCACGATTGATTTTCTTCATCTCCACCTCTGCATTAGTCTTCTGGTACACCGTGCCCTTCGTAATGGAAGGAGAACACAAAGTGAGTGAGTGTTGATTTAATACTCTGGTTCCTGTCCCTTTAAATACCACATCTCCGTGCTCCTCGTCTCTGGTTTTCAGGCGGCTCAGGACCGGACTCGCCACCACCGCCGTACCATTGGTAAGACGCTGTCCGATGGCTGATGCATCGATGTCGTCTAGGCTGCTGGCATTGATGATGACCGCCACCCCCTGGTAAGACAGAGTGTGTGTGTGTGTGTGTAGTGTCCTGTAGATCAGAGTTCCCCCCCCCCTTTTTTTTTTGTCTTGCCTGAAATTTAACCAAGCAAATGTATTATTTTTATTGAGATGAGTAATTTTAATATTAGTAAAAGTACAATAAAAAAACATATATTGCAATCTATTAATTTAATTTCTACTACTGTGTGCACGCTACCGTGAACGCTACCGACCCGCCAAGTCAAAACAGAAGGGCTCACTCCGTTCATACCGTTGTTCTACGGAACAAATGCGTGTTATCTTGTGACACACCTAGTGTTTAATAACCTGACGTACTTATAGGTTCGGTCTCAGGCTGATTATAGGTATACCTATAAGATAGTACCTTCGGTCTCGGGCTGATACTGGCACGCGGGGGCATGATACTGGGCCTGATACCAGACAAACCATGTGATGATCTTATTATCACATACTACAGTATTAATTGGCCCTGTACCCTAGAAAGCGCCCATGAATGATACGGGAAAAAGCCGAAATGATACTGTGTCAAAGCCCAGGGCAGTGATACTGATAAAATATAGAGTTGTCCAGTATCAGCCCCCGTAGCTGTCCACTCGGAGCGCGCAGAGAACAGCGCACGAGTGCTTAGTGCCTAGTGCTTCTCCAGTCACCAAAAAATCCAAACTTGATTAATGGAACTTTAATTGTCAGACATTGATAAGATAAGACTGTTGATAAAATATTATTGTTGAAATATTTTTGCAATTATTGTGTTTACACTGTTTAGATATAATACATGTAATAAAGTGAACATTTTCTGGAAACAAAATGGTATTTTGATTAAATAGTACGTGATAATAAGCTCATGATTAAATAGTATGTGATAATAAGATCATCACATGGTTTGTCTGGTATCAGGACCAGTATCATGCGATATGTGATACTGACACTTGGGGGCATGATACCTGGCCTGATACCAGACAAACCATGTGATAACCTATAAGTATCACTGATAAATTTCGGCCTTTTCCCGTATCATTCATGGGCGGTTTCTAGGGTACAGGGCCAATTAATACTGTAGTATGTGATAAATGTTGCTATATCACCATCAACAAACATTGTCACATGATTTCTCGGCACTACAATCATTTCTCGGGGTTAAAAATATGACGTTATTGTTCTACGTCCCTACATCCCGACAAAACATATGAATAAAATGTCACCTCTGCTTTAATCTCTTTTCTTTTTATCTACTACGCAAATCCAAAAATAGAATCTCCGCCACACACACACACACATTAAACACAGGGATGATGAGAGGGTCGCCTCTCAGCATTGAGAGATTACTTACAGTAAAAGAGTGATGTTGTTAGTCATGCACTGTCTCACACACACACACACACACACACACGCACACACACACACACACACACGTACACACACCTCTTTGATCATCCTACAAGCTTTAATGGACTGGAGCTTGGCTGTCCGACAGCCATTGCTGCTTGAAAGCAACAAAACCAATGATTTAAAGTACTCTACTCAACTTAGTTAACCATAGTTAATGTACAGTACTCAACTTATATAGTTAATGTACAGTACTCAACTTATATAGTTAATGTACTGTACTCAACTTATATAGTTAATGTACTGTACTCACCTTATATAGTTAATGTACTGTACTCAACTTATATAGTTAATGTACTGTACTCACCTTATATAGTTAATGTACTGTACTCAACTTATATAGTTAATGTACAGTACTCAACTTATATAGTTAATGTACTGTACTCAACTTATATAGTGTACTCAACTTATATAGTTAATGTACTGTACTCAACTTATATAGTTAATGTACTGTACTCAACTTATATAGTGTACTCAACTTATATAGTTAATGTACTGTACTCAACTTATATAGTTAATGTACTGTACTCAACTTATATAGTGTACTCAACTTATATAGTTAATGTACTGTACTCAACTTATATAGTGTACTCAACTTATATAGTTAATGTACTGTACTCAACTTATATAGTTAATGTACAGTACTCAACTTATACAGTTAATGTACTGTACTCACCTTATATAGTTAATGTACTGTACTCAACTTATATAGTTAATGTACAGTACTCAACTTATATAGTTAATGTACTGTACTCACCTTATATAGTTAATGTACAGTACTCAACTTATATAGTTAATGTACAGTACTCAACTTATATAGTTAATGTACTGTACTCAATTTATATAATTAATGTACTGTACTCAACTTATATAGTTAATGTACTGTACTCAACTTATATAGTTAATGTACAGTACTCAACTTATATAGTTAATGTACTGTACTCAATTTATATAGTTAATGTACTGTACTCAACTTATATAGTTAATGTACTGTACTCAACTTATATAGTTAATGTACTGTACTCAACTTATATAGTTAATGTACTGTACTCAACTTATATAGTGTACTCAACTTATGTAGTTCATGTACTGTACTCAACTTATATAGTTAATGTACAGTACTCAACTTATATATACGTCTGCTTCTCATTTGCCTCAAATTACAGAAAGTTGAGCTAAATGAGAAATGTCGAGTCAATCCGACTCATGGGTTCAACCTTTGGGGTTTAATAACAATTTAGCTGGCATGCAAATAAATAAGCGTTTTATCCAAGTGTTTACCAGTACAATTGTACCCTTTTAAGTGTCAAATTTACCTGGAAAAAGTCTGCAATGGTGGCAACGTGGCTGGCGCAGGCGCACTTCCTGGCATCTGGCACGTCCTCGCCGACCTGAGGGAGCGGAGGGTCGTAAAACAGAAATCAGCGAAGGTTTGCTTGCGTGGCGGAAAAAGGCAGCGCTCCACTAACTGTACATTTCATCCAGAGCGACTAAAATTAACGAGCGTATTATCTATTTTATAGCCATGTTGGAGGGAAATGGAGGCTAAAACTGCTAGATCCAATTCCCTTCATTCGTTAATGAGTACATACATTATATAGACTTAAATGATCTTATGGGCGTGTCTAATAATGTATATAAACGTTATGTAAGTATTTTACCCAGTTGATGAGAATGTATCGTGGCAAGGCGGCGTTGGGCTCTTTCACGCTGCAGAAGCCGTACATGACCCTGCCGCTGTCAAAGGTCAACGTGATCTCCGCGAGGCCGCCCCCTGCAGCACAAAGAGTAAACAACAGCCATGAACAGTTTTGTCGATGCATACATTTCTAATTCATAGAATCACGTCACATTAAATTCGACTGAATGGAATAAAATAATGTGTAGCTGTTTAAAAAAAAAAATAGAAAAAATGAGAATAAAATACCTCCTGACGATGCCAACGTCAAATCATTGCTGTCATCTTCGTACGTGTACAAGGCCCTGTTAACAAGAAGGTGTCATTTGTCATGTCATAAGGATGCTAACAAGACAACATACTAGCATCATTGGGCGTAGCAAATGAGTTAGTAATAATAGGTTTTTTCAGGCCTAATTCTGCTGTTTCATTCTGTGTGTGGCTTGGGGGGGGGGGCAATTACCATCCAGTCCACATGACCTTCCCTGATCCCAGTCTGTAACGTTGGTCTGACTTTGTGCTGACCCGCCCTGTCTCTTTCTGCTTGGTCACACACATTCCAAAAACCATTCCTCTTACTCTAGCTACATGTTATCATTTCACATCCCGGAATTAGCTGCAGCCCTTTGCCCTGTAATTGTTAAATCATACTAATACTACTGACAGTGTAACATTTTCACACATACAGTAAAGTCTCGTCATATCGATATTCTCGGGAGTCGGAAAAAATACCGATATAACCGGACTATCCATATATCCGATCCTGCGCCGAACTGCATTAAAAGTGGGCAATAATGCACTCGACATTGTTCTATAGTATAGAACAATGTCGAGCAGCTTAAATCAATCTTTGCTTAAGGATTTCAATACCAAAAAAGAACACGGCGAACGGCTGCTTCCAGTCAACTTTATTTTTCACACTTCCACCACCAGAGCACAGCACACACACCGATTCCCGCACTTCCTGGTTCACAGGTCATGCTCAACCCGCCCCACATAGCTGGCCAAACACATGCCTGCAACAGTTGACTGGAAGCAGCCGTTCGCCGTGTTCTTTTTTGGTATTGAAATCCTTAAGCAAAGATTGATTTAAGCTGCTTTTGTATCGATATAAGCAGACCAAATTGGCTGGCGGGAGATGAAAAGGGCATCGTAGTAACCGGATTATCATAATAACCGGGTATCGTACTAACGGAACTAATTATATAATAAAAGACTAGAAATTTGCCGGGAAATTAAAATAGTATCGTAATAAGTAGTAATTCGTTATAACCGATATCGATATAACAAGACTTTACTGTATTTTTTTTTATACATCGTATGAACGAGTATTATGTTATGTGTCCTGATTGGCTGAAGGGACTGTAGACCATTGTCAATCAATCAATCTCCTCCGTTTGGCATGACATATTCCTATAAATATATAAATCCAATCGCTAGCTGTGTAATTCTGAAGTGTTGTATGTTTCCAAGTTTTATCCACGACAAGACCCACAATGTCCACGAAACATTCTTAACCATCCTAAAAAGGAGGAAGAAAATGCACAGACATATATGGGAAAATATGGCGTTTTAATAAGGATACAAAAACGCTACAGTTCAGCGGAACGGCACCAGGACGACTTAAGAGGCACGGTCAGAGGAGTGAAATACGTATGAGTCAGTTGCGAGCCGATCTTGTAGGTTAATCACTCAAATTCAATCGAAGGTTTGAACTACGTTGAGTATTTGAACAAAAGAGAAATGTGAGAAGTGTTAATGTCTGTCTAAGAAAAGTGTATGGTTAGGACTTTTACAGCCTTTAAACATATAGAATTACATGCTCATAATTTATTATTTTTGGGTTGTACAGTTTAGAAAATACTTCAATTAAAAAAACAAGGACATTTCTGATGATGCAATGTGTAGCGCTGCAACAACATGCCTCCACTGGAAAACACTAAGACGACAGTCACATGGGATCGGGCTAATTGCTGGAGGCAGCAAGAGTGAGGGATTATACACACGAGATGACAAAAGATGACTGAATAAATAAAAACAAAAGACATGCTGGGAAAAAAGAAGCACATTTATTATCGCGATGGGGCGCTAAAGCACAGTTAATATCGCGAGTGGCGTTCTATAAATAATTCTCTGTAAAGCAGACAGCTGTTTATTATTCATACTGAGGCCCCATGACCCAGAAACCACTCGAAGAAAAAGAGTGTGAAGGAGGAAGGAAGAGGATAAAATGGCGGATGGGTGAAGAGTACGATTGATGAAGGCAGATGAGGTGAGAAGTATAAAAAGGGAAAAAGGGGGATTAAAAAAAGACAAGGATGACGGCTAACGAGAGATTGTAAAAAGACTCCATTAATCAGGATTAATCAAAAGTTTCAGGAGCTTCTGGAACTTTTTCCTATGAATTTATACACTTCAGCAAGATTTGATGTTCTATCCATCCGACCCTGCTTTCATTTTCCAATTTTCCATTTGCAACTTTGACTTGTCTAGCAACACCACGTGGAGGAAAAAAAAAAAAAAATAGCCCACTGGGGAGTGTCGCCATGGCAACCAGGCGGCATCCCACCCCCATCACTATGGAGGCAACAGCAGTTTGTTACCTGAGGGGGAGCAGCCTTGTTAAATAAAGATAAGGGCTGGAAAGCAGCACAACATACGCTTCTGAAACATAAAACATCTCTAGAAATCATTTCATATTCATTCTTAAGATGTTTTTCTTTCTTTGTTTGATTTTTTTAACCTTATTAACCAATACCACCAGGGGGCGGTGGAGATCTTTTGCATTCGAAGAGCCTCATCTATAGTTATACATTACTCCCCAATTACCCTAAGAGTTACCAAAGAGGAAGTGATGATGATAACCACTGCCCCCCCCCCCCCAGTATAACACAGCAATGGCTATGACATTATTATATAGCATAGTTAACTTCTCTTTGTACGGCAGTTACAAATATAAACTGTGATTATTATATTATATTATTATTATATTATTATATTACTATTATAAGAATGATGCCTAATAATGATACGTGAGCACAAAATGGCGTACCATAAATGCCAAAAAGATGAGTAGTTTTACTTTATCTTAGTTTTATTTTACTATTGAACTCAAGAATGCTAAAATGTAACTTAAAACACTGCTATACACTTAATTAAGGTTTATGGTGGCCGGGTTTTGACTCTGGAACAGATTAATTCACTTTACATGATGTCCTATACATTACCCTAAGAATTACCAAAGAGGAAGTGATGATGATAACCACTGCCCCCCCCCCCCAGTATAACACAGCAATGGCTATGACATTATTATATAGCACAGTTAACTTCTCTTTGTACGGCAGTTACAAATGTAAACTGTGATTATTATATTATTATTATATTACTATTATAAGAATGATGCCTAATAACGATACATCAGCACAAAATGGCGTACCATAAATGCCAAAAAAGATGAGTAGTTTTACTTTATCTTAGTTTTATTTTACTATTGAACTCAAGAATGCTAAAATGTAACTTAAAACACTGCTATACACTTAATTAAGGTTTATGGTGGCCGGGTTTTGACTCTGGAACAGATTAATTCACTTTACATGATGTCCTATACATTACTCCCCAATTACCCTAAGAATTACCAAAAAGGAAGTGATGATGATAACCCCCGCCCCCCCCAGTATAACACAGCAATGGCTATGACATTATATAGCATAGTTAACTTCTCTTTGTACGGCAGTTACAAATGTAAACTGTGATTATTATATTATATTATATTATTATTATATTATTATATTACTATTATAAGTACGATGCCTAATAATGATACATCAGCACAAAATGGTGTACCATAAATGCCAAAAAGATGAGTAGTTTTACTTTATCTTAGTTTTATTATACTATTGAACTCTCATTTATTTGTCTGACAGTTAAGAATGCTAAAATATTACTTAAAACACTGCTATATGCTTAATTAAGGTTTATGGTGGCCGGGTTTTGACTCTGGAACAGATTAATTCACTTTACATGATGTCCTATGGGAAAAGTGACTTAGCGGTTCTAATCTAGGACACATCTAATGATGTTCAATGAGCACAAAAGGCTGAATAATAAGGTCCCATTCATGCTATAGAGGAAGAGGGTTGATGGTAACCATGACAGTACAATATGAGTGGAAGATGATGATAAAAACAGATACATAAACATCACCTGTACAGTTCAAAGTGTTTAGGACAGTCACAGTTTGACTCTGGAACAGAACAGCTTTGCATTATTCCCTATAAGGAATAAATGTGAAGGTTCCATTCTATTTAGACTGTTCCTTTGGCGTTTTTTTGACTGTGATATTATTTTAAGCACAGCATGGAATGATGTTCAATCAGCTCAAAAGGCTGAGTAATTTATGTAAAAAAAAAAAATTGCATCATCAGTCGCCATGACAACTCCATGAAAGCTGCCTCACTGAAGGAGGTTTAAATATGCAAAGTAGGAAGTGTTTCAGTCTGAATTAAAAGACTTGCAGAGGCTCCCCTTAAGGCTCAGTCAGGGAGTCAGGGCCTCACGGTGAAAATAAGTCACCACCAGTTAGCTGATGTCATTCCTCGGACTAACTCAGGGAAGATGAAAAGGGGGACGGGCGCTGTTCCATTAAGGATGAAAAAGCCAGATGATGATGATGTGTGCAAAGAGACAATTCATTATGCGGCAGACTGACTTCTTTCGTTTCTCCTGCTTCCCAAGTTCACATAAATACCACATTTATCTTCAGTAGTTAGAAGAATCCAGTGATTCAATCGTAAAAGAATGCAGCTACCTCGAGGTATGTTCATCGGGACCAGAAGGACCGAGAAGGGGAGAACATTGTAGGGAAGTATGCGGAAAACAGTTGAGATAGCATTGTGTTATTTATTGAGGGAGAAAACCATTAGCGGTGACTTCATGCACTAGCAATGAAGCAGTGGAGGGTGGGGAATTATGCATGACACTGAAAGAGCAGAAAAGTCCACAAAAGTCCATCTAGGGCAGGGGTCTCAAACTCAATTTACTTGGGGGGCCACTGGAGCTAGGGTCTGGGTGAGACTGGGCCACATCAGGTTTTCCCCCCGCAAAAAAAAAAAACAAAAACGCATTTATTATTTATTAAAAACGGAAAAATATACAAACTTTTTCAGTGCTTTGGTTCCGATTTTCTACAATAAAAGCTCTGATAAAACATTCCACTGTTCTCAAATATCTTAATTTGTATTTTTCTGCACAAAATAAGATGAAAAATAAACAAATCAAGAATAAAGAAAATCAATCAATCAGTAATAAATACATATAATAATAATAAAAACTTAAGAAACCACATATAGTTGGTGGGTAGACAAATTATTTTTTTCAGATTAAAATGAACAAAGCATTATTAGAGCCCTGTAGACATGACAAAACACGACTATAGTCACATTTATACTCTTTTTATTTACAACATATTGCGCAACTGCAGGGTCTTGAGACACATGCTAACTCGCAAACTAGAGAGCTAGCGACCTAAACGGTAGCCTTCAAGTTATTTCCTTTAAACTTAAATAGCCAAAAACTTACCACTTCCACACGGATAGGGAGGATAACTATTAACAGTTATTTAACCTTTAACATGAACATTAATCAAACGTAATAATTTTTTCTGGGTACATGATACCATACAGCATCCATATCAAACTTGCGCGGGCCGCACTAACATTAAACTTTCATATCAAGGCGGGGGCCTCAAACTGGTGTCATGCGGGCCACATTTGGCCCGCGGGCTGCGTATATGAGACCCCTGATCTAGGACATTGAATACCACTCAAAAAGATCAAGTTGGGTGCTTTGACACCTCTTTCCTCTCTCCTAAGCCAAACGAGATGACTTTTTTTTTCTATCAGGCGCTAACGGCTTGTGATGAATTGACCAGATGGGAATCCCGGTGGTCGTGCCAAACCAGCAGCAGCTGAAGGCAGCGACTTGAAGGAAGATTTTCCATGGATGCGAAAGCATCTTGTGAGCAAACCAACATGTTTGGCTGTGTAACCGTTTCCAGAAAGAGGCTGATTGCATTTGGTTAGTCAGGATCAGCGACGCAGTCTCAAACAGAAATACAACATGTTCACGTCCAGATGTTTCCAACATAGGAAGTTGAAACAGAGTAGTGTGGCAATAGCATACTCTTTTTAAAAAACTGAAATGAAACCAGAACTACAAAAAACAGAAGTTACAGCTAACGTATGCCAACTCAAAATAAGGAAAGTCATTCTGAAAACCCAAACAAAGTCATTCTGTACCAAAGCAATATCCTTGTATTGTTTGTTCACAGCTGCACGGTGTACAAGTGGTTAGCGCGCAGGCCACAAAGCTAGGAGACCACCCTTTGCATGTTCTTTGCATGTTTTCTCCACGCAAGTTTGATATGGATGCTGTATGGTATCATGTACCCAGAAAAAATTATTACGTTTGATTAATGTTCATGTTAAAGGTTAAATAACTGTTAATAGTTATCCTCCCTATCCGTGTGGAAGTGGTAAGTTTTTGGCTATTGAAGTTTAAAGGAAATAACTTGGAGGCTACCGTTTAGGTCGCTAGCTCTCTAGTTTGCGAGTTAGCATGTGTCTCAAGACCCTGCAGTTGCGCAATATGTTGTAAATAAAAAGAGTATAAATGTGACTATAGTCGTGTTTTGTCATGTCTACAGGGCTCTAATAATGCTTTGTTTATTTTAATCTGAAAAAAATAATTTGTCTACTCACCAACTATATGTGGTTTCTTAAGTTTTTATTATTTGCCATTTTATTATTATTATATTTATTTAATTATTACTGATTGATTGATTTTCTTTATTTTTGATTTTTTGTATTAATTTTTCATCTTATTTTGTGTAGAAAAATAAAAAGTGAGATATTTGAGAACAGTGGAATGTTTTATCAGAGCTTTTATTGTAGAAAATCGAAACCAATTTTAATAAATGCGGTTTTTTTTTTTTGTTTGGTTTTTTTTGGAAAACCTGATGCGGCCCAGTCTAGGCCCAGACCCTAGCTCCAGTGCCTCCCAAGTAAATTGAGTTTGAGACCCCTGTTGTAGATGTTTGGAGAATTGCAGGGTTCTCTTGCCCCCTGACTCTAATGGTCTATGGAGGGACGAAGATTTAGCTTTTGGTCCCTCAGGACCCGTGCTTAAAAACCCCAGCGATAGAGTGCTTGTTTGGGTTTGGTAATCCAATGCAATCTCAACAGCGACGTGAAAAGCCCTACTGTGCCTCAGGGAGAAGTCAGAGTGCCTGTCCATCATTCCACAAATATTTCAAATACCCTCAAATTCTCCAGTCAGGCCGTCTAGTTTGGATTCCCAGGCTTTTATAAGAATTGAACTTCTAATTTTAGACAACATCTGGATGTTTTCGGTTTATATGTGACGCTAGGTTCTCTTCATCAGGGAGACCCTAGCATCGTTCACAGTCTTCCTTTGTGTACCGCTCGGCTCATAATGGACTTCCTGTGACTGCTACCGCCACCGCCTCTCTCTCCTCGGCACCAATCAGATCCCGGCGCTGACCAGCACAGCGTCTAGGACAATGTTCGTTGCCATGTGAGCGAGCGTAAACAAGAACGACAAGAGGGAATGTTTGCACGGGCGAGGGGATGTTTGACTGGGACCTGATGTTCTACGGCGATAGACAGAGCCCCTTTTTTTGTATGCTAAGATGCTTTAGGATGGATTGTGGCTTTAACAAAGCGGTGTTTGATATTCACGACACTGTCATCAACCAACGAGTGTAACTCTCCAAAGAATCAAACAAAAACGCGACATTCTGACATTTTCAACCAATCCGCATTAATGTTATATTTCCTAAGTCATTAAATAGCAAGTATTGTACAGTTGTCAACTACTTTTTATCCTAGTATGACAGTTGAGAATGTTAAAAGGCTTCATGATGGTGACAGTTTGACCCCGGAACAGACTACCGTAATTAACCTGACATTACTTCCAATGGAAGTCAAGTCGGACTTTGCATCGTCCGTCGGGTTCACCGAGAAGCAGCAGGTGTTTTGCGGGCTGCGTGAGGTCGCCTCTGACAGAGAGACGTCTGTGCCGCCGAGTCTGAACTTTAAAAACAAAACAAGAACTCACACAGAGAGCAGGCTTTGATAGGCCGGGGTTAGCGTAGGCAGTCGGCCAGCTGGGGGGGCCTTTCATCCGCTCGCTGACACAAACTGGCGCTTTCCTGCATCTCGATACGTCACCCCCCACATCATCCACAGCCTTTTTTTTTTTTTTTTTTCCCCCACTCTAATTTCCGCTGTGAATGTGAGCACATATGGCAACATGCCAAAGAGAAGCACATATGCTGCGCACGGATGCTAAATTAGGTCAAATGAAAACGCCTGACAAACAGGAGGGAAATCTAAAATACACTGGAATCAATATATATCACTTTAAAACTGGGATTGATTAGTTTCATGAACTGATTTCATATCGTAGGGTGGGAATTGACCAAAATACAGTACAATATTACCAAAGATATACCTCATAATGAAAAATGTAGACACATAAGATCTATTTGGGATATCACAACAATAAGCTAGTTACTACTAAACATGCAAACGTTGACAAGGAAGTTCAAATTTAGCCACTTTAGATGAAATCATAACATTACAAGCTACATGCTAAGGGTAGCTTGGTGTAACCCAGGGGTCTCAAACACGCGGCCCGCAGGACACTAGTTTGAGGCCCCCGCCTTGATATGAAAGTTTAATATTTGATATGGATGCTGTATGGTATCATGTACCCAGAAAAAATTATTACGTTTGATTAATGTTCATGTTAAAGGTTAAATAACTGTTAATAGTTATCCTCCCTATCTGTGTGGAAGTGGTAAGTTTTTGGCTATTGAAGTTTAAAGGAAATAACTTGAAGGCTACCGTTTAGGTCGCTAGCTCTCTAGTTTGCGAGTTAGCATGTGTCTCAAGACCCTGCAGTTGCGCAATATGTTGTAAATAAAAAGAGTATAAATGTGACTATAGTCGTGTTTTGTCATGTCTACAGGGCTCTAATAATGCTTTGTTCATTTTAATCTGAAAAAAATAATTTGTCTACCCACCAACTATATGTGGTTTCTTAATTTTTAATTATTTGCTGTTTTATTATTATTATTATATTTATTTATTTATTACTGATTGATTGATTTTCTTTATTCTTGATCTTATTTTGTGTAGAAAAATAAAAAGTAAGATATTTGAGAACAGTGGAATATTTTATCAGAGCTTTTCTTGTAAAAAATCAGAACCAAAGCAAAGTTTATTAATTTTTCTGTTTTTAATAAATGCGTTTTTTGTTGGGTTTTTTTGGGAAAACCTGATGCGGCCCAGCCTCGCCCAGACCCTAGCTCCAGTGGCCCCCAGGTAAATTGAGTTTGAGACCCCTAGTGTAACCAATATCAATACAGATTCGCTGTACCATAACAGTTGTCAAATTATACAACTATTATGCTAAAATTGACTGATAAAAACAATAAATATAATTCAGGTCAAGGTCAAACTTTGAATGCCTCAAATATGTCCAAATAGTAATGCTGCAACTATTAACAAAATGGCCACCCGTCATCTTGCCGGGTCGCTATGCTAATGCTAAAATTGCATCGTCATTCCTTCCCTCATGTTTGTATTTGCCGCATGCCCCTCCGCCTGCGTTATTGATCGTCTCTTGTCATACAAACCAGCCTTTTGTAGCTCCGTTAGCTTTGTTTAGGGCTCGACTTAGATATGCCTGCTGCTGCCTGAATGCCAACAACCTTTACTCCTTTTTTATAAATGATGTGCACAATAAACAATGGAATTGGAGCATTAATTGGAACTGCATAGTGTTCTTTTTTATGTATCCTTAGAGTCAGATGCACTTTGCCGTGACCTTTACAAGCTCCATGTCCCCTGTCGCATCGATTTTATTTAAAATGCACACTCCCAGCGTTCCCAGCAGGGCTGTGCACTGGACCTTTATATCAGCGGCGGCTTCTTATCGAGGTAATCGACACTCATGACTGCTCCTGAGGTGGAAAATATGTCCCCTGGTCAATAGCGTTGAATAGGGTTACAGTTGGATAAATTTGGCACTATACTGCAGGATGCTGTCGTAAAGGGGAATGACTGACTCCATGCTAAAAAAAAAAGACATCCAAGACCTTTGCGGTGAAGGCTCAGGCAAAAAGAAACTATGAAACAAAAGGTCAATGACAGTATATGACTGTTCATATACCCTTTATATATCACATCATTAAAACAGTTTTAATAATGTCATCTTTTCCTGTTATTGTATGTTATTGTACCACCACGGTACCATACTGTGTATGTTGCTGTGTTTTGGTGCAAAAAAAAAAGTATTGTCTTACCTGATATGGTCAGGTGGCAGAGAGGATACATGCAAAAGAAGAGAAAAGAGAATAGTCATTGATCAATCGTGAATATTTATATAAATTACAATGAATTAATTGATCCATTTGAGTCAAGATAACACGCTACAACCAGCAGAGGTGCTGTTGATTCACTTTCAAGCACCCTCCCCCAACAGAAGAGCAGCGTCAGTGGCGGATTACTATCACTACTACCAAGACTGAGATGATCATTCCTCCACCATGTTGTGTTCAATCGTGAATATTTATATAAATTGCAATGACAGAGGTGCTGTTGATTCACTTTCAAGCACCCTCCCCCAACAGAAGAGCAGCGTCAGTGGCGGATTACTATCACTACTATAAAGACTGAGATGATCATTCCTCCACCATGTTGTGTTCAATCGTGAATATTTATATAAATTGCTGTTGATTCACTTTCAAGCACCCTCCCCCAACAGAAGAGCAGCGTCAGTGGCGGATTACTATCACTACTATCAAGACTGAGATTATCATTGCTCCACCATGTTGTTTTCAATCGTGAATATTTATATAAATTGCAATGAATTAATTGATACATTTGAGGCAAGATAACACGCTACAACCAGCAGAGGTGCTGTTGATTCACTTTCAAGCACCCTCCCCCAACAGAAGAGCAGCGCCAGTGGCGGATTACTATCACTACTATCAAGACTGAGATGATCATTCCTCCACCATGTTGTGTTCAATCGTGAATATTTATATAAATTGCAATGACAGAGGTGCTGTTGATTCACTTTCAAGCACCCTGCCCCAACAGAAGAGCAGGGTCAGTGGCGGATTACTATCACTACTATCAAGACTGAGATGATCATTCCTCCACCATGTTGTGTTCAATCGTGAATATTTATATAAATTGCAATGAATTGATACATTTGAGGCAAGATAACATGCTACAACCAGCAGAGGTGCTGTTGATTCACTTCCAAGCACCCTCCCCCAGCAGAAGAGCAGCGTCAGTGGCGGATTACTATCACTACTATAAAGACTGAGATGATCATTCCTCCACCATGTTGTGTTCAATCGTGAATATTTATATAAATTGCTGTTGATTCACTTTCAAGCACCCTCCCCCAACAGAAGAGCAGCGTCAGTGGCGGATTACTATCACTACTACCAAGACTGAGATGATCATTCCTCCACCATGTTGTGTTCAATCGTAAATATTTATATAAATTGCAATGACAGAGGTGCTGTTGATTCACTTTCAAGCACCCTCCCCCAACAGAAGAGCAGCGTCAGTGGCGGATTACTATCACTACTATCAAGACTGAGATTATCATTGCTCCACCATGTTGTTTTCAATCGTGAATATTTATATAAATTGCAATGAATTAATTGATACATTTGAGGCAAGATAGCACGCTACAACCAGCAGAGGTGCTGTTGATTCACTTTCAAGCACCCTCCCCCAACAGAAGAGCAGCGTCAGTGGCGGATTACTATCACTACTATAAAGACTGAGATGATCATTCCTCCACCATGTTGTGTTCAATCGTGAATATTTATATAAATTGCTGTTGATTCACTTTCAAGCACCCTCCCCCAACAGAAGAGCAGCGTCAGTGGCGGATTACTATCACTACTACCAAGACTGAGATGATCATTCCTCCACCATGTTGTGTTCAATCGTGAATATTTATATAAATTGCAATGACAGAGGTGCTGTTGATTCACTTTCAAGCACCCTCCCCCAACAGAAGAGCAGCGTCAGCGGCGGATTACTATCACTACTATCAAGACTGAGATTATCATTGCTCCACCATGTTGTTTTCAATCGTGAATATTTATATAAACTGCAGTGAATTAATTGATACATTTGAGGCAAGATAACACGCTACAACCAGCAGAGGTGCTGTTGATTCACTTTCAAGCACCCTGCCCCAACAGAAAAGCAGGGTCAGTGGCGGATTACTATCACTACTATCAAGACTGAGATGATCATTCCTCCACCATGTTGTGTTCAATCGTGAATATTTATATAAATTGCAATGAATTGATACATTTGAGGCAAGATAACATGCTACAACCAGCAGAGGTGCTGTTGATTCACTTTCAAGCACCCTCCCCCAACAGAAGAGCAGCGTCAGTGGCGGATTACTATCACTACTATAAAGACTGAGATGATCATTCCTCCACCATGTTGTGTTCAATCGTGAATATTTATATAAATTGCTGTTGATTCACTTTCAAGCACCCTCCCCCAACAGAAGAGCAGCGTCAGTGGCGGATTACTATCACTACTACCAAGACTGAGATGATCATTCCTCCACCATGTTGTGTTCAATCGTGAATATTTATATAAATTGCAATGACAGAGGTGCTGTTGATTCACTTTCAAGCACCCTCCCCCAACAGAAGAGCAGCGTCAGTGGCGGATTACTATCACTACTATCAAGACTGAGATTATCATTGCTCCACCATGTTGTTTTCAATCGTGAATATTTATATAAATTGCAATGAATTGATTGATCCATTTGAGGCAAGATAACACGCTACAACCAGCAGAGGTGCTGTTGATTCACTTTCAAGCACCCTCCCCCAACAGAAGAGCAGCGTCAGTGGCGGATTACTATCACTACTATAAAGACTGAGATGATCATTCCTCCACCATGTTGTGTTCAATCGTGAATATTTATATAAATTGCTGTTGATTCACTTTCAAGCACCCTCCCCCAACAGAAGAGCAGCGTCAGTGGCGGATTACTATCACTACTACCAAGACTGAGATGATCATTCCTCCACCATGTTGTGTTCAATCGTGAATATTTATATAAATTGCAATGACAGAGGTGCTGTTGATTCACTTTCAAGCACCCTCCCCCAACAGAAGAGCAGCGTCAGCGGCGGATTACTATCACTACTATCAAGACTGAGATTATCATTGCTCCACCATGTTGTTTTCAATCGTGAATATTTATATAAATTGCAATGAATTGATTGATCCATTTGAGGCAAGATAACACGCTACAACCAGCAGAGGTGCTGTTGATTCACTTTCAAGCACCCTCCCCCAACAGAAGAGCAGCGTCAGTGGCGGATTACTATCACTACTATAAAGACTGAGATGATCATTCCTCCACCATGTTGTGTTCAATCGTGAATATTTATATAAATTGCTGTTGATTCACTTTCAAGCACCCTCCCCCAACAGAAGAGCAGCGTCAGTGGCGGATTACTATCACTACTACCAAGACTGAGATGATCATTCCTCCACCATGTTGTGTTCAATCGTGAATATTTATATAAATTGCAATGACAGAGGTGCTGTTGATTCACTTTCAAGCACCCTCCCCCAACAGAAGAGCAGCGTCAGCGGCGGATTACTATCACTACTATCAAGACTGAGATTATCATTGCTCCACCATGTTGTTTTCAATCGTGAATATTTATATAAACTGCAATGAATTAATTGATACATTTGAGGCAAGATAACATGCTACAACCAGCAGAGGTGCTGTTGATTCACTTTCAAGCACCCTCCCCCAACAGAAAAGCAGGGTCAGTGGCGGATTACTATCACTACTATCAAGACTGAGATGATCATTCCTCCACCATGTTGTGTTCAATCGTGAATATTTATATAAATTGCTGTTGATTCACTTTCAAGCACCCTCCCCCAACAGAAGAGCAGCGTCAGTGGCGGATTACTATCACTACTACCAAGACTGAGATGATCATTCCTCCAACATGTTGTGTTGCTTTTCGACACAACAGAGAGGGGGCGACAAAAACACGCACAGGACACAGACAATAATAAAGTAATACATCTAAATTATTTGTACAAATTACTGTTTACGCTGTACATTGTTGTTCATATGTGATGTCATCTATTTATTCTCCACATTATTATTATTATTACTATACGGGAACCAGCAACGACATTTCGTTGGCAATTTCACTGCTGTATTATTGTGCGATTACAATAAAGGAAGTCTATGTCTATACAGCTGAGGAGTGCACTGATGTTTTATAGCGCATGGAGAGGTAGACACAACTGCTTGATGCTATCCATTCTTGATACTTTAAGTTTAAAAAAATGGCTTATATTTCGACATTTCCCATCCCTTAGAAAAAGCTTAGAAATAACATAAATACATAAATAACCTAATAACTGGCATTCCCTGCCATATCTATTAGCGTTAGCATACAAATGCAAAAAACAAACACCAAGGGGAACTAAACCATTTTAGCAAAGTCATTGTTATTCATCTGTGCAGCCAATAAACAATATTATTATGCACTTCAATGAACATGCAGCAGCAGCAGCTCTGGCATAGTTCTAAAGGAAATAAGTTCCACCAAAAAAAAAAAAAAAAAATGTGGGTGGATGGTTTAGCAAAGGGAGAGAGAGCGCTTTCAGGTGGGAGGATGCCCTCGAAAGATTATGGTATCTGCCTCAACAAAATCTGCCTTTTGTTCTGCTTATTCATGCTCTGTGAGAAAAAAGCGGAAGCCTACATTGTACGCCGCTTTATCTCGCATATATTTGTTCAAACACTGAAAGATATCAGGCGCAATTTTTTTTTTTTTAAAACACGTTTTGATTACTTATGTACCTCCTACAGTGTCAATTTGCAACATACAGAGTCTGTCAATCAAACCTTCACACCAGTATAGGCCTTGAGTTGCCGTCACGCCTCTCAAATGCAGACTTCCAAGACAATTTAAATAGTCATAAACTTACCACTTCCACACGGATAGGGAGGATAACTATTAACAGTTATTTAACCTTTAACATGAACATTAATCAAACGTAATATTTTTTTTTGGGTACATGATACCATACAGCATCCATATCAAACTTGCGCGGGCCAAAAACTTACCACTTCCACACAGATAGGGAGGATAACTATTAACAGTTATTTAACCTTTAACATGAACATTAATCAAACGTAATAATTTTTTTCTGGGTACATGATACCATACAGCATCCATATCAAACTTGCGCGGGCCAAAAACTTACCACTTCCACACGGATAGGGAGGATAAATATTAACAGTTATTTAACCTTTAACATGAACATTAATCGAACGTAATAATTTTTTCTGGGTACATGATACCATACAGCATCCATATCAAACTTGCGCGGGCCGCACTAACATTAAACTTTCATATCAAGGCGGGGGCCTCAAACTAGTGTCCTGCGGGCCACATTTGGCCCGCGGGCCGCGTGTTTGAGACCCCCAGCATTAGTGTTTATGAAAAACATAGCCGTAACTATGAGATACGGTGCTAACATTACACGACTTATTTATTTTTTTCATACCATCAATCAAAATACACGCCCCCATAGCTATGGCTGCCTTCAAACACGTTATTAAAATGAAGTCAGTCAATTACAAACACCACCCTCTGGCTATTCGCAAAACAGCGACTCAAAACGCTGACATAACAACCCCACAAAAGCGAGTACAACGCTCTCATTTTTAGCTTTAAAGTAGTCTGTGTCGTGGTATAGATTTACTATTTACACAGAAAGCGACAAAACACATTATTATTGTTTAATAACTGGCAACACAAGTCAGTACGCCTCACACTCAATAGCCAAATTGTGTCTAAACGCTCGATAATTAGTGATGACATCATGATGACATCACTGGTAGAACTGCAGGGATTCAGACGCCTTAGCTCCTCCGCCTTCCCCCTTTCCTTCCACATTGAGGATGCCCCCCGCAGCGTGCTCAAATTGGGTTCAGGTCTAGAAGAAACACACTCGTCCTCGTCAGTTACGCTAACGATCCGGCAGGTCCAGCATGCTCAGCGTCTTGCTGTTCTTCATTAACGGTCTTGTCTGTTCACACCTCGGAGCTGCCATACGAAGAACCAACACGCCAAGACCGGCAGCCTGAGCACCAGCTGCTTTCAAAGCACCCATCAGATTATTGTTACAAGGAATATCTTAGTGGATTCTTTCCATTTCGGTAAACAAATACCCGCTAGTCTTGTTTCAGGACATGTTTCAGGACATACGGAGGCACTTTGTAGGAAGAGACATTAATCTGCGCTGACGCAAGGAAAGCCCAAGTTTAGTCCGCCGGCAGGGTAGACCACAGTAGAACCACAGTAGAACCACAGTAGATTAGCTGACCAAGACAGTAGAAAGTGTGTCAGTATGGTTTTTAGCTAGAGACTGAAAGAGATTACATATTTTATGAGGTGGCTAAGTAAGATTTTTGGTGTCACTGTGGATTTATTAGAGACGAGGTGTCGACGCTCCATGCCAAGATGCCACAGGAGGTCCCCGACATGGTGCTTTTTTCCCTGCAGAGAGACAGCCGTGCGCTCAGTGGCTTCCCCGAAAAAGGACAGAGGGGGGGCAGATCTTTGTTTGTTTTTCTGTCAGGATTGTTGACAGCGAGGACGAGCAAGGGCAGCTGCCGGCTAGAGTCCAACAAAATGATGACGACACACTAGTGCAGGGGCCTCAAACTCAATTTACCAGGGGGCCACTGGAGCTAGGGTCTGGGCAGGTTTTAAAAAAAAAAACGCATTTATTAAAAAAATATACAATAATAAAATATACAAATTTTTTCAGTGCTTTGGTTCCGATTTTTTACAAGAAAAGCTCTGATAAAACATTCCACTGTTCTCAAATATCTTCATTTTTATTTTTTTACACAAAATAAGATCAAGAATAAAGAAAATCAATCAATCAGTAATAAATAAATATAATAATAATACAGCAAATAATTAAAAATTAAGAAACCACATATAGTTGGTGGCTAGACATTTTTTTTTTTCAGATTAAAATGAACAAAGCATTATTAGAGCCCTGTAGACATGACAAAACACGACTATAGTCACATTTATACTCTTTTTATTTACAACATATTGCGCAACTGCAGGGTCTTGAGACACATGCTAACTCGCAAACTAGAGAGCTAGCGACCTAAACGGTAGCCTTCAAGTGATTTCCTTTCAACTTAAATAGCCAAAAACGTACCACTTCCACACGGATAGGGAGGATAGCTATTAACAGTTATTTAACCTTTAACATGAACATTAATCAAACGTAATCATTTTTTCTGGGTACATGATACCATACAGCATCCATATCAAACTTGCGCGGGCCACACTAACATTAAACTTTCATATCAAGGCGGGGGCCTCAAACTTGTGCCGCGTGTTTGAGACCCCATGCACTAGTGCTTTTTAGTCACAACCGCAATCTCATGAAATTGTTTAATAGCAGCATTAGTGTTTATGAAAAACATAGCCGTAACTATGTATGAGATATGGTGCTAACATTACACGACTCATTTTTTTTCAAGATGTGTAGCAAAGCCTGCCTTTTATTTTCCTTCCCAAATGCAAAAAAAAAACCTGCCAGGCACGACGTGATCAAAAGCATTTGGTATACCACATTTAACAATAATGTGACCATTTAAAAAATGGAATACCACTTTAGCCGCCATAATCAAGTCATATTTCTTTGCAGCATCACTTAATGAGATGAATGGTACACTTGTTTAACATGCCAGGTGAAAATAGCTACACTCCAAGACAAGAAACGTAAACATTCTAGAATATGTTGTTCTAATGTCATGGTAATATAACAATAAAACTGCCATCTGATGCTTGAGCAAATCTGGGTCACCCGTCTGCAATATTCCCCCCCTGAGTTGATTGCAAAAATTGATTGCGTAATGGCTTTAACGTAGTTTTTATTGATGCTGTCAACACAAGGGCTCACTCACACGCTTCTACAGCCTTCGTCTGTGTACCAGCCGTGACTTCATCATGTCATGCTATGTCACTCCATGTTGCATTGAATTTGTGACTTTCTTCTAGACTCCATTGTGCAACGTTAATTATCATTAAGAACTATTTCAGTGTAAAGTTCTTTAGTGCGGTTAATTGGTTCCAGACCCAACTGCGATGAGTGAATTCCCACAAAGTAAGACTCCTTATTAGTTAGAGAATAGAAAACCTCCTTATGACCTTCTAAATACAGTTTTTAACATTATTAGAGCCGTGTTGATATGAAATAACACCCACATAATCACCTTTACACTCCTGTTACTCAGTATTACAGTTAAGTTGCACTTTCTGGACAGTTCTTCCTGTGATGGTCATTTCCTCGTCAATGTAACATTACTGACACCTATTGACCATTGTAGAATACTACATATCACAATGTGTGCATTTTCTGAATGCCTTATACAGTCATCCCTCATTTAGTGTGATTAATCGGTTCTAAATCCGACCGTGATGAGTGAATTTCCACGAAGATTCCTTCTTTATTTTGGGCATAGAAAATTTGCTTTCTAATGCCAGTTTTAAGCATTATTATAGATAGACTTCCTTTATTGTCATTGCACAATAACACAGCAGTGAAATTGCCAACAAAATGTCGTTGCCTGGCTCCCGTATAATAATAATAATAAGAAGAAGAATAATGTGGAGAATAAATAGATGACATCAAATATGAACAACAATGTCCAGCGTAAACAGTGAATTGCACAAATAATTTAAATAATATATAATAATAATAATAATAATTTAATTAAGATCTAATAATATTATATAATTATTATAGCATATCACATCTATAATATATTATATAATATTATTATATATAATTATTATAATATAATTTTAATTAAATATAATTAAAATTATATTATAATAATAATAAGGGGTGCTATATCATTTCTATAATAATTATATAATATTATATATAATTATTAGATAATTTTAATTATATTTAATTAAAATTATATTATAATAATTATAATAATATAATTAAAATTATAATATAATTTTAATTATATTATTATAATTATTATAATATAATTTTAATTAAATATAATTAAAATTATATTATAATAATTATATATAATAATATTATATAATTATTATATTAGACATGATATAGTAGTATTAAAATTCTATTATATTATAATAATTTTAATTAAATATAATTAAAATTATATTATAATAATTATATATAATAATATTATATAATTATTATATTATAGACATGATATAGCACCCCTATATTTACTTTTACACTCGTATTACCCAATATAGACAGACATAATAATGTTAGCATTGACCCCGTACATCCTGCGGCGGCTATTATTTCATCACTATAACGTTACTAGTGACCAGTGTAGAATACTACTGTAATGCCGCTGTTTGTAAATAAGTTCACGATGCACTTAAAACCTCGAACAAGCAGAAAACGCACATGCAATGAACATTCACTCAGGAGCTGCTGTAGGCCACAACTCACACCAATCACATGCACGCTGCACCAAAGACCGCTAACAGTCAATGCCAGCTAGCCTTATATTTGTATTTCCATACATTTAGCCATGTATTGCATCTGTGAGTCTGCATGTATGATGGGTCGCAGCTTATATGTAGACCCCCCCCCCAGGGCTTCTCCTGGCCTACATCTCTACAGCACCGATCCAATCGTACCACTAAGAGACGAGCACATGGTGAGTGAGACTTTACGCAGCGGTGAGCATCAAAGATAGCTTTCGGATCTGGAAGATGTCTGGAAGAGACCGGTGTCAACAGTTCATCTTTGTTTGCGTCCATACAAAGGATATACGTACATTCTTCTAGATGTAACAGATATCTGCTCCTGTAGGGTTGGACTGGAAACAGGATGTCCAAGGCTGAGCCTTTACAGAGAATGATCAAATGAAAATAATAAATCAATCGCTACCGTGGCATCAAAAGGACAAAATACATTTTTAAAGGACATATATTCTACTATTTTTGAGAAATGTTAAATAGGTCACATGTACATATTGGAAGTATATTTAGACTGTACCACTGGAACCACACATTTTTGTGTTTTTGTAGCATGAATGCTCACGTTTTGTGTTTGTCCACACCTGAATTTTTGTAGTTAAGACCACAAAACCTGTTCATGACTTTATAAATAAGTTTTTTTAACATTATGGTCATGGTTTAATTTCATTTGAACATGCATCAGATTACAATTGAATGCATCACATAATCAGTTCACAGTTCCACATGTCCAAAAGGAGTAGGAAGAAGCAAAGCTTATTAAATCCTACCCCTCCATCTGGTACTTTTACAATCAGTAACTGTTACATTTGTTCACTTAGATAAGCAAAAAAAAACAAAAATTATATTAGGAAAGCAGGAAGTGAACAAATGTAAGTTTTTTTTGCTTATCTTTTTTTTTTTGTTAATTTTTATTTTTGTGTATGACCATACAATGACATAATGGGTACCATAGTAACTGTCAATAAAGATGACATTTTTAGGTAATTGGTTATTTTTAGCCTTATGTATTATGTTAGCTGTTTGAAGATGAACTATATCAGCAAGTTTAAGTATTTGTGATTTTAGAAATAAGGAGTTAGTATGTTCTCTGTAGGCGGCATAATGAATTATCCTTACTGACCTTTTTTGCAGTACATTTATTACATTTATTAGACCCATATAGACAGGAAACTCACCACTTCCACACAGAATGAGAGGAGAATGTTTGCATGCAGCGTAAAAGGTTATGTAATCTAATGTCTCAATCAACGTAACATTACTGATGCTTAGTGACCAGAATACTACATAAAACATATTTATTATGTATTTATTATTGACTAATCGGGAAGACCTGGGTTGGATTCATCCAAATTTTATTTCTGTTTACAAGAAACCGTCTGAGTGAAACACTTAGGGCTATGCACCACCTCGTTCAAAATCAATAACGTTTCTCCGAGCGCAATAAATGCTCTAAGAATCCCTGCGGCAGAAACTGGAACCATTACGGGATCAAGCAGAGAGGATCGGGGCTATTGAGCTCCATAAAGAAGTGAGACGGCGTATGTCCTTGAACACAAATCAGCTGAAGAGCCCTGCGCGATGAATAAAACATGGCGTTTACTTCGTCTGACTGAAAACAAAACTAACATCAGCGATGAGGCAGCAGAAAAGCGAGATGGACAGCCATCTTTGGTGACACTTTATCTCAGGGGTCTCAAACACGCGGCCCGCGGGCCAAATGTGGCCCGCAGGACACTAGTTTAATGTTAGTTTAATGTTGAGACCCCTGATATACAGTATCTGATGTATCTGCAATAGAGTAATACAACCGGAATGAACATATTTTCTACACCGCTAGGGTGACGAGGGCATGCTGGAGCCTATCCCAGCTGACTCCCAGCGAGAGGCGGGATACACGGGACCAACCGTGATCCACATTGTGGACATTTTTCAACTCAAACTTCTCATATTTGATATTTAAAAAGGGACAACTGTGAGGCGCTGTGTGGCTTTTTATGGCCCCACTCTTGTCCAGCAGATATCTGCAGCTGGGTGCCTGTTAAGTCCCGACTTCATGTCCTTCCCCTTCTGCTCAAGCTTGACAAAGTCACTCATAAAAATAAAAAATCCAACCCACTAGTTGAGAATCACTGGATTAGATTTCCTTAATTAATATCTAAAATAGCTATTTTTAGACAGTTCACTTCAAAGCAACTGGTTGGCCCAATCAAAAGACACAGCCTTGGTGGGAATGACGTCATTCTTAAAACTGCTTTCGGGTTCCCTCTCGTCTGGCCGGAGTGAAACTGATGCTGCTGTCAGACAGGAATATTCAAGGATAAGTCGTTTAAAAGTAGATGTAAATAATAAAAGAAGGTGAAGCCGCGGTATCTGTCACTTTGGATGAGGAGGCTATAAATACCCGCAGCAGGCTGGAAATAATCCTGCGGGATGGCACCTGTAATTGAAATGGGTTGTGCTGAAAACTGTGTGCTGTTTTTTTTGCAAGCAATGAGCAAAAATGTTGCATCTGCAGCCTCTTGACGTTCTTATTCCAAAAAAGGATGCCATGTTTTTTTTTTTTTTTACGTAAGACCATTACGGCTTGGTTCCAGGTTTGCGATCCTCCCCGTCTGCTCATCCGGAGTCTATTATTTGATGCCACACACATGTCGCAATCATTTCACCTGCATGTTGAATCACCAATGAATCCTTTCAGTGTTCCAGTGTGTCACATCAGCAGGTAAACAGAATGACGCTGACACACTTAAGTCTATTTCTGTTGGACGCCCACAATGAGTTGAAGAGTGCTATGCACAGCGTGAGGGGGCATGAGGGTGGATTCCATTTGTCATGCAGAGAAATAACTTATTGGAAATATGTTGTCAGACATGAAAGTCACAGAATTGGAGGGATTACCAGACGAGATATCAGCTAAAGCAGGGGTCTCAAACTCAATTTAACTGGGGGCCACTGGAGCTAGGGTCTGGGCAAGGCTGGGCCGCATCAGGTTTTCCAAAAAAAAACAAAAACGCATTTAATAAAAAAAGAAAAATATACAAACTTTTTCAGTGCTTTGGTTCCGATTTTCTACAATAAAAGCTCTGATAAAACATTCCACTGTTCTCAAATATCTCAATTTTTATTTTTCTGCACAAAATAAGATTAAAAATAAATCAACAAATCAAGAATAAAGATAATCAATCAATCAGTCATAAATAAATATAACAATAATAATAAAACGGCAAATAAAAAAAACTTAAACCACATATAGTTGGTGGGTAGACAAATTATTTTTTCTGATTAAAATGAACAAAGCATTATTAGAGCCCTGTAGACATGACAAAACACGACTATAGTCACATTTATACTCATATTTACAACATATTGCGCAACTGCAGGGTCTTGAGACACATGCTAACTCGCAAACTAGAGAGCTAGCGACCTAAACGGTAGCCTTCAAATTATTTCCTTTAAACTTAAATAGCCAAAAACTTACCACTTCCACACGGATAGGGAGGATAACTATTAACAGTTATTTAACCTTTAACATGAACATTAATCAAACGTAATAATTTTTTCTGGGTACATGATACCATACAGCATCCATATCAAACTTGCGCGGGCCGCACTAACGTTAAACTTTCATATCAAGGCCGGGGGCCTCAAACTAGTGTCTTGCGGTCCACATTTGGCCCGCGGGCCACGTGTTTGAGACCCCTGCTGTATATAATACGCCAGTTCCACAAGATTATGTTTCTTTATTCTTTATTTATCTTAATTAAATTGTGTTTCGTTCCACTCCTTGGCTTCAGTTAAGGCGTAGAAGCAAGGCACACCTTCCTCTTATCTGTAATTATGTTAGCATTTAGCCCAGTCGGCGGTACAGGAGTGGTTTGATAACTGCGTCAGTGCATTTTGCATGTATAAATCTATCGACTCCAAACATATTCAGGTCAATATGCTATCATGTCGAAATAGTAAGAATGCAAATAAATGATACTGTAACATAGAATGTAATTGAGATGGGCGTATAACCTAAAAAAAAAAACATTGCTGATTATCTGTCTGTGTGCAGAATGTAGGGGGAGCAGGGGGGCGGGGGGTGAGTATCGGGAGTGCAGAGTAAGCTTTATACTTTACATAATAGCCTTATTTTGTATAACACACAAACTGTACGCTTGGCCAAAAAGCACTAATCTCTCTCTCGCACTCTCTCTCTCTCTTGGGGGGGGGGGGAGCAGAGTTTGTGGGCCAACAATCTGAAGAGATCAGAGCATTAAAAAGACAAACATTTGCAAATGACAAGCAGGAATCTGTCTTCAGAATCATTCAGTCATTTCATAACCGGTCGTTTTTTTTCCACTCAGCATGTTGCTTTTTTTTTTTTTCTTCTGTTACAAACTGAACAGGATCAAGCAGCATCTGGACCGAATGACGGCTGAGCCTTAGCCAGCAATGACGTTATGGCTTCGCTCGGCACTCGTTCTGCAGACACAAATGCAATTAAGTCTGACAATAGTTGATGTATATTGTCTGGTAAATAATTTAGACCTTATCCTTAGGCCTCTGTTGTTCTGTGCTCGTGGCTAGGAGAGGTTTTAGTTGACATGGTGGTGTAACAGTCAGGAAGATGGGTTCAAAACTTCATGTGGGGGTCATTTGTCATCACTACTGCAAAGGAGGAAGTGAAAGTACCCAGATATTGGACCTTGATTTTGCCAACAATATAACCTAGCATGGGGCTGCACGGTGTTTGAGTGGTTAACACGCAGACATCACAGCTAGGAGACACGAGTTCAATCCCACTTTCGGCTACCTCTGTGTGGAGTTTGTATGTTCTCGGTTTCCTCCCACATTCCAAAAACATGCTAGGTTAATTAGCGACTCCAAATTGTCCATAGGTATGAATGTGAGTGTGAATGGTTGTTTGTCTATATGTGTCCTGTGATTGGCTGGCGACCAGTCCAGAGTGTACCCCGCCTCTCACCCGAAGACGGCTGGGATAGACTCCAGCACCCCCCCTCGTGACTCTCGTGAGAATAAGCAGTAGAAAATGAATGAATGAATGAATTACTGTTTTGTGGTTGAATACGGATTTCATACTGTCTGTCAAACATTTGCAGCATTTCTTGAAATGAAATCTTTATCTTTAGACTATTAGCCACTGGTTAATTGGCGACTCCAAATTGTCCATACGTATGAATGTGAGTGTGAATGGTTGTTTGTCTATATGTGCCCTGTAATTGGCTGGCGACCAGTCCAGGGTGTACCCCGCCTCTCGCCCGAAGACGGCTGGGATAGGCTCCAGCACCCCCACCCCTCGTGACTCTCGTGAGAATAAGCAGTAGAAAATGAATGAATGAATGAATTACTGTTTTGTGGTTGAATATGGATTTCATACTGTCTGTCAAACATTTGCAGCATTTCTTGAAATGAAATCTTTATCTTTAGACTATTAGCCACTGGTTAATTGGCGACTCCAAATTGTCCATAGGTATGAATGTGAGTGTGAATGGTTGTTTGTCTATATGTGTCCTGTGATTGGCTGGCGACCAGTCCAGGGTGTACCCCCCTCTCGCCCGAAGACAGCTGGGATAGGCTCCAGCACCCTCCCTTGTGAGGATAAGCGGTAGAAAATGAATGAATGAATAACCTGGCATGGTCTAAATGTCCATGTTTGGTTGAAACAGGGGTCCCAAAGGGGACCACAACCCAAAGCCTGCTTAAGGTAGCAGTCTTCATCATTCTCTCAAGGTGTAGGCAAAAGCAACAGTATTTTATATCAACACCAAAAATCTATGGAATGAGTAGAAGACACATTTCCTAGCATGCTTTGCTGTAGTTAGAATGATGACTCTTTTGGTTTGAATCCGGCATTCTTATTATGAATGGTTGGGAATGTCATGGTTTTCACAATATTGTTCCCACTTTTAAAAGGAGGAATTGCTCGATTACGTAGATTGCAAACTCAATGCAATTTTCCCAACTGTTCCGTGGGCCGGATGAAATTGATGTGTTGGGGCAGATTTGGCCCCCAGGCCTGAGTTTGACACATGTGTTAAAGGAACTGTGGTGCGTTTTTGTCAAACATGAATGTGAATCTGGTGTGTGAAGACCCACGTCTCAAAGGGAAACTCAGTGCAGTTTGATTGCAGAATCGAGTCCGTACTTGGTTTTTTGGGTTCGGACAGAAGTACCGAATCACACTGCAGCTTAGATTCAAAGAGGGACTAGGTTCCTGGCTGTCTCATCTTAGTTGGCTTTACTTATGTCTGCCGGTTGACTGATGTTTACAGGCATACGGAGAGAGAGAGAGAGCGACAGTCGGGACTGGCTAAACCACGCTGCAACCCAGATGGTCTGAGAAGGACGTGTCATGCGTGAAATGAGAAATAAAACCGAGAACGAACAATGCCAGTATCTGTAAACGCCTTGTCTGAAAGTTTTGTCATTCTGTTCAGAAGCTCAATTAACCATGACTGAAATCAAAGATTTATAGTGAGTGAATAATTTAAAATAGAACCAGAGCGGTTTCCCCCCCGTCTGGCTTTGGACATCCATAACAAAGCTGTGTACTTTGGGCCGAGATCATCCTCAAATAGCTGAGAGGCATCCGGAATCGACGGGCTGATTGTTGTAAGCAAACATGCGGAGAGAAAAAAACAAACCGCCGACTGTGACGAAGCTTCGGCCACAAGACATGAAGTTTGGGTACAGCTTTGGGGAACCGAGACACGTCATTAACTCTATTAAATTAATGTCAAGATGTTGTACAATTGGAAGGTACAATTTAGGGTATTTCACATACAGAAGGTGACTGCTTGCTAATATTCATTCATTCATTCATTTTCGACCGCTTTTCCTCACGAGGGTCGCGGGGGTGCTGGAGCCTATCCCAGCTGTCTTCGGGCGAGAGGCGGGGTACACCCTGGACTGGTGGCCAGCCAATCACAGGGCACATATAGACAAACAACCATTCACACTCACATTCATACCTATGGACAATTTGGAGTCGCCAATTAACCAGTGGCTATTAGTCTAAAAATAAAGATTTCATTTCAAGAAATGCTGCAAATGTTTGACAGACAGTATGAATGGCTTGCAAGAAAATCCGTATTCAACCACAAAACAGTAATTCATGCATTCATTCATTTTCTACTGCTTATTCTCACAAGAGTCATGAGGGGGTGCTGGAGCCTATCCCAGCTGTCTTCGGGCGAGAGGCAGGGTACACCCTGGACTGGTGGCCAGCCAATCACAGGGCACATATAGACAAACAACCATTCACACTCACATTCATACCTATGGACAATTTGGAGTCGCCAATTAACCAGTGGCTATTAGTCTAAAAATAAAGATTTCATTTCAAGAAATGCTGCAAATGTTTGACAGACAGTATGAATGGCTTGCAAGAAAATCCGTATTCAACCACAAAACAGTAATTCATGCATTCATTCATTTTCTACTGCTTATTCTCACAAGAGTCATGAGGGGGTGCTGGAGCCTATCCCAGCTGTCTTCGGGCGAGAGGCGGGGTACACCCTGGACCGGTCGCCAGCCAATCACAGGGCACATATAGACAAACAACCATTCACACTCACATTCATACCTATGGGCAATTTGGAGTCGCCAATTAACCAGTGGCTAATAGTCTAAAAATAAAGATTTCATTTCAAGAAATGCTGCAAATGTTTGACAGACAGTATGAATGGCTTGCAAGAAAATCCGTATTCAACCACAAAACAGTAATTCATGCATTCATTCATTTTCTACTGCTTATTCTCACAAGAGTCATGGGGGGGTGCTGGAGCCTATCCCAGCTGTCTTCGGGCGAGAGGCAGGGTACACCCTGGACTGGTGGCCAGCCAATCACAGGGCACATATAGACAAACAACCATTCACACTCACATTCATACCTATGGACAATTTGTAGTCACCAATTAACCTAGCATATTTTTGGAATGTGGGAGGAAACCGGAGTACCCGGAGAAAACCCACATATGCACGCGGAGAACATGCAAACTCCACACAGAGATGGCCGAGGGTGGGATTGAACTCGGGTCTCCTAGCTGTGAGGTCTGCGCGCTAAACACTCGACCGCCGTGCAGCCCCTGCTTGCTAATAATCAAAAGGAAAAAACATTTATGCGACAAAGAACAGCCTAGATATCACAATCTGGAGACACAGAGAGCAGCTTGTATCCAGGCAGAGGGAGAAAACCTATGTGGAAACTTACCCACAATGCCCCTGTGGACTCTCCCTCCCTCACCCCCTCCCTCCCTCCTTCCGAAGCGCACACTCACTGCGAAGCGGCAGAGTGCTGAACTCAGCAAAGTGCAGGCCAAGCTGCTATCTCTCATTTTGGCACTCGCCTCTCTTGTTATTCAATAATTTCAGTCTCCTCGTTCTGCTGCCTCTGCGTTAGTTAGCATTTAGCTAATGACACACAATAATTGACTGTGACATGTGTACTCAGATACAAAAATGACATTCATCCATTTCTATAACCATGGCAAAAGAACCACAATAATATATTTACATGATCTGCATGTTAGCTAATGCCAAACACCTGTTATGTTGTTTTTGTTGGCCGGACTCCCATTGTTTTTTTCCCCCGTGGTGTGGTATCGGTCCGTATTGGTATGATCATCACGACTAGAATGAATATATCCAAAATTGGCACGTTATTAGATTAGATTAAACTTTATTGTTATTGCTCATGTCACTGGTACAGGGCAACAAAATGCAGTTAGCATCCACCCAGAAGTGCAATTTTACAAGTACCTTAGTAGTAAGTAAATGTAGAAAAAAAATGGACAGATCTATGTAAAAAAAAAAAAAACTAGAACAGGCTATGATTATAATACAGTGAGGATATGTATACAGGGATATAAATGACTATAATATGGCTATTGTAGATTATACAGATTATTATAAACAGTATGGATGTGACAATATATAATAACAGTAATATGTACAGTATTGCAATGAAGTGACTAGAGTATGGTTATTGCAGATTATATAAATTATAAACAGTATGATGTATGAATGCGACAAGATATTACAGTAATATGTACAATAGTGCAATGAAGTGATTGGGGGGGGGGGGGCAGAGTTCAACAAGGAGACAGCTGTTGGGAAAAAGCTGTTCCTGAACCTGGTGGTTCTTGTCCGAGTTATGAGTTATGAGTTATGACAATGAAGCTGAGAATAAACGGGAGGATACGGGGGGAAGGATCGCTGTAAACAAGGCTGGCGCTAAGACAATTGCAGGACAGCAGGTGGTGGGAGGTTGCACTGCAGGAACGAGGATCTTTCTTTTGTTGTTATATATATACCAGTCCCAAAATACCATGCAGCCGCTCACGTTATAAATAAAACCACTTTCCTTCATATTTCTCAACCAAACAAATAAAACTATTCACATGACTCCATTCATTCGGTTTTGTAGTCGAGGTATCGTGACAACTCCAACAGTGATTATATTAGGAGTGACGGGGGGAGTTTGATCCAATGAGTCCCTGGTCTTTTGGGGCTCAGTGGTGAAGCTTTCACCCCTGCTGGGACCCAACATGTAAAGCCAAATCCTTTTGCTACAGACACACGCGTGCCATACAAATCCGAGTTAAATACCAAGAACAGTCCAGACTAATGGAGAGGGGGGGTGTGGGAGGCGGGGGGGATGGACGAGTTGTCCCAAACACGCCAAGCTTCAGCGGGACACCCCTCCAATTATCTTCAGATCAAATACAAAAGGCCACAGCTGCAGATCACCACGTTTGACGTTATTACGGAAAGATCAGTTGGTTATACTCACTAGAGCAGGGGTCTCAAACAAGCGGCCCGCGGGCCAAATGAGGCCCGCAAGACACTAGTTTGAGGCCCCCGCCTTGATATGAAAGTTTAATGTTAGTGCGGCCCGCGCAAGTTTGATATGGATGCTGTATGGTATCATGTACCCAGAAAAAATTATTACGTTTGATTAATGTTCATGTTCAAGGTTAAATAACTGTTAATAGTTATCCTCCCTATCCGTGTGGAAGTGGTAAGTTTTTGGCTATTTAAGTTTAAAGGAAATAACTTGAAGGCTACCGTTTAGGTCGCTAGCTCTCTAGTATGCGAGTTAGCATGTGTCTCAAGACCCTGCAGTTGCGCAATATGTTGTAAATAAAAAGAGTATAAATGTGACTATAGTCGTGTTTTGTCATGTCTACAGGGCTCTAATAATGCTTTGTTCATTTTAATCTGAAAAAAATAATTTGTCTACCCACCAACTATGTGTTTTTTTTTGCTGTTTTATTATTATTATTATATTTATTTATTACTGATTGATTTTCTTTATTCTTGATTTATTTATTTTTCATCTTATTTTGTGCAGAAAAATAAAAATTAAGATATTTGAGAACAGTGGAATGTTTTATCAGAGCTTTTATTGTAGAAAATTGGAACCAAAGCACTGAAAAATTTTGTATATTTTTTTGTTTTTAATAAATGCGTTTGTTTTTTTTTTTGGAAAACCTGATGCGGCCCAGCCTTGCCCAGACCCTAGCTCCAGTGGCCCCCAGGTAAATTGAGTTTGAAACCCCTGTGCTAGAGGGAAGATGGATAACGTTCTTACAGTTTCGGTTTCTTTATGCCTGCAGCTGAAACCACAGAGGGACAGCCAGAACCTTCAAAAGGCTCAAAACAATACATGTGGACCATCAAACACTTCATGCGAGCAGCCAGGTGCATGCGGCTGTATTGCAGCACATATATTCACCAGGATTCCATTTTATCCATTCTTGGCTCCATTTTTTTTTCCATCCACCTGAGAATTGAACAGCATTCCCCATTACGCTTCGCACTCTTTTGCTCTTCAATCCATTGGAAGGAAACAGCATCATGGAGGCTTCAAATAACAATGGACAAATCTTTTCGAGTAGATCCGCAATTCTGGATTTCCCATCTTATTTCTTTTCTCTGCTTTAGATTGTAAATACTTCATTTTTTTGTGGTAAATAGGACAGAAAGTGGTTTGATGGCACTATCTGCAGGGGGAAAAAGCATGCTGCCTACATTTTTTTGTGGTAATTGGGACAGAAAGCGGTTTGATGGCACTATCTGCAGGGGGGAATAACGTGCTGCAATAGTAGATTTTTGGCGGAGGCATTTTTGTGATTCAAATATATTACTCTTTTGAACGCATATTGTTTTCAGAAGCTATATCTTTACTTAAGTGACCCCACCAACTAACCGGAACTATGTTGATCATCACTAAAATCTGACCAAAACGATGCTCACAGGACAAAGTTGGGGGGGGGTAAGTCATCGTTGATGCACTACACTCCTGATGGGGATGTCATAGAACTTTGTGTCAAAAAAAAGTCATATTGAATCGGAAAATTTCTGGAGGAAAAAGCATCATGGAGGCTTCAAATAACAATGGACAAATATTTTCGAGTAGATCCCAACCTATTCGCAAGTCTGTATTTCCCATCAGATTTATTTTCTCTGCATTAGATTGTAAATACTTCATTTTTTTGGTGGTAAATGGGAAGGGAAGTGGTTTGATGGCACTATCTGCAGGGGAAAAAGTAGGTAATAGTAAATTTTTGGCGGAGGCATTTTTGATTTTTGTGATTCAAATATATATTACTCTTTTGAACGCATATTGTTGTGAGAAGCTATATCTTTACTTAAGTGACCCCACGAACTAACTGCAACTATGTTGCTCATCACTAAAATCTGACCAGAACGCTGCTCAAAGGACAAAGTTGGGGGGTAAGTCATTGTTGATACACTACACTCCTGATAGGGATGTCATAGAACTTTGTGTCAAAAAAGGTCATATTGAATCGGAAAATTGCCGGAGTAGATCCCAACCTATTCGCAAGTCTGTATTTCCCATCAGATTTATTTTCTCTGCTTTAGATTGTAAATGGGACGGGAAGTGTTTTGATGGCACTATCTGCAGGGGAAAAAGCGTGCTGCAATAGTAGATTTTTGGCGGAGGCATTTTTGTGATTCAAATTACTCTTTTGAACGCATATTGTTTTGAGAAGCTATATCTTCTATATCATCATAGAACTTTGTGTCAAAAAAGGTCATACTGAATCGGAAAATTGCGGAAATTCACTTATCACTGTCGGAACCAATTAACTGCGGTAAACGAGGGATGACTGTATTGCTGTTAGAGTATCATCGAAAAAAATGAAAATCAATGACTCCAGCAGTCAATAGTGTCCGCTCCCTACGGCTGCTTCAACCTCAATCCTGCAGCAAAGACAAAAGGAGCTGAGAGGCCAGCAGAGGATGCAGGGATCAGCTGGATGGATGGATGGAAGTGCAAACAAATGGTGAGGCATCATTGCGAGCTAAATCACGCACAATTGTTGTCAACAAGCTCAACTGAAGGGCAAGCTGACACTTCTGCGCCCCACATTGCTGTCATACCAACCCACTCTGATGCTCGGAAACAGCATGCTTCTCCTGTTAATTAGCTCTGACAAATAACGTAATCGGGGCTCTTATCTACGCAAAAGGAGGACTTCTCCTTTTGCGTAGATAGACATGACACTGACATGAACGCTGGAATTACAAAGTCCAGCTGAAGGAAACAGCCTCACAGGCTCATTTGGCATACAAGCGGAGACAGGAAGCTGCTCGTTTTCCAAGTGTTTGAAAATAGACTCGATGGCTTACTGGACAGCAAAACACAAGTAAATGGGTTATCATGGTAATACCTCATGTTGTCAGTGGATGCATGCATGCATGCTTCTTGACATTACAGTACACTAAACAGAGACTGGAACAAATTCTGCATATTTATTCATCTCTCCGGTGTCTAAACTATGCATCCCTGAGCCGGGTTTCAGAGTGTAATCACTGACAGAACATTTTAACGGTATTAACACATGTGAAGGGGGTTTGGGAGGAGAAGGATATGAATATGTATGAGTGAAGTAGAGACGACGCACAAAGCAAAGATGGCCGACTGAACAGTACTGGAAGTAAACAGCAATACACTGTTGTTGCCAGGTTGCTTTTTAAGGTGTTATATCACTGATATCCGTATGGTAGGAGTTCCTAAGAATGCAATCCTGGAATATCAGCTAATATCGCAAGCTATGCTAGCAGATATTGTTGGCATATCACAATTTTTGGGTATGTTTTATGAGGTATGTTGACCTGATTATTAGTTAGCAAACAAACCCAGATTTTGGTAGGAGTTCCTAAGAATGGAATCCTGGAATATCAGCTAATATCGCAAGCTATGCGAACAGATATTGTTGGCATATCACTATTTTTGGGTGTGTTTTATGAGGTATGTCGACCTGATTATTAGTTAGCAAACAAACCCAGATTTTTGCACCATGTTGTGTTTTTATTAGCTCTGCTTCGCTCACTGCAATACCGCAAACATTCCTGTTCTTATAACTAATAAAACCTCACCATTTTGGGTATCAAAGCCATGAATGATGTGGACAAAAAGGGAGACCGGAGACAATTCTAGTCGATGCTAATAAAACGGAAAGCACCGCATTTTTTTCCCCCCGCTAAGCTTGAGCCCTGCAGCTTCTCTACTACAACTGACCCAGAAAAGCAAATTTTAAAATATGATAAAATGAAGCCGGCGGCACGGTGGTCGAGTGGTTAGCGCGCATCCCTCACAGCTAGGAGACCAGCGTTCAATTCCACTCTCGGCCATCTCTGTGTGGAGTTTGCATGTTCTCCCCGTGCATGCGTGGGTTTTCTCCGGGTAATCCGGTTTCCTCCCACATTCCCACATTGTCCATAGGTATGAATGTGAGTGTGAATGGTTGTTTGTCTATATGTGCCCTGTGATTGGCTGGCTGGCGACCAGTCCAGGGTGTACCCCGCCTCTCACCCAAAGACAGCTGGGATAGGCTCCAGCACCCCCGCAACCCTTGTGAGGAAAAAGCGGTAGAAAAAGAATGAATGAATGAATAAAATGAAGCCCCCTTTTTTTTTTTTTTTACACGGTAGCCCACCCCCATTTCCCAAATATGAATACCTTCCTCTTCCCCTCCCACTTTCTGCTTCTGCCATCAGCGTCTGCTAATCTACTTTGTAAAGGCTGCCTCTCTTTTTTTTTTGTTAAAGAGAACTCCACATATTATCCACCTCTGCCGAGGCTCTGATGCCATCCTACGCAGCAAATAAACAGCTTGACATCTTCCCTAAACTCCCACAGTTCCATCCACCAACAAGTAAACACACCATGGCCTCAGCAGAAGACAACAACATTTTGGGGTTCATTCAGCGGCTTGTCTGAGGTGTGTCAACCGAATTGCAGCAGAAAACAGATGGATAAGAAAACGAGCGTCTGGATGCAAATGAAACAAAAAGAGTCATAAACTTCCCCCGGCATTTCTGAGTGTCATTCATCGGCACAGTAGAATCCAAGAAAAAGGAAGCCTTTCACCGAGCTGACTTAAAATGAGACAAGAAAGAGGGGCGGAAGGGGGTGGGGGTGGTAGGCTGGGAAGAAGATCTGCAGGCAGACACCTTACATTTCATATAAACCTCACACATCGCCACGCTTGCCTTCATATCCCAGAAACCGAGGACCCACGTCTGGCAGTGACAGTTACAATATGTGACAGGAAGGCCACAGGTTTGATATTACAGCAGGCTTAACTGGAGAGGCCTCTCACACGGAGACAATAAATTCCACTCCAGACTTCGGCCGCAGCTGGAGACTGAACCGCTGTCTCGCAGACAAAAGAAAGACGAAAGTGCCTCACGGGACAAAAAGCTGAATATCAGGAATACGCTGGCCAGAAAAATCACAAAATAGCCTGGAGGGAAAAATGCCTCGGACAAAGATGGGCCTGTTCGGTATTAGAAGGTTCTCTATTCTGCTCGCAACATTAGGAAACTGAAAAATGGTGGCCAGAAAATGACGGTCGTCAAATATTCTGGAGCTTTGAGGTGTTAGCAACAACACATACGGAGATATGATGCTACTTTAAGATAATGCAGCATTCATTTTTTGTTTTGTTTTATATATTTACCCTCGGGCGGCACGGCGGTCGAGTGGTTAGCGCGCAGACCTCACAGCTAGGAGACCCCGTGCATGCGTGGGTTTTCTCCGGGTACTCCGGTTTTCTCCCACATTCCAAAAACATGCTAAATTAATTGTCCATAGGTATGAATGTGAGTGTGAATGGTTGTTTGTCTATATGTGCCCTGTGATTGGCTGGCGAACCAGTCCAGGGTGTACCCCGCCTCACGCCCAAAGACAGCTGGGATAGGCTCCAGCACCCCCGCGACCCTCGTGAGGAAAAAGCGGTAGAAAATGAATGAATGAATATTAACCCTCTTGAAAAAGGCAGGTTGCCAGATGAATACTCGTGTCGCCTATCTCATTTCTGGATGTTCTTCCTTGGGGCACCCCTTCAAAAAACCAATAGTGTATATGCAGCCAGTTTATTAGCTCAGCTCTTGGGACATCCTCACTAATGTGGTTCTTATCTCCTTATACTCCAAAACATCTGCAACAGCTGTCGTCTTGCGGGGGGATGCGGCTGTCATCGTCACACCAAAACAAAACGAGAATGACGTCGTGTCGTCTCTATATGACCACCCCGTACGCCCTTCTTGACAGTCCCAGGCAATGTCAGTGGGACTCAGCTGCATCCATCCATCTGTTGTTTCTACAGAGCGAGAGTCGGGAGTCTTTGAAGCTTAGCTAGTTTGCTATTTTGAACATGCAGCATTGTGTTGATGTTGATGAGGATGGAAGGGACAACAGAGGACCTCCAAATATAGCTCCATCTTTTGAGCCAGCTCCCAGAAATACTGTTGAAAAAAATACTAACATTCCCAATAAGTTTAAGCAGCTATTCCACTTATATGCTAGGACTACGTTAAAAAGCCATAGCATTTCAGTATGTGGAATCAAACTATGGAATGGATTGAGTAAGGAAATCAAACAATGCACAACGATGAGCCAATTCAAGAAACAATACAAGCAGTTGATGTTTGCTAAATACAAGGATGAAGAGTCTTGAACCAGTCATGATGTGCTATATATATATATATATATATCACTATATTGACACTTACTATGGTACCCATAGTATGTATTATAGTATACCATAGTATGGTATTATGTCCTTGGATGGTCATATCACCTCCTACTTCGGTTCATTCATTCATTTTCTACCGCTTTTCCTCACGAGGGTCGCGGGGGTGCTGGAGCCTATCCCAGCCGTCTTCGGGCGAGAGGCGGGGTACACCCTGGACTGGTGGCCAGCCAATCACAGGGCACATATAGACAAACAACCATTCACACTCACATTCATACCTATGGACAATTTGGAGTCGCTAATTAACCTAGCATGTTTTTGGAATGTGGGAGGAAACCGGAGTACCTGGAGAAAACCCATGCATGCACGGGAAGAACATCTCCAGGAGATGGCCGAGGGTGGAATTGAACCCTGGTCTCCTAGCTGTGAGGTCTGCGCGCTAACCACTCAACCTCCGTGCCGCCCCTCCTACTTCAGTATGAAAATAAAAAATAATAAAATTTAAAAAAAAACTTAAAACTGTATTATGGAAAGCAGGAAGTGAACAAATGTAACAGTTACTGATTGTAAAAGTACCAGATGGAGGGGTAGGATTTAATAAACTTTGCTTCTTCCTACTCCTTTCGGACATGTGGAACTGTGAACTGATTATGTGATGCATTCAATTGTAATCTGATGCATGTTCAAATGAAATTAAACCATTACCATTCCTACGAGGCCACAGGCAGGACGAGGGCCCCCCCCCCCAGTCACTAGCACACTGGTTTCCAATTCCAATACTCCACCAAGCCATCCATGTCAGTGCATTCATAACTCAATATTAGAAGATATAAGAATATATCACAGGGACTGAATTATTGCTGTGTGTGTATTCCTACGACGCGTCAGGCATAAAAAGAACAGCCTTCCCGGCCTCTTTTAGTCTTTTGTTCACTGGCGGCCTTGAGTCTGTCGGGCCTCAGATACGCTCAGAGAAAAGAAAACACCATTCACGAAGGTGGAGGAGCTGATGAGAAGACAGATCGCACCATTTCGTCGGGTTCAAGGTGTGAAACAAAAGACTAAGAATAAAAGCTTTTAGATTGCTGCCGCAAAAATAGTGAGGGTGAGTGATTTGTTGTTGCTGATATCAACCGTGGGCGTGGCTTCACCTTCATCATCCCTCATCATTATGACACTGGTGATGTCCAGGACAGGAGCCGGAAACCAAAGGAGGGTTTCAGCCAGCCTGTGTATATGCAGACTGAACAGATCAGGCTTCGCTACAAATCTAAATTAACCTAGCATGTTAAAATGTGATTGCAATGTTATCTTATAGTGTCCTCCAATCCAATTCCTTAATATAACAATGTTTTGGACAAAGTAATGAGTTGTGGACACCTGTAGAGCAGCTACACACAATAACCCGCACAGAAACTTTCTAGATCTTCCAGAATCTGCACCTATTCCAGCTGTATTTCTTTGGATTCCGTGCTTACCGCAACAACGATACGTTTTAATTCATTCCACCCAACGGCCCGCCTCCAGGCACGCCCACTCCGCTGTGGTTGGCTGGGAACCCCACTTTATAGGAGTTGTAGTCGGAACTCCAACCATTTGCGCCTGGTGCATCGTTAGGATATTGTACAGAAATTGTTAGCCATTGCTAACAATGTAAACACAGAAGCAGAGCTTAGCGGAGGGCAGAGAGCGTATCTGGCTTACAGTGTACGCCCATATAAGGAAGCCCGCCATTTTGAACCAATTCCAAATGTGTAAACCTAATTATCTGAAATTCTGGCATCGTTAAACACAAGAATACAACATTCTAACTACATTTATAGGTCAGGAAAGTGAAAAAAGCACAACAGGTCCTCTTTAAATTATTATTTAACACTGTTAAAAAAAGGCAATAACATCAAAACTAAAGTTACTGAGGTTACAAGTCAAGCAACGCTTGCTTCTCCTTTCCCCTTCTGTCCAGCCGACAGAGGTGACTCACCAGGTAATGGCCTCTCTGCACAGCTGCAGGGGTCATGGGTATGGGGGCGGGGGGTCATATGACAGACAGCAGCCTCCAGCCGCTGTGCCGCATTCCATTCGACCCGTCGTCTGCGAATTGTTTGATATGGGATAACCTTGACTTGCTGGCTGGCCTTTTTCTAAAGTGTCACCTTTAATAGCATCTTGACATTTGTAGTTCGTCAAGGAGGATTTTTTTTTCCTTATTGCTTCAGGGAAACAAATGGAGCGGCAACAACAAGTCGGCATTGACTACATCTATCAAACCACCATCCACCGCATCTGCTTCTTTTGCAACATGGGTTTCAAACATGCGGCCCGCGGGCCAAATGTGGCCCGCAGGACACTAGTTTGAGGCCCCCGCCTTGATATGAAAGTTTAATGTTAGTGCGGCCCGCGCATGTTTGATATGGAAAAATTATTACGTTTGATTAATGTTCATGTTAAAGGTTAAATAACTTTATAGTTATCCTCCCTATCTGTGTGGAAGTGGTAAGTTTTTGGCTATTTAAGTTTAAAGGAAATAACTTGAAGGCTACCGTTTAGGTCGCTAGCTCTCTAGTTTGCGAGTTAGCATGTGTCTCAAGACTCTGCAGTTGCGCAATATGTTGTAAATAAAAAGAGTATAAATGTGACTATAGTCGTGTTTTGTCATGTCTACAGGGCTCTAATAATGCTTTGTTCATTTTAATCTGAAAAAAAAAATTTGTCTCCCCACCAACTATATGTGGTTTTTAAAGTTTTTATTATTTGCCGTTTTATTATTATTATATTTATTTATTTATTACTGATTGATTGATTTTCTTTATTCTTGATTTGTTTATTTATTTTTCATCTTATTTTGTGCAGAAAAATATAAATTAAGATATTTGAGAACAGTGGAATGTTTTATCAGAGCTTTTATTGTAGAAAATTGGAACCAAAGCACTGAAAAAGTTTGTATATTTTTCTTTTTTTAATAAATGCGTTTTGTTTTTGTTTTTTTAAACCTGCCCAGACCCTAGCTCCAGTGGCCCCCAGGTAAATTGAGTTTGAAACCCCTGTTCTACAATAAACGTGATAATTAGATTTTACTGATATAACACCTATGTAGTTTCATCATTATACTTTCATATGGTTTGATGATGATGAGCAGAGGAAATAAGCAGAATCATAACTTGATGGAAAAACACGCAGATAGCTCACAACGTAGAAAGATGACCTTCCCAATGTTAATCCTCACAGCTTTGCTTGATCCCTCCACCAGGCACAAAAGTCAGCGAGACACCCTGACATCTTCATCTTCAATCTTTTTAATCATCACCTCAACCAACGCGCAACCAGTCACCGACAGGATACACATTAAAGTCACTTTCCACGGTTAAAACAACCCCGTGGCGTTCTCTGATGTGCCATCTCTCGATTGATGAGTGTATCATTACTGGGGCAGCAATAGGGGGGGGTTCGTCAGTGGGGGTGGCGTTCGGGGTCAGTCGTGTTTGGAAGTCTCTGCTTTTGTTCAAATCTCGTCAAGTGTGAAAAACGGGGCCAGGCCTGAGGGCCCCCCCCCCTCTGCTGCATCACTGTCACACCGAGTACGCCATTACAACATTTTGAATTTTAGACACCACAAACCTTTGCCTTAATTATTCATGCAGAGGAAAAGGTCCTACAAAAGGTTCTCTGCTAAACAACACAGCGCTTACAATGCAACACAGTTAGTCAGCACTGCCGGGGAGACTGCAAAGGAAACAAACATGGCTGCTAATGAGTATTGATTCTGTGGAAAACAATTAAAAAGAGTCCAAATGTCGGAAAATCTTACAAGAGATATCTTGAACTTTGTACCTCCACTTAAGATCATCATGGCTTCTCTTGGCTATCACTTTTTCATTTGTCTTGCAAAAAAGATTAAAGAAAGATTAAAGTCCCACTTTTAGGGTCTTAATTTAAAAACTGGCAACATGAATAATATAATACAGCAGTGTGAAAAAAAATTCCTGATTTTTTTTGTCACACTTAACAGTTTCAGATCATCAAACTAATTTCAAAATTATTGCCAAATAAACTAACCTATCAGCCTGGAAAAAGGTGATAAAGTCATTTCTTGAGATATGGGACTCCAGCAAACCACAGTGAGAGCCATTATCCACAAATGTCTAAAACATGAAACAGTGGTGAAGGAGGACCCCAAAAGGACAGCAACGACTCATCCGAGAGGTCACAAAAGACCCCACAACAGTAGTAGACGATAGCACAGCTGATAACAAATCAACTCAATCTATCAATCCAAATGTCATATGTCTGCCTAAGACTGATTAAGAACACACCCATTTTTGTCAAAAAAAAAAAAAAAAAAGACGATTTGGACGAAAATCCCCCCAAAAACGTGTTCAGCTGATGATCAGGATCACATGGCTTTCATTCCAATGTGTGATGGAGTCCAAACAAACATGTAATCTGAGCTAAAAACATTGCACAACTCCTGTTCCTTCCTTCCTGGTGAGGTTAACCAGCTGCAGATAAAAAAGTATCTTTCAGTTTCACACCCAAAGCAAAAAAAAAAAAAAAACTTTTACTGAGATTAAATAAGATCTGCTTCTACATACTCCTTTTCAAACATATCAAACTGTGCGAATGTAAACATGTGACGTCATAAAGTTGTACAGCATGTCCGACAAGCATGTCAACCACTACCATGTTTTTTTATAAAAAATTTTTGTTTATAAAAAAGGTATCCAGCTGGTCACATTCAAGGACAATGAGTTTATACTTTAACTATCCTTCTGCTGAAAGGCAAAGATGACCTCTGCCAACAACCTTTTTACCTTTGTTCGATTGACCACTGCAAAGAATAAATAATTGACTTTCTGTCTCACGCACACATATACAAAAAAAATACACACATTCAATACCGGAAAGGGAAACATAACCATAATTTCATGATGTTTGCGGTGGGACTTAAATAGTGATAGTTAAAAGATAATAGACCGGCAGTAAACATTGATTTTTGATTTGATGACAACAGCTGGGTGACGTGAACGGATTCCGCTGTCACCACGGATTTAATCACAGATGCTTGCAGTGGCTTCTATCCAAGCCAAATAAACAATGGCTGCGTTGGGTGAAAAATGGAGGAGCAGAAAACAAGGCTGGGTAGATTTGTTTGCATTATGTGGTCAATTTTGGAATGAATATATATGTAAAATACATATTTATATGTCGTTTACAGTTTTTTGTGCTAGAAGCAAAAAGAAATGATAAGTTTGGTGCAGTTTTAAGGCGGAAAAACAGCCACAATGTGGGAGAAGCTCGTTTTATAAGAGCTCAGCATGCATCTTTCCTGTAGAAATACACACTGCACAGCTACCAGGAAGTGAAAAGGCATGGAGTCTTGTAATGTTGGCAGATATTACGCATTAAGGGGGAAATTTGAATGCATTCACAAACATGCACACACACATAGTTCAATTCCATTCATTCATTTTCTACCACTTTTCCACAGATGTCTTTTGGCAAGAGGCGCCAGCCAATCACAGGGCACATATAGACAAACAACCATTCACACTCACATTCATACCTATGGACAATTTGGAGTCGCTAATTAACCTAGCATGTTTTTGGAATGTGGGAGGAAACCGGAGTACCTGGAGAAAACCCACGCATGCACGGGGGAGAACATGCAAACTCCACACAGAGATGACAAAGGGTGGAATTGAACCCTGGTCTCCTAGCTGTGAGGTCTGCGTGCTAACCACTTGACAAACCTCTTGACAAATCAAAATAATCAAAAACCGAAAGGGATTGGAAAAATGGCTGTGACTGAATGAGTGAGGAATTGCGTGGGCAACAGATGTGCTGTCACTGGCGTGGAAAAAGGAGTTCAGAACATTCAAGAGCCATCTTGTTAAAAGCAGTAAATTAACCATAAATGCCTCTATTAAATTCCTACAACTATATTCGCTGGGCGTGTGGTCTATAAAAGCAACCCACCCCCGGGGGGGTCTCTCATTAGTCAAAACAACATAGCCACACCACAAACAAGCTGTGGCTGTAAGCAACCCTGTGAGGTACAGTCGTCGACTGGTGTCAAACTCATGTTCCTAGTGTTTACAATGAACTCATCATCAGTATCATTACAACCTTCTTTTTAGGGAAAAATATCAAAATTCATGAAAATGTTTGTTTTGAGTAAACAGCATGCCTGTGAAGTTTCTCAAAGGATGGTATTTATGAGGACATAATGACCTCTTGGTCCTTTGAAGATGTTTTGCTAACGTTATCAGCCCATGTGCCAGAATTTGGAACTCCTAGCCGGAGCTGCTGTAAGGCCACAAAGGGTGATGATGGAACCCTCCTCCTCCTCCTCCTCCTACACTAAACCAACCCTCCACTGGCCTCGCCCCTCTTTTCCTTCCACTCTCATTTTGTGGATGCAGGAACTCATAGGTAGAATATTTTTTTTAAAACACCCCAAAAAAAACCAAATCATAAATTGCTTCCAGTTTCCAACATGGGTGGCCAAAGACAAAGCTCAATGATGAGGTGCAGTAGATCTCCACTATGGGCCTTTTAAAAGTCACACTTGGACCACTTTGTACACATTAACACGCTTTGAATTAATTAAACAATGACAATTATTACTCCACATGCTCTTAAGTGTGGACTTAAGACACCGGATTGGATGCGCATCCTCATCTACCACACACACACACACACACATAAAAAGATACAGCATCCCAAAGATGAGAGCTGGAGAGTGGGGAGGGGAGGGGTGATACTGCGGGGACTCACCAGTCGGTGTCGGAGGTCTCGTCAATGACGTCCTGGTAGGCGGTGAGCAGGGTCAGTCTGTTCTTTGCAAGATTCACAGCCATGTTCGAGCCCAGCGAGCATCCAGGCCGCTGCTGATGGGAGAAAAGACGCGGAATGAGCCCCTCTGAGGCAGCAGGAGAGAGGAGGAGGAGGAGGAGGAGGAGGAGGAGGAAGTCCTGAGTGGCGGAGACAAAGAGAAACGTCACAGTGGCCGAGGGGTCCTAGCGCCGAAATATTTCGGCCTGATATGTCTGCTTCTGCCACGTGAAAGTTTCAACGCCCGTCAAAATCTGAATACTGTACATGACAGCAAATCATAACAAGCCCGATGAGCATAATTAAATGAAAATAAACCCCTCTTTGACATCATAACACTCTTTGAGGAGCAGTGTTGCATCATTGCTTCTCTTGGCTATCACTTTTACTTTGATTTGTCTTGCACAAAAAGATTAAAGTCCCACTTTTAGGGTCTTAACTTAAAAACTGGCAACATTAATAATATAATACAGCAGTGTGGAAAATGTGTCCCCCCCCACCCCAAATTCCTGATTTTTTGTCACACTTAACAGTTTCAGATGATCAAACTAATTTCAAAATTATTGACAAATAAAGTAAAATAAAAAATAAAAGTCATTTCTACAGATATGGGACTCCAGCAAACCACAGTGAGAGCCATTATCCACAAATGTTCCACAAACATGGAACAGTGGTGAAAGAGGACCCCAAAAGGACAGCAGTGACTCATCCAAGAGGTCACAAAAGACCCCACAACAACATCCAAAGCCTCAGTTAAGGTCAGTGTTCATGACTCTTGGGAACAAAAAAAAAAAACATTAAGGCCCGTCTTTTTAGGAAAATACTCCGATGAGACAAAAGTCGAACCTTTTGGAAGGTTTAAATCTGTCATAACAGTAAAGTCGCATTTCAGAAAAAGAACATAATCAACAGTAAAATACGGTGGAGGTAGTGTGACGGTCTGGGGCTGTTTTGCTGCTTCAGGACCCGGAAGAATTGCTGTGATAAATGGAACCATGAATGAAGCTGGTGAAGCTGAAACCAAACTTGGGTTCTGCAGCAGGACAACGATCCAAAACACACCAGCAAGTCCACCTCTGAATGGATGCAGAAAAACAAAATGGAGACCTTGGATTGGCCTAGTCAAAGTATATATAAGACCCGAATCTGATTGAGATGCTATGGCATGACATTAAAAAGGCACTAAATGCTAGAAAAAGCCTCCATTGTGGCTGAATGACAACAATTCTGCAAAGATGATTTCATTATAAAGTTCTTTTGTAATGTTAATAAACTTGAAAAAGGTTCTTTTTTTTTTTCTTATTTCCCGGAAAAGTCTACTCAATTAGCTTAAAAAGCTTCCCTCACTGACTGCTTGCTGTTGGTGGTTGGTCGGTTGCCGCGGTAACCTGCCTGCCTCATAGTGTTGAACCCCACACTGGGTGCCTTTCTCCCACAAGCGGGCAGGACGGCTGGCTCTGAGCCCACATACCTTCTTCATCATTGAGGCTGCAGGATAATGGAGGAGGAAGAGGAGGGGGCGGCAGCAGTGATGGTGGGTCCTTCAATTTGTGCTTTTACATGTTTACTTGTTGTAATATATATATATATATATTTTTTTTTTTTTTTCATAATAATGCGACTTTACCTGGTTCGTCATTCAGTCACAACTTTGAGCTCTTAACATTACCACTTTATTTTTAGAAAACAAATACTTTTTTACTATAATACTGAAACATTATTCTTGTTTTTTCTCACAACTTTAACATAATTTTACCAAGGTTTGTCCTTTGAGTGCGGCCATTTTTCTATGCTAAAAAGTACCATTGTGGGAATGCTTGTATTATAATGTTAGCATGGCTAGTTTAGAAATCAGTACTACACACTTGAAACACTCATGAACACATTATTTTATTTTATTTATTCTTTTTTAACATATTAGAAAGCATTTGATGAACCTGGTAAAGTGAATATTTTGGTTGACTAGCCAGCTAAGTTTGTGCATAGCTTGGATGCTAATGCTAGTAACATTACTAGTTAAAGTTATCTTTAATTGAAAGAATAAATACAACATTTTAACTGTAATATTGAAACATTATTCTTGTTTTTTCTCACAACTTTAACATAATTTTACCAATTTTTGTCCTTTGAGTGTGGCCATATTTCTATGTTAAAAAGTACCATTGTGGGAATGCTTGTATTAGCATGCTAGCATCTAGCTTGTGGCTAGAATAGAAATCACTACTACACACTTGAAACACTCATGAACACATTATTTTATTTTATTTATTATTTTTTAACATATTAGAAAGCATTTGATGAACCTGGTAAAGTGAATATTTTGGTTGACTAGCTAGCTAAGTTTGTGCATAGCTTGGATGCTAATGCTAGTAACATTACTAGTTAAAGTTATCTTTAATTGAAAGAATAAATACAACATTTTAACTGTAATATTGAAACATTATTCTTGTTTTTTCTCACAACTTTAACATAATTTTACCAATTTTTGTCCTTTGAGTGTGGCCATATTTCTATGTTAAAAAGTACCATTGTGGGAATGCTTGTATTTGGATGCTAGCATCTAGCTTGTAGCTAGGATAGAAAGCACTACTACACACTTGAAACACTCATGAACACATTGTTTTGTTTTATTTATTATTTTTTAACATATTAGAAAGCGTTTGATGAACCTGGTAAAGTGAATATTTTGGTTGACTAGCTAGCTAAGTTTGTGCATAGCTTGGATGCTAATGCTAGTAACATTACTAGTTAAAGTTATCTTTAATTGAAAGAATAAATACAACATTTTAACTGTAATGTTTAATTTCATGTCCAGTTTTACCCCATTATTTGAATTAAATGAATAAGTTTTTCTCCTAATTCTATTGTAAAAAGCTTGTGAATGCTGGTGTCTAGCATTAAACTACCCTGCGGATCCTAATGTTGGTGCTCCTTACGGGAATAGAAAGAACTATTAAACACTCAACTGCCAGACTGCAAAATATCATGGCTACATTAGAAAGCTATTGATGAGCTTGCATTTCAGCCTGGTCATGTGAATGTTTTGGTTGTGGACACTTGAGACTAGCTATAGCTAAGAAGCGTGTGTTTGCTTGGATGCTTTTGACAAAACATAACAGTGCTAGGCACAAAGTGGCAAGATGTGTCTTTTCTTAAAGCAGGCCAAAATGCGCTGAAGACTCAAGCCGGGCCTGCTGAGTTAGCTGACATTAAACTACCTTTGCCCCCCCTCTAATGGAGGGTTCAACCTGACAGGACAAATTAGCCGGTAAGTGCTGAACGATACAGATTACTCTGTTCGACTCTGCTGGACTAAGAAATAAATAATACTTACACAAATCAGAGTTTAATCCCGCAAATGGCCAGTTGTAAATCCTCAGATTGAGGTCAGAGCTTCTGCTAAAGATGACAGGAAGGCTTACTTATATTTTAGGATTTCACAAACTTAACTGCACATTGTCTGTTTGTTGGCTGGGTTGCAGGACACAGGGTGATTTTTATCTCCTCATTTCCCCCCACTTCCTGTTAGCATTCTGTCTTTGTGGCACCTGGGTGTTGATTGATTTATTGATTAGCTCCTACAGAGAGACATCTGTGGTTGAGGCAGACAGCTGGACAGACAAAGAAAACAAAGACATGTCATCAGTATTTCACTTCCCATTTACCTATCGATCTCGCTTTGCATATTGAGAGGGCTTAACAACATACGGTTTACTGCAGTGTATTTGCCGCCCCCTTGTGTTTGAATATGGCAATCACGGGAAGTGTTTCCCAGACAGAATACGCCATAACACAAAGGGAAAAATTATGTCGAATAAATAATATCGGAAATGCCACCAACACGAAGGGCCGCATATTTTACTTTTTAGATCATATTTTTGTTGTTTATTTCAACAACAAAGCAAACATCGAAACCATTTATGAATACATTCTCTAAATGAGTTTAGTTCCCTCGCTGCCACCAAAGGAGACACCGGAAGTTAGCAAAAAGAGACAACCACAGTGAGTCTGAAGTGGTGTAATGATTGTGTAGAAATATTATGTATATAATACAAATATTAACAATATTGGTGAAGTAACCAATAACTGTGGCCGCCCAGGAGATATTAGTGCTTTTTGAAAACGCTCTCGCATGATATAACTAGGATCTTTGTAGAAAAAAAAGACGGCAACGAGTCATTTGATTGACACTAATGTGGGCGCGTGTACATTTCCACTCCCACGTGATCACATTTGCTTTGATAATTTAAGGAATAGAATAATACTATCAAAATTTTATGTCGAATCTAAGGATACCTTATCTAAGACTAAGATTTTAACTAAATTCTAATTCTTTTGATCTCACCTCCTTGCATTGTGAAGCTCAATTTAGAATCCAACATTACAAAACAATCAACTGGTGTTGTACATCTGTTGTGTTATATGTACAATTCAATAAATAAAATACAAAAAAACCCACAAAACTGTTTTGGATATATATTTAATATATGTATATGTGTTATATATACACACTAGTTTACTGTACATTTCAGCGATTAACAGGTTTGTCTCGTCAATGTGCTTTTTTTTTTTACAAATTATCAGGTATATAAAAAAAATGATGCAATTGATGTTAAAATAAATGCCCACAAAAGACACTTTATTATGAGAATACTTTTATTATAAATATACAGTGTGTTCAAATGGAATGGTACCTGACACTGCCATCCTTTTAACGTTTTTAGGAAAAAATAAAACTGAAAACCGGTTTTGTGCTGCACATCTGCAATCATCTAATCACACAAATTCTGAAAAAATATTATATAGTGTATATATGTATATGTACATACATATATACAGTATGCGCACACACTGTATATAGATAAATTTAGAAACTGTATATATATATATATAAACATACGGTATATATATGTATGTGTGCACACACATACATATATACACACAGACACACACATACACATGGTATGTGTGTACACAGTATATGACAACGCCACAGCGGCATTCAGGATGTTAAAAGATGATGTGCACTCCGAGAAGATGCCATCATGTTTGATCTGTAATTTGGTGTCATGTCATAACAGTGAGGTCAGAGGATGATGATGTAACGTAGACGTTTTGTCGGTACTCTTAAAGTTGCTGCATGTCGATTTATTCAAATTGTAAGATCATGCAATGAAAACACTTCCCATGAAATCTTCTGCGTTTGGCCTCGAGTCACCCCTACGTTCCCTTCTTACGCAACCACTTCCACATCTGAAAATTCAGCCATTTTAACATCAGTTCTCTAACACAGCTGAGACGTCACCAGCGTTATTGACAGCGGCCGGTTCCGGTGGAACGACAATGAAAGTACTCTTCGGCAGACATAATAGCCCCTTTCACGCAGACTCCTTCAGAAACAAAACAGTTGAACAAGAGATCTGGCATTTGTCTGCCTGTACCTTTTATACAGAACAAGTCTTTCATGTTATGTTATGACTGGCATATCCTTTCACACAGGCAGCATCCCACCTGTCATACTACCTCATAATGTTATGTTACATTTTACAGTAACACCACATTAGTGAGAGTGAAATGTGTCAAACGTGTACACCCAGGATACACATGGGTTACCGAAGATGGAAAATTGCCAGGACCACTCGAGTTTTTTTTTTTCCCCACACAAAGTCGGCAGTGCATTTGACACAGAACCCAACTTTACAACCAATCCCGACATTGGCATACTATTCCTTTTTCACTACATCCAGGGTAACGTCCTACCATTCACACAGAACTGAGACAAAGGCTGAAAAATGCAGGCCACCCCCGCATAACAACACCTTCACACCTTTCCAACAAACTCCAAACTAACTTTCATAACCGCTACAGTGAGAGGACAATCTTAAAACACGACATGCAGCACCTTTAATCCCGCAAATGTCACTCACGTCACGCTAGCGCCCCAAAATGGCCACCACGGTTTCCCTGTGGATGAGTGCCGAAGGTCCGGTTTGGCTGCCACGAAAACATCACAGGTTGTTCAAGTCAATGGCGTGAAGGCGATCAAGCAAGCTCGTTTCAAAACGTCCGAATGGCCAAAGTTTGCTCCTAAAGCATCAGGCACTTCATGTTAAGTACTTTCACACCAATTGGGCAGTGCCGTTCAAGATCGATGGATGCTGTAGTGTGCAAAAACACTGGATATAACAACTCTGAACATGCATAAACAAAATGTAAACATTGAAATATTTAAGAAAAAAAACAAAACAAATCATACCTAGGCTTAAATAATCCAAGAGGGAACAAAAAGACTGAACATGCTTCTAAACTACAAACGCTCTCCTCCTCCATGTTATTTTTTTTTCCATTTAAACGACCCAGCAGACGTTCAGCCTTAGTGGCGTATTGTTCCACATAAAAAAACAAAACATGCACGAAAAACCAAAAATAACTGGCACACATTGGACCTCAACTGAAGGCAAGAGTTGTAACTTGAGACAGAACACAAAGTATTATGGGCGGTAATGGCAAATGCAAAAATACCAGTTCTAGAATTGAAAACTCATTTGTTCTACCGGAGGCAAAAAAAAGGCAATTGATGAGAATGTGGCAGGCATTAAAGAGGCTGTCATGTTTCTGAAAAGGCCAAAAAAAGCCTATTTAACAATTGGACAATGTGATCCCATATCAACAAAAAATAAAGACTGGAACCCTCGCCATCGCAAACTGATGTAGCAACGAAAGATGATTTTTGGATACATTTGTACAATCATGAAATATGAAACAAATGACAAAAGGTGTAGTAGGAAAAGTGTTAAAAAGCAATGTGCAGCCTGAACTCCTCTACCTTAATAAATAAAGCTTAAATGACAGATGTAATTGCTTTACAATATATTTATCCTGATGTAAAATGTTCAGACTTGCTGTGTGATATATTTTTATATTATATATATACTGTATATAAAACATTACTGCAAAGATAAAAAATATGATGATTCAAGGATTAATCACACTAACAGGAAGTATTTTACCATCTTCAGTTCCCCCGGTGAAGGAGGAAGCCAGAACAAACCATTTGCGTGTTCTAGTTTGTAGTGTTTGTGGAGGTTTGAGTGTGGTAGATTACATTTGCTTTGGCGAATCTACGCGTGCAGCACAAAAGAAACCAAAACAAAACAAAAAAAAAAAACAGCTGCAAAGTGTTCATTAAGGAGTCATGCAACAACAATGAGAGAAATGTGTGGCATTCCCCTCGCAAGGTTCAAAAGATTGCATGACTTGGTGGAGTTATTTGCAGCTTTTCCATTAATCAAAACACTCTAGCAACCGCTACATAACAGAGAAAGAGCACCAGATAATGAATGATGTAGTCGCAGTAGAAGTAGTTACTTGCACTACTATGAATCAAAAACAAAAAAATGACAAGCATATAAATATGGAAAACAGCAGGTGTGCAAATTTGAACCATAAAGAGTTGATTTCAAAAAGCGCGGAGGAGGGGGGGGGGGGGGGGGGGGGGCAGCCATTAAAGGGATACCTTGACATTTAGGAGTTTACCACATTGGTATTAGTGTTTCTTTGGTGGTGTCGTTTTAAATACATTTCCCAGCCAATTTCTCATGCACATTTTAAAAAGGTTTCATCAGCGTGGAGTAGTGAAGTCAGGTCAACATCAAGGCATCTCTTTAAGTGAAGCGAAGCCAGCGATGACCGCAGGCCATTTAAGGCACGTGTGTGTCAGAAAAGCGAGCTAATAAGAGTATAACGTCTAGCTGACAGGCGGACCTACAGGAGCATTTCACGTGACGAGCCGTAATGTTTCACTTGCAGCTCCGAACGACACCGAGAAAATAACTATTTCTCTACAAACGTAGGGTACGAGTTCAAAGTAAGCTACCGAACTACAGTACAGATGCTTATTATGACGTCTTGATGCATAGCATCACCCATATATGCAATAGATTTATCTTTAATGTTGGATCTTATTCAACCTGTCATTTGAATAATGGAGTTGCACGGAGGGGGGTCATGGCAGCGTTTTGTTTCCCCCCCCTCCCAAAAGAGTCTCACTCTTGTTTCACTGGAAACTAACCAAAATAACAAAACTGATTTGGGATTGTCTCTGTGTGTCATTCAAGACTCACTAAACAAAACACACAAAAAGAAGAACGGACAAAAAAAAAGTAGCTGTGAGCTCAGATGTTCCAAAGGAAAAGATGCCCAGCCTCTGACTGAAACCAAAGCGCCCCCTGGTGGACTTTTGACTTCTTTGACTACTGTCCCAACAGGGATGCTTAAAAGCCAAAACATGGATCAGTGTTTTGAGTGTGGGCTCTTCAGCTCTGCTGGGCCAGGACCAGAGCGTTAGCCTGGGGCAGAACAGGGCTTGGGTGGCCCTTGGAGGTGTCCACGTCGCACTGGATCTTTTCCATACTGGCTATTGTCTGACCACATAAATCCTCCATTTTGTCGACTGAGGTGTTCCCTTCCTCCTTCAGATCCTCTTTCACCATCTCAATATTTTCAATTTTGACAAATTCTACCTGTTTCGGCAGAGACTCCAACGTCTGGTTGGTTCTCTCTGTTGCCTCCACTTCAACTTCTTTCTTAATCTGTCCTGCCTCTGTAACAGTCCTCTGGTTTTCCACCTCAGATCCTGACGGAAGGACTTTCCCAAACCTCATCCCGTTCAGATCCTCGTCCAGCTTCACTTGGAAGGGCGGCAGTCCGAGCAGGAAGGCCCTGATCCTGCTAGGGGAGCTCAGGTCAGCTGGTTCGTCTTGGCTCTTGAGTCCCACCTCCTGGACTTCCACTCCTGGGGCCTCCGAGGTGGACCGCCCGCTCAGGCTGAAGTCTTCTGCTTGCTCTGAGCAGTCAGGTTTTACTTTCTTAGGTGACGGCTCATCTGTGGTTACGTTAGTTGCGGAGAGACTTGGCTCAGATGCGTCTGTGCTGGGTCTTTTATTTATAAAGCGCTTGCTGAGGTTGAGGGGCAGGGCTTGTTCTGGAGGAGGGGTGATGGGTGAGCAGGGGGGCTTGGCACTCAGATCTTGGGACAGCGCCTCAGAAAGTCGGCGGGTGAAAGTCTGGAACTGAGTTGAGCCCAGACGAGTTCTCATCAGCTGGCGTACCTGAACACTGCAGTCTAGATCCAAAGGCAGGACCCGCAGCGGGGGCAGAGAGTGACGATTCCTAGCATCCCGGATGGCTCCTCTCTGGGTGTCCTCGTCCACATTGCGACCTGAGAGCAGACTGTGGTGCTGCGGAAGTGGATGGGGTGAAGGCGGCACCTGCTCTACGTTCGAGCGGCGGCTATCTGGGCTTCCATGTTTGGGCTGGGGGGTGTAGATAGTGGTGTGTTGCTGAATTGGCTCTTGAGGTGTCAGGGCTGGGCTCTCGGGGACTCTCTGGAAGCCCACGCAGTTCCTGAGCACATCCAGGGGACACAGACCTTTGATGGGGCTGAAGCCACCTAGAGATCCACCCACAAAGTGGCGAGGCAGGGCCGAGAGGAGAATGCCCGGGGACAAAGCTGCAGACTCCCCTCGATCCTTCGTGTCTTTTGGCTTGGGCTGAAAGGGGAGGAAGTGGGTCGACATGGGGGAAAGATCTGGGGTGAGGGGCATGTTGACAGGGAGGATGGCTGGCTGGATGGTCTGCGGGGAGGGACAGAAAATAGGTGGCGTCACCTGGAAGGAGTAGGCGGAAGGATCATTATTTTATTTCTTTAAAAACACATATTTTCATCCAAGCGTAAAAATTGGTATTAACATGTTTCACGCCATACCTGGTGTGCGCTGCTGGGTATCACTCCATTGCTGCCGATTCGGGTGGGAAGGAGTGATTTCGGAGACTCGACACTTGACACTTTTGCTTGCTGCTGAGCCAGCACTTTCGCCTGAGCAATTAGTGTGGCTTTGTTGCGTTTGCCTGGTGGTCTGCCTCGACCTCTCTTCACTACCACCGTGCCATCCAAGTTAGTCACCTGCTTGGAAAGAAATATTGACACAGAAGTTGTTAAATTAATGTAAAAGTTGGTAGTTTTACTGTTGCTGAATCTGTTATATGCCTTTTATGTTCAAAAACTGGGTGGGAATCTCTGGTACTGCTCTAAACTGGTTCAAGTCCCATCTGGAGGACAGGAAGTACTTTGTTGGACTTGTTAATTGTGTCTTAGACCAAATGGCCTGTGGGGTTACCCATGGGTCAATTCTGGGACCCCTATCCAGTCCCCAATTCATCACCAACACATAAGTCATGGTAAAATTAATTATTCTTTTTCTGAGGAGAAGAAGGCACCTACTTGGGGTGCTTATATGCTCAAAAAGGCAATTCGCCCTGCGGTTACTTGGGACAAGGTCTGGCAAAAGACTACAGTATTTGAGGAACAGGTGTTTTTCTTACAGTCCCAGGAGGCGGAGTGACGGCCATCTTCTCTTTCACTTTGGGTCCAGGTTTTCTGCCCCGTGGAAGTGGCTTCCTCCCTCTGATCCCTCTGGGCTTCACGGGCAGGGAGGATTCTGGGATTTTGAGTTCCGTGCCTCCTGTTCTCAGGTGCTCTTCGTAAGGGAGCATCAGTCTGAGACAAAAAAGTGAGTTTTAGTGTCATAGCGACAGAATCGATTGTATTGTTTGCATTTAAAAGCGTCTCAGTCAGACCTCTCGTAGTGTCTCCTGGTGCAGGTTGCAGCGCTGGTGCTGCCGGGACATCCGCCCAACTCGTTGTAAACTACTTTCCACAAGCGGTCTGATGTCACCTGGAATACAAGCAGCAATGTTTTATATCTTAGAGAACTCTGAAAATTTCATTCTTGGGATTGTGGCCATTTTAAAAAAGATTCCATCTGAATTGAGGTTTGAAATGTTCTTAGCAGTGTATAAGAAAATGAATAAAACAAAAGAAGCTTTACAGGAAGATAGAAAAGGGAGTTCCAGCCTTTCACAACAAAACTCCGCCTGTCCTCTCAATTCAGCTGCTGTACTGAAGCGATCTTTGTACTTTTGTACTGGAGACATACGCAATCACAATCACAATCACACAAACTGACTCCCAGACGTCTCACCTTTTCGTAGCCTCCGAGTCGTCTGACCACCGAATACATGAGGAAGAGGTCAACTGAGGACAGCCAAGATGGACACAACAAGTAACACATGCAACAAAGAGAAAGAAATTTAGCAAACAAAATCAGATGAATCAGCTTCGTCATGGGAGAAAAAAAAAAACCCTCACTCTTCTTGAAGCCGAGGTTGGGCACTTTGTGGATGGGCGAGCCTTGGCGATCCATGAAGGAGAAGAGCTGATCCAGGAACAGCTGCTCTTCGGGGTGGGGGAGCCAGCTGTCCTCACCGCCCACCTCCACACTGCCCATCACGTTCTCCTGGGGGGAAAACATTAGTTAGGTAAAAAACAAGCACAAAGAAGCAGAACATACAAATTGGAATTAGTAAAGTACATTTACAATTACACAAATCCAAAGCTTAAATGCAAAGTTTTTGTGGTTCAAAGTAAGGCAAATTAGCAGTATAAGTAGTGACAGAAAAATCCTGGGTTTGTAGACTATCATGTCAAAGTGCAACGTCTGTGCCGTTAACTGAAAACCTTGAACCCCTTACTCAACATAAATCCCCTGTAATCTCTAAATGGATGTGTTTTTTTTAAATAGGTAACTTGATATTTTTAAGTAACTACAAAGTTTTTAGGCTCAAAGGCAGAAAAAGCCCATGTCTCATCAGAGAAATAAGGTGATGTGTTAAATTAAATTCAGAAATCATCCATAGACGAGCATTAAAATTGAACAATTCAAGCGAATTACCGGTACAACAAAAACATCTATAAAAAGAAACAAACCTTCATCCGCTCAATCCAAGATTCCGACTGACTGGTGGTTGAAGTGTCTTTGCCATCACGGCCTCTCCTCTTGCGAGGCCGCCCTCTGAGACTGAGGGATGGACACCCTGCATTGAAAACACAGAATAACTTGTGTCAACACTAACATAAAATAGAACTACAATGCTTTCCTGATTCTTGTTGGGACACTCACGGAACTGCCAGGAAAAGCTGATGCTGTTTTCCAGCGTCGGGTGATTGAAAGTGTCTCTGCAGTACATCAAGTGGGTTGTGGGTGTTACCCTGACGCCACCCAGAGCCAACAGATGGGCATCCTGTAGCGCTGGTCCCCTCGCACCGTCCTGGATGCGCCTCTGCAGGGAGCGGAAGCGGCAGTACTGCGGGTAGCTGAGTACTTTGACACACTGAGAGTCCGCTACCCCATCTAGAGGACAAAAGCGGGACAGAAACAGAAAACATAAGTGGATTTTCGTCGTGGTCTGGTTTGCTTTTGTGTGTTTCTTACTCTCAGTCTTGTCCTTCAGAGGCTTGCAGTCTGATGTTTTGTTGCCGCCGCCATCGTCGATGCTCTGTGGTGGTTTGTGGAGCCCATTAAGGACGCAGGGAGACATTTTTGACCTGCTGCTCCAGCCTGCTGGCTCTGCACATGACCACTGCACCAGATCCTCCACACGTACCACCACCTTTCGGGACACTGCCAGAACCTCATCCTACATAAACACACAGCGCTCCATCAGTTAATGTATTATATTCTCACCCTTTCAGCATGTAAATAATAATAGACAAAAGGATTCTGTACAAGTAGAAATGCTCTATATTGGCTTTCCTATATCATCAAACACTTCACACAGGGTGTGACGAAAAATCATAAATTCCGTCATTTAGTTTAGTTGTTTCGATTTAATAACAACTGGGCAAGTCGTCCCAACATAGTTTGTTTTTATAGCAATGCTCAATTGAATAATATGAGCCGAAAACAGCTGATTCAAACCAAAATGGCATGGGTTCTTGAAACTCGTGTGTATTTGCTCATCATAACCGTGTCTACTAAATGTTGTGTTGCTAAGCACCTTTTCTCAAAATATTATATTTACAGGAGAAATTTACATTACACATGAACTTGTTAAAATGAAAGCAAGTCATCCTGTGACATTCAAGGGAGATGCTTCTTTTTGAGTTTTGTCATCCTGACTATGCTTCTTAAAAGGTCATCTGTGCATAAACTGTGACTGAATATGAGAGAATGACATTCCAGGCTGTCTGCAATGGATGTGAAGCTACCTTCAGTGCCGCTCAGTCCACAAGTACACATCCCCCTCCCCTCCACATAATTCCCCCACCCCCTAAAATTTCCACCTCCCCAAGGCCGCTTCCAGGTGGGAGTTCCTACATTCCTGCCCCCACAGTAGCCAGGTGTGAGCTCATTAACACACTGTGAGGCGGGCATAAGGAGATTTGTAGACAAAAATAAAAAAAAAACGAACATGAATCAGAAATGCTTATCCTGAAAGTCAGGCTGATTTATAGTTGTATGCTCCAAACTATGCCGCAGTGCATCATTGTGCAAGTACACCGCTTGTTGTTTGTGCAGTATGATGCATGTGTACGGTGGGGTGTTAGCGTCTCATTATAATTCAAACAACGGTATTGTGGAATAAACAGCTGTTCCACCTTACATTGCATACTTATCATATTGCAGTATTAAATACATTCTTACAGCTCCAAAGCCATAAAATTAAAGTGCCTGTTAAAAATAATAGCAGCAGCCACACCAAATGGTTCCATTCATGATCTATCGCGTCAGTAAAATACTTCCTACAGTTCAACTTGTCTAGATTCCTCACAAAACATATTTTGGTGAAAATAAGAGGCAATGTGCATGTACCATGGTTATTATTAATAAACATTCTTGAGGCATTCCCCAAATGATATTAAGATGACGGAATTTTGACTACCAGTGTACAGGAATGACATTTTCGTGGCTGGCTATATGCAGCCTAATCTAAAATCTGTCTCAGACTCAGGCATGTGACTGTTATTTGTTTAATCACATGACCTCCACTTCACACTGAAGCTATGTGAGCGTCAGCTCTCGAGGTCAATGAGGAAGGTTTTAGCCTTCCCTTGTGTCACATCCTGTTTGGCTTCATAAAGACAACGTTTTCTTTGAAGTTAATGAAATGACAGGAAATACAAACTAAAACGTGCTTGTAGGGATAAATATTTGATTCCAAAATAAAAGCAACATTAACACAATGACCGTATTGAATCACCAGAGGGATCTGCAGTGTCCTACCTCTCCATGTTCCCTGGTTCGACCCTTTGGGGTGTCTTCAGGCAGAAAGTAGAGTCTAGCGCTGGCCAGGAGGTGGTGCTGTGTCTGGTCTTCCCATAATAAGGTCACCTGCACACAAAAAAAACCAATAAAAATAACCAAGTGACCTCTTCTTTAATGAAATATACATACAATTTTGTAATACATTGCCAGCAGTAGATCTACAACTGAAATTTGCCCACAATAATGAGCCCTATTTGACTGTCAAAGCGGAAATAGCAGTAATATGACTACGGCTCTTCAAAGTCACTCTTTGAACCTGAACACCTGACTCACCTAAAAATGGAATGTGGCCATTGTTTATGTTATTAATCCAGATTTCCTGCTCTGACAAGTTCTAATGTTTACTGCGGGAAATAAAAATGAAGCAATTCTGGGTTAAAATCAAAGAAATTTAATTGTTATACAAATACAGTAGTAGTATCATTAAGAAAATTCCACCGGCATTGCTTGTAAGTTAAATTCTCTACCATGTGCAGTCAACAGGCTTTCACATCAATGGCTGTCAATGTGTGTCAAATTCAACACAAACCTATTAACATGTGGCATTCCTTTAATAGCATGTGCTGAAGTTAGCCTTAGCTCAAGATGCAGACTCAAAACATACTGCTATTCTTGAACCTCTCTGGCACCAAACTACTCTTTTTTTTCCAACTAAAAACAATATAAGAACCCTATCATGGCTATAGACCTGTCATGATGAATTTTGTTGGACAATAACCGGACGATATATTTGTCAACGTTATTTTGAGACAGTTTCCTGTTTGGTAGAGAGGAAGGAGGAAAACAAATGTGCATGCACATGTCAATATATCGAGGCGGGCAAAATTATCAACAATGTTTTTTTATATATCACGCAATTGATTATTGTCACAGGTCTACATGGCTAGCGTATGTGACCAAATAGTAGTTTAAAAGACCTGATTGAACAAATGAGTGTCTATATTAGGGCTGCGTGATATATCAATATTGTAAAAATATTGATATTTCTGTTCAGCGGAAGATAAAAAAAAACAAGTATATCATTCATATGGGATTTGATGCAGAAGTCTCGTTTCAAGATGGCACTGCCCAAGTACAAGCTAATAACAACAGCTCAGTGTCTTCTGCTGTGTTTTTAGCGTTTAGTAGTGCTTTATTTATTATCTTATTATTATTTTTTGTGCCAAACTTCTAAACTCACTTTGTGGAGAAAAATATGGGGATATATTACATATATTGTATGTCGACATTCAACCTAAATATAACGAAATATGAGTTTTGGTCCAACCCTGGTCTATATTTGTCACCAACCCAAATAAAACGACTGCCATTCATGGCTTTCACACAGCACTGTTTCATATACGCATATTATGTCCACATACACACAAACAGTTTCAAACAAGCGACTGACAATTGTGTGGTTATGATGATGATGCTGCTATAATGACAGCCAACATTAGCAGCTAAACTTTGCCAAATCCCTATAATTAGCTGACAACAAAAATACTTAATGTAAAATACATGTGTTAGGTCAGGCATAGCTTGCAAGAAGATAGAATATATTGTACACATTTGAAAGTTACCGAACCAAGGTCGACGGTACCTTCAAGTCACATGACCCATTACATTTTGTGCAAGCCATGTACAATATTTGATACTTAATGGCTAAATTTCAGTGTGTCTTTTTGCCTCACCTCAGCGATGCATACAGGATCCTGTGGTCCGCAGCGAATGAAGTAAAACTCGCCAAGCTTCCACACCTGGACCGGGCCGTCGGGTCGAGCCTTGCTGCTGACCGACTTGTAGAAGGCGTAGCTGCCTCTCTGGCAGGAAGGAGCACCCAACCACTGAAAAAGAAAGATGAAGAAGAAGGGTTCAGTGACCACCATGATTACCATGAGCAACGAGATAAAGCAAAAGATTTCAGCTGCACAAGTAGTACACGCAAGAGAACACAGTCATGTTTGTACTTGTACTGTTTATAGTACAGACAGGGAAAATGATAAAGTTATCAATTAACTGATTGCTAAGAATTCTGTTTTTCTTAACAGTGCATTGCTTGGCTGCAAACTGCAGTGGCACTGTTGATTCAGTCTCAACCAGCTTTGTAGTCAAACAAAAAAAGAACAAAAACATTATATTAATTATATTTCTTACATATGATAAGTTGTTAAATACTTTTGTGTAAGGAGTAGCATTGTGACTAAGTCAATGCAACCAAGTCAATGAATGTGGTATGTTTAGCTGACGTCTCTGCCGCATTGAAATATGGCAGGTATATGAAACATTAGAACACCTCCGTGAGGGGAAAAAGTGTTAAAAATTAACTCTTTCGTGTGTTTTAGCATAGCAGCAGCCTATCTGCAGCTACTGACACCGACTGTAAATACTCAGTGGGGAAATGTCTGGCAGCGAGTAGTGCAGGTTTCTACACAGACTGACGTTGCTTATGAAATGACTCAACTGCAGCCTTTAACACAAAGTGATGTACAAGAACTGTGACGTCAATCTTTGGGAAGAACAATGCTTTTTCCAGATAGAACGCATGTTATAAATGTATCACCGCATAATAGGAAATATATAGTGTTAATATGGTGATAGAAATATGTAAGTATACAGGGATTGTAAAAGAAGTGTACGGGATTTTTATTTATTTAATTTCCTCATGATAAAAACCGCTCTGTCGTATTGTGAAATGTTTTATATAAATGTAGATACTTTAAAATCTGATTATGCAAATAGTATGCGCCATCATTTTTGGTCAGTTGGGAAACCTAAATATGTGATGAAATGCTTGAAAAGATATTTTGAAATATTTGTGCTAAGCAGATCTTTGAGGACATTATGACACAATGATGAGTACTTGTTATGTTTTGCTAATTGAGCAACTTTGTCTTATTTGAACATAGCGGGACCAACAAATGGAGCTTATCTTGTGCAAAATGGAAGCCGACGTTGTCGCTTCTGCAGCCTTTTTAAGAGGATGAGTGGGCAGCCTCCGGCCTGCGACACCCAGAGTCAATTTAAAGTGGAAAAGCTGTATATGAAACCATAAAAACAGGCACGAAATAGAGGCCACTTTGTGTCTGTGAAAGGTTTCAATACTTGAACATGATGTTTAGGGCAAGGCTTAGCTGTTTGCTGTCGGTTTGGGTTAAAACAAGGTGGAAACACGTCCTTGCTTGTCATTAATTTGATAACAGCGCGCAGATTTGTGAAGCAAAACAAACAGCAGATGTGGCAGTGGATTAGATTTGCTTGTTAGGTAATTAATTTATTATTTTTCTATTTATTTCAACAGCTATAGATTACTGAATAGAAAAAAATGAATGATGCTTGATGTTAACTAATGTATATTGTTATAGTATATGAATTTGTTTTTTTTCCTTTCTTTCCAGCACTGCCAAAAATGGCTGCCATGGAAATGCAGGTCTCCGATATTGAATCCATCAGGCTCCTCTGTGCTTCCAGTTAGAGGCTGGAGGCATAAAAAGACCAAATTACAGCAGCTTTACATGAAACACAATATGCAGACTCCCAGCTGCCGCATTCGAGCAGCAAACGACACCAAATATTTAACATGTGATATTTCCCAAAGACAGTCAATATGACTCTTTTGTCACACAAAATCATTATATAGTCCGCATGCATATTTTAATGATTAAATGATGCATTAGTCATTGAGCGGGCTGCTTTTTCCGTTCTCTACACACAAAGCTGAGCGATATAAATATATATGTTATGTAAATGTAGCGATGAAGGCACATTATACTATGCTGAAATCACAAGAGCCTTTGTTACAAATAAAATAAACAACTCGCTGAATAAAAGGTTTTATAACTTATAATGTGGCACTTAAACCATTACAATAATACATTGTTCATCGCAGTTAATTGGTTACAGACCTGACCGTTATAAGCAAATTTCCACAAAGTAGGCAAATGGAATATTTTCAGTTTGAGCAAACCTGTTTATGGCCTTCTAAATATGTGTTTTAGCCTTACTAGAGCCCTCTACACATTAAAATAACACCCCTATAGTCACCTATACACTCGTATTACCCAATGTAGTAGATACATATAATAACATAAAATAAGCCACTTCAGACAAATAAAACATGTGTTGCAATAAATGTGTTTTGGATAGGAAGCGATGTCAGAGTTGAGTTTTAGCGTGGTATGCGTTACAGCCATAAAAGTAGTCCATTTTAATACAAGGGTTATTATTGTTATTGTGCCTGTTGCGTTATATTTGAAACCTGCAATAAAAGCATGTTGTTTATCAAGTCCGAGTTACCAATTTTTGAGGTGATGCTCATTGCTTATTTTTTATTTATTTATTTTTGTGTGAACACTAGACCTGGTACTATAATTAAAGACATACACTTATCCACAACGCAGGAAATCATACCCACTAGACATATACTGAGCACATTTGGGACGCTCTGGAATGCCGTAGATGGTATACAAGGCTAATGGTAATGTTAGCAAAATGACTGTATACAGTTTGCCCTCACTACATCGCAGTTTGTGAGTCTATGTTATCTTATTTATATGTAATATGTCCTACTTTGTCTCATTATATCTACTATATTGGGTAATGCAAATGTAAGGGTGACAATAGGGGGTTATATCATGTCTGGAATGCGCTAATAATGTTATAAACAGCATTTTGAAGATCATAAGAGGGTTTTTTATGCCATAACTAATAAAGATTCCACTGAAGGAAATTGGCTTATCGCAGTGGGTTCTAGAACCATTTAACCGTAATAAACAGATTATTTTCATACATTTCAACAACTAAAAAAATATGTATAATTACATAACAAATTAAGTGAAAGCTACAGAACCACCCAGATAATTCAAACATTGTACACCGTCGACCATAATGGTACATCTTTCTTTTTACATAGGATTTCTAAGATAGTTTCCTCCTTAAATAAATTAGTGGTAATACAAGAAATACAAAAATATAACTTGTTAAAGCAAATATGCGAGATTAAACAATCAATATGGTTGTGTGTGTGCACTTGGGTGGGGTTGTCTGTGCAGCTGTTCATTTACTCTTATAAAGATCAGACTTGAAGATTCACCAAATAAGTGCTTATTTCGCATTTCCTGGGCTTCCTGTAGCAGAAAGCGTCTGTGCAAAACAACCAGTCGTTCCTGTTTGGCCCGTCACTGTTGCAGCCACGATAGCTGCCTGCCGCCTAAATGCAGAATATTCTCAAATTCTCACTCGTGCTGATCATCCCCCTCCCCTAAAAAAAAAAAAAAAAAAATCCAACCACCCCGCCGTGCACACCCTCCCCCACCGCATACCCATAACCCACCACAGTCAGTCAGGCTCCCCCCTTCCTCCTCTTAAAACCCCCACCCTCCCCCCACGCGCCACAGTTCTGCAGACAAGCTGCAGCAGGCCAGGGATCAATTTATACAAAAAGATGCTGGATGAAAAAAAATAAAAAAGTCACAGCCTGAACAAAATATCAAAAAAGGACATGGAGTCGGGGAGCCACATTAACAGCAGTTATAAAAGAAGCCACAGATGACGTCACTTCAGAGTATCACTTGAAAGCCCACAGGGGGGAAAAAAAGAAAAAAATAGAGGACACACACACACACACACAAATCAATACAAAAAAAATCATACAAAACCACAACAAGCGTTCCATCTTTCAGCATTAATGTGATATAAAATTCCAGGCATCAAACCCAAGAGGCGAGGTCAGTCGTGAATGTACATGCAGGTTTGAGAGGTGAAATTACAGAAGCAAAAAATAGAATAAAATACTTGTGGGAAGAATGCAGAGATGTTATAATGATACAATGGCACAAGATGCACATAGGTACCGATATGCTCCCACAGGAATATCAACAACAGCACGCTAATAACTCACAATTCCAACCTGGTGAAAGGTAATCAATTTCAAAGTCAATACAAGGATATTACAAATATGTTTATGTCTTATTTTGTGAGAAAATAGCTGACAATATGAATAAAACACCACAGCCCGTTACTATTTAAAATGATCATAAATGCACAAAATAATACAAAATACTTGCCGTAACATCGTAGCGCGACATGTTTTTGCCCTTAGGAACAACATGCAAATAATCAGGGATCAGAATTAAGACGATTGAATTAAGAATGTAGAAAAAAAGCTAATAAGCAGCATCTACAGACTTTTACTTGAAATAGTTTGACTTATATTGTTTTATAGTTAAATGAATATATGGCAATAATTTCATATAAACAAGCATTGCAGACCAAGCAATAGCAAATACAACATTTTGGTTCAGTAATATCCCACACAATAGCAAATGAAATTAAGTGAATATAATGAAATGACTATTAGCCTTTCACCAAGTTTAAAAGTACCCCAAAAATGAGAGGGAGTGCACAAAACATGATATGTTAACATATCAAATTAATATCTGGCACTGCTACAGTAAGGCTTTTGTATAAACATTAAATATTTGATGCCTTATATGTGTAAAAACAACATAGTCAGCTTTGGAGAAAATCCACAATGATTGCAATATTTTCTCAGTATGTTATTACAGTTCATATTAAAATATGATCAAAAAAAAGACATGACCTTAATGTCATGCTTAAACAGCCTTGCGTTGAATTTGAATGAAGGGACAATAAATATGTCATAATTCAAAAGAAATGGCTACCAAAAACCCATAGAAAGACACAGTATTAGTGACGACAAACAACAATAGGCTTTGAATAAACCCATCATGTGTTGCCTTGACTGCGGTTTACTAGTTCTTTTGCTGTGCCAGAGAAGCTACAGTAATAAATCTGAACTAAAAAATATTAGTCACAACAGTTAAACAAAAGGACGTGACTGCATGATTGTGCTGTTTTGACAAAACGCATTGCAGCTTACTGTCTTGTTGTTTGTATTAAGAAGCTATAGGCGTTATAAACATATTTCTCACTACAGACGAAGACACAGTCGCCGTGCGAGTCAGTCAGTAATAGACACTCGAGTCAATACTTTCTGTGTGTGTCTAAACGCTATAGGTACATCTGCATAAACATTTGGAAAGCTCATTAATTTCATTAGTTCATAATGTGAAACTTGTACAGTTGCAGTAGTGATGCAATGTATAGATAGATAAATTTCCATTAATCGAGTCATTGTTGTATTTTCAAAATGTGTGATCATATATTAGGATATAAAGTGTATAACTCAATTCATGTGTTTTAATATAGGAAAAATCTCAAGATGCAGAAGCCCACTTTGATATGTTTACATATTTTATTTTGTAAAAAAGTCCAAGACATGCACATATATTTATTTACTTATTAGTATCGATACTTGATCTTTTTGTCTTCAAATTCTGCCATTTTGCTCAAATTTTTGTTGTTTTTATTTAATTTTTTAAGTGTTATTTCTACAATGTGCAGCCCCCGGCCACACTTTACAGACGTTTGCATGAAATACGTTGTATATAAAATGTGGCTACAAATATATTACATAGACCAATGAATCAATCTGTGCAATCTTGACAAACTGTGGTATCAATAAAGATGAGCCACACTGCAAACATATTTAGCTGTTTTTTGTTTTTATACATTGCCTCTTTGATTAATCATACTGTATTTGTGTGAGATACAAGAAAGATGGCGTATTGATCTATGGCCCTATCAGACCATTTATTAGGTCAAAGCACAGGGAACAAGCAAAGGGGAAAAAAAGTCAGTGAAGTCTTGCATTTGGGGCACCAAAATGAGCATTCTACATGTATTTAACTTAATTATAGTGAGGCCATGTGATGAATACCAACATGATAAACATACTCTTACCAACTACATGGATTTCATGCAGCTCTAGTCTTAGGAGTTTTTTTTCTTTCCCTCTACTCTTCTTGCTGCCTGGGGAGGTGGCTACAAGAACAGTGCTCAGCCTAGTGGTGGAAATGAGGCAAAGCTGGCCAGGCAGGAAAATAAAAGCCACATAATATAATCTGAAAGGCAGTCTAAAATGTGAGAACGCGCACACACACCAAACAGGGATAAACAGAATCTAAGCTCACAAACAGGAAGATGGAAAACCCTTACTGTACCCTGCAATATTTATGGAAATAAGGATATTTTGTTACAGTTTTTGAGTGGGGGGAGAAAAAGGAAAAAAAGGAGAAAGGAAACTCCCCATTGAATATTAATAACAGAATGCCTCTTGTCTGCTTTTTTGGACAATGTATAAATAAATAAGTCTGTAACAAGCTAGAGTATTGACCTTGGCTATATCCTGTTATTCAAAGAGGCACCACCACCATAAAGAAAAAAAAACACATTCATTGCAGTGAATATTAATATTTAAACAAGGATCTCTATACAAATACACAGGCACCACAGCGACGTTCAATATCCATGATTTAAATGGACTTTATGGACAAGCTATGTCGTCTTTGTGGACGTTTCCTAAAGTCCACAAAGCTTCAATATTAGCATTCCTCCTTAAACTGTCGTAATTACAGCAGAGACAAAATGTCGGGGGCTTGGTGATAATAATATCAATATGCTTCACATGAGACACACAAGCACTCAGAGCTATTCCAACCTTTCAGTACAAAAAAAAATTATAGCGAGTTTTTATTATTTGTCAAATATGATCTCAAGACAGCTGGCTACTTGCTAGTTAGCCAGCTAGCAAGCTAGGCTAAAAAAAACTACAGACTAGCATAAAAGTTTCCTGTTTTTAAACCAAGAAATATGCCATATTTTTTTTATTTTATTTCGCTAATATGTATGCTTGACGTGGGTGGGGGTTGGTAGCCAAATGGGAAACCGTGACTGTCGACACGACACACAAAGAAATTAATCATTAAACACGACGAAAATATAAGAAATATTAAGACTCAGATTTTAACGGCTACGGTTGGGCTATCAAGGGGGAGCCAGGCGAGCCATTCGCGTCATAGCCGTGTGGCTGGTTTGGATATACTTAAAAATAATAATAATATTCATAATAAAATATGCCACGTTTGAGGTACGGGAAAAGTTGTTGAATAAAAGTTGTAATTGTGAGTTACACTTTGGCGAGCTGGATGTATGTGTGTGAGTGGTGGTGGTGGTGGTGGTGGTATAGAGGGGGGGCAAACAATCAATGCGATATGGTCAAACTAAATGAAATAAAAGTCGAAATCGAGGCTCGATTCGTCGTTACATACGGTTAATTTAATCAACGCCCCGACCCGTGTGAAAACCTACCGAGGCTAGGTGACACAAATCGGCAATTATTAAGAAATAATATCAGCTATTTTTTTACCTGTATTGCATTGTGCTCCATTGCAGTCCTGCATTCCCTCTGTGTGAGGCCCCTCTCCGGTTACACCGCCGGGACTCGCCGTCACACAAACAAACGCACCACAGAAAGAGAGCGAGGGAGAGAGAGAGAGAGAGAGAGCAAAAAAAAATCCTGCTCTTTTTTGTGGAAATAGGGCAAGATCTAGGTGTGGCCTAAGTTTGCCAACTTAATGATTAAAATATTTCCTCGATATATGGGCAGCGACTCAATATTCCGATAATCCAACACATAAATTTAAACATGTGAGAAATTATACCGAATCTCTTTATAGAAGCCGTAAGAGTGTCAGGGTGACGAAAATCAAAATAGTTGAGCTGATCCCAGATCGGTCTGTGTGAGTGTGTGTGCGTATAGCGTGTGCGTGAGTGTATGTGCGCGTGTACGTGTTCTGCGCATGCGCGCATCTAAACGCATGGCGATGATTTCCAGTAGTCGTAAAAGCTGAATGCCTGCGGGAAACAAACACAACAGAATATACCACAACAGGGTTGTTTTGAAGTCAAAATACTCAAAAAAACTATTTATTACGGATATAATTATAATTATTTGGCGTAGTATTAAGCACGTAAATGTATAGTTTTGGGGATTGAGTATGCAGTGACGCTGGCAATGACAGCATCCATTGTTCATGAGTGAAAATATGCAGGCTGCCATTTTTCTTTTTCAGTCTATGTAAAATGGGCGTAAATAACATTTGCAAGTACATTGTTTTTATGTGATGTCATCTAATAGTTGAATATTCAACAGGACTATCAAGTGTCAACAACATTAATTACCAAGCATTTTAAAGGGTGCTCTACAGTAACATTCCAACAACCTTTTATTGTTACATAGCTTATATGTAAAAGAAAAAATAACATGTGTACTTGTACAATACTTATTAATTAAAAATATATTTTTTAAAATAAACTTGTCAATAAGTCACACTGGAGGGGTTTCCAGCTTGAAACAACTTTTTAAGGTCATGCCACAGCGTCTCCATAGGATTCAGGTCAGGACTTCGACGAGGCCACTTCAGAGGCGAACTTGCTGGTCTCATTTGGATTATTGACATGCTGCAGAACCGATGACCGGAGATTCTCCTTCAGGACTTTTTGGTCGACAGCAGAATTCATGGTTCCGATTCTCACAGCAAGTCCTCCAGGTCCTTAGGCAGCAAAACAGCCCCAGACCATCACACTACCACCACCATATTTTACTGTTGGTATGATAACTCAGGCAAGTGAGGCCTGCAGTTCTTTGTATGTTGTTGTGGTCTCTTGCATGGGTTCACACCACTTTTTTCACACCGTAGAATTATTCCCTTCCCTTTTAATTGCTAAGGCTACTTTAAAAAATATATATACATACTACTACACTCGCCAGTGAGTCCAATATGCTTTAAAAAAAATGTAAACAAATGTCCGTGCGGCGACTCTGCATTTATAACGCCTGTATAAAGAACAGACCAAAGGAGAGCATGACGTGAAGTAACAGCCGCACAGGCTAATGTTAGCTTCTCCTCACAACAAACACTCCCTCATGCTGACTTTTCATGGAACTTAGGAGGTCTTCATCAATCATTGTGCGCTTTGACATTCGGGCTGAGCTAACGCTTCTTTGAAAAATACTTTTGGCAGACTTTTATTTCTTCTTTACTGGGCACATGATGCTGCATCGATCAGAGCTGTGTGTACAAATGAGTAGTGGAATGGATTGCAAGGTGGGTGTAAAGTAAAGACTCGGACAGTCTTACTTTGATTAAAGCAAACTTATTGTCTTATTGTTTGACCAGGAAACCAGGAATGGAGTTGGTGGTGGTGGTGGTGGTGGGGGGGTAATTGCCATTATGTCCTCCATTTTGAAAGTGGTCTTTGTGAGTTTGGATGATGTGGGGGGGGGGGGGGGGTGCTTAAAATGTGCTACATTAAAACCACAGTGACAACCAAGTCTAGTTAGAGCCATTGAGGACATACACGACATTGACTAACGGAGTAGTTTCATGTTGAAAAAGTATTTATTTACTTTTTTTTTGTTGAAAAAACACATTACAAACCTATGTGACATTCATGTAGTGATGTAAAAGGCTTAATAGCCCTTTCTGAATGATCTGTCAAGGGTATAACCAGCATGTCTTGCTTTTTTTTTCGACACTTCTCAACACAAGTTGGTAAAAGAACGTCAGAAGAAGAGAGGAACGTGCACAGGAAATGACAATATGTGAAGTAAAACCTACAATTAAATATACAACTATATGCTTTTATGTGCTTTGCATTACCGTTGTCAGGGTTTGATGTTTTTATTTTTTTACAGTTGTATTATGTGAAAATGTAACTTCCATTATTTCTTACATGGGGAGAACTGTTTGGAAGTACAAATAGGTTTGACTGTAGAGGTTCTACTGTAACATGGGGCTTCACACCAATCCTCCACTGATGGGAGGAATGAGATGACTTGATGACCTTTATGACACAAATGACCAACGGGTATGAAAACCTTGAAATGTAAACACACACACACAGACACACACACAAAAGGGTAGATGGAGCTCATCCTAGCCTTTTTCGTGTGTAAAAATACACAAAGAGAACTGCCCTGATGTAAAAGGGTTGTGCAGCACCAGCATGATGTAAACAAGACCACACGGTAAGATGCTGTTACCGTTTAAGGCCGGTAGGGGGCAATAGCATCCGTCACAAAGCCATAGTTTCCTTTTAAGAGGCTCCAAGTAAGACTGAAGGTGATTTTTTTCTCTGCCAACTTTCGCAGATTTTCTGTGAACTGTGTAAAATATTAAGTTTAAAATAAATATTTGATATTATTGATGTCTTTTTTTCTGACTACATTCAAAGTTTTCCTTAAAATGAATCTACCACAAATGGACAATATATATATATATATAATTCATGATAATTATAATTTGTTCTCAGAGTTCCCTTTACTTAACAGATTCAGTGTTATTATTAAATTAATGGACGTTTGTAATATATATATATATTTTTTTTTTAAAGAAAAAAAGGTCTTGTGTTTGCCCTCATTCGTCTTCGTCCTCCTCTGCGCTCTCCTCACCATCACTGTCCTCTAACAGCCGGGACTGGCGAGCCAGCCTCTGCGCCACGGCTGTTACCATGGCAGCGCCTTTCCCGCTGCCGTCCTCCGAAAGAAGGTAGGTGATGTCACACTTGGGGGCCAGGAGGCTCACCGTGGCCTGGAGCTCTGCACTGAAACTTCATAGACAAGACAAGAGCACTCATAAATCATCATGGTAAATTATTTTAAATTTTTAGAAGAATTCCAGCATAAGTAACATAATATCTTTAATAATTCCAAAACAGCAACTTTTGTCTTACTTAGGGTGTTTCCTGTACACCGTCCCGTCAACCCCCACAGTCGTTTTGAGGTGGTTAAGGCCGCGGCTGATGCGGATACGGTTGACGAGGGTGGCCAGGGCGGCGGCGCAGAGGCGGGCTGAGCGTGAGGAAATGGTGTCGCAGACCAGACGCACCACACGGACATCGACGGGGTCCCAGGTCAGACCCAACTTGGTCAGGATTCTGCTCCCGTTGTCCAGGCCGACGTCCTCCCTGAAGTCAACAACAAACAGGAAGTTAACATAACAAATATATTCAAGTTGGAGTTGCAAAAAACACAAAAATAAAATTCTGAAAAAAAATGCATCTCGCCCGAAGACAGCTGGGATAGGCTCCAGCACCCCCCCCCCCGCGACCCTCGTGAGGAAAAAGCGGTAGAAAATGAATGAATGTACAATATTAAGTGTAGTATTCTCATCTGACCACTGGGAGGCAGCAATGGGTGAGAGTGACTAGAGTTATTTTCCAAAGTAGGATAACCCACTCTTCAATGTCCGAGATGTATTTTGTCTCAAAGCCGTCCGGCGTCAGCAGTGATTCCGATGTCCGTCCCTGGAACAGCAACTTGTCCTTTGTCATTTTCACCAGCAGCAGACGCACAATCTCTCCCAAATACATGCCGCTGATCATCTTCTCAAAGCTGAAGAGGAGGAGCAGACATAGTTTTTCAGTCATCTCTAATGTCCTGTGGAGGACAGCAATTTTGCAGCTTCTCTCTCATGGTTTTTCCAAAATATATGAATAATTGATGCTGTTTTGTGGTTACATATGGCTTATCAATAGGCAAAGCATATACATGTTTAAGACTAGCTGGAACCCACAGCAAGTCAAAAACTCAACTCTGAGCCCCTGAAGTCACTTTGTGTCCACCCGCCACTCAGCTTCCCCAGGAAACACATTTATATGAAGTTTAAATGCGACTATAGGGTTGTTAGTTCATACCTAGAGCTCTCCAATAATGTTAAAAGCAGGTTTTGTATGCTCCCACTACAAAAATATTCCACTTATAAATAAGGAATCGTACTTGGCTACCCTGCGATTGGCTGGAGACCAGTCCAAGGTGTACCCTGCCTCTCGCCCAAAAACAGCTGGGATAGGCTCCAGCATAACCCCGCAACCCTGATGAGGCTAAGCAGTATAGAAAATGGATGGATGGATGGGTAATAAAAGTTTAAATGTGACTATAGGGTTGTTAGTTCATATCTAGAGGGCTCTAATTATGTAAAAAACAGGTTTTGTATTCTCCAACTACAAAAATATTCCACTGATAAATAAGGAATCCTACTTGGCTACCCTGCGATTGGCTGGAGACCACTCCAGGGTGTACCCTGCCTCTTGCCCGAAGACAGCTGGGATAGGCTCCAGCATACCCCCGCGACCCTGATGAGGCTAAGCAGTATAGAAAATGGATGGATGGATAATACAAGTTTGAAGGTGACTATAGGGTTGTTAGTTCATACCTAGAGCTCTCCAATAATGTTAAAAGCAGGTTTTGTATGCTCCCACTACAAAAATATTCCACTTATAAATAAGGAATCGTACTTGGCTACCCTGCGATTGGCTGGAGACCAGTCCAAGGTGTACCCTGCCTCTCGCCCAAAAACAGCTGGGATAGGCTCCAGCATAACCCCGCAACCCTGATGAGGCTAAGCTGTATAGAAAATTGATGGATGGATGGGTAATAAAAGTTTAAATGTGGCTATAGGGTTGTTAGTTCATATCTAGAGGGCTCTAATTATGTAAAAAAACAGGTTTTGTATTCTCCAACTACAAAAATATTCCACTGATAAATAAGGAATCCTACTTGGCTACCCTGCGATTGGCTGGAGACCAGTCCAAGGTGTAACCTGCCTCTCGCTCAAAGTCAGCTGGGATAGGCTCCAGCATACCCCCGCGACCCTGATGAGGCTAAGCAGTATAGAAAATGGATGGATGAATGGGTAATAAAAGTTTAAATGTGACTATAGGGTTGTTAGTTCATATCTAGAGGGCTCTAATTATGTTAAAAGCAGGTTTTGTATGCTCCTGCTACAAAAATATTGCTGCCAGCAGCATAGAAAATGTATGACTGAATGAATGAGTCAGACTTTCACTTATCACGGTTGAGTCTGGAACTAAGTAACTGCGATAAATGAGGGACAATTGTAATTTTTGTGTTAAAAAAAAATTGCACATATGCTGTCAAAATTTTGATTTTCAATACAATACAATTATTGTCAACTTTATATTTTTATAAAGTTCCCTGGTCAAACGTACGTGTGGATGCCGGGGTTGATGGACGTCTCGTCGACCTCGACGTCAAATTCCGTCTGGATATCTCTCAGTGAGCCGTCATCTCCGAACCCCCCCCACTCTGTGTTGATGCACATCCGCCCATCCGAGCTCTCAATGCGCTTCACGTTCTTCATCTCCTCCATGTAGCATGCGTTGGTACCCGTGCCTTTAAATGGAGACAAAAATGGAATTGGTAGAAGTCAGGTATTGGGGAAATAAGACACTATGTCCAACCTCTTTAATACATTTTATGTCAACACAAGCTCACCGATAATCATGCCGATGTTGCAGCTTTGATCCTTGTAGCCGCAGCTCATCATGGTGCCCACAGTGTCGTTCACCATGGCTATGGAGCCGACATCGTAATCCTTAAGAGCAAAAGTCAGGCGCTAAGTGAACGGCAAGTGAACTGCTCATTACTGCCTGAGTAATTGTAGTGTGTTGTAAAAACGGCTACACAACTAAAGAGTTAAAATGTGTTCACTCCTCACCCCCCTCCTGTGAATGGCTTCCCTCAGTAGCTTCACCACATCTTCACCAACCACTCCAGAGCACTGGAAGCCTTTAGTCCAGCGAATCAAGATGCTCTGTAGGATAGAAGTTTATGAAATTATGCATCATTTTTTGCATCTCATTTTATTTGTAGTAATTCAAAGGAAATTTTATTTTTCTTGATTAAAAGATGCATTTATTTCTTTAAATTACCATTATTTGAATTTTAAATTATTATTTAGAGGGCGGCACGGCGGTCTAGTGGTTAGCGTACAGACCTCACAGCTAGGAGACCAGGGTTCAATTCCACCCTCGGCCATCTCTGTGTGGAGTTTGCATGTTCTCCCCCGTGCATGCGTGGGTTTTCTCCGGGTACTCCGGTTTCCTCCCACATTCCAAAAACATGCTAGGTTAATTAGCGACTCCAAATTGTCCATAGGTATGAATGTGAGTGTGAATGGTTGTTTGTCTATATGTGCCCTGTGATTGGCTGGCGACCAGTCCAGGGTGTACCCCGCCTCTCGCCCGAAAACAGCTGGGATAGGCTCCAGCACTGCAAAAGCGGTAGAAAATGAATGAATGAATGAATGATTATTTAGTGTGTGACACCTTGTCAATTTCCTTCTGATGGCAGGGGAAGGAGAAGGTGAAGCCGAGAGGGAGAGTTTTCCCCTTCAGATCCTGAGAGGCAAGAAATTCACCTAGACAGGCGGCAATGTGATCAAATAACTGGAAAACAATGAGAGCAAACTCAAGTTTTAATGTTAACAGAACATGAATACTCATGTTAAAATGGTCACGTGTTGCACCTGTTCACCGCTTCCCTGCATCATTTCCTTCGGGATGGCGCAGATCTGACTATCCATCTTTACGACTCTTTGCTCCTCCTCCACCACCCGCACATGGAGCACCCGGAAGTTTGTCCCACCGAGATCCAACGCCAGGAAGTCACCTTTCTCTGCAAAGGGAGCAACAATCAAATCAGCCTTCATTCGTTCATTTTCTACCAATTTTCCTCACGAGGGTCGCGGGGCTGCTGGAGCCTATCCCAGCTGTCTTTGGGCGAGAGGCGGGGTACACCCTGGACTGGTGGCCAGCCAATCACAGGGCACATATAGACAAACAACCATTCACACTCACATTCATACCTATGGACAATTTGGAGTCGCTAATTAACCTAGCATGTTTTTGGAATGTGCAAGCCGCTGTGCCGCCAAATCAGCCTTAACACCGAAAATTGTAATGAAACACGTTACCCGTCCCGTCTGGCGTTGCCGTGACGAATGTGGGCAACATCTGGACGCACGCCTTTTGATGAGAGTGTCTGCCCAATCCTTGTTTCAGAGCTCGCTCCAGTCGAGCAGAAACCTGTTGCAGGACCTCCAGAGACAAAGTGAACTGATCCAGGTAGGTTTTTACCTGCAAAGAAAAAAAAAGGAACTTTTATATGAAGTTGAGCGGCAGTGGCTTCGGAGACCCAACACGGGGTCCAAAAACAGTAAAGGTGACGGTTTACTGTCACTATTGTTGTGCCGTTGGGCAAGACACTTCACTAACTTTGCCTCCAGTGCTGCCCACACTGGCCGGAGAGGGCGTAGGCACACATTGGCAGCCACTTTTCCATCAGACTACTACAGGGCAGTTGTCACTACGGATGTACATTACCACCAACAGTGTGTGACTGAGGAATAAATGGGTCCACTTCAATGTGAAGTGCATATGGGCGTTAAAATGTGCTTTAAAATTGAACTCTTTATTAAATAGTTCACTAGTTTATTAAAACTATTTATATAGTTTATTAAATGGGATTAAAAAAATGTTTGCCACTGCTAATATATATATATATATATATATATATATATATTTTTTTTTTTTACAATGATTTTCATCCATTGGTTTTGGATATTTGTTTGGATATTTATTGAAAATAAAAGCTACTCTGTTCATAGTGTAAAAAAAATAATGAAAATTGTAATAACGCCTTAATAATAATAAACGCAAAGGTTTTAATAACTTCTGGTATGTGGAGGAGCTTGATTTGTGCAGGAAAACATGGAAGGTTTACGATCATCTGGAGACAAAAACAACTATTCATACGTCTTTTCCTGTTTCCTCTAAAAGCTGGAAGGTTTTTGCACATAAACTTGAACCAAACAAGAAGGGACACTGGCAAAACAAATGTCCTTTAACTGAAAACACTAAAAACAGAAATCCCAGAAAGTTGTCAGCATCATGGATGCAATCTTAGCAGCAGTTTTACCCAAATTGCGTGTGCGTGTGTATTCACCGTTCTGATTGCAACACATAGCTCAGTTTCATCACATCCTGCTACTGTTGGTGAGTTTCCTTGGCATCTTTTAGGTTTGACGCCATCATATGTACAGTAGATGACGGTCATACATAATATCATCTATCAATTGTTTGCGTCTCAGAAGTGTTTCTATGTGTTGCTGTGTAACTAATATCATATTTGTACAGCTAATTGCATCCCTGTATAACATTTCCAGTAGTTTTCCAGAAGGCATGTTTTCTCATGCACCACTTCCCTCTCAATCCTTGCCACTAATTCCTGTCTGGACACGCCAACATCTGACTTCATTCCTTTATCACCACTCATCATTTGTAGATAAAAAAATAAAGCAGCAGTGAAAAGTGAAGGTACAAGATACCATTCAATAAAACAAGCTCATTTTCTAACAAAAGACTTTCACCCAGGAAAAGTATTTGACTGTATTGACCAACCAGTATTATATAAAATGAACCTTTTTGTCCCTCAGAGGATACCGTACCTCCTGCATGAGGCACATACAGAAGCTAGCAAGGTACTCGTATTACCTCGAGCTAACTAGCGTCTCTTTTAGAAAAACACAATTTCAATTAAAAATAATTAAAATATACACATGGTATATAAGGTGGAAGTCTAAGTTCCCCAAAAAAGGGGTTCAAACGATTTACATGAACTCTAAAAACCGTACTGCCTACCAGGGAGAAGAGCCGAGACATCTGTCGCAATGTATGCTGGGACTTGTAGTGTTACCGATTCCGGCCAGTTTTGACATCGCAGTTGACATTAACAATTTCCAAATTAAACGATATATTTTCCGATTTTTATGATATTCGTTAGTCTTTCAACTAATATATCACCGAATATAAAACATATAGAACACATATTAACAACATATGCACCTTCTTGAGCGTGTCAGGAGGGATCCCGTCACTGTGCAGTGTGCAGATGTCGCCACTCATTTTTGTCTCGTTGCCGGTTGTCTTCGTGCTCATCTAAAATACATAGGACATTCAAATATTCAAAACAACATTTGACAAAAGTGCCTGTCTAGACTCTAAATACCCAACTTTCAAAATCATTGTGTGCGTTTATTTGGATTTTAGGGTGGAGTGCACTCTAATATTCACATTACATAGAAAAAAAGAAAACTCCTCCACACCCTTTTTCCCCACTGAAGTCACACCTCGCAAGAAAGTACACTGTTAATTTACATAAAACCTTTATTCCAATCTCACACAATATAAGGACTATTCATAAATATACTAATTGCATAATTTCAGGTTTGCGATGGGAGCTTGGCAATAAGAAAGGGCTGACAAAAGAGCTGAAGTTGGAACTCAAGTAAGCAAACATTCAATAGCCAAATCAGGTAAAACGAGTTCGCACAATGGAAGTTAAATATGCCTTTAAGGTCTGCTGAAAAACCAACTACCGTACAGCACAGAAGAATGATAACTGCAATAACACTTGAACATGAACGCAGAGCTATTTTGTAATAAAGTTAAAAACAGCCTGTCTTGTTATTTGGCTACAAAAAGAACCAAGTGTAAATAAATAAAAAAATAGAGAAGAGAAGGAGATATAACTCACCTTTGGGTTGGTATCTTCTCACAAACTCAACTCACCCACCAACCTCCTCCTAAGGTGGTGAGGACACAGTGACAGCTGACTTTGTGTGGTTTAAAAAAAAAAAAAAAAAAAAGCAAACATACAAGAAGGGGGCAGTGTTTCCTTGCAGTTAACTTTGTCCTTGTTGGTGCAAGTTGTACTGTGTTGTGACACTACTGTTGCCTCAATTGTCTATTGAGGAAAAACACACAAAAAAACCCTCCAACCTGAAGAAAACCCTTTAAATCAGCCAGCACAGTAGTGACCTTACACTACAATACAATAATTGCTCCCTAATGTAAACACTGTACAGGATCTCTATTTAGCTTTTGACCATGTTTTCATGTAAAAACATTAAAAAAAACCCACACAATATGGAGATTATTTTTTTGTTATTAGCTGTTGCAAAATAAAGTGCATGTCATATAATTCTGATGACTAAGATTAACAATGACATTGAGCCAAAAGCGGAATTTTTTATGATGATGATGAGGAAGTTGACAGCGTCATTTGTGTTCTCTAGTTGGGAGTCCCTGTCAACACACAAAAGTGAAAATATGGAGACGCAGGGTTTTAAGTAAAAGATACAAAACTATCACAAAACTATCGCGATTAAGTGGAAATGTTATGAAATGAGGATTTTTTTTTTTCAAAATAAATGTTACAATATATCCAATTTGTAAATTCACTCATTTTCTACCACTTATCCCCACAAGAGTTGCGGGGGTGCTGGAGCCTATCCCAACTGTCTTCGGGCAAGAGGCGTTGTACACCCTGGACTGGTCGCCAGCCAATCACAGGGCACATATAGACAAACAACCATTCACACTAAAGACACTGTAAATTTACGGATGAATAAAGATGCTAAAATATTTAATCTAATTTGTTATTTTCTGAAACATTAGCAAAACACACATCTGCTTTTTCACTGCTACTTGAGAGTAAAAAAATGCATCCTGTACTGACAATTGAATAAAATAAACAATTTTATTGAAAATTGTAATTTTCTTTTAAAAGGATTACAGAAAAACATATTTTAATACATTTATCTTGAACAGTGTTAGCTTGTCTGATACTTTTTACTATATTTCCATCTAGTCTATATTTTTAGTGTACTAATGTACTACCAGCATGCTTTCATCACTATTAAGCAAGATGTCATCATTTGACGACATTGTGTTCTTTGCTTGAGGAAGAAAGCGACAGAAATGCACTTACGTAATTGTATGTGTTGTATTTAAGTCAAGTGCTTCACTGTCAGTCGTTTGCCCAGCATTGTGTTATACGGACATGACATACAAAAGGAGGGAATGTTTCAGTTCATGAAGAGGTAGCCTGAAACACACGAATATCGTAAAATATCCAGACGGAGACAAACAAAACGATGGTTCCTCCTCGTGTGCAAGAGTCTTAGCATTACATTCAAGTTCTTGCATAAATATTAATTGAAAAGACCGAGGTCAGTCAGAAGGCGTGGAGACATTCCGAGACTCCCCGCTGTCGTTATTAAAGGCCGCTCTTCACCTTCGTTTATGGCTCGGCTTCTTGAGTCGATTCTGTCGCTTGAAGTCGATGAGACAGTCTGTGGCCTCCGAGATGGGAGTGAAGGATTTGATGGGTGAGTTGCTGATCTGCAGAATGGAAACTCCTGCCTCCTCCTCCTCTTCATCATCATCATCATCATCATCATCCCTCAGATCAATGACATCGCTGGGAGTAAACACAAACACATGCTCAATGAACACATTATTAGGTACACCAAAATGATGCTCCCACCCTCGGCCATCTCTGTGTGGAGTTTGCATGTTCTCCCCGTGCATGCGTGTGTTTTCTCCGGGTACTCCGGTTTCCTCCCACATTCCAAAACATGCTAGGTTAATTGGCCACTCCAAATTGTCCATGTGAGTGGGAATGGTTGTTTGTCTATATGTGCCCTGTGATTGGCTGGCCACCAGTCCAGGGTGTACCCCGCCTCTCGCCCCAAGACAGCTGAGATAGGCTCCAGCACCCCCGCGACCCTCGTGAGGAAAAAGCGATAGAAAATGAATGAATGAATGACGACAATTAAGGTTTTTGTCCAACACCCTGACTGTACAAGGCAGAAAACTCCAAAGAGCTCGCTACAACATATCTAGAATAGCTCTAAGGCTAATAAATGTCAAATGCCCATCAAAGTCGTAATTAAGAAGCTTACGTACTGTTGCTCAAGTTCAGATCTGGAAGGACCGGCTTCTGCCAACAAAAATATCAATGTCATTTTGGATTTGGTATCCGAAAATGGCTCCAAGGCTAACCTGTGAGTCAATGTATCACATGAATAAATCTGTTATTCTTTGTTGGGCTCACCTGAATCCCTGCTTTCTATTTGCTCCAGAGCCGCCAACAAATTTCCTTTCTGCACGGTCAAAACAAATAAAATCATATATATGTGACAAAAGTAATACTGGCAAGTCTTACAGTGTTTGTGGACCGCTGTCGGATGCACAGCTCTGTGTGCGTGCTGAATTCTCGCAGGGGTACGGCTTTCTGACAGATGTAACATTTCTCCTGAATTCTGTGGGAAATCAAACGTTAAACATAACAGAATAAATAAAACAAACAAAAAGAAGGTGCTGTGTGCAACACGGTAGGTGCTACTTACTTGCCCGTGCTGCAGGCGTCGCCATCCTCCTCTGCTGCCCTCCTTTTCCTCCTCTTTCGAGGTTTCAAGGACACTAAAAAGAAAAAAAACAATAACAGTGAATTAACATTGACATCTAGTGGTGAGAAAATGGTACAACAGCAACTACACTGGCTTTAAAAGAGCAATACAATGGATAGTGGCTGTGAATGCATCATGGAACACATTCACAAATGATGTAGATAACACTATATGGACAAAAATATTGGGACACCATGGAGACCTACAGGAAGGGATACGTTTATGCCACTCCTCTAAGAAGATGTTGGGAGTGTCGGAATATGTGTGATGTCAGACTAGCAGACGTTATCAAAATTCGATTTTTGATTTCCTGCGCCATGATTCTCAGTGTTGTTGCCCACATTGTGTATGTGTGACGGTGCAGAGTTCTCCGACCTTGCAAATATTCAGCCGCGGGCCTGTTCTCGTCCACGGCGGCCGTCCCTTCCTCAATGTCGCAGTACGCTGCGTGCATTTCGATCTTGCCCGCGGGGAAAGTTTCCTGACAAATGGGACACTCCACGTTGGCTATGGGGCTCCTCTGCGGGAGGGTGACCGGATCCAGCTCGGGTGAAAGTGATCTTTGACGGCCTCGGTCCATATTGTGCTCTTCCCCTTCCTCCTCATTGGCAGGGGAGTTTTTTATTCCAACATGGCTGCCGATGAGGTGGTTTGCCTGCTCGTATCCCTTTGTTGAGACTGCAACGAGTTCAACAGTTTTCTTTCATCATCTAGTTTCTTTATTACATTGCCCCAAATTTTAAAAGCTCACCTTCCATCTCCTCCTCCTCGTCAACAGCTACATCAGTATCTCTCGTTGCCATTCTACAACCTTCGGGGCTGTTTGGCTACAGAAGGAAGGTTTATTATTTTTTCTTTAACATGCAGTATTACTCACGTTTTCATTGCAAGCCACCTTAGATATATCCATTCGATCCTCATCACTCAGTTGGGTCTCTGCGGTTAAAAAGGGACACTCGTTATGCAGGCATGAACTATATATAGTAAGTCTAAGTGTAATAAAACATCTCAGTACCAGGACAAACCACACAGTCATCAGTACCCAGCTGATCTCCTTCTCCACAGTCCGTCTCATCATCCTCCAGCTCTTTTTCCTGCTCCTCCTCCTGCTGCTGCTGATGCTTCTTTTCCTCCTCCTCTTCCTCCACTGCCGCCGTCGCCTCCTCCTCCTCTGCCTCTTCCTCTTCAGGCTCAACCGGAACGCTGTCACTGAGCTTTCTGTCCCTCATTCTTAGACCACGTCTGCAATACATCATCAACAGCTGGACTCAGAGCTACACAACAGGTTGTGTGACGTGAACTACTCCATGCAGGTGGGTTTTCACCTTCGAGGAACTTTGTGTCGTTGAGATGATTCAGGTGATGGGCATTTCTAGGAGGAAAACAAAAACTACAGATTTAGTGATTTTGGTTTGTGTAATATTGTGTAATTTGCAAGCACCAAAGGTGAGACAAATCTATCATATCCCTAACTCGTTTGCGCTTAGAAGAAGCCGAAACAAGACGTTTATGAACTGTATCTATCCTGGCCACTAGGTGTCACCAGTAACATGTGCTACACTTGATTGCTATTAATACTTAATACATAAATATTTATCTCACAGTAACAAAAACAACATGATAATAATAATAGTCATCATCATCATTATAATCATAACACAAGCTAGTCTCATGGCTGTACTCCAGCTAAAATTCACCGACGTCACTTACTGTCCACCAGCCCAGAAGATATGAACTGAAGTCTTATTTTGTCTTAAATGGCTTATTTTATCTGATTACATCTACTATATTGGGTAATATGAGTGTAAAGGTGATTACTGGAGTTTTATTTCCTTTCTAGAACTTTAAAAATTAAAAAAAATGTATTTAGAAAGTTACAAAAGGGTTTTTGATGCTCTAGACATGCTAAAATATTCAGTTTATGAACAATGTATCCTAAAATAGTGTGGCTAAAGTACACACGAGTGCTTCTTGATTGACTGGCGTGGACAAACACGGCTCATTAGCAATACAGCTACTTACACACAAAACGGCTTACTGACTGACATACTGACGTACCTCTGCCTGCGGCACGATGGCGTCTCCCCACTCAGCCTTCCTTAGCAGACTCCTCCGAGCCTCCTTCAAGCTCTTCTCATACACCTCCATCTGCGTCAGGATCACCTGAAAGGTGAATTTGCCTGTTCAGAATTTGCCAGTATTGCATGATGATAATAATGACAATGTGACAACAACCTGTGTGTAGGCGTCCGCATCCAGGCCTCTCGGACAGAAGGGAACGCCCCAATAGTAGTGAACCGTTGGCTGGGTGGACAAAGGCTTCGGAGTGCTCAGGCTGGAAGGAAACAAAAGACATGGAGGACATTATTATTCTCATGTTATTAACTGAAAACCTGAATGTCGTCATGCCTTAATTTCACATGTGTTGATATAATTTTTAATAATTGGACAGCTCTAATCAAAACCTTTTGTAAATGTTTACCTGCAGCTTGAAGTATTTGTCCCGAGGGTTGCTTCATCTCCAGCTACGTGGTTCTGAGTAGCTGCTTGAGCTTCTGATGTACAAAAACGCCTCTCCTCTGGGAAAATTGGACTAGGTGATATCACCAGCTGCAGAGTGCAAGAAAAACGCAACCAGTGTCTTGTATTATGATGATGATATGCCATAGCTGTACCGTCTCTTCCTCATCTTCTTCAGACCACTGTAGCGTCATGTCACTGGTCAGCTCCGCTTCTGGGGTGCCTTTGGAAACATTGCTTAGCTCTTCTGCAGCTCCTCGCTGTGTTGAGAGAATGTGCTCCCCATCTGTCTCCAGTAAGACAGAGCTTTCTGAGAATGGCTGAGAGTTCTTGGAGGAAGCAAGATGCTTTGAGGGAGCGGGGCTCCTCGGGAATACGAGGCTTTTGGGTGGACAGGATGTGAACTTCGTAGATGGGCTTAAACTCTCTTGAGAGGAGAAGTTGAGGTCTGAGTTTTGTCTCTCTGGACTAAGGACATCTGCCGGGCACCCGCCCTGCTGAGTTTCTCTGCCAAACACGGGACTTTTTAGATACTCATGATACTGCATTTCAGTATCATCTCCCTCGTCTGACTCGGAGAAGAGCGGACTTTTGTGACATGCCGACGTGTCTCTCTCGGGTATGCATAGCTCGGGGTCGAGTTGAGAGCACAACACAAAGCCAGTGGTCCTGCAGGTCTCCACGAGGTCCTGGTTCAGCTGGGTGAAAGTGACGCTGACTGTGCTCACGGGAAAGACAGGGGATTTAGGGTGCTGGGAGTTGTCGATCTGCGTGGAATCACAACTCTGGTTGATCAAAGAAAGGAAACGATGAAGAGAAGCGTAACTATCCATAAAGACAGACATCAGCATGTTCAAAATGTTACTTGAGCTGTGTCCAAAATTGCAAGCCGTGACGCCGAGCTGCTTGTTGACGCCTGAGAGCAGATTTGGTGAGTTTGCGTCAACTCTGGCGACGGGCCTTCCTTCCTTTTCTGCTTTTTCAGACGGCTATTTTGTCCTTTACATGGCACTTCTACAATTACATCATTACATACACAGTTAACACTTCAGCTGATCTTCCTTGTACAAAACCATGCGGATTCACATACAAACCACAGCAAAAGTCTCCTCCATGACCCACCTTGGCTCAGGTTGGCCCCCGCGGTGCAGCAATCCCCTGACGCTGTCACGTTGGACTCCGCCACGCCGTTTGAGTGTAAACGTCTGTGCCGAGAGCGGCACGTCAACAACGAGTCTGCTTCTGTCAACATGCTCTGACTCTGGGAACACATCTGGGAGATAAAAAACAAAACACAATTTGCAAATCTTGGATATTTGAAATGTGTAATATACTCACGCTTTCTTTGATGGCTTTCATCATGGCTTCTTCTTCCTGCTGTACTCTCAGCGCACTGACATTGGCTTCCTGTGCGCTTAGACGCAAAGCCAAGGCCATCATCTCCTCCTCTGTCATCTCTTGCGCACAAAGCAACAATCAAAGGCCATGTTTCATTTTCTTGTTATATACAGAAATCCCTCATTTATTGTTGTTAATTGGTTCCAGACCTGACTGTGCTAAATGAATTTCTATGAAGAAGAATTCTTTATAATTATGTAGTCAGATCAAACACAAAAACAGTTTTGAACATTATTAGAGCCCTCTAAATATCAAATAACAGTATTTATTACCCAATATAGCAGATATAATCAGATAAATAAGCATTGGATAATCCAATGTAGGGTTAAATATCATACTACTGACACTTAGTGACCAGTGCAGAATACTAGTGAGTTTACCTTTGGTTTTGATTTTGTTTTTCCTCTCTTTTCGCTGCTTGTCTCTGGCTGATACCGGAACCAGAAGTGAAGTCGAGCTCTCAACCTAGAGTAAGAAACACCGCCAAATTTTACACACACACACATCTGTGCCCAAATATATCATAGAAGGACATATAACTGGAATGTTGTCAACAACCTGGAACTTCTCTTGTCATACATTTTGATACAGATATTGGTCTGCTATCAGCAACAACAACAAAAAAATAGCATTGAATTGGATAGAAGCAATCAGTTCCAAACTCCAGTACAGCATTTTATCCATTATTTTCAACCTTTTTTGGTGTTTTTTTACATTGGAAAAAATTTGCGGCGCACCACTAACTAAAAACGTTGCAAAATGTCACTACGACCTCTTACGTGCATCAATAAGTCTATTGTAGGAACGAAGCAATTAGCTTCGTGTTGCCACACGGACGAATATTACATTGCTCTGCCAGTCTTTACACCACGGACACTCGACTATGACATAATATTTGCAGAAAATTATTATAATTTTTTTAAAGTGATATTGGATAATTCCTCACGGAGTATGCCGTGACACAGTGGTTGAAAATCACTAATCTAAGGTGGCCAAATTTGTTTTCCACTGTAATAAATACAGAAAAACACCTTATTAGCATAAACGTTTAGATCTTACATCAAGGGCTGCATCTTCCTGTGTGTCTTCGGCCAGCAACTGGCTTTCAGGGGGAATGTCCCCGTTTGTGTTAGTTTGTTTCCTCTGAGGCATACTGCTCGGCTCCAGTGTTACTCTGGCAACAAACACAAAATTTTAAACAGTTCTCAACATAAAAACCTGGTCGCAGTCAAGTTAAATATTAAAGTCACTCGTCATTAATGTGTGATTAAGCAGCGGTCTTTTAGTCCAGAAAAAAACGACTTTCAACAGTCGCTCTATTCACTCTACGAGTTAGCAAAGTAGAATAAGGACCAACCTAAACAAACGGCTGTATAGCACACTTGCTAGCGTCATGACAGCGCATACATTAATGAAGCAAATAGTACGAATAAAAATATTTAAGAATTAAAATCCTTACGAAGTGCACATAAGTGACAAAAGGCAGTCCGGTGATCACTTTCCATTACATGAGAAGTGCGGTTAACTGAAGCAGTTGAGTGGAAAAGCACTCACGGCAGAGTTTTTCCTCACTTTCGCGGCGCCATGCTTGTTTCGGTCTGTAGGGTCACGTGACGACTACGCAAGAGCTCTTCTGTGACGACCCCTTCAAAGACAGTCGGAGAAAGCAAAACTACATTAAAAAAAGCACAATTCCCACCTCTTGTAAATACCTATACTGCTTTCACATTAAAACGAGGGCCAATAATTAAATTGTTGAACATAAAACTGTGATACAAAGATAGAAAGAAGCAAACGGTCCTGAACCAGAGTCTACTTTAATATGCAGGCAGTGATAATGTTCATTCTTAAATGTTTCCTACAGGATGATTTAAAGACTGAACATAAAACACATGCTTGGGATTCAAACCCTAATAAAAACACCAAAACCTAAAAACAGTACTAAACATCTGTGGGGGTCCTTAAGGAAGTGAAAGTCATTCTTTGAAGTAGCTCTTACATTAATTAAACAATAAAAAAAAAACATGTTACCACATTGTCACCTCTTATCAACCAAGAGGATGAAGGCAAAATGTTTAGAGGGCGTGCAAATCACATTTTCATTAAAAAATAAGAGGCTTCACAGCAGCAGAAATGAAGCATGCAAGGTGCAACAAGAGACTGCATAGATATCAAATGTTTTTCCTCAGAAATGCACTGACATCAATTATTCAGCTACTGACACAAGCTGATTAGGAAAACAAAAACATTGCTTATGCTCTGATTCCCTCAAAAGAAAAGCACTTTTAAAAGCCTCACCAAGAAGTCAACCCAATTGTGTTCAGTGAGAAGTAGCTTTGTTAGCAAATTTGAAGTGCAAAGACATCAGGGTGACATCGGCTGGTGGCAACAAATCTTCTGGTGTTTCGGGCTAAAATGGCTGCCGTTGAGTTCATGGTCTGTACATTCTGTGCCTGCGTGTCGTAGCAGGCCTCCATACCAACAGTGGCAGACATTGGAAGACTAAAAACGGATAAATGAAGTAGCTGACAAAAAGTTGCAAAAGAAAATATCCAGAATGTATGTATGTATTGTAACGTTTCAATTTGTTACTTGACCATTTCTAGTAAAGCACCAACCCCAGAAATTAGATGGGATTGTTTTTTTTTTTGTGCCAAAAAACGATGCCCGATAATCATAGGTACCGATAATTATCAGACATCTCTAATATTTTGGTGTAGGTATATTTTTTCTATGTACATTTTGTCTATTTTAATCTAATCATATCTATCTTTTACTGTGGCATGACAATAAACTTCCTTGAATCCTTCAAGCACAATACAATTTCCTGTTTAACCCCAAGTAACCATGACACAGTAGTAAATACAACATCGCTGCTGTGTGTGTGTGTAGGGGGGGGCAGGGAATCACGGTTACCACGGCAACATCACTGATTTGTCATCAGGACGCCTGAATGACCATTCCACGGAAGTTGACATTTAAATATGCAGGCTGATTATAGAAGTGTTTCGCTTTCCTAATGTCTAATTTTAACGTTTAAGATTTGTGGATGACAGTATAAAAACAGTTATGGAGGTCAGTCCCATATAGAGTAATGTAACAGCAACTACAACATGTATGAAAACAATACGTTTGGCGCTTGTGAAACATATAAAAACACACCAAAAACCAAGACGGAAGATGGAAGACATCTAAAGTAAAACCAGGAAAATGCAGTACTGACATGGCTCACAGTGGAATGACAATAACACACACACTTATAATGTACAGTATATGCTAGCCTGTTATTTCTGACCTTTACAGTGGAACCTCAAAGGACAACGACTTGGAGTTCAAGCAATTTGTCCTTGAAAATACGGCTCAAATTCCATTCATTCATTTTCAGGAGCGTCGCGGGGGGTGCTGGAGCCTATCCCAGCTGTCTTCGGGCAAGAGGCGGGGTACACCCTGGACTGGTCGCCAGCCAATCACAGGGCACATATAGACAAACAACCATTCACACTCACATTCATACCTATGGACAATTTGGAGTCGCTAATTAACCTAGCATGTTTTTGGAATGTGGGAGGAAACCGGAGTACCCGGAGAAAACCCACGCATGCACGGGGAGAACATGCAAACTCCACACAGAGATGCCCGAGGGTGGAATTGAACCCTGGTCTCCTAGCTGCGCGCTAACCACTCGTCCGCCGTGTCGCCCGCTCAAAGTCCAAATGAAACTAATTAAGCATGGTGTCAAGCTAAACATCAAAAGGTCAATATTGTTGGTTTAATTTAATTGTATGACTATTGTATATTATTATACGTCATTTGTGTTGTACTTTAAAGGTTGTGTTATTTTACTTTCATAAGCCTCCATAACGTCTACTGTCAAGTATGTTGACGCTTTGGATTCTGTGATGATGGCTGCTAATTTTGGCTCAAAAGGCTTGAATCTGTGTAAAGCTGTAATACTGTCTCCTTAATTTAGGATTGCAAGGATTTGATCATGGATGTTTTCAGCGTCGTTTTAAGATATACACGTCAGCAGGTACATCTGTTAGGATGATCAGACTCCAGTGTGTGTTAGTGTGTACATTTTGGAACTGTGTGTCATGCATGCGTCCTCTTTGTTTGTTCTTCATGCAAGGTTCCGTTTAATAAGTCTGAGTGCAGTTGAGGGTGCTGAAACCGGGAAGTGTGACGCGTCCGTTTTTGTAGATGTCACTGTCGGGCCCCTGGTTCATGCGTTTGACCAGGTTCTTCTCGTAGAGCAAAGGGTGGTAAGCGCCGAGCGTGCAGGCAGCGTCGTGGAAACGCTGGTAGTAATGGCAGAGTGCCGTTTTTCGGCGTGAAGGCAGGAACTCGTACACGTGCACCACCTCACACACGGACATCATCAGGACCGTACCTGAGCAGGAAAACAGGCTAGTGTGTTATTATTGTTTGGTTTTTGAAACGGTCTGCACATATGCTGCAACTTTTGCAACACATACCGAGCAGGCCAGAAGAAGGCGGGTTCTTCTGGATGGGTTCGGCCATGTTTTCTTGTATTCGCTGCCAGACCTGCCATTCAAAGCGAGGGTGCAGGATGTAGAAGGGCTGCTGGGGGTGGAGCCTCCTGTACCTCTGGTACTGGGTGAAGATAGGGTAGTCGGTCCGGTTGAACCACTGAAAAAAATATTGTTGTGATTCAATTTTCAATTGGATATTTATAGGTTATCACATGGTTTGTCTGGTATCAGGCCAGGTATCATGCCCCCAAGTGTCAGTATCAGCCCGAGACCGACATACTATTTAATCATGAGCTTATTATCACGTACTATTTAATCAAAAGACCATTTTGTTTCCAGAAAATGTTCAGTTTATTACATGTATTATATCTAAACTGTGTAAACACAACAATTGCAAAAATATTCCAACAATAATATTTTATCAACAGTCTTATCTTATCAATGTCTGACAATTAAAAGTTCCATTAATCAAGTTTGTTTTTTTTGGTGACTGGAGAAGCACTAGGCACTAAGCACTTGTGTGCTGTTCTCTGATTGGTTGTTTCACGGGCACGATACCAGAGCAGCGCGCTCTGAGTGTACAGCTACGGCGGCTGATACTGGACATGGTTAAACTCTATATTTTATCAGTATCACTGCCCTGGGCTCTGACACAGTATCATTCATGGGCGGTTTCTAGGGTACAGGGCCAATTAATACTGTAGTATGTGATAAATATGTGGAACTACATAGTGTGTTGGATGTAAACAATACCTGTGTGATATCAGCAGAAAAGGGGTCCCAGGCTACCAAAACACCTGAGCTGTACAGCGAACTGGACAGGAAGTGGTGGTCATCAGATGCCATCACCTAAAACAACATTGAAATGGACGCAGATATTAGAAATTGTTTAATTTAAGTCACATAACAATGAGTTAGAGGTTTTTACTTGGGAGTTAATGAGGCGAATGGTGGTTTTCGAACCGACATCCTTCTCATAGCCAGCGGTGGGGGCGGCGTTGAAGCGCAGCACAGCATCATGTGAATCTATTAATATTTGTTTTTAGAATTATTGTGCATTAATAGTGGAAGAATAAATACGATGGAAGAATACCTCACCTATCTCTTTGCCAAGGCCGGAGTTGCGCAGCGATCCGGCAGAGGAAACCACCGCACATCGCTTGTAGGGCCCCAGGTCGCTGGTTAGCGAATTCGGCGGGAGCAGCGAGGCCCAGGGCAGAGAAGAAAGAGCCTTGAGGTCAGGGGTCAACGTTGACACCTCCATCTTCTTGTAGAGCTGACAGAGGAGCTCAGGGCCGCTCAATTTTGGCCTTCTGGCGACATCAGCAGGGTTGGAGAACTCCACTCCGTATTTATTCATCGCCTAGAGTATAAAGGAAAACAATGGGTTCAAATATATGTATTTATTATGAATCATTATCTCTAATTAGACTGATTTGGAGTCAGCATTTTGAGTCTTCATCACATTATGACTAACCTGGTAATTCTCCACCACCTTCTTGAGTCCGTTTCCAAGCATGCTGCTGGACATCTGCTCATTCCACACTTCTCCCAAAAGGCTGTTAGGACCAAACAACTCGGCATCGCTACCTTTGCCACTCAGCTCCCCACGCCGACGCCCTCCGAACAGGGTCTCCAGCGCCCGCAAGAGCGGTCGCGGCATCATGCGTTTGAAAAAACCCTCATGCTCTCTTGACTTTGGCTTCGGCTTCTGATGCTCATGGGTGTGGTTCGGGGAAGAGAGGACGGGGATTGGGCGGCGGGGGTCGCCGGGGATGACGCCAGGAAGCTTCTGGGGGTCGACGTACACAGACTTGGCTCCGCCTCGCAGCACCTGAGGAGCGAGAAGGACGACGGGTTTGCATTCTGTCAATGCTGTTGTCAGATTTGACCAAGAAACGCACCTTGATGACAGAGTGTGTGCGTGGCTGAGCCCGAGTCCGTGCCCGCACGCCAAAGATGGCATCGGTGACGGGCACGCTGTTTTCTGCACACAGGGCGTACAGCAGCGCCATGGAGATGCAGAAGAAGGCCATGCAGAGCGCTCCACGGCGTGCACGACGCCTGAGACGCCATAGCTGGCTAACTCTGTCTGCTGCCCCGGGGACCTGCATATGCAAAAGTATAGAGACACAGGAAGTGGAAAAAAATGACTTTCTACAAGATTCTGTTCTGATGTGTTATCATGTCGTTTTTTGCATATTAATATTTGAACTATTATTAAAATACTACAGTAGGGAGGTAACTATTGCCCTTATTGTTTTCATCCATCCATTTTCTATGCCGCTTATCCTCACTTAGGGTAAAGGGGTATGCTGGAGCCTATCCCGGCTGACTTGAGGCGGGAAGCGGGGTACATCCTGGACTGGTCACCAGCCAATCACAGGGCACATATAGACAAACAACCATTCACACTCACATCATACCTATGGACAATTTGGAGTCGCTAATTAACCTAGCATGTTTTTGGAATGTGGGAGGAAACCGGAGTACCCGGAGAAAACCCACGCATGCACGGGGAGAACATGCAAACTCCACACAGAGATGGCCGAGGGTGGAATTGAACTCGGGTTTCCTAGCTGTGAGGCCTGTACGCTAACCACTCCATCGCCGTGCAGCCTCTGTCAAAACTTAAATTATTCATTCATTCATTTTCTACCGTTTATCCTCACCAGGGTCACAGAGGTGCTGGAGCCTATCCCAGCTGTCTTCGGGCGAGAGGCGGGGTACACCCTGGACTGGTGGCCAGCCAATCACAGGGCACATATAGACAAACAACCATTCACACTCACATTCATACCTACGGACAATTTGGAGTCGCCAATTAACCTAGCATGTTTTTGGAATGTGGGAGGAAACCGGAGAACCCGGAGAAAACCCACGCATGCACGGGGAGAACATGCAAACTCCACACGGAGATTCCCAAGATCTGAACCCATATCTTCCCCATCTCCTGACTTTGTGGCCAACACGCTAACCACTCGTCCACCGTGGCGGCCCCCTTGTTTTATATATCAAAATAAACTTCAAAAACATGGGCTGCATGGTTACCACGCAGGCCTCACAGCTAGGAGACCCGAGTTCAATTCCACCCTCTGTGTGGAGTTTGCATGTTCTCCCCGTGCATGTGTGGGTTTTCTCCGGGTACTCCGGTTTCCTCCCACATTCCAAAAACATGCTAGGTTAATTAGCGACTCCAAATTGTCCATAGGTATGAATGTGAGTGTGAATGGTTGTTTGTCTATATGTGCCCTGTGATTGGCTGGCAACCAGTCCAGGGTCTACCCCGCCTCTCGCCCCAAGACAGCTGGGATAGGCTCCAGAATAGGAGGATGAGCGGTAGAAAATGAATGAATGAACTTCAAACACAAGATGACAGAAAAAGGCAAAAGAATTGACCTCAAATGCCCCCCCCCCCAAACCCCACCCTAGGGCAGATGAAGTGAGGGAGAAGATGGAATGGTGAAGGAGGGGTAGTCATGTAGAAAGCAGACTCAGCGTGGCCTTAATAGAACGAGGAAAGAAACACAAGGGACATGGAGGAGAGGAGGCTCCACCCACATTTGACCCTGTTGTCATTCATACTTTTATACATGCGGATGATTGACAGTGTCTTTGGAGCTTACTCAAATTAATCTGCTCTTTAACAGAAAGAGGAGATTTTCTTTTGCACGACTGACCTCGGGGAATAAAGCGAAGAGGCCTTTCAGGACGCAGCTGCTCCACTTTGCCTTATAATCGTTTCTGTGACGTTTCTGTGATCGGTGCACATCTGTTTTCTCATTCACTGTGGTTCCGTGTAAGGACATCAAAAAACCAACTCGGTTTAGTTGAGAAACCTGCAGCCCAATTCCGTTGCAAGCCTCACTCACATGAAATAAACATGATCATCTTCTACAGCGCCAATATGACAGATGGCCGTGTCACTCGGCATCTACTTAAAGATGTCGCCCTAAATCCCTGCTTTCTTTTACACGCACAACGGACCTGCAATATGTGTGTGTGTGTAGCATTCATGGTCACATGACTACCCATCGGCTATCAAAGCGCCGAATCAGAGCGGGGAGCCTGATTGGTTTGCTCTCTGCCGGCCAATCACAGAGCAAACACAGCAGCACAGTCTTGCCATGATGGAGAAATATACAAAAAAACTGTTCATGTAAGCTACATTTTAGCTTCAAATATGACTCAGATATTATTGTTTAACTTTAGGTAAGCTACACAGTAAGCTAAAAAACAACATTACCTTCAACCAGTACAAGATTTAGACCCTAGTTACATGTTGTCAGGGCTGTTATTCATCACAATAGCCACATGAATCAGCACAAAAATGTCATCTTTTATGTGCAATAGTCAATGTTCATAGTAAATACAACATCATTTCAATAATACTATTGATTTTGATACAAAATAATTTCCAAAAAAAATTATGTAATATGTACATATGTAGCGCGCAGACCTCACAGCTAGGAGACCAGGGTTCAATTCCACCCTCGGGCATCTCTGTGTGGAGTTTGCATGTTCTCCCCGTGCATGCATGGGTTTTCTCCAGGTTCTCCGGTTTCCTCCCACATTCCAAAAACATGCTAGGTTAATTAGCGACTCCATATTGTCCATAAGTATGAATGTGAGTGTGAATGGTTGTTTGTCTATATGTGCCCTGTAATTGGCTGGCGACCAGTCCAGGGTGAACCCCGCCTCTCGCCCGAAGACAGCTGGGATAGGCTCCAGCACCTCTGTGACCCTCGTGAGGATAAACGGTAGAAAATGAATGAATGAATAATTTAAGTTTTGACAGAGACTGCACAGCGATGGAGTGGTTAGCGCGCAGGCCTCACAGCGAGGAGACCCGAGTTCAATTCCACCCTCGGCCATCTCCGTGGGTTTTCTCCGGGTACTCCGGTTTCCTCCCACATTCCAAAAACATGCTAGGTTAATTAGCGACTCCAAATTGTTAGTATGAATGTGAGTGTGAATGGTTGTTTGTCTATATGTGCCCTGTGATTGGTTGGTGTACCCCGCCTCTCACCCAAAGACAGCTGGGATAGGCTCCAGCACCCCCCGCAACCCTTGTGAGGAAAAGCGGTAGAAAATGAATGAATGAATGAATGAATGAACATATGTATTAAAAAACACACCCATTTAAGATGAAGCTTCAAATGCAAACAAAAATAACAAATATATAATACAATATGAATATAAAAATAAAAACACAACCGCTTGAGGTGCTGATTGTTGTGCTGCATCTGTGTTATTAATAACCTGGCGATATATTGCACGTGCAGCGATGCTGAGGGTGAGTCACAATAACAGCAACTGTTACTCCCGTCGAAACAGCGCATCGCACATTCACTCAAGTCATCGCATATTAGGATTCGAATGACTGTTTTTAGGATTGTGATAACTTTTACCTTGTAGCCCATGCTGAGTTGTGGGTGTTGTTGCTTAGAAACTGACTGCCGCCTTATGGTTTCCCCTCATCCCTTATCTCCTCATCCCTCCTGTAAGACAGACATATTTATAGAAGTATATGGCACAGTATCATGTACAATAATACAACATTAGCTGTTTCAATGTGCAGGAAGTGTCGACACTTCATAATATGAATGCATGTTATGTACAAGGGTTGGCAACATTGATCCGTGATTGTATTTCTGTGAATCGAAAAGAGCTCAGAGGCATTTCTATTGATCGGATGTATTGAGTCAGGAAGAATAGATTATGGTAAAGACTGATACCCCAGATAACTCTGGTCGGTACTGGACTTTCAGTGTTAAGTTTGTTCGTAATTTTAAAAAGCTGCTTCCTGTATCAGTATCATTCTTAAGGATGGTCGTCCAGAAACCGGAATCGGTTCGATCCTTGCTCCCTCCACCCAGTCACTGTGTATTATAGTAAGACGCTTCACCCACTCGACCTCCAGTGCTGCCCACACCGGCGAATTAATGTTTGGTGATGGTCAGAGAGGCCGTAAACACAAATTGGAAGCCATGTTTCCATCAGACTACCTCAAATCAGCTGTGACTACAGATATAGATTACCGCCACCATTAAAAGAATAAAGGGTTTACTTCATTATGAAGCGCTTTGGGTGCCTTGGAAAGCGAATCCTTTATTGTTATTATATGATGAAATGTACAAAATGCCAAACCCGAGAAAGGTTCAAGTTCAAACAACAGTTTTGTCATGTCCAATGGTGATGCTAACTGTACCACCACCTTCTGTACAACTACGTTCTTCATAGTAAACATTTCATTGGTATCAAACATATTATGTCATATTATACATTCACTAATTGCATAAGTCCACATAAAAATAAAAATGCGACTCAAAATAGAACACAAGAACATTAATAATAGATGGATGGATGAATAGATGCATAGATAGATGGATATTGGCTGACCTATGTAACGTAGTGCTCCTCTGTCACCAGCCGTCCTTGTTCGTCCTGCGTCGTTGCTGTTCTTTAAACCCACACTACGGTGCCAAACAGACCGTCTTTTGGGTCGCCATGGTCCCGTTTTTGAGTACGAGCCGAGGTAGCATTAGGATAAACACGGTCAAGAACTGCAACTGCTCAGGCTTTCATTCGACCCGCAGCAGGATGCGCATCAAGACTGCCAATATGTTGAACGTGTACTTCCGTTTTTAATCACAAAATAAGAGCATTCGGTCATGTTTATGCACTCGACATCCATATAACGGCAATGATTAAGGACAAGTGTACTCGTTGGCGAAAAGTGCCTCTTTATTAGAATGGTGCCCATATATTTTATGAGGTCTGTCAATACAACATGTACATTTTAATGGTTCATGAGCAGAGATAGCTATTGTATTGATATATGATTAAGTGACACCTACGGCACACAGACCTCGTGGCGCAACGGTAGCGCGTCTGACTCCAGATCAGAAGGTTGCGTGTTCAAATCACGTCGGGGTCAAATTTTTTTCGTGTACCAAGTCGTCATTTCTTCCATTTGGCTCATGTTCTCATCCATGTTTTTTTTAACAAAACTGTCAATTTGGTAAAATTATATTTCCATTGTTTTTCAAAAAGCAACTGGAATAAAGCTGAGAGACTGTACTTATTTTCTGTCAGGCTCAATTTTGTATTTTCACTTAACAAGGAAGTTCATTTTATTTCACTTTAGGAACACATTCCGTAATGTAAAACCAATAAATTATCATGTGACAGTAAAATTTAAGAATAGACAAAAAATGGTAGCTTCCATGCTAAATGCTGCTGCTGCTTCCGGAGTTTCGGATGCTGACTTTCTTGCGTGTGTTGTCCGTGCAGCGTTCCAGGATGAGCTCTGGACTCGGTCGAGGAGGGATAACTGGGGCCTCCTGCTTTAGCTCACATTCGGAAATCAAGCTCATCTGCTCAGGAATGTTCCCTAGGGATCATAAATACAAAATCACAGAACCTTAAAATACGAAAATTAGGAAAATGCCAAATATTTGCTTGCACTGTATTTTTGAAGTTTGTAGTACAAGTTACTACTTATCGTCTAACCTTGGTTCTTCCGTTCCCTCAGGGGTGACTTTTCCATATTCCTGTTTTTCCTCGGCAAAGCGGTGGGGCGCTCGCCCTTCTGCTGCAGATATCGGCGGCTGTTCCTGCGGTAGGCTTCCTGGCTGAGGCGCTGTCGGGAGCGGTTGTGGATGCTCTTGGCATTTTTAATGGTGGACCTGAACAAAATTCAAGACAAAACTCAACACTGATAGCAAAAAATAATAACAATAATAATAATGAGGCTGAGCGTCTGTTATATACCTGCGAGGTGGAGGTTTCACTCCCTGCAACTGCTTGGATCCATAATTGGCGCCTTTGCCGGCTTTCTGCAGGAACATGGAGGGAAAGTGACCGGTCTCCTCGCCTTTCCTGAACCAACCAGGATAAAGAAGCAAAGAATTGTCCTGTCATGGAAGTTTCTATATGAAACCCGTCTACTCCATCAAGAAACCTCATACCTGACGACCCACCAGCCATCCAAAAGCTTGTGAATGACCTCAATGGTTTCCCCTTTCTCCAAAGAAATCTCATCCTCTGTCTCCTTCTTGTAGGCTCTGATGGTGACGTGCAGCTCTCCTAAAAGGCCAGCATTCGATGTCATGTGACAAACAACAACATATTTAAAAAAAAAGCAGCATTCATAATTGAAAAGGACCTTCGTAATTTGGCTCCACGTCTTCCGCCTCTTCTGGTCCGTCCAGAGGTTCCAGGTAGGAGGCAGGAGCCCAACCTCGTTTGGTGTCACACTGACAGAACCACCAACCTGCAAGCACCAGCATGTTATTAAAGAATAATAACAATAACAATGGATTTATATTATGCCTTTCACATTAAGTTATGCTAGGCTATGCTCACCATTCTGGTTTTTCTCCACAATCTCTACCAAGTCTCCGGTGTACAGATTGAGCTCGTGTTTGGATGTCTTGACGAAGTCTGCGATCACTCTGTATGTGTCCAGGATGATTGGACCTGATATCTCTGAAATATAGAGATATATACAATATCATCATATAATATAACTTAATAAAGTCATGACTAGAAAATAGAAATAAAATGGGAAAAGGTTTCAAACAAGGCGGCACAGCGGACGAGTGGTTAGCGCGCAGACCTCACAGCTAGGAGACCAGGGTTCAATTCCACCCACCCTCGGCCATCTCTGTATGGAGTTTGCATGTTCTTCCCGTGCATGCGTGGGTTTTCTCCGGGTACTCCGGTTTCCTCCCACATTCCAAAAACATGCTAGGTTAATTAGCGACTCCAAATTGTCCATAGGTATGAATGTGAGTGTGAATGGTTGTTTGTCTATATGTGCCCTGTGATTGGCTGGCGACCAGTCCGGGGTGTACCCTGCCTCTGAATAATAAAATACATTAATGAATCACATGAAAATTAACTTCATCATTTTTGCCGGCCTCCATATATTGCCAAGCCTGAAATGCGTTTATTTATATTTTTTTAATTGAATGTAAATTAAGCTGCACGGTGAACAAGTGGTGAGCGCGCAGACCTCACAGCTAGGAGACCAGGGTTCAATTCCATCATCGGCTATCTCTGTGTGGAGTTTGCATGTTCTCCCCGTGCATGTGTGGGTTTTCTCCGGGTACTCCGGTTTCCTCCCACATTCCAAAAACATGCTAGATTAATTGGCGGTATGAATGTGAGTGTGAATGGTTGTTTGTCTATATGTGCCCTGTGATTGGCTGGCCACCAGTCCAGGGTGTACCCCGCCTCTCTGCCCTGGTAGAAAATGAATTAATGAATGAAATCTGATACCGATATCAATGATAACCGATATGGTGATATCAGACATCCCCGTTTTGTTCGTCAGCTCCAGGCTTACCAGATATATAGACTTTGGTCTCCGTGACGATTTCACTTTTTTTCACTCTGAAACAGAAAATAACTGGAGTTTCATCATGTGTTAGGAGTCATATGCTGATGATTCATCTACAACAGTCTATCCCAATCTAAAACAACAGGGGTGTCCCCCCTTTCAGGGGGAGTGGGGGCCAGTCATGGTTTATTGATCGATGTACTGACGCGTTTGGAGCGGGTGGGTTTTCGTCCTCCAGTCGAACTTTGAAGAAGATATTGAGGTGTGTGCAGCGTGAGATGTGCGGCGGCAGGTTGACCAGTGATTGGCAGTACTCGGCCAAGGTACTCTGCTTGGTTTGCCGTGACCTTTGACTCTCCACCCAGCGTGGGGCTGCGAACACACACACACACAAACAGACACACATATACACACACACACACGCAGCGACAAGAGGAAGCATTGAAATGGTCTGATGTACAAAGTGATGAAATGCATGAAATTTTTGGTTGTGTTTTCCCGTTTCAGCTCGGTTGCTTCAATAAAGAAACCAAAAAAAACGAGAAGTCAAGAGTGTTGACAGGCAGGTGCTTCCTGAAATATTTTCGTTTTTTTATTTTTTATTGTTGCATCAATTTAAATATCCACACTCATTTGTCTGTTTGGACTGTGGTATCACTTTGAATAAAATTCAATAGAAATAGCTTGAAAAGGATAAATCGCAAAAGGATAAGATTACTTACCTGGCAGTGATGGAATGATGCGATCCTTCTTCTCGATTTGGCCAGATTCAATCGGAAACATCTCTTTCAGGGATTTCTGCGAACATATTACACAAATATAAGTCATGTACCGTCTTCTTAGTTTAACATCATGCTGTTTCACCGCCAGGAACTCACATGGAAAGTGTAGATTTCAGGATATGTCCTGTAGATGAGTTTCTCCGAGAGGTCGCTCCATTTCACCATCAGCATGTACACCTAAAAATAAATGCACCGTATTAAACACGCAAAAAAAAAAGAAAAAGTGCAAGATTCAGCCTGATGCTAGGCGTGATATGTTCGGAGCCTCACATAGTGCTGACTGGGGTAAAAGCGTTTCTCAAAGCCCAGCAGCTTCACGTGTCGGATGTACAGTTCCTCCATGTTGGGTGGGGAAACAACAAGTAAGATGGATGTCTGGATGGAGACCAACTGAAAAGAGAAGCGAGTGGTAGCTCTGATATACGGTATAATAAGTGTGTGTGTGTGCGTATTTATTGTGTCATCAACATCCCTTAAGAGTTACTTCCTCTTGCAAATATGTTTTTTTAAAAAAAAAAAACCTCAAGTCACCTCCCCAAAAGATAAAAGGTATTATTTGCGGATGATACCATTGCTTTTTGTTCTGGAGGGAGTACAAACAAAATCATTAGAAAGGTCAGAGAAGAAATGGTCACTCATTTCAGTATGTGGAATCAAACTATGGAATGGATTGAGTAAGGAAATCAAACAATGCACAACGATGAGCCAATTCAAGAAACAATACAAGCAGTTGATGTTTGCTAAATACAAGGATGAAGAGTCTTGAACCAGTCATGATGTGCTATATACTACTATATACTTACATTATTATTATTTATTTAAATTATTTGGGCAATGTACTGTTCACGCTGCACTTTACATTATGTTGTTCATATTTGGTGTCTGTTCTATCTATTCTCCACAGTATTATTATTATTATTATTTATTATTACTTATCTTCTTTTGTGTCTGTTATTATATGGGAGCCAGGCAACGACATTTCGTTGGCAATTTCACTACTGTGTTTTTGTGCAATGACAATAAAGGGAGTCTATCTATATATATATATGTATAAATATATATATATATATATATATATATATATATAATCACTATATTCACTATATTGACAGTTACTATGGTAACCATTATGTCATTGGATGGTCATATCACCTCGTACTTCGGTACATTCGGTGCATTATTATTAAAAAAAACCTTAAACTGTATTATGGAAAGCAGGAAGTGAACAAATGTAACAGTTACTGATTGTAAAAGTACCAGATGGAGGGGTAGGATTTAATAAGCTTTGCTTCTTCCTACTCCTTTTGGACATGTGGAACTGTGAACTGATTATGTGATGCATTCAATTGTAATCTGATGCATGTTCAAATGAAATAAAACCATTACCATAAAGGAAATACATTTCCCATTACGACAAGTACATGTTATGTTTTTATTGTTGTTGGAGTTGCCGTTAATTTGTTGTATAAATATATATATATATATATATATTTTAATTCAAGCATTTAAGTGACACAGACAAATAAAAAGTATCTGATATGTTTTATATTTAGTAGAATTAGACACAATCTTCACAATGTATTCCCAGTCATCAATTCTGTCTGTCAACCTACAAAAAGAGGAACCCCCGGCCGCCCAAACATATGCTAACTTCCTTTAATCTGGTTCGAAATCAGAAGTCCAACTAAAATGTTGCAACTAAAAGTGCTTGCTCAAGACATGAAATGTCATTTATTGTCATGGAAACATGGGCATTTAACTGTTATTATACCTTCATATCTTTTACGGGACAACACAAAAGAAACAACACTTTCACACATGTACAGCGTAGATAACAATGTCGCCCTCAAAATAACTCAACACGCCGCCATTAATGTCTAAACCGGTGACAAGTGAATCCAGCTCCAGACCTGATCAGATCCTGATCAGAGTAGCTCCGCCGTTCCTGTTAATCGCTTCAAAAATTTGTTTGAGTGCCTGTTGGGAACATTGCTCCAAGTGGTAAAAGATGGCTTCACCAAGGGTGTCATCAGCGGTCTAGAACTGATGATCAACATTTCTATCCACCGTTTGACGACCCTGCACCACCTGAAGCTCCGGTGTTCCACTGAATGAAAAAGCATCCCAGATCCTGATGGATTGCTTCCACTGTGCCGGGTAGAAAACATCCCAGGTGGATCATTTGGGTCGAGGACCCGTTGTCTGTCTTGAAGGACAGCCAATCAGATCCTCCGGCTCGGTGCAAGTGAAATTTATGGGGGTGTAAAACTTGACTATTTTGTTCAATAATGCTCAGGATCTTTCCAAAAAATGTGTATGACTGTCATAGACCACACTAGCATGTGGTCTTAAACTTTTGATCAGGTGAAAAACATAAAAAAATAATAATAATTACAAGCTCCAAATGTTCTTTTTTTTGTCTCACTCCCCTCTTCTTGCTTTTTAATACTGTCCAAATGTGCAAAGTGCATATTGTAGTAATTTATGAACTGGATCTCACTTGATAAGCACACTTTTAACTGTCAAATCTAGTTACAAACAAACCAAAATACAGTTTAATTGTAGATACCGTACGCGCAAATATACACACCCCTTAAATACATCCATGTTAAATAAAATGACTGACAAAATGTGTAAATGTTTTCTATTTGATCTATTTGATCCAGGAGTACTGTCTGTAACCGCCCTACGCCCCATATCAAACCCTGTGTTTACCTCCGTCACAACTTCCACCAAAAAAACACAACCGGATCCAATTCATGGCGAGGTTTTTGTTTTAATGCGAGCTCAGATGTCTCTTCTTACAGGAAACGCTGTGTCACATTTGTCACAACTCAATTTTAGATGTTTTAAAGGACGAAAGGTGAAGAAAAGTAGCCGTGGATGTCGCCGAACGACTCACTGTCAGAGAGGTTTGAAAGCTCAAGTAAAGAAAATAGCACGATTCCGGCGATATAAATGACATGAAACTGACGTTTAGGGTGTTTTCTTGTCATTTAAGCAAAAAATGTACTGGGAGATGTTTGTTTTCCATGTGGTTTGAGGTCGAAATGGTGAGGAGAAAACACAAAAGAGAGTCCTCCTTTCCGCCGGAGAGCAGAGCGGCGCTGGTGGTTGAGTCTCTACGGTTCTCATGTGCCTTATAAGTCCCGCCTCCTGAATGCCTGACGTTAACTCGTCTCGAGCGACGCACACACAAGACAGCAAAACATGGCAGAGGAAGCACCAGCAGCTGCGGGGCCGTCTAAAGCCCAGGCTAAACCCACAAAGAAGAAGGCGGCGGCGTCCAAGCCGCGAAGCGACGGCCTCAGTCTCCCTAAACTGATCACACAGGTGGTGGCTGAATCCAAAGAGCGCAAGGGAACATCGGTCGCTGCGATCAAGAAGGCTCTGGGAGGCAAAGATGTCGATGTGGTTAAATCCAACAAGCGGATCAACACCGCTCTGGTCAACTTGGTGACGAATGGAGTCCTGCTTCAAACCAAGGGAATCGGCGCTTCTGGGTCATTTAAGGTGGCTAAGAAGGAGTCCGAACCCAAACCCAAGGCAGCTAAGAAGCCTGTCGCCAAGAAGTCGCCAGCCAAGAAGACTGCCGCAAAGAAGGCACCTGCCGCCAAGAAACCTGCCGCTAAGAGCAAAAAAGCCGCCGCCCTCAAGAAAGCCAAGTCTCCAGCTAAGAAGACAAAGGCCAGCGCCGCTAAGAGCCCGAAGAAGCCGAAAGCGGCCGCCAAAAAACCCAAGCCCGCCGCCAAGAAGCCGGCGGCTAAAAAGGCTCCCGCAAAGAAAACTCCCGCCAAGAAGCCAGCGGCCAAGAAGGCTGCACCCAAGAAGTCCAAGAAGTGAATGGACTGACATTCATTCTCATCTTGCTTCAACCAAAGGCTCTTTTAAGAGCCACCACAACATCCACTAAACAGCATTTCCTTCGTGTTGTATTACCATTTCTGTAAAATATATGTGACTATTTCCCATACGTCCCTTAACGTTACACAAGCATACACTCGAGATAAAGTGTATCGTCCTCACTCACATTTGCATTTATAAAACAATATGGCGGCATAAGCGAACTAAGCACATTCTTAGGGCCTCTTCACCACTTAGGTGTCCCCAACTTAAAAGAAGTTTGAGTAGCCTAACCGCTATTCGCGTGAATACGTTTGACAAGCAAATAGCTTCTGTCTATAATAATGGCGACATTGGCTTGAATTATTGCTAAATGTATATTGTCGTTTATAAAGTGGATGTTTTGACATAGTAACGTATTTCGTTTATTTGTGTATAGTATTTGTAAATAGCCTTAGCCGATATTAAAGAGTGTCTTCATTTCGCTCGTGAAAGGCGTTTTCACTTGATTGGTTCCCTCATTTCAAAAATATTCCCTCCACCAGATTGATTGGCTCATTTCAAAACACTGTCCACCAATAGGTTGTCAGTTACAGAGCGCGTGACCATCGCACTCGACCAATCAGCGTCGCCGTGGTGCCACAGCCTCTCTATAAAGCTGCTGCTCCCGGCGTCATTTGTCACATTGCTTCGACTGAATAAGCAAACGCTTAGCCTACGTGAAGATGGCCAGAACAAAGCAAACCGCTCGTAAGTCCACCGGAGGCAAAGCTCCCAGGAAGCAGCTGGCCACCAAGGCTGCCCGCAAGAGTGCACCGGCCACCGGTGGCGTCAAGAAACCTCACCGTTACAGGCCCGGCACCGTGGCCCTGAGAGAGATCCGTCGTTACCAGAAGTCCACCGAGTTGCTGATCCGTAAGCTGCCCTTCCAGCGCCTGGTCAGGGAGATCGCTCAGGACTTCAAAACCGACCTGCGTTTCCAGAGCTCTGCCGTCATGGCGCTGCAGGAGGCCAGCGAGGCTTACCTGGTGGGTCTCTTCGAGGACACCAATCTGTGTGCCATCCACGCCAAGAGAGTCACCATCATGCCCAAAGACATCCAGCTGGCTCGCCGTATTCGCGGAGAGCGTGCTTAAGCGACCCCCGACTTTCATTCAACCAACGGCTCTTTTAAGAGCCACCAAACCCGCATTTGAAGAGCTTTAACCTGTTTTCTTAACTTAATCACATATTGATGGTTATGCAACGCACAATCAAGCAGAAGCACCAATGCATTTACAGTCTCAACTGGCAACCACTGATAGTAAAAATCCCTAACGTGTATCGGCGGAGTTGTCGCATCTTAAGCACTCGTTTGTAGGCACTCAAGGTGGAAAACTATAAAAGCAGGAACTCTTAATTACGGCCCACATCGAATATGAAACAGACTAGCAAACACTTGCCTGGTCTTTATTACACGTATTCTATTCACAAAGTCACAATCACTGTTTTCATATCCTATTAAACCGGCGCCACTTACTTAATGTTATTAAACCTTCCACCCACACAATTCAAAGCTCGATAGACACGTGACACAATCCACCCAATCCCGTTTCAGCGTCAGCACATAGTTATTTGCATAGGCGGCCTTTGAAGAGCTATAACTTTTGCTTTCCTCACATCATCGCACATTCATAAATGCATAAGCATAATAACGTTAATTCAGTATTCACAATGAGGCCATTTCTAACAGACGCACATGTCTATACAGTGTCTCAACCGGCAACCACTGATAGTAAAAATCCCCAACGTGTATCAAGTTGTCACGTCGTATTAAGCACTGGTTCGTAGGTAGTCAACATTAAAAACAATGGCCATTTGTGCACGACTGTACTTTCACTTTAAAAGCAGGGACCCTACTTACTTCCCACGTCGAATATGAAACAGACTACTAAACACTCGCCTGGTCTTTATTACACGTATTCTATTCACAAAGTCACAATCACTGTTTTCTTACCACCCCGTTAAAACGGCGCCACTTACTTAATTTATTGTTAAACCCTCCTCCCACACAATTCAAAGCTCGGTAGACACGTGACACAATCCACCCAATCAAGTTTCAGCGTCAGCACATAAATATTTGCATAGGCGGCCTATAAAGTCATAATTGGGGCCGCACTTCTTCATTCTCCTTTGAACTCTCGCAAAGCAGTAGCCATGCCCGATCCGGTCAAAGCACCCAAGAAAGGCTCTAAGAAAGCCGTCTCCAAAGCCACTAAGACCGGCAAGAAGAAGAGGAGAACCAGGAAGGAAAGCTACGCCATCTACGTCTACAAGGTCCTCAAGCAGGTCCACCCGGACACCGGCATTTCTTCCAAGGCCATGAGCATCATGAACTCCTTCGTGTCCGACATCTTCGAGCGAATCGCCGGGGAGGCTTCTCGCCTGGCGCATTACAACAAGCGCTCCACCATCACCTCCAGGGAGATCCAGACAGCCGTTCGCCTGCTTCTCCCCGGAGAACTGGCCAAACACGCCGTCTCCGAAGGCACCAAAGCCGTGACCAAGTACACCAGCTCCAAGTGAACACTCACTTGGCTACTCAAAGGCCCTTTTCAGGGCCACCCACATCTCCTACTGGGCAATCTTCTACACCCTATTCTTTTTTTCCTCATTTTGTACACTTAACTAATATTAGTGATACAATGACTGGCAATAGTGAATAAATTCAGATGCAGAATATAGCTGCTTCTGCAGCTGCTGTACCAAGCTTGTTGGGCGGAAGACTACACTGACAACTGAGGAAAAACATTGGCTGCTTAATAAATATAAATGATCACTTTATATATTAATATACTATATTACTTCACAAGGGTCACAGGCGTGCTGGAGCCTATCCCAGCTGTCTTAGGGCAAGAAGCGGGGTACACCCTGGACTGGTCGCCAGCCAATCACAGGGCACATATAGACAAACAACCATTTACACTCATATGAAAAATACATGAAAAACTGGTTCTCACCTCTGTTAACAGGATCCTGTTTTTCCCAGACAGGACATGACATCAGACCATGGAGAGCACAAGTCTTGACAGAGGGCCAAAGCACTGCAGGTTATCTCTCCAAACAGTTTCTCCAGCAGGTGATTTAATTGACGAGCTCCTTCCCTCAAAACAAATGAGGGTTAATCATTAAAATCACCTGCTTTAGCGACTGTCTGGAAAGAAAACCTGTAGTGTCTCGGCCCTCCATGGCATGAGTTTGACACAAAACTAGTATTCAGCTTTTAGGCAGCGCCATCTGCTGGCTAAAATATTAACAGTGTAAACAGCTTACTGTGTGACAAGAAGCCCGGGTCTAATATGACAAAACAGTTAACAGTTTACTTTAGGTTTGAGATCATGAAACTGTGATTGTACCACACGCAGCGAAAACTATTGATATTGAATATTGACTTTTAAAAATCTATTTTATATTTTTAAAATAATCTTCTCCTAGTTATAAATTAATCGAATTTTGTCATACAGTTAGCACAGTAGAACGAGAATAGCTTTACTGATGTTCTTTAGAAACATATTTATATTTAGTAAAAAAAAAAGGAAAACGAGGAAAACAACCCTTATACATGGTATTTTTAAAAAATCTCGTTAGCTTGCCTTACTGTGTTGTCGCTCCTCGGAACCGAAGTCCAGCAATTGACACCCAGCGCCACTCCTGGTCAAAAGTATATTGCATCTGAAGTATGAAAATGAATGGAAAATTGTTTCGGGTCAAATCAAATGTAAAAAAATCATTTGTTAACCATAGCAAGTTCAAGAAGTGTCTATGAGAACAAGTAATAAGATTATTTACGCAATCCGTTTCCGTAGTGTAGTGGTTATCACGTTCGCCTAACACGCGAAAGGTCCCCGGTTCGAAACCGGGCGGAAACACTTACTTTTCCACCCTCAACATTTTTATAGTCTTAAATAATATGCTGATTATACCTATTTAGGTTCACGTTACCGAAACTTCTGGACTAGTGAGCAAGGTCCTTAGCGAGATGACTCATCTTCCACTTTATTAGAATGGCTTGCTTTCATCCATGAACCAATGGTGCTTTGTCAACTCCACTGGTATTTGAGGTTACTTAGAAACAGAAAAAAATACGATATATTTGAACGCACTCACCCTTAACAAGGTTGAGACGTGTTAGAAATACTCTGCCAATACTAAAGAGACCAGTGAACGTTGTCCAAAAATCTTTTTTGTGAGCCAAGTTTAAAGAGAGCTAGAATTCTCACTAATAGATGCAATACTAAATGCCACCGTTGCTAACTGTATTCTCTACCATTGCACAGACAATAGTACAGCTGCACTATATTGATATCAACAAAAGCACAGACACTTATCTTGGGATTGACATACACGTCTACAAGTTTGAATGAGATGTTATCTATATTATAAGTAAAATGAGTAGAAGATTGCCCAGTTAGAGATGTGGGTGGCCCTGAAAAGGGCCTTTGAGTAGCCAAGTGAGTGTTCACTTGGAGCTGGTGTACTTGGTCACGGCTTTGGTGCCTTCGGAGACGGCGTGTTTGGCCAGTTCTCCGGGGAGAAGCAGGCGAACGGCTGTCTGGATCTCCCTGGAGGTGATGGTGGAGCGCTTGTTGTAATGCGCCAGGCGAGAAGCCTCCCCGGCGATTCGCTCGAAGATGTCGGACACGAAGGAGTTCATGATGCTCATGGCCTTGGAAGAAATGCCGGTGTCCGGGTGGACCTGCTTGAGGACCTTGTAGACGTAGATGGCGTAGCTTTCCTTCCTGGTTCTCCTCTTCTTCTTGCCGGTTTTGGTGGCTTTGGAGACGGCTTTCTTGGAGCCTTTCTTGGGTGCTTTGACCGGATCGGGCATTGCTGCTGCTTTGTGAGAGTTCAAAGGAGAATGAAGAAGAGCAGCCCCAATGATGAATTTATAGGCCGTCTATGCAAATATATATGTGCTGACGCTAAAACGTGATTGGGTGGATTGTGTCACGTGTCTATCGAGCTTTGAATTGTGTGGGAGGAGGGTTTAACAATAGATTAAGTAAGTGGCGCCGTTTTAATGGGGTGGTATGAAAACAGTGATTGTGACTTTGTGAAAAGAATACGTGTAATAAAGACCAGGCGAGTGTTTAGTAGTCTGTTTCATATTCGACGTGGGAAGTAAGTAGGGTCCCTGCTTTTAAAGTGAAAGTACAGTCGTGCACAAATGGCCATTGTTTTTAATGTTGACTACCTACGAACCAGTGCTTAATACGACATGACAACTTGATACACGTTGGGGATTTTTACTATCAGTGGTTGCCGGTTGAGACACTGTATAGACATGTGCGTCTGTTAGAAATGGCCTCATTGTGAATACTGAATTAACGTTATTATGCTTATGCATTTATGAATGTGCGATGATGTGAGGAAAGCAAAAGTTATAGCTCTTCAAAGGCCGCCTATGCAAATAACTATGTGCTGACGCTGAAACGGGATTGGGTGGATTGTGTCACGTGTCTCCCGAGCTTCTCTTCGTGTGGGAGGAGGGTTTAATAACAGATTAAGTTAATAGTTTTAATAGGGTATGAAAACAGTGATTGTGACTTTGTGAATAGAATAGACCATGCGAGTGTTTGCTAGTCTGTTTCATATTCGATATGGGACGCAATTAAGCCTACAAACGAGTGCCTAAGATACGACAACTTGGCTGATACACGTTAGGGATTTTTACCATCAGTGGTTGCCAGTTGAGACTGTAAACGCACTCGTGCTTCTGTTTGATTGGGAGTATTGAACTAACAGTATTATGCGTTGCATAACCATCAGTATGTGATGATATGAGTAAAACAAAGGTTATGGCTCTTTAAAGGCGGGTTTGGTGGCTCTTAAAAGAGCCGTTGGTTGGATGAAAGTCGGGGGTCGCTTAAGCACGCTCTCCGCGAATACGGCGAGCCAGCTGGATGTCTTTGGGCATGATGGTGACTCTCTTGGCGTGGATGGCACACAGATTGGTGTCCTCGAAGAGACCCACCAGGTAAGCCTCGCTGGCCTCCTGCAGCGCCATGACGGCAGAGCTCTGGAAACGCAGGTCGGTTTTGAAGTCCTGAGCGATCTCCCTGACCAGGCGCTGGAAGGGCAGCTTACGGATCAGCAACTCGGTGGACTTCTGGTAACGACGGATCTCTCTCAGGGCCACGGTGCCGGGCCTGTAACGGTGAGGTTTCTTGACGCCACCGGTGGCCGGTGCACTCTTGCGGGCAGCCTTGGTGGCCAGCTGCTTCCTGGGAGCTTTGCCTCCGGTGGACTTACGAGCGGTTTGCTTTGTTCTGGCCATCTTCACGTAAGACTGAGCGTTTGCTTATTCAGTTGAAGCAATGTGACAAATTACGCCGGGAGCAGCAGCTTTATAGCAGGGCTGTGGCGCCACGGCGACGCTGATTGGTCGAGTGCGAGGGTCACGCGCGCTGTAACTGACAACCTATTGGAGGACAGTGTTTTGAAATGAGCCAATCAACTTTTTGGAGGGAAAATTTTGAAATGAGCGCTCCAATCCCTGGGAATACCGGAAACATTCACAAGACCCGCTTCAATGAAATTATGATGTAGAAATTCTTACTGTTTTACAACACTATATACACAAATAAATAAAATATATACCCAAGTCAAACGTCCAGCATCGAATCAGTACATATTAGCGCTAACATGGTTTTTAGTTGGTACTTTAAAGTAGTCTCTGGATTGTAAACATTGGCTGCCAATGACAGCTAAGCTATCATTTATATATTTAGGTATGGCTATTATTTATGAGACAAAAGCTCGTATGTAATAAAAATAAATGCCTGTATGTATGCATGAGCTTTCATTGTGTATGTACTGTATGTATGCACACATGAGCTTTGTCAATATGTATTCATTATGACGAGACAACCAAAATGGTCACATATTGTAAAGAACATAATATGAGATACCAGAGAGGGAAATGCTCTTAAGTGGATATTGTGGTGGCTCTTAAAAGAGCCTTTGGTTGAAGCAAGATGAGAATGAATGTCATTCCATTCACTTCTTGGACTTCTTGGGTGCAGCCTTCTTAGCTGCAGCTTTTTTGGGCGCTGCCTTCTTAGCTGGAGCTTTCTTAGCAGGAGCCTTTTTGGCAGCTGCCTTCTTGGCTGGAGTCTTGGGCTTCTTTGCGGCGGACTTCGGCCTCGCTGGACTCTTAGCGAGACTGGCCTTTGTCTTCTTCGCAGAGGACCTCACCTTCTTAGGGGTGGTTGTTTTCTTGGGCTTGCTAGCAGGCTTCTTGGCCGCTGGCGCCTTCTTCTTGGTGGGTGTCTTCTTGGCTGCGGGCTTCTTAGCTACCTTTGCCTTGGGCTCACTCTCCTTCTTAGCCACCTTGAAAGAGCCGGAAGCGCCGATGCCTTTAGTCTGAGACAGGACTCCGTTCGTCACCAAGTTGACCAGAGCGGTGTTGATCCGCTTGTTGGATTTAACCACATCGACATCTTTGCCTCCCAGAGCCTTCTTGATCGCAGCAACCGATGTTCCTTTGCGCTCATTGGACTCGGCGACCACCTGGACGATCAGCTTGGGGAGACTGAGGGTGTCCCTTTTGCCTTTAGACGCCGCCGCCGTCTTCTTCTTCTTTGTGGGTTTAGCCTGGGCTTTGGACGGCCCTGCAGCTGCTGGTGCTTCTTCTGCCATGTTCGCTGTCGTCTACACGTCGTTGGAGACTAGTTGTCAACTACACTTCAGGAGGCGGGACTTATAAGGCACATGAGAACCGTAGAGAGTCAACATCAGCTCCGCTCTGCTCTCTGGTGGAAATGCGGGCTTACGTTTGTGTTTTCTCCTCCACATTTTGCCCCTAAACTACACGGAAAACAAACATTTCCCACCACGTTTTTTACTTAAACGGGAAGAAAACCCCCTAAACTTCAGTTCCATGCCGCTTGCATCGCCGAAATCGTGCTACTTTTTTTACTTGAGCCTCCAAACCTCGCTGGCAGTGAGTCGCTCGGCGACATCCACGGCTACTTTTCTTTATCTTTCGTCCTTTAAAACACCTAAAATTGAGTCGAAGTAAATGTGACACAGGCTCTCTTGGTAAAAGAGACGCCTGAGCTTAGGTTAAAACAAAAAACATCACACCAACTGGATGCGTTTGTCTTTTTTTGGTGAAAATCTAGACGGAAGCAAACACAGGGTTTCTCGCGGTGGCTGCGGGCGGTTACACCCTGGCACACATGGATCACCTGTCAAAGATGCATCGTCTTTATCCACACTTTGAACATAAGACGGGTAAAAACATGCTTTTATGAATGAAAATTCACCTCAACTAAAACAACGTTGGGCTGCTGTCCCGTGAATTGGTGGCATGATTTTTGCATTAGCACACTGAATGATTGGATTGTATGCATGTGTTCATTTTAAGCTATAAAAGTAATTTAAATGGCAATTAAAAAGAAAACCCAATAAATTCAAAGTGTTTATTATAAGAGAAGTTTGTATGGTACATGTCAGAAAGACAACTCGAGATCACACTGGACAAAACCACAGGTTAAATGTTAGTCTTGTAACCTCACATGCAAATACTTAATTGAGTGAGGCCCAATGTGCCTATTTTAACTATTTAAATGCACTGACCAATAAATAAGGTGTTATTATCACATATAAATTATTGGTAATCCTCACTGATATTACTGAATCTGTCTTTGAATTAAGCAAGTGTTACATTAACACATCTCATTATGCACCAAACCAGTGCTGAAATGAGTCAAATCCATTCATAAATCTTGACAATTTTAATTAAAAAAAAACAAAAACATTGATAAAGTTCACAGTTTTTAAGACCACACAAACTAGATATGCATGTTATTGTTGTCACCAGAGATCCGGCAGCTCTTTCTGGCAACAAAAAAACATTCTTTATACAGCATTTAAGTCCAAGGAAGCATCATTTAATAAATATAATCATCTTAAAATACAAACACCTCCCAGATGACATCATCACAGATGAACAGCAACCGCTGTGTCATGTCAGTCTTTAGGAAGTCTATTTTCCACATGCTTGTTTTACACACACACTCACAAACACCTGTTGCTCTTACTGCTTACTGCTTTTTCACGGTCTGGTCTTCATGGGTGAGCGTGGAGGCCGGGCCAGCAGGCAGTAGGTTCTGGCCGGTGTTAGAAGACCAGGCCGGTGGGCAAGGCTTGGGGGCGACGCAGCGTGGACTGTGGGTAACGGAGGACAGCGTCTGCTGGCTTCCGTTCAGGAAGGAGGTGGAGTTGTTGGAGCCCTGCTGGCAACGGTAGTTGTAGTAAGCCTGCCAGCCCTGGCGTTTTCGCTTCCAGCGACAGCGGAGGATGCGTATGAAGGCCTGAAGATCAAAACAAGGAGGTCAATTTGGTAGGTTTTTCTGATGGTAACAGTGTCCCGAGTAGTAGCGCCATCCTCAGTTCATTGCTGTCAGTGTATTATTGGACAACAATGCAGTTTTTGTACAAAATATGTGCTGTTCTAATAGTGTAGTGGCAAGAGTACAAACGTAGTACAGCTACTGCAGCGCTAAGGTATTCTTCAGTAGTCAATACTTGTCTGTACTGATAGTTATCTACAGTATTTACCTCCATTTCAGTGAATGTATTATCACCCTGGCTGTTTTCACCCTTTTTTCCAGGTGGTTGTTTTGGATAAAAGGCACCAAAATAGAATGCGGGGGTCAAAGTAGCCACTGTCGTTGTCCGACAAGTACAATCAGATAATTAGACATCACCTCTCTTACCACCTGTGTTACCAGTGTTACCAGTGCTTCCAGTGTTCACACTATTATTCCCCGTTATGCACTTTCAAGGGATCGTACCTGTTTAAACTCACGACTGTAGCAGGGGTAAATGATGGGGTTCAGGCAGCTATTGAAGTATCCCAGCCAGAAAATGACCTTGAAGAAAGTTTCATGAGGACGTAGGTTTCTGTTGAAGGAGCCTAAGCACACAAAACAAAACAGTCAGTTGAAACCATGTATAACTGAGATATATATATATATATATATATATATATATATATATATATATATTGTGGCTTAATAAGTCAGATTGGGGTGCAGGGAAGAGCGCTGACCACCAAGGGGCAGCAGTAGCTATCATCCTCCCTGCTCATCTCCATCCACTTTGGATGTTTGTCTGTGGAGTCTAAGCCATCTGTGACCCCAGGTGAGGTAGGCCATCTTCGTGTTCTCGTGGGATTTCCGAGGATTCGTCTGGGGATTGTGTGAGATGGGGATTCGTATTTGTCCTAGATAACAGATCTCCTGCAAGATGTATTAATCCCCCTGACATGGACTTGTAAGGCCATCCTGTATCGCCGCCTGATATCTCCTGACTATATATGAAGAAGCGGTGTGAACGATAAGAACATCGTGTGGCATCTTCCCATGATGCATCACTGTCATCCGTCCTCCAAGTTTGGCAATTCTTTTCCTCTTTTTTTTTTTTTTCCGTGCAGGATGGTTCTATTTTCGCAGTCTTGTCCTCCATGTAAACATCATCAGTGACCAGGCTCCTCCAGGGGGTTCTTATGCAACAAGCACTATGCTAACAGTAATAGCATGACAGAGGATTCACTCTTTCTAATTTACTTGAAGTCATAAAAGCGATAATGCACATTCTTTTCTTTAATGCTGCTTTTTTTTTTTAATGGTGGAAACTTTAGAGTTTTATTGAGCCTGAAGTGCAGTTTCATGACTCAGCAAAAAAGCTGCAAAGCAGAGCGACTCAGCACTTTAAACTGCGGAGGTCATATCACAGCTAAAGTTCCTGCAGACTGGTTGAAAATGTCAATAACAATAAAGATTTTGCCATCTAGCATCGTATTTGTCACTTTTTTGTAATATTGCATTTTTAGACCTGTGTGGTCTGCTTGGACATTTGAGTGCATGTGGCGAACTTTTAAATGTTTTTTCTACGAGTGCACGTCTAAAATATGCATCACTAAATTGGATTTTTTTTGTTATCATTAAACTCTTTCCCAAAGTGCAGTATGTTTATGTAATGGGAAGCTTATGGCAGTTATATTATCTGAAGTTTTAAATGGTTTCACATTTTAAAAAAAAGGAGTCTGTCTGGGGCCTAAAACAGAACCAGATGTGATCCATTACAGTGGTACTTTTAACATTTGAACGCCCGGCAGCAGTGCGTTGTCAATTTGTCCTGTGGGCAGATTGTTGCGTGTACAATGGAACTTGGTTAGCGGCATTAATTTATTCCAAAAGGTCTGACCGAAACGTTAACACAAAGCATGTTTTTATAGTTTGACATGAAGAAAACGATTTGAAATGAAAAATTGTGGCGAAAATTTGCAACATTAACCGAACAAAATGCTAACCGGGGCGGATGCTAACCAAGGTTCTACTGTATTTTGCATAATAGAACTCATATTTTAGTACATATTGGTCATTTTAGTCAAGATTGTCCTTGTTTTTTTCCATATTTCATCTTACTTTTGCAGTGTGTACACTTAATAAAGATAACGATGGCGACACTTTGACACAGGAACGGATTAATTCAATTCCCATTATTTTCCCATGGGAAAATTTTCTTTAAAATCCAAACGCTGATAACATTTACTGTATCATGGCCTTACATGCTGACGTTAGCCCCCAGGGATCAGAATCGACTAGATACTGATAAGATGAGATGTAAGCACATACTGATAGGAAGAATCAAGAAGAACGGCAACCAGCACAAGATGAACATCCCCACCACCACGCCGAGCGTCTTGGCTGCCTTCTTCTCCCGGGAGAACTTGAGCAGCTTGACGGTCAGTGTGCTGCGGCCGGCCGACGACGCCCCTCCACCTTTGGAGGGAGCACACATGTCCTGGATCTGCTGGTTCCTGCAGTGGATCCTGAGGGTGAGCTCATTGGAGTCCTGCTGATGCTCTTTCATCACACCGGCCTCCAGGTTCTTGGTGGTGCGCTTGGCCACCACATAGACGCGGCAATACATGGCCAGGATGACGGCCAGAGGGATGTAGAAGGAGCCCAGTGAGGAAAAGAGGGCGTAGAACGGCTCCTCGGTGATTACGCACTCTGTGTCATCCTGCAGGAGGGAGTGTGCAAAACGAGCACATGTTTTGAATCAACATGTTTGTTTTAGCGTGTTTAGCATGAAGGAAACCGCCTACCTGAGAAGGTGGCTGCTTCCATCCAAGCAGAGGACCGATGGAGATAACAATAGCCAGGATCCAGACACCCAACATGGCAAGCAGCGCCCGTTTCTCTGTCACAATCACTGGGTATTGCAGTGGGTATCGAACACCAATGTAGCGGTCGATGGAGATGACGCACAGTGACATGATGGACGCTGTACAGCACAGGACGTCCACCGCCGCCCAAATGTCGCAAAAGATCCGGCCAAAGACCCAGTAATCCAGAACCTGCACACATCGGCCATAGGTCAGTCTTTTCTCCATTAGTTTGGCTCGTTTCTATAAACAGACATTAAATTCTCACCTGCAAATGCTTAGAAAAACACTTCAAAACACATCAGTGGTACTAAAATGCATCATCCCTTCATCAAATTTAATGTTTTACCATGGCAGCGGATCATTGAAATATCCCTCGGGAAAACCTGGGTTCAATTCTCCGCTCTGTGTGAGGTTTCCATGTTCTCCCCATCTGTGTGGGTTCTCCCCAGGTACTCCGGTTTCCTCCCACATTCCAAAAACATGCTAGGTTAATTCACTCCACTCCAAATGAATGTGAGTGTGAATGGTTGTTTGTCTATATGTGCCCTGTGATTGGCTAGCGACCAGTCCAGGGAGTACCCTGCCTCTTGCTCAAAGTCAGCTGGGATAGGACAATTAACCCTTGTATTATGTTACGGGTCAATTTGACCTGTTTCAGTTTTTGTGTTGACCAAAGTACTGGTTATCCTTTCTTTTTCTTCATGAAATTTGACTTTTCCTCATCTAGGGTCATGAACTGGTGTGTAAAATTTGGACACTTTGACGTGTCGTGGTATGTCCGTGCTGAGTTTGTATACAAAGATGATGTTGCGGGTCATTTTGACCCGGACGCTTTAATGTGGGTATAGCGCTGTTCAGATAAAGGTGTAAAGAAACGGAAAAGATGCCAGGTCTGTCCCTTCCGAAGGGACAGTAAGACCAGTACCTCTTGCAATGCAAGAATTACATCTGCAAAAAGCATATAGTTACATTCTGTCCATCATGTGGAGAACACTGAAACTGTTGAACATTGAAAATCTGAGAAAATGGGGCAAGTTAAATGGGAAAAAAAGTGTTTGTGAAGAGGGGAAAAACTTTAACTAAATAGTGTTGGTATTAAAAATGTATTGTATGTCTCTTTTCTAAATGCTTATATGATCTAAAATAAAGTTGTTATTGGTTAACCTGATTTTTTGACTGTTTTGAGTGGATTTACACAGTATGGGTCACAATGACCCCAGCAACATAATCAATGTAATTTTTTTTTTCAACATAATACAAGGGTTAAACAGACTACACAAAGCTAAGGTGTCTAAGCTAAGCTAATGTTTACTTCAACTAACCTAGCATACATCAGCTAACATTGGGCTGACTTTCTTTTTTGACACCCCCTTTATACAGTGAATGTTAATGTTATTACTAGAAATAGGTAATGAAACGGTCACACTGAAAATTAGCATGAAATTTCAATCTTATTGCTCATCTGAAGAATCAGAAGCTTAATGCCTAAAATATGATCCTACCACCTTTGTTTGGGCATATTCCAAAGCGAGACTTTCTCTTCGTCACTCTCTCATACGGCTACAACTGGCGAAGAACACTTGCATGTACAGTCTCTCCCATCTGGGCCACTCAAGCTCTCAGCTCCTTCAGAGTGGTCGTGGGCGTCTTGGTTTCCTCACTCTTCTTGCCCGAGCACCCATCTTGTGAGGATAGCCAGCTCGAGACAGATTTAGAAATGTGCTTCTTTTTGTCTTCATGTCACAAATGTAACATGAATACTGATGAGCCAAGAAGAGACTGTGCTTCTCAAACCAGACATTTGACACACATTAACTTTCGGGTGATGTCCATTTCACTAACTGTGACATTTCAGACATCACCTAGCTAAACTTTAGCATCAAAACAGCCAGGAAAGTCGTAAGTGTTTGCCAACACCTCAGTAAGAAAAGCAGCCATTGGCTGATCTCGATGGCATTGGCTTATTTACATATCATTTACATATGACGTAACAGAAGCTGTTCCCTCACAATAAAGTGAGTAAAAAACACTTTAGTTACGTAAAAAAATACAAATAAATTTGTTCCTTGGTTTGTTCATTTACAATTTGCCATCACTTCATCAAAACTAAATATTTGTTATATTTTAATTCTTTACCTCAATACTTCTAGACTTCCTTCTTAGCCTGGTAGTAAATGTATAGTAAATATATTAACTTTACAGCCATCACTTACCTCCTGAGTGGCTGACACAGGCAGCACGGTGGTGCTGAGCAGCAGGTCCGCGATGGCCAGGTTTATGATGAAGTAGTTGGTGGGGATCCGCAGGTGTCGGTTACACACCACCGACAGGATAACCAGCAAGTTTCCCACTATAGCGAATGTGATGAACGAGGCCAGAACCATTCCCACCGGCACCGCCCGGCTCAGGTCCAGCGGGGCGGCGCCGGGTTTGCCGCGATAGGGGGACGTGTCGGTACGGTTCGACGTGGAGTTTGAGTCCGTGAGAGACGCCTGAATTCCGGTAATAGCATCCGCGGTGGAGGCGTTCGTCCACAGGCTCATGGTGCATTGAGCTCCGCCTGGTCGGTCAGTAAAAATGTCCAAATCTAACAAAAAAAAAGTGTAAACTGTGTTACGCTTGTGAAACAGAAAAAAAATGTAAAAATGTGTTTTATTCCCTCAAAAATATGAGCAGATAAGTGACAAATCCTCTTATTTTGGTGTTATATCCATAAAAGAAGCACTCTTGTGAGATGGTTTGTTGATTATACTGCAGCAGCAAGTGGATGTTCCTGTCCCTTTCTCCGGACAATCAGTCAACCTCCTCGCCGGCTGTTGGAGCTCCTCCTCGGCCCAAACTGCTCATTCAGTGGCGGGTCACTGAGCCTTGTGTCCTTTTATGGTCCAAAGTGTTTTAATGTGGGAAAGTTCCAGAGGAGAGATGGGTGAAAAAAGACAAAGACTGAGAGACAACCTGCAGCATCCTTCTCTCCAGTGTGCATGTTCGAAGAGACATTTGCATTAGGTTTAACCCTTTTGCTTACACATCCCGTGTTCTCCATTAATAATCATCAATCTCCCATAGGAAATAATGGAAATTGAAATAGTCTGTTCCAGAGTCAAACCATCACCATGTTAAACAGTTTATTCACCGCACATGGCACATTTTATTAAGTAATAACATGGGAAACGCTCTATAATTAATAAGCATCAAAACAAAAAAAATGTGTAAAATTTATGGTTACTACTGAGCAGCCTGGACAGAGATGCCGAAACTGCTTGAGCTTTCATTGTGGCCACAGTTTAACTATTTCTATTGCCATTATTTCCTACAGGAACAGGTTGTTTCCAAACCCAGCTAAGAATATCAGTCATATTTAAACATCTTGCATCATAAGTCTTTTGAGACTTAATCTGTACTTAATGTTCCTTTTTGTGTCATTCTCCATCGTCATTATTGATCAAAAAGAAGGTGGGTTGACAGGTATGGCCGGTTTTGCTAGCTCACCAAAGCAATGCAGTCTGACATTTTGAGAGTCCATGATTTCTCTTATGGATGACAATTGCTTCCTCCAATCGGCATTTGGCGCAAGGAGCCATCTTTACTATAGTGAAGTCAGCAGCAGGTTCAGCTTGGCTAATCGTCACCCCCGCGGTGGTGTTTACTTTTAGTTTACCCCTCAGAGTGTGTTCGCTGATAGCAGCTCGCCCCTCATTTATCAAACGCGTCATAAAGAACCTCAAGGTGCTTCTGCCTGTTTGATAAAAATGCCAAAACACACTACCAGGAAATGTCGCTCAGTGTGTGTGTGTGTGTGCATATGTGTTTGTTCACCTATTTAATGCCATAGGCCAAAGAAAACACTTTAGATGCAGCTCAACTTTCCAGCTGCGGACAGAACTTATCATCATAATTGAATATATTTTTCATGCATCACTTTCACTATAGGCACACCTGTACATTCCAATGAGATTTAGTACAACAATCAATCATTAAGGGGTTGTGCTTTGCAGCGGCAAAGCTCACCCCAAACACATTATCTTATTACAGGTACATTTTTTACCATTGAATTTAATTATCAGACGCAGGGTTACCTAATGTTATATTGTACATACATCACACCAAAAACCGGTTAGAGAAAAAGAATCCAAGCATGTGAGTCATCTGTATCGGCATGTTCCCATGACTGTGTTCCTGTGGTAACACCTTTGAATTAATGCAATTATTTATGCAGCTTATAGTTGCTGTTGATGTTTAATAGGTAGCTGATTCATCATCAAATATTTGCATAAATTATAAACAAAAAAATGACTATTCTGTTGATACATCTCAAAGTAGTCAAGTGAATGATCGGGAAAAATACTGATATCATATTTTTTTGCTGATACCAAGCATAATCTTTGTCCGTCACTCAGACTTTTTGTAATTTCTTTTGCAGTGCTTTTGTACTTATCTGGTTTGTGTTTTCCTCTGTCGCTTTTAATATAAGTCAGATCAAATAAACCATTAATGCAATGAAGATACCGTAATGCATGTATTCCTTCAACAGTTCCATCCATGTGGTGGAAAGTATGAACTGCACGTAGGTCAGAATTCTCACTCCAGCGAATCATCATTGGCAACATTCACACCTTACCGCCCACTTTTGACAAACAGTTGACAAATGACAAAACTAGAGGCAAGATACATGGGCCAAACATAGCAAAGTGAATGTGGCCCACTTCCCAATGACTTTTGTAGCTCCGGTTCCCAATGAGTTCTAGAGCTGCGGGTCCCGGATCACCAAAATATAAAATCGTTCGCCAGTCTGAGTGCATGTGCCGATTTTGGTGAGATTCGGTGCACTTTTAGTACCCCTAACCAACGATCGAAACGGGACAGGATAGTTACAACATTCATTCATTTTGTACCGCTTATCCTCATAAGGGTCGCGGTCATGCTGGAACCTATCCCAGTTGTCTTCGGGCGAGAGGCGGTGGACTGGTCGCCAACCAATCACAGGGCACATATAGACAAACAACCATTCACACTCACATTCATACCTATGGATAATTTGGAGTCGCTAATTAACCTAGCATGTTTTTGGAATGTGGGAGGAAACCGGAGCACCCGGAGAAAACCCACACAGAGATGGCTGAGGGTGGAATTGAAATCGGGTCTCCGAGCTGTGAGGCCTGCGTGGTAACCACTCGACCACCGTGCAGCCTAATTACAAGGACCCAAATAAATACATATAAATATATAAAAAGTAATATCTGCTATGTTTAAGAAATGATCTAATGATGATGGTGCAGTGGGTTTTTCAATTCATCTCATGGTGTTGATGGACACTTTCACCTTTTGAGGTCCAGCGTTCAGTTATGGATTCAGTTATTTATTTTTTATGGGGCTGGAAGTTACAAGAGAGCAACCTGAGAGAACAGACTGGCTTGCACACACACACACACACACACACACACACACACACACACACACAAATACAGAGCTTTTACAGCTTTATTCTGTTTACGTTTGAAGCCATTAACGAATGTTTGTTACAGCAAAGTGGAGTACAAAGTTGCCATTTCCACCGGGCAGATCGTCTTGTCGGAGGTGACGTCCCTTACATGTGTCTCCGCGGTGACCTTTAACCTGGCGGAGAGGCACGGATGAATCTTGCTTCCATAGAAGGAGCAGCGGCGGAGGGACGATCCGTTTGGGGGTTTTGATTGAGACAAAGTAATTTAAACATACGAGGCGGGGATCTTTGGCGCTCACGTGAGGATGACTTTAAAAAAAAAAAAAAAAAAAAAGAAGTCAACACATTCCACAGAATATGGAATGAACATTAAAACGTCAGCGCCGTGACCTCGGCTTATTAACGGCGGGGAGGCATAAACATGGCAGCATGTCACCGAAAATTTCAGCCATGCATTCCAGAAAATTTTGCAAAAATAACGCTGCCTGTCTGACATGAGAGACTCAGAAACATTCATCAGGACATTCCTCCTTTTATTAGCTTGTGAGAGTGGACTTTTTTCTCTTTTTCTACCCTTACAGATGCATTTCTGTAAGTAAAATAACTGCCAAATATTGACTGCTCATTTTTTGGACATCTGGTGGGCAACATGCAAGTTGCGGGCCGTTATAGGGTCAGAGATGGTGTCTCCCAGAACCCCTATTGTGCACATTCATTCATTCATTTTCTACTGCTTTTTCCTCACGAGGGTCGCTGGGGGTGCTGGAGCCTATCCCAGCTGTCTTCGGGCGAGAGGCGGTGGTACACCCTGGACTGATCACCAGCCAATCACAGGGCACATATAGACAAACAACCATTCACACTCACATTCATACCTATGGACAATTTGGAGTCGCTAATTAACCTAGCATGTTTTTGGAATGTGGGAGGAAACCGGAGTACCCGGAGAAAACCCACGCATGCACGGGGAGAACATGCAAACTCCACACAGAGATGGCCGAGGGTGGTACATTATAATAATACTAATACTATAATAATACTACATAATAATAATACATTAAGAGTTTTCGCGGGGACCTTGAAATCCCAAGAAATGCAGCTGAATAGGTGCAGATACTGGAAGAACCAGAAAGCCAGACAAACAACCATTCACATTCATTGGAGTCGCCAATTAATTTAGCATGTTTTTGGAATGTGCGAGGAAACCGGAGTACCCGGAGAAAACCCACGCTTGCACGGGGAGAATATGCAAACTCCACACATAGCCGAGGGTGGAATTGAACCCTGGTCTCCTAGCTGTGAGGTCTGCGTGCTAACCACTAGCTGTGCACATTATTCAACATAATAGCTGCCATATTTCACATACAACAACTTAGCATTAAGGAGTAGGACAGGAGGACCCAAACGTTGACGGACAGAGCTCCGTTGCTTTATATTAAGATGTGTAGCGAAGCCTGTTTGTTTTATGATTCTGACCTCTGAAGTGGTGTGCATACGCAGGGAGTGAGTCAGAGACGGAATGTCCTCGAGGAAGACGTTTTTTCTTCATGATGTCATGAAACTCTGGAATTTCAAATGCAAAAAGTGAAGCAAATAAGTGAGGGAGATGATAGATTTTTCTCACGGCTAGTACTCAAAAGCAGGCTCCAGGGACACGTACGATGTTAAAGCGTCATTTAAAAGTCAATGATGTGTCATGTGGGATTTTTAAACCCAAAACAGTTCTATTTTTGGAATAAAACATGGAGAAAAAAAAAATACCACCAAATTTGGAGATACCTGTGTTCAGCACCTCGCGACTACAATTTTTCATAGCACACTCTCACTCCTTCTACTCACCCAGCAGAGACGCCTAAGCCTAAGTTCTTGGATAAACTCCCCTGCGAAAGTTATTTGTTGTGTTTTTTCCCTCACGGGGGCAGTTTATCTTCCTCCGTCCCAGCTGGAGCTGAGTTATGGCGGCAAGTAGCGGCCGCTCGGGCAGCTGGTGGGAGTTTGACCGCTGATGGATGGAAGCTGAGGATGAGAGCGAATGAGGTGAAAGGAGGAGTTTTTCTGCACAAAATTGTTTTAGGCTGACGAGAAGAAGTGTGATGACCGCTTCCATAAAAGCATCGGAGATAAATGATCCATGATTGCGAGGTCACCGCGGTTCATTCGTGTTTGAGTGTAAGGGGCATGTCAACGGGACGTCATGAGATGGCACATAAATAGCCAGGCGCTATTAGGCGGCCATTGAGTGCCGTCTGCTTACGTAATTGCACAGCCTGGTGGAATGACAAGTTACAGATAATGAATCCACCGTTTTAGAAAGAACCACTGAAACAATCCTGGGAAATATGAAGAAGCCACGGACGCTTGCTGTTTTTATTGTCGGGATAGCGGTTGCAGCTATTTTAATATTGTGTGTATATTATATGAGGATCAACCCCGCATTTCCCACATTACTACTAACCTTAATTCATTCATTCATTTTCTACCGCTTTTTCCTCACAAGGGTCGCAGGAGGTGCTGGAGCCTATCCCAGCTGTCTTGGAGCGAGAGGCGGGGTACACCCTGGACTGGTCGCCAGCCAATCACAGTGCACATATAGACAAACAACCATTCACACTCACATTCATACCTATGGACAATTTGGAGTCGCCAATTAACCTAGCATGTTTTTGGAATGTGGGAGGAAACCGGAGTACCCGGAGAAAACCCACGCATGCACGGGGAGAACATGCAAACTCCACACAGGTGGAATTGAACCCTGGTCTCCTAGCTGTGAGGTCTGCGCGCTAACCACTTGTCCACCGTGCAGCTTAATTTACATTCATTCAGTCATTCATTTTATACCGCTTTTTTTTCCTCACGAGGGTCGCCGGGGTGCTGGAGCCTATCCCAGCTGTCTTCAGGCAAGAGGCGGGTACACCCTGGACTGGTGGCCAGCCAATCACAGGGCACATATAGACAAACAACCATTCACACTCACATTCATACCTATGGACAATTTGGAGTCGCCAATTAACCTAGCATGTTTTTGGAATGTGGGAGGAAACCGGAGAACACGCAAACTCCACATAGAGATGCCCGAGGGTGGAATTGAACCCTGGTCTCCTAGCTGTGAGGTCTGCACGCTAACCACTTGACCATGGTGCAGCTTAATTTACATTAATTCATTCATTCATTTTCTACCGCTTTTTCCTCACGCGGGTTGCAAGGGTGCTGGAGCCTATCCCAGCTGTCTTCGGGCAAGAGGCGGGGTACACCCTGGACTGGTGGCCAGCCAATCACAGGGCACATATAGACAAACAACCATTCACACTCACATTCATACCTATGGACAATTTGGAGTCGCTAATTAACCTGGCATGTTTTTGGAATGTGGGAGGAAACCGGAGAACATGTAAACTCCACATAGAGATAGCCGAGGGTGGAATTGAACCCTGGTCTCCTAGCTGTGAGGTCTGCACGCTAACCACTTGACCATGGTGCAGCTTAATTTACATGAATTCATTCATTCATTTTCTACCGCTTTTTTCTCACGCGGGTTGCAAGGGTGCTGGAGCCTATCCCAGCTGTCTTCGGGCAAGAGGCGGGGTACACCCTGGAGGACTGGTCGCCAGCCAATCACAGGGCACATATAGACAAACAACCATTCACACTCACATTCATACCTATGGACAATTTGGAGTCGCTAATTAACCTAGCATGTTTTTGGAATGTGGGAGGAAACCGGAGAACATGCAAACTCCACATAGAGATAGCCGAGGGTGGAATTGAACCCTGGTCTCCTAGCTGTGAGGTCTGCACGCTAACCACTTTTCCACTGTGCAGCTTAATTTACATTCAATTTAAAAAAAAATATTTCAGGCTTGGTAATATATGGAGGCAGGCAAAAATGATGAAGTTAATTTTTATGTATTATGTGATTCATGAATGTATTTATTATTCAATTTCAAAATCACATTCATGACAGTCAAACTGCAACACATATGAATCTCATCTATAACGTGTTGATGTGTGTTTTACACCCAAGCACTGCGTCTAGTGGAGGAGTTATGTCTCCGAGCAGGGCTAGAACCAATTTAGTCACTGATTACATAAAAGTGACGCTGTGAGGAATCCAGCAATAGTTCACCTGCCTCTGCAGTTCAGAACGTGACCCGACTCCACACACACACACACACACACACACAAAAGGGAGGAATTGACTTTACTCGCTAACTGAGCCGTAACACAATAACAGCCCGGGAATGTATTTTTAAAACCGATGGACAATTTATTTGATCAGACTGACTCTTTTAGGTTGAGTTGTGATGATTATAATAATGGTGATGATGAGCAGCAGGTGGAGGAGGTCGAATGAAAGAAAGAATGAAGTCCAGCTGGAGTCTGACTGACTGTCATGATTGAACAACAGGACGTAGCCGTGGGCTTGTTTTTCTGCAAAAGATGGCACATACCATATACACAGCATCGACTAGCCTTCTGTCTCCTCCGAGAAGCAATGACATGAAGAAAAAAAAACGTGTCAACGGCACAAGGAAAAGCAACACATGGATTGCGTTACATTTACTGAGTCAGCTTTGTTAGACCTGGAACCTGCTGTGTTATTTTTTTTTTGGAATGCGCCATTTACTTTTCATGTAAAGTGCTTGAAAATCCCTGCCTGTAAAACGTTAACCATCAGTGTGTTTTTTTTTTTCTACCTGCCTCAAAGTCCAGCATATTGTATGTCCATCTATCCATTTTCCACACGGGTATGCTGGAGCCTATCCCAGCTGTCTTTATTTAACATGAATGTATTTAAGGGGTGTGTATATTTGCACGTACGGTATCTACAATCAAAATGTATTTTGGTTTGTTTGTAACTAGATTTGACAATTAAAGTGTGCTTATCAAGTGAGATCCAGTTCATAAATTACTACAATATGCACTTTGCACATTTGGACAATATGCAAAAGCAAGAAGAAGGGAGTGAGACAAAAAAAAAGAAAATTTGGAGCTTGTAATTATTCATTCAATCATTCATTTTATACTGATTTTTCCTCACGAGGGTCGCGGGGGTGCTGGAGCCTATCCCAGCTGTCTTCGAGCGAGAGGCGGGGTACACCCTGGACTGGTCGCCAGCCAATCACAGGGCACATATAGACAAACAACCATTCACACTCACATTCATACCTATGGACAATTTGGAGTCGCAAATTAACCTAGCATGTTTTTTGGGAGGAAACTGGAGTACCCGGAGAAAACCCACGCATGCACGGGGAGAACATGCAAACTCCACACAGAGATGGCCGAGGGTGGAATTGAACCCTGGTCTCCTAGCTGTGAGGTCTGCGCGCTAACCACTAGTACAAACGCCAAACTTTACCTCCAGAACAACAGGCTTTAATTATCTCACAATAATCCCTAATAAATAAACGCGAGCTACTGTGTCTGCAGTAACCCCATGCAAGCTGAAACTCACTTCCTGTCCACCTGCTACTCAGCTCCCCAAGTGAACATATTTATTATTTAAGTCTTATTTATGCCTTTAATCGCTAATAATCTTATTATGTCAGCTATATTGGGTAATATGAGTGTAAATGTGATTATAGGGGTGTTATGTCATATCTAGAGGGCTCTTGAAGGTTGTCAACCTGTTTTTATGCTCTAACTAGGAAAATATTTCATTTCGAAATAATTCACAGGAATTAATTTAAGTAAATAAATCGAACCCAGGTCTTCCTGATCTCCTGATTATCTTCCAACAGTTTTCACGTCTTGTCAAAGCATCTTCCTGCTGGAAAATGTTGAGTTGACTTGTGAGGCTTGTGCTGGACCTATAAATGCATCAAGTTTCCATTTAAAAAATGAATTATTTAGGGGGGAAAATCTGCAAATAAGCAAGGGATGTACTGTACTGCACAAATAACAGTGCACTGAACCTGGGGGAGGGGGGGCAATTGTAGCCTGCAGCATATGTTTTTTGACCTAAAGCATCCTTTGATTTTTCTGTACTCAGCCCCCAGCGGAAAAAATTTGGACATCAGAATGTTCTGACTTCCTTACTAATTAAAAGTGTCTCACTTTGCCGTGTACTTGATGTTCTTCTTTTATTATTCATCATACCGCGCTGAACAGTCAGTACAGTGCAGTCCATTTCTGCCTTTATCGCTTCCATTTTATTGCTCCTCTTTGGTATTACTGGTACCCTCGTGGCATCGCCATTAGAAACAATAACAAATGTCCCTCCTTGCGCCATTCACACATGCCTGTTTCCATGGCATCCACTGATATAAAACTTGTCCTCTGTCTGTCCTCCTCCATTTATCTGCCTCCTGTTCTCCCTCTAACCACCATCTGCCATCCCTTCTTCTTGTCTCTTTATTAGGATACCATGTCGCATCCACTTCAGCCCAAATTAGCATCCCCGCTAACAACATGGCGGGCCACGCACACCTGCTGGCACTGCTAACGGTGTAATGCTAATTACACGGGGGCGGGCGGGCGGACAAAAGAGCAGAAGTGCACTTGTTAACGCTGAGTGTTTCCTGCCAACAGCGACGCTGATCAGTATTCAGCTCATCAACATGATGCGAGGCACTCAACAACACTCCCAAATGATCATCCAAGAGATCTTATCACTTTTGCATAAAAAACTTCATTACTCACTATTAAATTTGCTCTGAGGATGGGGCAAAGTCATGAAAATAGGATTTAGTAGTCATTTAAGATTCACAGCATGTACAGCGGTGGCAAAAAGTGTTTGCCCCGCTTCCTGATTTGTCACACTTACATTTTCATTCATTCACCTTCGGGCGAGAGGCGGGGTATACCCTGGACTGGTCGCCAGCCAATCACAGGGCACATATGTATAGACAAACAACCATTCACACTCACATTCATACCTATGGACAATTTGGAGTCGCTAATTAACCTAGCATGTTTTTGGAGAAAACCGGAGTACCCGGACAAAACCCACGTGTGCACGGGAGAACATGCAAACTCCACACAGAGATGCCCGAGGGTGGAATCGAACTTGCTGTGAGGCCTAACCACTCGAACACTGTGCAGCCCACTTAAATATTTCAGCTCAACAAGTTTAAATATTAGTAAATGGTCCTGTGTGGAAAAAGTGATTTTACAGCCAAAACAAAATGACCACAAGAACGCGAGAAACGATTCCATGAGGTCACAAAAGACCCCACAACAACATCCTTCAACTTCAAGCTCCCACCCCATTGCACCCCACCCCATCGTCTCAAAACATGATCTCGGAGAAAATACTCTGCGGTCTGACAAGAGAAAACTTGTGTGTCCCATTACATGTGGTGTAAAAGTAGCGCTACATTTCGTACTAATGGAAAAATATTGTGGTGGTAGTGTGATAGTCTGGGGTTGTTTTGCTGCTTCAGGACCTGGAAGATTTGCAGCGATAAATGATCTGTCTACCCAAAAATCCTGAAGGAGAATGTCCATCTGAATCCCATTGAAATGTTGTGGTATGACCTCCAAAGAGGAGTCGGTCGAACAACAATGGCTTTTTAACATTTTTTGCTAAGGGTGGCCCAACCAGTTATTAGGTTTGGTTACTTTTTATTATTATTATTTTATTATTATTTATTAGGTTACTTTTTCCATGCGGGGCCTTCACTGTCAAACAAGATCCATGCATTCTTCTGCCTTCAATTTACATGATTATGGTTCTTGTTCACAGTGAGATTAAGCTGTACTGTTTTTATCATTTTGTCCCCCTCATAGAGCTAAATATATACAAACATATGTCAAATGTAACAATAAACCTTCATCACAACCTCTGTTGTCGAGCCGCTGATGGAACGGCATACGTGCGGGCATCGATCACCTCTTCCTCAGCGGGGGCTTTGTTCCTCCTTGTCGCTGATGTTTATTTTTCTGGCTGATGTCATGGCAGCGACATCATGTTCTGTGACACAAATTAGGCTAGAGTGTTGTTTTGTATTCACCAACACAGACACACACCCACAGACGCACACGGATTTCCTGGAGGCTTTAACCTAAATTGTGTATATTTATGTCACTTTTATTGAATGCTCAACATGAATGTTCCTAAAGAGGAATGGTGAGTTGAACGCATTCCTTTCTATTTGATTTGTTTTTCATATTCTTCTCACCAGCGAACCAGTTCAGACTCAATCACGGGCACTGGTTGCAAGCCGGTAAACTCAAACCGCTCCTTACAACAAACTAATGTTAGCCACTTTGGTCACTAGGTGGCAGTAACACAAAACCTTGAGATATTACCTTACACCAGGGGTCTCAAACTCAATTTACCTGGGGGGCACTGGAGCTAGGGTCTGATAAAACATTCCACTGTTCTCAAATATCTTACTTTTTATTTTTCTACACAAAATAAGATGAAAAATAAATAAACAAATCAAGAATAAAGACAATCAATCAATCAGTAATAAATAAATAAATATAATAATAAAACGGCAAATAATAAAAACTTAAGAAACCACATATAGTTGGTGGGTAGACAAATGATTTTTTTCAGATTAAAATGAACAAAGCATTATTAGAGCCCTGTAGACATGACAAAACACGACTATAGTCACATTTATACTCTTTTTATTTACAACATATTGCGCAACTGCAGGGTCTTGAGACACATGCTAACTCGCAAACTAGAGAGCTAGCGACCTAAACGGTAGCCTTCAAGTTATTTCCTTTAAACTTAAATAGCCAAAAACTTACCACTTCCACACTGATAGGGAGGATAACTATTAACAGTTATTTAACCTTTAACATGAACATTAATCAAACGTAATAATTTTTTCTGGGTACATGATACCATACAGCATCCATATCAAACTTGCGCATTAAACTTTCATATCAAGGCAGGGGCATCAAACTAGTGTCCTGCGGGCCACATTTGCGTGTTTGAGACCCCTGCCTTACACTATATCACCATAACAATGCATTACAGAGTGAAAAGAAGATCTCCTCCCATTCAATGTGGAAGTGGTAAGTTTTTCGCTTCTTTAATGTAGAATAAATAAATTCGAAGCAAACTGCTTTGCTAGCTAGCGGCCACCCGGAGTCCCTGCATCACTTGTGTTTCAATGTGGTGCAAACTATGAATAACCGGTGTGAAAATATTGCTATAGGGGTGCTTATTTCATGCCTAAAGGGCTCTAATAATGTATTCTGTATTTAGAAAGTCATAAAGAGGTTGCTATGCTTTAACTACAAAAGTAGTTCATTTATTAATATTCAATTCTATACACGGCAGAAAAACAAACAGTCCGCTTGAATAAGCAAAGCAGTATTTGCATTTCCAATTTAAGAAATCTAATTAGACAGGAATGGAGCCCAACATGAGAATAGCAGACCTTCCACCTCTCAAATGTTTTCACAGTAGCTCTGGATGATAATTAAGTAAAGCCAGGAGAAACGAAAGCGACTTTTCATGACATCTCTGCCACTGAAATGTTTTTTTTTTTTTACTTGGTTTGGCAACAGAACCAGTTTCTAAAAATATGAGATTGAATGGAAAAGGGAAGTAGCAACACGGAGTCGTCTTCTTGGTTCTTCCTGCAGTCCGGTCGTCTGTCTCTGTCATGGAAAGACATCAGTGAAGATGCTGCTGCTCCGTCTGTATGTCTTTACCTGTGCTGCTGTCATCACAGGTGAGTCCAACCTAAAAAGGTACATTTAGGAGGCATCTGATTCATCCAATAGGTGGTTTGAAATAGGTTTGAAATAGACTGCAAATGAAATGGTTTTGGCTATAGCTTTCATTTAATTTCATTATTTGTTTTTTACTTTCCCATATTTACTATATATTCCCCATGGCAATTCATATTTTATGTTGTTTACTTAAGTATTTTTAAATCATTTAAATTCTATTATTAATAGTAGCAGTAGCAGTATTCCAATCCAATTTAATCAACTTTATTTCTATAACACATTTTACAAACAAGGAGTGCTGCACAACTTAGTAAGGACAATAAATAGTAAAACCTCCACTACTACAACAAAAAAAAGCTGTCCAATAAAAACACAGTCATCCATCTTTGAATTCTGTGCCGTCACTCTATATTGTTTTTTCAAAAATACATTAAAAATAACCTATTATGTTCATTTTCATTGAGGTGTGGACTCTTATAGAGCTGCTATACACAATAACCCGCACGGAAAGCTTTCTAGAGCTTCCAGAATCTGCACCTATTTCAGCTGTATTTCCACAACAATCTGTTTTAATTCATACTTCCAGCCACACCCACTCCACTGTGATTGGTCACACTCCTAAAAAGCTGCAGATAACTTCCAGACTACTGCTGAACCCACTTTTATGAATTTCTTGTAACTAAAAATATGTCATTGTGAACCGTTATCTTCTTTTCTGTGTCAACATCCGTGGTCCGTGTGTCAGCGGGTACCATGGAGGCGGTGGTGGGCATGGCCGGGAGGAGAGTGGCATTGCCATGCCGCGTGGAGGCGGCCAACCAGAACGACGTGCATGTGTGTTGGGGGAGAGGTGAGCCGTCGCTGTTCTCCTGCCACAACATGCTAGTCAACACAGTGGGCCAGCAGGTGGAATACAAGACCTCGTACAGGTAAAGGACTACAAGTTCCCAGAACTGGTTTCGGTTGATTTGAATCCAGTTGAGTGTCGGGCTGAGTGCACTTCACTGAGTGCACTGGATGGAACTCTAAAATAATGTTTGCAGAAACATTTATTACCCACAATGACTTTGTACGGCGTTTCTGCGTGTGGTTACCATGGTTACCATGCTCCTCCTCCTGCATTGCAGATACTCCGTGTCATCGTTTTCTTCGAGCGCCATCCCCTATCTCTGGATCTTTAACGTGCGGCCTTCAGACTCCGGTTACTACCACTGCAGGGTCCAGCTGCCGGGACTCTTCAATGACAAAACATTCACCGTCCTCCTCATTGTCATTAAACGTCAGCGTCACTTCATTTTCCCGCCATTTGTAGCTCATCTTGACTGTTAGCGCTCAATATTCTCTTTGCTCCTTCAGAATCCGGCAACCTGAACACACCGCAGACAACAAAAAGTAAGACTACAAACAGAAGGTCACTTCCTGAAATCAAACACTCACTTATCGGGGCTCATTTTTGACAGGAAGTGATGTCACAAAGGGCGTGACGCAGCAGATAGGATGTGACATCTCAACAGAAGATACAACTGCACCCCTAGTGGCACGAGTTCGAGTACGGTGTTCATTGCAGCATTTCATTGTTTTTCCATATTTGACCAAACCTTTTCGGTTCTCTAAGTCGTCTGTCCAGCAGAACAATGTCAACGATCTGAAAATGTTCCTCGGACACACACTCCGCATCGCCTTCATCATCTTCATACCTGCCGTCATACTGACTGCTGCTTACAGTCGGTACACACACAATCACAATCCTCTACTTGTACGTCACCGCTATTAAGTGTTTGTCTTACATTCACAGGAATCTGGAGGTCTAATCAGAAACTATGGACTGACAGCAGCATGGACCAATCAGAAAAAGAAGAAGAGGAGGTATATCTGTGAACCAAAGTAAATGAATAAACAATTTCCAATCTTGTGCTTCCTTCTTTTTCATTATTTTCCACTGGAAAATATGGATTTGTGTTTTTATTTAGGGTGTGTGTAATAATATTCATTCATTCATTTTCTACCGCTTGGACTGGTCGCCAGCCAATCACAGGGCACATATAGACAAACAACCATTCACACTCACACCTGTGGACAATTTGGAGTCGCCAATTAACCTAGCATGTTTTTTGGAATGTGGGAGGAAACCAGAGTACCCGGAGAAAGCCCACGCAATCGCAATGGAATCGAACCCTGGTCCTCCTTGCTGTGACGTCTGCGCGCTAACCACTCGACCGTCGTGCCGCCTGTGTAATAATAATGAGGTGTAATAATTTATACTTATTTTACTTTGATTTGTATACAAGCTACATGCTATTTTTTAATGACTTGCATGTTGCATGGAATTGAGCAAATATAACCGTATGATGTTTCCTGAGGGCCGCACGGTGAAGAAGTGGTTTGCATTTATAGGCCACACAGTCAGGAGATTGGGAAGAACTGGGTTCGATTCTCATGTGTGCTTGGGTTTTCTCCTCTCACATTCCAAAAAACACACGTTAGCTAGGAGACCAGGGTTCAATTCCACCCTCGGCCATCTCTGTGTGGAGTTTGCATGTTCTCCCCATGCATGCGTGGGTTTTCTCCGGGTACTCCGGTTTCCTCCCACATTCCAAAAACATGCTAGGTTAATTGGTGACTCTAAATTGTCCATAGGTATGAATGATTCTGGGATAGTGAGTCAGCACGTTAGTGAGGATAAGTGGCATAGAAAATGGCCGGATGGATGTTCTTGATGTAAATCAGGCGTGTCCATCAGTTTTTTTTTTCGTTGAAACTGAAAAAAAACCCCATCAAAAATAGAAAATCTGCAGTCATTTTGCAAGCCAAAATATTAAGAAAAGGAAGTACAGAAAGTAACAAAATGATGACATTACAGAACAACAATGAAACCCCCCCAAATATTTTGATAACCAGAAAGGGTGACAAGCTGCTCGCGACCAACAGGAAGTGAAACCTCGAGGGCCACAAAAAGTCGAGTTTAAGGACTCAACACATACAATATACGCCTCATTTGCAAAAAGCAACTTCCTGAGAATCCGTTCTGAGAATGTTCAGTTCATAGCAGGTGATGACCCTCACAAGTTAAATTCCACATGAAGATGGTGAGCCACTTGAAGTTGCTTCTGCTGATTTGCGTCCATACAGGTAACTAAACTCACTTTTGTTGTACTCGTCGTACTGCGACTATACTAATACTTTGCAGATGCATTTTATGTGCTTCAGTCAGGGAAATTAGCAGTTTATCCATCGTGGGCCAAACTGGTGAGAACATCACTCTTCCATGCAAGTACAACATTCATAAAAATGGACTTTTGTCGACTTGCTGGGGCCGAGGAGCTATACCGTACTCAGGATGCAGCAACCTGATCATCAGCAGCGATGGGTTAAAGGTCAGAGGAAAAAGAAACAGGTATAAGCTACTTGGTCCGTTGAAGTCTGGAGATGTTTCTTTGACGATCCTGAATGCAACAAAGTTGGACAGCGGGGTGTACGGCTGCAGGGTGGAGATCCCTGGTTTATGGAATGATGATACACATTCCATCATGCTGACCATAAAGGAAGGTGAGAAACACTCGAATGCAGCACAACTTATTGAATGAATAATGTGTTAAGGGACAGCGAAACATCTGTGCTGTTAGTCTGGGTCACTTGAACACGGTGGTACACGTATAACGAGATGTTTAACCACCGAATAATGAGAAATAATGACAAAAGAATAGGAATATGTTTGCAGAGTGATACGAAAAATAAATTTAAAGCTAGTATTGAGTATTGGGGCTAGTATTTTGCATGTCAATGTCCATGACTTGTGCTTCCAGCTCCTCAAATGACCACCACCACTATAAAGACAGACGCGTCGACAGCAAAAATGGCAGCCAGTATTACAGCAGGTAAGTCAAACACATGCATGAGAAATATAAATATGATGTGCCAGCCTGACAAGACAAAACCGATACAGCTGAGCGTCTGTTTTCACTTCCTTCTCTGCAGTTGATACGACCTCAACAGAAAGCCTTCAAACTTCCTCCTTATACAACATAAAAACAGAAACCAAGGTTAGATATTTACTGTATGTTTCCACAAATCCTTTATATAGTAAAGTCTGTATCTACTCATGCAATCTATGTAAATGCATAAATGCAGGTGGGCTAACAACACTGCCCTGAGGTACACCACCACAGAAATTAAGTGTTTTTGTTACAACCACACGCTCTTTTTTTTTGTATTTTCATTCAGAAAGGCGTCAGAGTGGCTACGGTTCTGATGGGTGTCCTTTTCGGGCTGATCCTTTTGACTACGGTCATTGTCGTCACCTTCATAGGTAGGTCAGTCCGCCATGGTGCCATGTTTTGTTAAATCTAGAACAACGACAAAAGTAAGGTACGTGACAATCTGACATTTTTGAGCTTTGTGATTTGTGATTTGACAAACCCTTAACATTTCATTACAAAGAATTTCAAGTTAATTCCTTTGATGAACTCATTTTTCTATATTCTTCTGCAGGCCAACGTCGGAAACGGCGCATTAAAATGTAAGTTTCACATTTTGCTGGCCCTAACCCAAAACAACCCACATAGTCAGGAAAGTTTCAATAATCATAAAGCGATGCCGTACATAAACCAAGACTAAATGCTGTTCAGCAAGGTGACTCACTTATATGCACGTTTAAACTAAAGCTCTGCATTTCCTTTGGCGACAAATCATGACTCATTCAGACGTGTGTCGTCTTCACACTCACATTCTGTAGGGACATGTCGTCAGTATCAACAGACGCCCCCATAACGCTGCAACTGGCATGCAAAGGTGAAAAAGCCCAAAACCACAAAGTTCAACTTTTGTTTGCAAAGAGATGCTCACCTCAGTATAACTGAAATTGGGCCCTTCAAGGTGCTCGAGCACGACTGTCCAATTGGTCTGTGAAAAAAAGGGGGACCACGCCCACTTCAGCAAGACCAGGAAGTCAGCACTATAAGGATTATGAGACATGTCTCCACACAATTGAAGCGGGAAGCATTACTCCTGTGCAATACTATGTGTATATTTTGGATATCTTGTATATATCTTGTATATATCTTGTTAAATTGTCTTTTTTACTCTACTTTTATATACTTTTTTTTAAAAAACTTGACTACTGCACTGAAAGGAGAAGCTCTCCAATCTCGTTGTACATCTTGTATAATGACAATAAAGCCCATTCCATTCCATTACTAAATTATACATATTGGAAAGTAAGAGAAACAGCACAATCTGCTGGATGTGGTTAGGAACTACAACCAATTTGGCTCAGTAGGCATATAAATATGTCTTTCAGCCGCCAGCAGCACCCACCGGTTGCCGATTCCATGCGGCTCAGCTCTACATCGTCTCTGCATCGCCACAATCACGTTTCAGCGGTGGAGAACATCTACCAGATGGATGGAGATGGAGGAGAATATGACTACTTGCCCTGACAGTCCCATCATCTCCGTCTTTGCACCATGCGTCCAATTCTGACTGACAGGCATCATCAAAACATAAATTAGTATAAAAAAGCTATTATTTAATTTGAGCAACATAAGCATCGACACCTTACCGATATTTTTGTGTTAGTAAGTGTCGTTTGTTCGTTTACTGGCTGTAGTGTTTTAAAGAGTTTTAAAATAAACACAATTTGCAGTGAATGCTTGGACATGTTAGACATGTTGGGGTCTAAGAGAAGAAATTTGATTTTAAAAAATGCTCAGATTTTATCTGGTTGTTTAAATTGTCAAGTGTCCACAAAATCCAACCCATGATTATTATAATCAATGGGGTCTTTGAATTTGGTGTTTTCCTTGTTTTTGCGTGTTCTAACACTCCGATCCACGGGGGGGCGCTGTTGTGCTCCCCGTTGAAACACAACAGAAGAAGCTCAACCAACAACCACGTGTGTTTTGCCCAGTTCTATAGCGGACACAGTTAGCATACATTCCAGCAAGTGCCAATTAATTTAAGCGAACTTTACAAAACTATCGATTATTTATTTGTGTATCCGACAATGACGAAGGTTAAGAAGGCCAAAAGTGACGCGGAGGAAGCCTCACCCGAGAAGTCTTACCAGGAATTGTTGGCTAACCAGAACGCCATCGCTCAGCCACTAGCCTCCAAGAAGCTCAGCAAGAAACTTTACAAATGTGTCAAAAAGGGTACGTAATTGTCGTTTAACACGCACATGTGTTCATTTGATGCATCTTACTCTAGTCCTTGTGGATTACACGCCCCGATTCCGTCTTGAGTAATAGCTAGCATCTGAATGTGAAATGGTGGCTAGGCTACATCACGTTTGCAACCGGTTTTTGAAAGATTGCATGCAAATGACTGAGTTGATCTTTCGGTCACTTCAGCTTCCAAATTGAAGAACATCCGCAGAGGAGTGAAGGAAGTTCAAAAGTTTATCAACAAAGGAGAGAACGGGTGAGTCCTCCAGGTTAATTATCTCTATATTCCAACATAATAGCTATGCATTACACATGGCAACAAAATAATAACAAACTGTCTATGGGAGGTTCTATTTCAGGGCTACTAAACCACATTGTTCCAAGTAATTTGTCAAATACCATATACTGTATATGAAATCTGTCAGTAATTTGCTGCAGTTTTTAAAAATATACTATAAAAACACTAGTCCAAGATCCTTTACAGTATATGCAAAGGAGCTCTGCTTCATGTAGGGATCTAGACAAAGAACCACTATTATGAAAAATGTTTAATTGAAGTTGTGGGCCAGACTGCCCTTTCTGATTTAGACCGGTGGCCCCCAGTTGAGTAACGCTGTTAACTGTCATTCAGTGCGTTTACATGTGTGTGTATTGCAGCATTGTGATACTAGCAGGCGACACACTACCCATTGAGGTCTACTGCCACTTGCCAGTCATGTGTGAGGACAGAAACCTGCCGTACGCGTACATCCCCTCTAAAGTGGTGAGTTATTATACATACACTGTGCCTCTCTTATCCTAAGCCAATCTTGTACAAATATTAATCTTGTTGTGTCCTGGCAGGATTTGGGCGCATCTGCAGGCTCTAAGAGGCCCACCTGCGTGATCATGATCAAACCCCACGCTGACTATCAGGAGGCGTACGATGAGTGCATGGATGAAGTGTCCAACTTGCCCAAACCACTCTGAGCTCATCAGGGAGCAGCTCTTGTTTGGCCAAATCCGAGTAATTGGTTTTAAATACAAAAGGACAATTAATTTTACATGTGCTTCATTGTTTTATTCTCTATTTTGTACAGTACAAATATAACATGGAGCAATATGTATGTTGTTTTTTTTAACTTCTTTTCAAAATGTATTGAGTAAACGAGCTGGGTTTTCTTTGAATAGTTTTGATCCTTGCTTAAAAAAAGTTATAGAGCTTTTTAAATGCTTTTCTTTTGTTGCTGAATAAAGAAATACCTAACTGTGGCTCCATTTAGTGCTTTCCACCACAAGAGGGCAGCAGAGTATCTACCATTAGTTACTCACTGTAACGCAGCACCTCTAATAAAAATACATTTAGAAACATTAATACATGAGTTGGGTTTACCCTAGCAACAATAATCCACAGTTTTTAATGATAGTACTCAAAAAACATTTTCGTACTGTGGTCACAGATAAACAATTACGAAAAAGTGTAAAATTAAGTGATTTTGACATGACCCTCGCCAGTTTTCTGACCCGACGCCATTTTGTTTTTGACGTCACCACCAGGGACCACATTATAAGGCGGCCATGAACTAGCGATATTCACAACATTTTACAATAAGGTACACGGAAATACAGTAGGTACTTATTAACTAATGAAGTAATAAGGAACGAACGACTAAGGCACATACATTTAAAGTACAGAGGAACTCATTAAGAACTAATGAGGAAGTAAGGCACGTACATGTTGAGTAGTTACTCGGGAACTGAAAGACGTGTACCTTGTGAGTGACTCGGTTTTTTTAACATCTCCCAGCAGATGGTGGCAGGTTAAATTGAAATAAACGTAAACGGTACCGCTGATTGTGCTGCTCCGCCTCTCCTGCGAGAGCCTGTCTGGGCTTGTTGTCTTATAATCTGTCTTGGCTGAGAGCTTCATAAACTCCTGTCAACTCACAGCCCGGAGGCGACAGGAAATTTCCACATACTGACACATGCTGTGATCAGGAGAATTCCACCAAAGGAGAAAGAAATTATCATTGCGCATGCGTGTAACTTTCTCAGGTTTGACAATGTGGTTGCCTGAGTACCTGTAGTATACGTTACATATTCTACATCAGGGGTCTCAAACTCAATTTACTTGGGGGCCACTGGAGCTCAAACAGAAAAAATGAATAAACTTTGCTTTGGTTTCGATTTTCTACAAGAAAAGCTTAAATATGTTTTTTTATTTTTCTACACAAAATCAGATGAAAAATAAATAAACAAATCAAGAATAAAGAAAATCAATCAGTAATAAATAAATAAATATAATAATAATAATAAAATGGCAAATAATAAAAAAATTAAGAAACCACATATAGTTGGTGGGTAGACAAATTATTTTTTTCAGATTAAAATGAACAAAGCATTATTAGAGCCCTGTAGATATGACAAAACACGACTATAGTCACATTTATACTCTTTTTATTTACAACATATTGCGCAACTGCAGGGTCTTGAGACACATGCTAACTCGCAAACTAGCTAGCGGCCTAAACGGTAGCCTTCAAGTTATTTCCTTTAAACTTAAATAGCCAAAAACTTACCACTTCCACACGGATAGGGAGGATAACTATTAACAGTTATTTAACCTTTAACATGAACATTAATCAAACGTAATATTTTTTTCTGAATACATGATACCATACAGCATCCATATCAAACTTGCGGGGGCCGCACTAACATTAAACTTTCATATCAAGGCGGGGGCCTCAAACTAGTGTCCTGCGGGGCACATTTGGCCTGCGGGCCACGTGTTTGAGACCCCTGTTCTACATAGTTGTCAATAATATTATCTCCACTGTTGCTATTTTGCCATAATCATAGCAGAAAATGACATTTCTAATAAATTTTAAGATCCCAACAAAATCTCTAAATAACACATTTTATCCAAGAGGAGACTGAGGGCAGCATGAACACAGCGCTGCAGCAAAGTAGAGATTACGGAGCATCCAGAGCTACAGTAAGCTAACATTAGTATGTGTGTTTATTGTTTCCATTTCTAGGTTTGACAACAAATCTGCTCCACCAATCAGGGACCGGCAGTGGTTACGTCATTCATATGGTATCTTGGAAGCCCAACTGACCAGGTATTAGAAACAAGTTCCTGCTTTCGTCAGTAGTAAAAGTGTAACTAGTGAGTAGAGATGTGTGAAAAGAGTTAAACCACAAAGCAATATCACTCTAGGACCGAGTAAAACTAATCGTCAGGGAAGTGTGACACAGAGCAGGTGTCTTATCTGAGTGGAAAAACTCCAGGTGAGGCACCCTGATGTACACGTAGGACTAATGGAGACAGCTCTCGCAAGGTAGAGAGGGGTGGGGAGGGGGGGGGGGGGGCTCTTCAGTTAGTGGTTGGGTTTCATATTAACGGGCACCAGAGGAAACATAGGGGTCATTGCCATTAGAGCTGTCAGAATACCAGCATGATGACATGATACTCCCACTATGGCAACACTCACACAGTCCATCACTAATGAACCTTTGACCTTCAAGTTCTTGCAGGCCTGAAAGTCTTACAACATGTCTGTAAAAATGTTTTACACTGAAATGTCCGCTTTATTTGCTGCTAATTTTTTTTATCGCGCTTTGAACTGATATAGCTGTTTTTTCTCTGGTGGAACAGTGTCAGGAGGTCTACGGTCACGTTCCAGGGAATTGTGTGGGGCTGTTCGGTTTTCGACACTGAAGAAGATGACTTTAGTGGTTTTAGTCCAGAAGGAGGAGGATGAGGACGGCAATGACGGCAACTTTTCTGGTGAGCTATAGTTTAACTAGCTATATTATATTACACACACTGTAGCTCTCTCCACGACGACAGACACAGGTCGGTTCTTTGAAACGGGCGTTTAATATATGAGCGTGTTTCTCATACATCCATGCCTTCACGCCGTGAGAACTGCATTCAACCGGATACAAACGGTACATGTCACAAAATGATCCCGTCATATCAAATATATGCAAATGAAACTTAATATCATAAAACTAATTAACAAATTAAAATATATACCTCGTTGGCTGCTGGTCGTGAAAAGAAGTCCTTAAAGTCTTGGAAATCCGTATGACTGTTAGCTTCCCACTTAGACAATACATGCAATTCCACCCTCGGCCATCTCTGTCATGTTCTTCCGCGTGCATGCATGGGTTTTCTCCGGGTACTCCGGTTTCCTCCAACATTCCAAAAACATGCTAGGTTAATTAGCGACTCCAAATTGTCCATAGGTATGAATGTGAGTGTGAATGGTTGTTTGTCTATATGTGCCCTGTGATTGGCTGGCCACCAGTCCAGGGTGTACCCCGCCTCTCGCTCGAAGACAGCTGGGATAGGCTCCAGCACCCCCGCAACCCTCGTGAGGATAAGCGGTAGAAAATGAATGAATGAATGAATGTTCAGAAGAAAGCATAGATACAGGTAATCCAGAAATTATGGTACATCGAACTCATCTACAAATGTGGCTCTAAAAAACTGCTCTAAATGTCCCTGAAGTGGTACCAAAATGTTTCCCTTTTCCTTTCAGCGAGGATCAAATAATTAACTCACATTAAAGTACTTTAGCTTTTTCTTTAGCTTTTTTTTTGCAACGCTTATTCCACAAAGGAGGATCAGCCCTTAAAAAATAAACTCTGTAAATCAGAGGCCATCACTCATTATAAAAGCTAATGCAGGGCTTCTTTATACACTTACATAACATTTTTACACTTAAACATCACCTGTACCGTTAAAACAATTTTCATGATGGCCATAGTTTTGCATCACAGAATGGTTTGCGTTTTACCTCAAAGCCCCCCCCCCCCAAAAAAAAACCTTCAAAAGTTGGTTCATGAAGTACAATAAGCCCGAAAAACATACATTAAACTAAACCAGTCGTGTTGCTTTCATCGTGGGAGGTTACTGCAAGTCTCGACAACTCAAACGTGTGTTAGTGACATTATGCAAATGTACAAATAAGCCTGCCAGCAGTCAGGCTGGCGGTTAGTGAGTCGACCACACGTGTCGCCGTGCTCCATCGGCCCTGCGCTGGCTCATTTATTTCGAGTCACTTTCACTGTTTGAGGAACAATTTGCTCCTTTGAAAAAAAGCTGTATATTTTAAATTATACATACAGTACTAACACACAAACTAATTAAAGTGTGTAATGTGTTTATGATACCAATTCCTCACAACAATGGGGGTAGATTACAGGGTTCATTGGAATTTAACTGATTCTTGCCCTTAAGTATAATTTCAAGATGTTCCACACAGGCTATGCTTTAGAGTAGTCGGTGTCCAGCTTGTATAGCAGTGTAGATTGAAGTACTGAGCAGTACTAACATAGCACTGAACTGAAATTAACTGAGTTTTAATGTGGGCCACAAATCTGAGCCCCTGAAGGGTCTCTCTAGGCGCGGCGTAGGAGTGGAAACAAACGGCACACTCTCCCCTACTGTGTTGTAAACAATGGTCGTCTCTTGGCGGTATTGATCGGCTGATTGTATCAGCTCGTCTGCGTGTGCCGGCTGTTGACAGACACATGCGCATCAATGGCCGACGTGATGACTAAACACATGGCGCGGAGACAAATGCACACAGAAGGGAGGCCCATACCAACACACACAAAAAGAGTGTGATGTGGATTCGTAGAGCTACTATCACTTTCATGACCGCTGACCATGCCCTGCAGTATCTTGGTGTTGTTAAGAGACGAGCATTCGGCATTCAGTACTACTTTCTGCCTCACATTTCAGCAATTAATACTGTAAAAAGTAAACCTGGATGTACTTTAGAGTCCAGATTAGTTAGCCTCGAATTTATATATTCTAAACCTACGTTTTCAAACAGAAGAAGGACAAAGTAAGAAAACTAAACTTACCACTTCCACACAAAATGGGAGGAGAACTTTTGACTTCTGACCGCTTAGTGACTTCATTCATTCATTCATTCATTTTATACCGCTTTTTCCTCATGAGGGTCTCTACGAATCCACATCGGACTGGTCGCCAGCCAATCATAGGACACATATAGACAAACAACCATTCACACTCACATTCATACCTATGGACAATTTGGAGTCGCTAATTAACCTAGCATGTTTTTGGAACGTGGGAGGAAACCGGAGTACCCGCATGCACGCGGGAGAACATGCAAACTCCACACAGAGATACCCGAGGGTGGAATTGAACCATGGTCTCCTAGCTGTGAGGTCTGCGCGCTAACCACTCGATCGCCGTGCCGTGCCGCCCCGCTTAGTGAATTTCAAAATGTTTTGACAAATAATAGTCCATAGTCGACCACGAAAAGAGAGATAATTTATGAATTCTCAGTCGAACGTGGTGGTGGTAGCGTGGTGTTCTGAGGCTGCACGAGTGCTGCCAGTACTGGGGGGCTGTGCTTCATTGAGGTAAAAAATGAATTCCAACATCGACTGTGAGATTATGAAACACAGCATGACGGGCCGCAGGCTTTGCAAACACGATGGAGGGGCCAAGTTTCCTCCAGACCTGAACCCAACTGAGCCCCTTTGGTGCATTCTCAAGTGGGCTTAACATCCACCAGCTCCACCAAGTTGTGCTCCTCTGATGAATTACATACCCAAGAGGATTAAGGCAGTACTAGATAACAATATATACCATATAAATATTTACAACTGGGACGTGTTCGCTGTGAGGTTTACTAACTGGGGTTGCGAGTTGTGTTATTTCCAGTGGTATTTGAAGTATTCCTTTTCATCATCGGTATAAGCAGCACCGACATGTAGCAATTTTCTGTCTTGTGAGGTAGCGTCAGAGCTGTATCATACAGCTTCTAAGTAAGTAAGGAAACGGCCTTAAGGTCTCACGCCCCCCCCCCCCCCAACGTGAAATGTTGCTGCCCAAGAAGTTTTGTATACGTTGCACCAGATGCTGGCGCTGACTTGATGTAAGAATGTGATTGTGTGATATTGCGTGGCTGTGAGACAGAACAATATTCAAAATATGGCAGAATGTTTTATATAATTGTTTATTCTGTTTTTATTAGTTATTCTAATGTCTATTGTCTAATATCTATTTAGCATATTCACTCCTTTTATATATATACACAAAATAGAGCCCATTTCAGAAAAAAAACACATGATTCAATTTATGTTCTTTTTTATTGCAAACACAAAATAATGTTAAAAATGTAAGAAAAATAATAAATAGAAAGATTTACACAGTGAGGTCAGTGCCAACGCAACCAAATTAGAGTTGACTTTAAACAATCAGAGTCTCTGCTGAAGAGCCAGTGAGTCGAGGGGCAGCTCCTCCCCCAAGAGGAGATGCTGAAAGGAGCTTGCTGATTGCTGCTGCTCCTCCTGGAGCTCCAGGAGAGGAGAACACGCCGTGTGCAGGTCAGTGTAAATCAACGAAGGAGAGAAGTGAGGAGGAGTTGATTGTGAAGAAGGGAAGAAAGTAGCAGGAGGAGGAGGAGACGAAGAAGAGCTGCAGGTGTCCCACTGCGGTACCACAGCGCCTGGCGAATAAGTGGAGACAAATCCCTGAGGAAGAGGAGGCGGAGGAAGCAGGGAGGACACGTCTGGTACGTGCATGTACATGGAAGGCTGTGGGGGAGGAGGAGGAGATAGGGAGGCTTGCAGGTTAGACAGGAAGCTGTCATCTGAGAAAGCAGGAAGTTCCAAGCTGCTGCCGCAATGCATGCTGGGACATTTAGGGCTGGATTCTGAGGAGGACGAGGAGGAATCCGACGAGGAGCTGGAACGTTTCTTGGAGCCGCTCATGTTGTGCGCCTTCCTTTTTCTCTTGCGGCAGAAGTTACCGTTGTCAAACATCTTGTCACAGTTTGGGTCCAGCGTCCAGAAGTTTCCTTTACCTGTAAGGTGGAATGGAGAGTTAGAGAGGTGGAGTGTAGCCCCCTGCTGGGTGCAAACATTACCAAAACAAATGCCATTAGCATCGGCTCCACTAACAACAGGAATGAAGTGGGGAATTTTGTCTCACCAGGGTTGTCGTCGTCCCGGGGAACTTTCTGAAAGCAGTCATTGAGCGACAAGTTGTGGCGGATGGAGTTCTGCCAGCCCACCTTGTTGCGGCTGTAGAAGGGAAAGTTCTCTGAGACGTACTTATAGATCTGGCTCAGCGTCAGCCGCTGCTCAGGTGCGCTCTGAATCGCCATGGCGATGAGAGCGGAGTAGGAGTAAGGCGGGCGGGCAAGGCCCATCAAACCTCCTGGGGCGAACCAGGGCGCAGCCGGGAGAAAAGCTCTCTGAAGGCCGAAGTGCTGAAGAGGAGCTCCACAGGAGGGGTGGCCGGGCTCTCCAGTAACCCCGCAGGGGAGGCCTGTATCTGGGTTACCGTAGTTGAAAAATGCCTCGCTGAGGTGTGGAGATGGGAGCCACGGTGATGATGACTGGCTGGGCTCAGGTGGAGGTGGAGGGCTGTACAGGCTTAGAGGATCCAGACCCAGGAGAGATAGCTCCTGCTGGGGGAGTCCGCATGGAGGGGAGGGCAAGCCCAGCTGAGGGACGAAGGACGCCATAATGATGCAATGTTTCTGATACACAGCACCTGCAATGTCCTGTACACCTGCACTTATACTCAAAAGCCCCTCCCACTAGAAAGCTGATTGGCTACTACACACACACACACACACACACACACACACAGAATAGTTGTTTTGAATAAGGGCTGCTTGAATTCCTACCTTTGGGCAGATGACAGCCTGAGGATTTAAAGGTGATGTCAACAGCATCAGATAATGACTTATTTAATCTTTTTACGGTTTCAGTCGTTACAGCATCTTATCTGATCTACATTTTCATGATGATTTTTGATTGCCAATTACAAAATAAGTGTTTTCTTGCGATATTGAAAAATCAAAAAATTATTTTAAGCTATTCTTCATTGGCTTGGTTTATAATATCATTATTAATATCAACATTTCAACTTTATTCAAGTTTTGCTGCAGTTTCCTTGTTAATTTTCCTTGTTAATCAAATTAGCACCAAGATTAAACAACTATTTTCATTCCAGCACAAAAAATGTAGTACTCGGTACAGTTAAAGAAATAGTAAAATAGAAAAAATAATGGAAATAACAATGTAGTAACATTTATAAAAGGATTGAATTGAAGAATTTGTCAAAAAAAAAAAAAAAAGTACAAGCATGTTGACACCTTCTAACTCGGAATGTGCCCTGTGACCAAAGAGCCTCAGGATCGATTTCCCCTGATCTACATCAGTATTCTGCATACCCCACCCCACCCCTCCACAAACACCCACACATTCCCATCTGCCCTTTAAAATACAACTTTTGTTAAACGGATATAAAAATGTCAATACAAAAAAAATTGTCACATACAAGCAAAGGACAATTTTATTGTATGGATTTAATCAAACTATTATATCACTGAGGACGTCCCTTCTTATCAGTTCATACACAGTATTCACACCTGCGACACGAGGGCTGACGGAACTGTCTCCGCTTCACGCCTTTTTCGAGGAGCCTGAAGGCCAACATTGATATTGCGCGTCTGCGTCTGTGTGATGACAGTTGGCGACGGCATCAAATCTTCAGCCGACGCAGACAAAACAAGACCGTCTGAGCTGTAACTGATGACTGGGATTATACGGGCGTTACCAAGTGTGTGTGTGTGTGTGTGTGTGTGTGTGTGTGTGTAAGACAGAGAAAGTGTTCAACAACCATGAGAAGAAAAAAAAATAATACAAAGATCATTGGAGAGTGGGTTTGAAAACTCATTATTTATAACAGATTCATATGTTAATTTTAGTAATGATTTGGAGTGCATGAGAAAGTGGGAAAATGTAGCTTTGTTTGGTTACCAAGTGTTTTGGAATAGCAGTAAGGAGCAAATGGCTCAGCCAGCATGAATAGCGTTGAGTTCATTGTAAACAACAGTATGGGAAGTACTGGAGTTTTTTTTATTTTATTTTTTTCACACTACATCAGGAGGTTCCCTATAGCCACAGCCATTAATGCTATTGTTGTTATTTTCTTTTGGAGGACAACTATAGGAGACTTTGGTAATAGAGATTGTTAAATTGAATAGGGAGTGTTAAATTATGATGGACAACTGCATTAATTAATGTATTTGCTTATTTATTACTCAAGTGAAAAGCAGGAAAACATTCCAGTACAATGTTAAAAAAATGAAATATGTCTTGGTCATTTGAACAAAAGAAGCAACAAATCCAAAGGCCACATTAATAACTACCATCATTTCCAGTGTTTAAGCCACTACTTAAAAGAAAACATTCAAACCCTGTGGCTTATGCAGCGGTGCGGCTAGTTTATGGTCGAGTTCTAATCTTGTCACATCTCCTTTTACTGGTTTAAATACTGTACTGTGTCGCTTGCGAGTCAGTGAGGAAAGACAGGAGCCAATCACGAGCACTCACAACCAGCTTGTAAACCCATTGGAAATGGCAGGAGGTCATTGCTCAATATAGTATAATAACAGTCTTTTCCCATAATGCATTGCTTCCAAACAAAGCATTCATTGGTGCCTGCCAGGGTGCTGCAATGATGTCAGTCTCCCTCTGGTAGACAAAGGCAGCAGTGCAGCGCCATCCAGCCATTTTCTATGCCACTTGTCCTCCAATTGAATGCTTTGCTCAGACGTAATACAATATGAGAAAACTAGTTTTTTTAAAACTCATATTGGTACATGTTTGTATATTCGCTCGGTATACCTTTTGACTAGTTCATAGTGAGTTTTTCATGATTAGCTCCGGTCAAATAAAGTGCTGCCTGCTGCTCACGGCACGCCACAATATGCCAGTTTATGACATGTGCTGCTTATATACTGCATGTAAAAATTTAAATTTAGTGGGTGTGGCTTATACATCGGAATTTACAATAGTTTGTTCCGATACTGTTAAGTCTGAGATCATTACGGTCCGCTCATGTAATTCTTGGCTGGATCTGAAAGTAGACACTGGTTCTGTTGGCCGTGGCTGCGCTTTTTGGCGTCGATGAGGAGGAGAGGACACTGGGAGTAATGTTTGATGATGTCACACACCGTCGGGAAAGACTCAACACACACACACACGTGGAAGTTGAATTAATTACGATAATTAAAATGAAATGTATGTCTGTTTTTGTAATCTCGGTTTACCTCTTGAACCTTGAGTCCGGTTCCGAGTTGAAACTGCTGGTCCTGATGCCGGATCTGGATGTTGTACACTTTGTTCTGGTGCAGGACCATCAGTGTATAGGGCTGATTAGACTGCTTGTGGGAGCTGTCCCTCACCAAGTACGCCCCATCCTAAACACACACATCCATTGATTCACTCATTTATTCAGGTGTATTATGGGAAATATGAGCTTCGTATATACAGCAACATCAGTTACCTTGTTGACTTGTTTAAAGTACCCTTCAGCCTCACTTCTCGTCACTTTACCAACATACCAGCGAGGATCCAAGCCCTATACAAACACAAAGTCTAATGTCGTCAAAAAATGGCGGTGTCCCTTTGTTGTAAATGCATTCATCAATATGTTGATGGACAAACTTTCACAATCAACACACACAGTAAACTAAGCTGATATAATGCATTAGCTCCACCTGCTGTTCATATGAAGAACTGGCATTGTGTGTACATGTTACCTGTTTTGATGCAGGTTTTTGTGGAGGGGAACGAAAGCGGTCCGATCCGGCAAAGTTGTTCCTATCATCCACATAGCCTGCACACACACATAACAGGAGGTTAATTTTAACTATACCCATAATATATTTCAACTTTTTCATCAACAGGTTTTCCAGCAGTGACGTGCAGTGAGGTTTTATAAGAAGATATTACAAGAAGAGAGTTTCCCGATGCTAATGTGTGAGTTGTTAAGTCTTATTTTCTCTTATAATGTCTACGATATTGGGTAATAGGAGTGTTAAGGTGACTATAGGGGTGTTATTTCATGTCTACAGAGCTCTAATAATGTTTAAAACTGTATTTAGAAGGTCATAAACGTGTTTTATATGCTCTAACTACAAAAATATCCCATTCTCCGTGGAAGAATATGAGGGCCAACTGTATTTTATTGTCTGATTAGCAAGAATAATGATGTCACACTTACATGACCCTGGTCACTGGTTTCCAAACACTACAATTTGTTGACAACTGTTATAAGCTCCCCTCAACTGTCATCCAGGGATAAGGCTGACCTCTAGCGGCCATAGCAGCAAACGAGGGGAACAATAGCTCTGTTGAAAGTGAAATGAATGAACATGTACATCTTCTTACCAGCGTGAACACTGAGAGGCAGTGACCCGACAGAGGTGGCACCAGGAGGTAAACTTGAGTGGGTAACAAAAAGAACACACATTATTTAGCAGTGAATGTCTAAATTGTAGTAAGGTGACAGGTGGGTTTCTACCTGTCTCCCTGGCGGCTGTGTGGTGCAGGGCGGGGGCCCACATTTTTCTGGAGGAGGGGAAACGTGTTGTGTTTGCGTGCTGGAATAGAATATAAAGCAAATGTGTTATTCTTTAGGACAATCGTTATCCATGCGGCAACTCTTACCATCACCGTGTGGTTGCTAGAAGAGAAGAAGAGAAAACAATAAGATGCTGGACAGAAAAATAAACCATTAAATATCCAACCTACCTCTCTCATACCATCAAACCTGCAACAGCAAAAGTTTGGATTACTCCTATTATACAACAATTGCGACAAATGGATTTATCGACGCTAAAGAGGGAGGCCGACCTGCTGGGAGGAGGCCTGAAGGACGAGCTGCTCTTGCCGATGGACACAGAGGAAGAAGAGGGAGGAGGTGGAGCGGGTTTGGACCTTGAGGGAGCATCTGGGATGTCTACCTGAGGCCTGAAGACAAACACCATCATCCAATCATCATTGAACTAACAACCACAAAGAGCAACATACATGGTAGAGCTGCACCCTTGATCTAGTTCCACTATTGTAAACATTATGACTCACATAAGTACAACTGTGTGTGTGTGTGTGTGTTACCTTCTGGAGTGTGCGGTTGGCTGTAACAAAAAGAAATGAAATGAAAATGGAAGAGGGAGAGGAAAAAGCAGCTTGGTCAGGAAGATGCATACAACACTTCATTGAAATACTTGAAAATTATGGCTTTAAAATGAACTGTGATTATATTTATTATAATCATGGTAAGGTAAGTTATGCGTTATTATTTTGTCACTGACTAGTTGGGAGAAATCTCCTGCTGCACAGTGAATTATATGTGGCATTCCTGGCTATGCTAGTATTTATTTGCTAAATTAAAAATGAACCATACGTGGTAACTGCTTTGTTTTCACTCAGCCAATCAGTGAAGTAAGGTTTTAAATAAAGTGAATGTATATTAATAATTATTTTTAAAAATTAGTATGTAGAACCCACAAACCCACCCTCTCCTCAGTGTTGGGACCTATGAGGAGAAAAAAAAATACACATTCATGTTCAGTTATTCTTAAATGTAAATAAAATAGCAAAACAATTTTGCATGAATAAAATCTAAATATTCTGATGCCAAAGTACCTCGAATGGGAGACGATTTTCGTCCTGGTTTGTTGCCACGGAAAATCTGCGGTGGTTCTGGAAGCACTGAACATAATACGAGGACGGTAGGGGGGGGCATCATTAAGACACTACCACATGATACCAAAGTGAGTATTCTGACACTAGATTGTACTCACACTTCCCTGATGGTGGTTGTCTAGCACAGTGCGGGGAGTGATCTCTACTGGCCAACGACTCACCTGGCTGCACAAACCCAAGGAGTATCATGTTAAGGATAACAATAACAATAATCAAAGGTCAGTTTGGGGATTTTATGAGGTCATGAAGGCCTCTGAGGGGGCAAATCAGGCATGATTCTGCTGTTAAAATATAACTGTTAGCCATTCTAGTGTTGTTAATATTTATGTCCCCTTGTCCGGCTCCTTAGTATTTTAAAAATTGTTACGTGTGATATATGGCATATATTATAAAGTGCAGAGTGACAGTGTATTTTTAAAAGACTCACCATTCGGGGTGACAGTGGCGGGACAGAGGCGGCCGGTGGGCGGAGACTAACAGCAGGGGGTGGGCCTCTTGTTGACACACGTTTATCCCTATTATCTGCAGAGGTCACCCAAATAGACCACACATGCATGTCAGCATAATGCTCTGAAGACGTGAAAAAACAACGTCTGAAGACATTGTGTGGAAGACGGGAATAAAATCTAAATATACACACAAGAAAGGCCCGAGTGTCGAAATACAGAATGAATATGAGCGTATTTTGGACCCAGAAAACCAAATGGAAGCAACCAGCAAGCGATAAGTATTATTGAATAGCATGGCAGCGCTATGTGTCTGCATATGTTAATACTGTTAATACATTTGAAAATGTCAACAAATGCTATGCTAACATGCTAACACATGCTAACACATGATAGTGTTTGTACAAGTTCTATTCATGAAAATGGCTCAAATGTTAGCATGCTAGCGATGCTAACATTAGCATACTAACACGGTAGCACAAACTGTTTATATGGTTTCTACTCATAAAAACGGCTCAAATTCTGCATTGCATTGCATTAGCATGCAAATATGCTACCTAGCATGGTAGTGCTAAGTGTCTACGTATGCTAATACTCGACTATAAAAATGGCAGAAAATGCTACTATACTAATGTTGGCATGCTAGCAATGCTAACGTGTTAACTGATAAATGCTAACATGTAGCATAATAGCACAATATAACAGGAACGCTAGATATCCTGATTGAGTTGTGCATTTTGCCACTGAATTTTGTAACTGTGAATGCGGATTCACCCAATTATGGTCAGGTAACATCATACCAAAGACATCAGAGCTAATTCCGACTCATCCACTAGCTATAAGCTAAAGTCGGTTAAAATCCTACCGATGTAATCGCCATCTCCAAGGGGCGGGGCGGGGCACAGCTTGTGATTGAAGTCCTCTGAGCGTTCAGAGGGTGGAGGTTCGTAATTATCGGCCCAGTCCGAGTTATCATTCGGCGAGTCGTCACTGTCGCTCTTAACGTTGCCCTCATCGCCGCTGTTTGGATTCTCGTAGTCATCAGCGTACTCTTCGTCATCCTGAAAAAACACACCCAGAGAAAGCATAATGTAGTAACATGATGTGTTGACGTAAAAAAATAATCAAAGTCGTAACCGTACTTACAAATTCGTCGTCATCCCAACCTTCAACGTTGGGGGCTGTTGGAGAAGCAACCAGAGAACAATTATAGCTGTGATAAGTGAACTTCCGCAAAATAAATTGAATATTTTCATAGTTACAACACAGAAGACCTGTTTACAACCTTCTGTCACTTTCCCATGTTGCAGTAAGTTCAATTTACTGTTCTATGGTTATCATCACATTGCCTCTGCTTACAACCGCCACAATACGAGTAAGGCAAACTTATGGATTTATTCCTTTTCATGCTTTATTTGATGTACATTCTTCCAGAAAGTTTTGCGGATTCCTCATTACAGTAGTCCCTCATTTATCGCAGTGAATTGGTTCCAAACCCGACTGTGATAAGTGCATTTCCACAAAGTAAGATTCCTCATTTAGGGATTGAATATTTTCATCATTAGAGCATTGAAAACCTTTTTTTGCAACCTTCTGAATAAGTTTCTTAAATATAATTAGAGCCCTCCAGACATGAATAACACCCCTATAGTCACATTTACATGCATATTACCCAATATAAATACAACTAAATAAGCCATTTAAGGCATTGTGTGTGTGTGTATGCTACGTAAGTTTCATCCCAATCGTCTTTAAATTCTTACCTGAGTGAACACTGAGAGGCAGGGACCCGACAGAAGTGACACCAGAGGGCAAACAGCTGCAAAACAAAAACAACACACTGAATATCCGCACCTTATTGTTGGGATTTGACTTTCTACCTGTCTCCGCGGCGGCCGGGCGGTGTCGGGCAGGGGGCCAGGTTTTTATGAAGGAGGGGAAACTTTGGTGCTGAAAGAGAAAATAAAACTACATTCTTTATATTCAAGTTAAAAAAAAAAGATGGTTGAATTGAATGACAACGGTGACCTCTTACCGTCATTGTGTGCTTGCTAGAAAAACAATAAGACAATAATAAGATGCCAGTACCGTACAGATAAACAGCCAGAAATCAAACCTTACCTCCCTCATTCCGTCAAACCTACAAACACCAAACCACAAAAAAAGTATGACATTATATTATCAAATAACAAAACCAGAGTAAAAATCACTGACCTGTTGGGAGGAGGCCCGACGGAGGAGTTGCTCCTTCCGATCGAGGCAGAAGAGGGACGAGGAGGAGGTGGTTTGGACCTACTGGGAGGATCTGGGACATCCACCTGAGGCCTTAAGACAAACACACAGTCAAGCTTTCCTTGTGTTTCTTATTTTTTGGGATACCATATGTGTTTTCTTACCTCCGAGAGGGTTTGCCTGGCTGCAAATACATGCAGAAAAAAATTTAACTTCTGATACCATAGGAAAGTATCTCTATTAAGTACTCCAACGCTAAATTTTTATGTGCATATATTTAACAGAAACAAACTCACCTTCTCTGCAACATTGGGAACTGTAAACACAGACCAGATTCATTGTAATAATCCAAACAGACAGCGATTAATATTCAGCACAAGTAGTGAACTTGAGTCCATAGAGTCCTTGAAAGCATCATTTGTTGATGAAGGTCCATACCTCGAGCGGGAGATGAATTCCGGCCCGGTTTGTTGCCACGGAAGATCTGCGGTGGTCCCGGCAGCACTAATCATAACATGTAATAATAATGAGACACTGCCGTAGACAGCAAAGCTAGTCACATGACCACAACATACTGTCTGGAGCAATAAAGTCGGGTCAATGTCTTATGAACAATTATACCTGCAAAGACATTTGGCCTGATGGTTGCCATGTTTTTTAACCGATTTTGCAGACATTTTATTACACAGGCCACACGGTAGGGGACTAGAATGGGTTATCTTAACAAGAAGAGTTGTTAGGCCTAGAAGAGTTATCTTACACAAATACATATGGTACCATTTGTTACTCACACTTCTCCGATGGTCGTCTACTAGAGTGCGGTGAGGGATCTCTACCTGGCTGCACAAACGCCCCAAAAATGTCATCAATATCAGCGATTGAATGATCGAATCAACATAACAACATGTTATGTCAATACTGTTAACTCAGTCTCTCCTATTGTGGAGTTCCATCATCACCTTGTTTAGATATATCTTAGATATAAACATAGAAATACGTCTTTGGTAGTGAATTAGTTAAATGTACTGACACCACAGTCAGATATGATGTACAATTTTCTCACCATGCGAGGCGACAGTGTTGGGCGTGACACAACAGGTAGGCGGGGACTAACAGCAGGGGGTGGCCCTCTAGGGGGCACATGTTGATCCCTGTTATCTGCAAAAGTCACAAGTTCATGTCCCCCAAAAAATAATATGTAATGATTAAGACTTGATTGAATTCCCTACCGATGTAATCCACCTCTCCGAGGGGCAGGGCTGTACGTAGTTTGTGGGCAAGGTCCTCCGAGGGTTCAGAGGGAGGAAGTTCGTAGTGATCGGCCCCCTCCATGTCATCGTTTGGGATCTCATAATCGCTGTGACTGCTGCCGTCGTCGTCCTCGCCGCCGCTGTTTGGACTCTCGTAATCGTTAATGTTGTCCTCGTCCTGAAAGATAGTTCACTTGGACTTCACGAGGCAAAAAATGTTATTGAAAGATGGATACTGAATGGGATAAAAACTTACAGAATTATTGTCGCCCAAACCGTGAACTTCAAGAGCTGCTGAAAGAGACACCAACTTGTTAGAAGCTCTAACAGTATTTGAAACCGGCATAATTGTAGTAAAAAGTAGTAAAAATTGTAGACATAAAAGTCAAATTGTATGCGGAGTACAACAAATTCATACACGTTGGCAGGTGTGCAATAATATGCATTAGTATTCGTTACTAAAAACTCACCTGCTTCATGAAATTTAGGTGTGATGGTTCTGCGATGGAAAAATATTTCAAAGTTAATTAGTATTGTTATTAAATAAGGATAATATATTAGTACTGTTCATAGGTTTTTCTTTACAATTCATACAGAGCAAAATAAGGAACCCACTTTTTACCAAACAGGCCTCGTCTTTCTTCTTTCTTGCTGATGTCAGCGCTGAGCTTCGAAATAATCCTGCCAGGACACCACATATTCAAAACTCCTGTGATGTCACACACTATAAATACATTTTTGTAAGAAGTCACATGCTTTTCTTAGAACCTGAACAGTCTTAAGAAAAAGAAAGCATCTGAAAGGATTCACCAAGTGTTTCTTTTTGTTTGTTTTCGATGTATTTTCTGTGGCGCCACCTCATGAGGGTACCAGTGATGGCAAAGAGGAAAAGCGTGATGATAACCATAGAAAAGCAATTGGCAATTACAATATAAAAAATGCCAACATCTGTCAGATGTTGTCTCAGGTTGAGTAGTTTTACTTTATTGTAGCTTTGTTATATAGGTTGTTGTTTTATCACAAAATCAAGGTTCCATTATACTGTTATGGCATAATAAACATAAAAATAAAAATAAAATAAAAAAAACTTACGGTGTGTGAAGTTTGGGGAATTTCTGCAAGTCATTTTCACTCAGATTCTACAGACAGAAAACAGATTCAAGTGTCCCAATAATTGTGTAACCTCCTCGTGTCTTCTTCAGGTTGTGCGACTTTAACAGGTTGTGTTGCCTATTCTGTGTATCCATTTAAACTCACCACAAATCGAATTCCATTGATGGAGTTCTTTAACACGGTTCGATCGCAGTCGGACAAGTTCATCTGCAAGACAATTATGTTATTTTGGTGGTATGATGCAGCAGTCACAACGCAGCTTAGAATCCCGCCTGCAAAGCAAAGCTCAGGGCAACTGTTGTGACTAACAATTATTGCCAGTTATTTACAGTTCAAGTGTGGTGAATTGAAGTTTCTTGATGATGTAAAACATGTCTGACCTTCCTCAAGTACTCAGCCAGCTGCTGAGGGCTCCACTCCATGACCTCTGACCTGGATGGGACACGTCCAGCGCTCATCGTATGTCCTCGTCAGGGCTCAGCAGACGGAAGTCTTGAGGATATTTCTTGAGGGGACCTTGTAAGTTCTGTTTCCAAGCTGGACATACAGACTCCGCCCTCTGCAACACCCTAACTTTACTGTCAACAAGTAGTTTTACCTCCTAAAACGGACTTGCCTCGCTCCCCCCCGCAAAAAAAAATTATCTCGGGCTCTCAAGTCGTCGTGTACACCGATATGTCAAAGTGGAACCAAGATGGCTTCCTTCACTCTTCCTGTCTCCTCCACTTATGGTGTGTTTGTCAACGTCTCTCTTTTTCTCACCCGCCCCCCCCTCCTAGAGGAAGTGACTGTGCAGCAGGGAGGACTAGCGGAGGAGAAGGAGGCAGCATCTTCAACCCCCCACCCCCTGCCACCACCTTCCTACCACAAAGCGGAAGAGCTGCAACTAAGTGGGTGCTGGGTGACATAAAACAAGTCCACATTTTGTTCGTAAACTAGCCATTATATTATTAGCATCTTCCTTAGTAGTTTTTCCTTGCCTCTTTCGCCAAAGTACTACTTCGTTTTCTTTGATGCTCCTTGAGATCACTTGTGTAATATAAATCAAAAGAACTGAAAGAGTTTTACCCATTGAATTTGAAATAATTCTTTCCCCGTCTTGAGGAGGAGCATTGACAGGAAATAGAACATACCGTATACAATCTTGCGACCTCATTTGACTTGAAACATGCCTCCATTTGCTCGCTAGTTATATCAGCACTCGACCTCGCTGTTATGACTGTTGTGGGTTCGACTTTGCTGTGATCTCAATCAACAGAAAAAGATGACTTTTTGACATTTAGAGAGCAAAGGGGGGAAAAATATTGATGTTGCTTTGTTGACACTGTTGCCAATGTGTATTTAGATCATTTGGTCAACAAACGTTTAAAAAAAAATTCTGTTTTATTAAAATCAAAATTGCTTCCAACAGATAAAAACCTGACAATATACAGCAATGTTGTTCTATGAAGACAAAAAATAACGTTGAGGAATCAATTTATGCATTATTATGAGAACATGACAAACGTAAAGCTATGACGCTATCAAGATCAAAAGTAATGTTAAAAGATTCCATTGAATTTTGGTTGCATTTCCATTCATCTGCAAACGAGTCGATATTCTTAAAAATAACAAAAACTGAGCTGTGATGGATCAGACTCGTAAAACAACGAATGTGGTCACAACAAAAGGGGAGAATTCTCACGCTGCTGTTTGTGCAGCAGGACACTAGTCGTCCTCCGTCTCCCATCTCGTTTAGGGCTCAAACCTCCTGTTACAGTAGGGGGTGGAGCTAAACAAGAACTGATAACTATTACCAGCTATGCCGTGGTCTACAGTCATGAGGTCCCTCGTGTCAGTGACTCTTCTTAGATGAACCAAACCCAGAGAAGCCCATGACGGCCGCCATCTCGTCATCCTCCTCGAAGTCCGCGTCCTCCTCAGCCCGACGCTTCCTCTCTTTCTGTTTCTCCTTCTTGTAAGCTTTTGCCTTCTCCTCCTGAAGATGACATTTGATCAATCAACAGGTATACATTTATGTATGTTGTACATATAACTCAGCAGGTAGGCTGCACGATGACCGAGTGGTTAGCGGGCAGGCCACACAGCTAGGAGACCTGCATTTGATTCTCGGCCCAGGCGTCTCTGTGTGGAGTTTGACTTTACACCACAGTCCCGGCGTTTCAGAATACCATTACACACAGGTAGTGTCCTACCTCTGTTATAATACAGCTATAATATTGCCCTGTTGTGTTGAAAGCAATTGTTGCAATCCAACTACTAAGATAATCACATACTGTACACCTGCTTCACTGACAAGGTCCAAAAGTAGCACCATTAGTATAGCTCTCATTCAACTCATTCAAAGTTCTGTATGTTCCTCTCCTGACCTCTTCTCGCAGCTCCTTCAAGCGCTCCTCAAAGTCATACTCCTTCTGCTTCTCCTCCAACTTCTTCTTGTTCACCTCAAAACGCTTCTTGACTTGGTCCAGGGATGAGCGCTCCACCCTCATCGACATACCAAGGTTCCTCTGATCTGCACACACACACACACAAACGTTCACAAGCATGCACTTCCCCCCCATGGTACTCCAATTTGCGTGCATCAAAACTCACGTTTCTTGCCGTTGATGTGATCTAGGAAGTTGATGGAGTCTTTCACCACACAGTCACACACGTTGCAGTAGTAGCTGAAAGTGAATGAGGAGTCATATGAAGCCAGTATTTCTGTCATTTCAGCATAGGTCGCCATATCGAGTATTTAAGCTATAAAAAGATGCTTTAACTGTTCCTACCCGCCCATTTCAGCCTGTGGGGTCGTCTTGGTGATGACAATGGTCTTCCCCAGTTTGGACTCCAGATCCACTTTGTAGTCGCGATGACGTAGCATCTCACGTTTGACCGGTGGCGCAATTTTGCCTAAGAGACAGTTTGTACAAGAATCATACAATGGAAAAAAAACAGTGTTTGGACATGTCAGAATTACTCAGCTCACCATCTCTCGCTTCTTTGTCTCGCTCCTCAGCGAGACGTTTCTGAGCAAGATTCTCATATTCGTCTTTGTCCCACTTCCGACGGAAGTCACTCTTACTCGACTGGAAGAGAACAAGAAGCTTCAGTTACATGAGAATAATGAAACCTGAAATTCTACCCAGTGCACACTTTAGATTATTTAATCTTGGAATTGTTATATATCCACATTTCCACAAAACTATCTCCTCACTGACATGAAATATGTTTGTCTCCCTGTTTATTAAAAGAAGTACAGTATTGATATTTTACAGCACAATGCATTAAAAAAACGAAATTCCCGTTTACAAAATACAGTGTTCGTAACCAACTGGCCCACGTTTATAAGTAAGTACTGACGAATCACAGCTACAACATGACAAATTACATTTTATTTCGTATTTTAGCATTAACCATCGTTTGAGTGTGTGTTTTGTTCTGAACGGGTAACACTATGGCTAGCAGATAGCCTTCCGCAAAATATATAAGTCAACTACAAACTGCGTTATAGTAGCATGTACAACCTCAGATATAAAAGCTAAACCGTGTCATTGGAAAGAAAATACTGTTTTCTAACGACTGTTACATCTAAATACGAATAAAAAAACACTCACTCCGCTGCCAGACGCCATGTTTGTGACAACTTCCGCTTTGGAGGACTCTGTCAACTCTTAAGATGACAGCGCCACCTGTTGTATCGGAGAAGTATGTTCACTACTAGGCTGACAAAAAAAAAGATTAGCACTATTGACAGTAAAGTCTTGAATGGATCGCAGTTTGAATAGGGGGATGAATGGGTAAAAAAAACTAATATTTGAAAAAACTGCCCATGAGAAAAATGTATTCATGGTAATAACATTTGTAGTCTAGTATATATTCTAAAGCCATACATGATCACTATAACACTTCATTATTAGGATAAACGGGTGATAGGCCACGCCCCGACAGCTGTGTCTAATTAAATAACCTGCTAAAATGGAAAATGGCGTCTGTTCGTCTGAAGCGAAGGCGCCAAATTCAAAATTGCCAAGATGTCAAGCAGCGGAGTGGAAACTCCAGTCCGGAGCCCGCTGCTCTCCTCCAGGTAAGACTTTGTAGGCGTATATGCTTGATGAATTTTGATGTGAGAGCCGATATTTACCCGCACGATCGTAATAAACGTCAGCGAAATCATTTGGGACGGAGCTCACCTCGACTGTAACTTCCGGCCATTGTGTTGTTAATTGAGAGTGTTCTGCGCGGTTTCACTCGAATCGCAGGTTAACAATGTATTTGATTTTATTTACAAGTTATGTATTAAGTTATGATATAGCAAGGTATTTCTTTACAAAAATGTAATGTCGACGCTAACCTCAAGTACTTTTATTTTATTATGAAATGTAACAGGAAGCTCAGTGACGCCAATGAATGCAAAGCTTTAATTCTAGTCCTGTTTTGTTGTGTATGTTGCACATATTTTTAAACGTCTGTGGCAATGACTTGTGGGGAATGTAGCACATTGCATAAGACAATAATGATGAAAATTTGCCTATGGTCTCTTTATAATAAGAGCATGGCTTGATTGGGTTAAGTGATTCATTGTTGTATGTTGGCTAATTAATTTTATGACTTTTTTTTTTGTCTGGAAACTGAAACTTGTTGCTAACACATTTACCTTGTTTTTCCAATGTTTGGTTTGTCGTTTTGTACCCTCACATGCTTTGATACGGACAGACTCTAATTTGTATTGTGCTCTCAGTTTCTGTTTCAGTCCGCGGCCATGCGTTTGTGCAAAGGGCTTGTCGACGGCCATGTGGAGTGGTCTCTCCGAACCTCTCCTGGCGTCTGCTGGATGCTTGGCCCCAGAGCCTTGGCTCCTCCCGGGTTGCAGCTTTGTTTATGACAGCCTGGTCAAGTCAGCCATGACTTTCAATTATAGGTTCTTTTTAGTAAATGTAGTGTTTTGAAAAAAATTGTCTTGATTTACAGTAACGTCTCTCCGATCCCGACATCTCCTGCGACAATAGACTTGCGAGGGGAGAGAGTTGTCAACAACAAACAACGCAGGTCAAACTGATTTTATAATTTTTTTATGACTGCATAACTTTTCAAACAATAAGGTTTTGGGGGTGGGGTTTGCGTTCAGGCCATCCATCTTGGAGCGTTGCATCCTCAAAGCGTCTACAAGCAATATCGCTGTAGGAACCGATGATCTGGAGAAAAGGTATCACTTTAATGCTGTTTTTCCTTTTTTCATTTTTAAAAGCTTGATATTTAGTCTCAGCAGATCTCCTCTGAGTCGCTGCTACCCTCGGATCCCAGACCTGAGCAACACTGAGACCAACACGGCGGTTCTTAAGCGCCGACAGAAACAGATCCTCTACGGCAAGACCACCAGCGGCTACCAGAACTACCTGCAGCAAGTGCCCAAGTAAGACGAGATGTGCCAATTGTATTACACACAATGTTTATTGGACTGAATGAATACATGCAAATACACACCAAAGGATTTCAGGTGGTGATTTTAATATAATCAATGTGCTCAAGCTCTAAACAGCCCACAAATATAGAACATTGTTATTGCCCTGAAATGGAAACATTACTTTTTTCAAGGACCCCCCCCCCAAGGAGATCTTTTTTTTTGTGAAATAACCCAAGTATTTTAACCCATCCTCCAGACACTTGAGAGACCCCAAGCTCCACCCTTCCACCCCCAACAAGTACAAGAAGTACAGCAGGCGCTCCTGGGATATGCAAGTACGTCTTTGGAGAAGAGCGTTGCACCAGTGGGATCCGCCCAGCCACACCCCGCCGGAGACCATCGATGCTCTTGACCCAGTGGAGCAACTGTAGGTCGCAATCAATATGCGAGGAAAATCTTACATGTCCAGTGGTATACGTTGTGGTTGTCTGTGCATTTCCAGTCATGTACTTCTAGCTTTTGGATGTGAAACCCTTTCTGGCAGGCAAAACCAGCTGGCAAGGATGACCTCAGACTTGTGTGACGATGGAGAGAACGAGAGAGAGGAGACCTTGGTGGCCTCCTCTGTGTCCCCCTTGTCAGGCGAAATGTCGTCGGGCAGCTGGAATGTTCCACTATCACCGGTAAACTATGAAACATCTTTTTCTGAAAGGCTCAAACTTCACTTCACAATTTTTTTTTTTTTTTTTTTTTTTTTTTTTTTTAAACCTCCAGGAGTCTGAGAGGAGCTGCCGACCTCCTCGCTCTCCCCCTGGCCTCAGCTGCTCCTTCAGGATCCAGCTGACCAATGACAATGTGACTGACTGGCTCCGCCTCCAGCTGGAGGCTGACCAAGATGGCGGTAAGATGACCACAGCATCACTCACACAGATTACCTTTCATTTTTCTCTTGCTTCCATGCAGATTTCGATGTTGATGACCAGCAGGTCCCTGTCGTTTTGGACCGGTTCTTATGGAATCCCTACTAATTGTCCGTCGCTGTAACTCGTCTACTGGTGTCATCATGCAATCAAGATGCTGGATATGTCGTCTGTACTTTAATCATGTGTGTGTTTCAGTCTATTGTCTTTTTAAGAACACTGAGGATTTAAAAATGAGATTGGTGGGAGGGATGTGATTTTGGTCCTTGGTGGAGATAGATTTCCCAGCTGCTCTCGCAGACATCCCGGTGTTAACAGGCTGAGGTCGAGTTGACGCACTGACCCGAGCATGTTTATTTGCACTCCTATGTTCACTGCACTTTTTACCTGTGCTGTTATCGTTCTTCTAACGTATGCACTTAAGCTGCTAATTTAGTATTAAACACTTTTGTTTTTCTGTCACTTTCTGGCCTCTTTAGAGGCTGCTCTTTTTTTTTTCCCTCTTTCTCCCCACGTTCACCTTTTGTGCTCTGATCAGGCTTCTTCCAACCATCTTTCCTTTTTATTTGTTTCATGTGTGCTGCTTTGAATATTGAAAGCAAAGCAGAACAATGTGAGTGGAATTAATAAAGATGTAAATAAAGTGTTAAATTTGAATCATTTTTTTCTGACTGTATGTAGTGGTAGATGTACAGTACATCTTAATTATAAAGTAGTTTATGGGGGCTATCTGTATGGGAATGGGTGCGCTGCAGCCATGAATCCAGTAGAAGGTCCAAACACTTTCCAGCAGGAAGAGGCATTCACAGAGGCTTATTGTCCACCCCTCAGAATAATACAGCTATATGAGATGTATACTCTAACATAAAAATGTCTGCTCTTGTTTAGAAATTAAAATGCCTTCATTTTCAAACATAACTGAAATTGGCAAGGCAGGGCAAAAGCAGCAAAAACACATTTTTTTCCTTATTTTTCTCAAGCTGCCATGCCACCCAGGGGAGGTCTGCCTCACACTTTGAAAAGGCTGCTGTATAGAACTAGTACAGTATAAATTTCCTTTAGCAATCATATGCTTTCACTTCCTAAATACACCAATGAGATTGTAAACAAGCTGCTACCGTCGATTTTTTTTAATTATGACGTCACACAGTTTACTATTTTTAAGTAGATTAATTTAATGTATTATGGGATGCATTTGGCTTGTCTTCGGTTGTTAATATTGAAAAAAAATAGTTAAAAATGTAAATAAATAGCTGAAGTGGGGGTGATGTGTAGCCCCGCCCTCCTCCTCTTTCCCCCTCCCTCCCCACTGCCACCGTAAATGTTATTTATGAATGCTTGCCGCTCGCCTTCGTGTGCACGTACAAATTTTGTATCATTATGTTTTAAATAATTGGACACCTGATATTGATTATATGCTTTTCGCTTGTGCAATTCCTGCACTTCGCCATTAAATATAAACAGTAATTCATTGAGGTGGATTTTGATGCTGGCGGTGGTGGTACTGGCGGCGGCGGCGGTGGCGGCTGGCGTAGCGGTGCGTTCGGCTCTTTAATCACACTGGGTCAATAAGACCCGAGTACCGGTGCTGTCTGCTGGTGCTGTATCCAGCGGTTGTAACACCCGGAGAGGGGCTGTCCGATGAGGTAAGCCATTTATGTATCTAGCTATCCATCCATCCATACATCTGTGAGTGCTGGCTTGTTTTGCGGTTCTGTCGGGAGAGAGGAGGAGGAGGAGGCGGCGGAGGAGGAGGAGGAGGGAAGCTAACAAGCCCGGACACATCCATCCCGCAGCATCCCACCGTGTTGTCCCCCCTCCCTTACGCCAGCTCTACTCGCTTTATTCCTATTACCATATTAATAGTAATAGGGAAAACGCTGATTGTGACACAAGTTTATTTAAACAAACACCCGGGCTTACTGTGACTGTGAACGGAAGCACCCCATTTGATATTTACAGTTGCTTGGCTAACACTGCTAGCTTGTGCGAGCGAGCGGCTCGGGTAGTTAGCTAGCGGCCGGTGCGGTTGCCTTGCTAGCCCCGCAGTGCAGAGCAGCAGCAACCGCAACCCGAGTTGGAACCCATATGTCAAGCCCGGGGCACGGAGAGCGAGTTGTCTGTTTGTTTTCGAAGACTTCAGCGGGCGGATCCACGGCGTCGACCTTGGAAGTTATTACGAGATGACATATTTATTTATAGCTAGCGGAGTGGTCAGGTGTGTGTTCGTGCGTTTGTACGGCTAACCAGCCAGAGCCGTAATAAACATGGATTTATCGTAGCCTAAATGTCCCAACATGTCAATGACCAATATTTGACTATGACCAATCTTCACTGACGAAACGGGTATTAGATGTTAGACGTGACATCTTCGCGTTTTATGCTTCTCCTTTAGAGTGGTGAAGCTTCCCCCGTTGAAAACAATGGGAGGCGTTAGCATCAAGCTAGCATTAGCGGCCTCAGTAGGGCATCAGTGAGGCGGCCTCCTCTCCTATGAAGTATGCATAAGCCCAGGGGTCCTCAATTATATTAGTGCAAGGACCAGAATTTTTCCAGAAATTTTCCAGATAGTATGTTACAAACAAAAAATATATATGTGTGTGTGTGTATATATATATATATCTATATATGCATTCTGTATTTTTTAGCTTTTGTCAGAAAAGTCAGACTGATATTATTTTTACTGCAAGAAGTCAAACATGTTTACTTCATTACAAAGTAAATACATTGATTTCCCAAATTTTCCATTATTTTATAGTCCACTTGCTGTTAAAAGTCAAATTGTCAGCGAATGCCAGTTATTGTGAGAGTACGTCTAGTAAAACCACACTCCCCGACCCTGTAGAGCCGCGCTGGCCAGTGGCTTGTATCTTAGCATGCTCGACTCGCAGTCAATAGGCATGTGTGGTTGTAGGATCGAGTCCAGGCATGTGTAGCGTTGAACGGCATGGCGGCACGAGTGGCTTCATGTAGAGGTACGCAGGAGCGCCGCAATTATATTGGGGAATATATCTTACAAGATACACATTTATGAACCAAATTCACAAGCAAGCCACATGTTCAAAGCTAAACCATGATGGAAATGGTGGTTAAAAAAGGTGGTACTTGGTAAAAAAAAAAAAGTTTGATAGTGTAGCTGGGACAGTCAACTGTAGTTTCCACTACTAATACCATTTTGACAACATTCAGAAGTACTTCAGAACTGTGCATTTATTCACCATTGCAGGCAGGATTGCCGAGGCCGCCACCAGACTGACCATGTTGTCCTTGTGAGAGTGGGCGGGGCTACCTGGCCCTGAGGCGCTAAGGAAGAGGAGCCTATCCGAAGCTGTCGGACCCTCCTCTTTCTTGACAAGACACACAAGGGGAGTAAGGCGTCTCTCAACCTTCTTTCGTCACTCCCCCTCAACCCCGTCAACCGCCACGATGATGTGGTCACGTTGCTGGTGGAGAGCGTGAGGAAGCAGGAGTCTGGAAGGCGACCCTGCTCAGCCGGGGGACTCGGATCTGGTGAGTGCGGGTGTCACTGTAAACCGCCACCACGTGACAGTCAAACCATATCATCCGTAGGATTTAGACCATAACCTGAAACTAACACAGTGGTGTGTTTAAAAAAAAATAAATAAATAAATCCATCTCATCCTTGCAAGACTTCCTGTCATCAGTCTTTATGACAGCTGACATAAAAGAAACTGAACTTTGATCCCTGTGGCATTTGAAGAAGATAAATGGATTGCATTTCAATAGCACTGTTCGGCTTTCTCAAAGCCTTTTATAATAATATTGCATTGAAATACAAAGGTGCTGTCCTCAGGGGAACTGGTTGCAATGTTGATGCAAAAGCATTTTTTATGACTATTGTTTGCACACACCATCTTGTTATATTGCTTTATTTTTTTTTTGTCCTTTAGTCCCTGCTGGACCCGAAAACCCTCGCAGAGTGCTGGCCCCCTGATGGCTTGATGCCTGGTGAGTGTTGGCCTTACGGTATCACGGTACAAGAGTCATGAAAAATACTGTACACTGATCAGTAACAGACCCAAACAACACAGTGAAAGTGTAGACCATGAGTTAAATATGCTCTACATCAGGGGTCTCAAACTCACGGCCTGCGAGACACTAGTTTGAGGCCCCCACCTTGATACTAAAGTTTAATGTTGAAATGACAGCTTAAAGCTGTGTGCACACCGGACACAACATGATTTTGCCCCGCCCATACTGTTACCCTACCCTGTTACCCCGCCCTGTTTTGCTTTGGATTAGCAATGAAGCTAAAGGCTTATGACGCTAGGGTACAAATAAATGCAGGAAATTATTTGGAATAAAACGGAAAATACACGTCAAGATAAAGCATCTTTTGCTAAAGTTACGACGCTGCTCCCAGATGGAACTGAGTACGATGCTAACTTGCTAATTGGGTGAAATTATTAAGTTTCATTAATGGTCATGTTAAAGGTTAAATAACTATTAATACTGTACATTTGAATCTGAAAAAAAAATTATCTACCAACTGTATGTGGTTTCTTACATTTTTCTTATTTGCTGTTTTATTATTATTTTACTTATTTATTACTGATTGATTGATTTATTGTATTTATTCTTAATTAATTAATTTTTTTATCTTATTTTGTGTATAGAAAAATAAAAATTAAGATATTTGAGAACAGTGGAATGTTTTATCAGATATTTTGGTGTGGGAAACCGGAACCAAAGTACTGAAAAAGTGTTTTTAATAAATGCGTTTTGTTTTGGGTTTTTTTAAACCTGATGCGGCCCCAGCTTCACCCAGAACCTAGCTCCAGTGGCCCCCAGGTAAATTGAGTTTGAGACCCCTGCTCAAACTCCCTGTTCATTAGAAGTGCACAGGAAAACAATAGCAGATGGTTAGGAGCGTTTCAGTTGTTTCATATTCAGGCTATAAAGATTTATACATGTACACCAGGAGGGGGCGCCAAACGACCTCTCTTTAAGCTGACCTGCTGCAACCTCAACACAAAAGTTGCTTGGCAAGTTAGCACATAGCATAGGAAGCATTATGATGCCAATTTGAAGTTAATTGCAGTCGGAGCCAAATGTCTTCTCTCCAAGCCACTTAGATTCGGCATCTTATGTTCAGGGTCGTCTTATATTTAGTACGTTATTTGTTTGACATTGAGTTGTTGTGCAGGTTATTTCAAGAATGACATAACATTGCAATTGTGTGTGTCCTCAGAGAGCAGCTACTGGCAGCTCTGCCCTCCCTCTAAGTCCAGCCTGCAGGGGGGGTTGCTGAGCTCTAGTTTCCCTCCTGGTCCAGTCCCCCTCGTGCCGCCAGATGCTCACCTGCAGGAAGGGGGGGATCCCCTGGACGGCCCCCCCTCTCAGCCACATCAGCATCACCGGCCTCTGGCACCTAGCACCTCGGCGTCAGAGCTGTCCCTCCCCGGGGCGGCAGCGGCTCCTCCAGGACCCGCCCCACCGCCACCTCCTCCCCCGCCGCCCAAACGCCACTGCCGCTCTCTGTCAGTGCCGGAGGACCTGTCCCGCTGCCGTTACACATGGCGGCCCAGCGCCTCGCGGGTGTGGACTCCTGTCAGTCGGCAGCAGTGCCATGGAGGAGTTGGTAGCGTGGGGGTTGCAGGTGTGGTGGCAGGTGCCACGGGGGGTGGCGCCTGTCCCCTTCGGGCGCCGAGCTCCTCTTTGAACTCATCCCTGCACTCCTCGTCCAGCCCCACCTTCTTTAGCTTGGCACTTTCTCCGGACTCGCCACTTCCTTGGAACTTCCCCTGGGACCCCATCGAGGCAGCGGCAGGGGGAGGAGCCTGCTGCTGTTTCTTCCCCTCCCCGTCCTCCTGCTCCTCGTCGCCGTCACCCCTCCACCCGCCACCAACCCCTCAGAGGCGTTTCTCCCTCTCGCCCGTGCTCATTAGAGACTCGGCAGCGACTGCCACCTTCCTGCCTCCGCCGCCCGTTCCCAGCCAAGCGGCAGCGCCTCCACCGGGCTGCTGTGCGGCTGGGGGAGCTATGGCGGGGGCGCCAGTGCCTGCCTCGCCTTCCTCGGCCTGCAGCACGCCGTCGTCCCTGCGCCGCAGCCTGCCACCACAGCTACCACGTTGCCACTCGCAGCCCTGTGACCTGCTGCTGCTCAAACCGGGCCTGAAGAGGCGTCGTGACCCAGACCGCCCATGTGCCCGGCCTGTCCTCGACTTCACCAAGATGACTCAGGTAGATGGCATCACGTGACTACAGCCATTCTGCTTTGATGCTTTTATTTTGAAAAAGTGTTACGATTTTTCTTGTTGTGTTCCTTGCAGACCCGCAGCATCGACCCGCAGTGTTTAGAGCGTAGCGGCAGGCTGGCCTGCGGCGGCGATCTCTACATGGCCATGGAGTCCTTCATGGGCGACTTCCGGGGCTCTTGCTCGCCGGCCGAGTGTCTGGGCAGGACGAGCATCGGCCCACTAAGCGAGAGCGACGAAGAGTGCCGCGAGGATGATGACGACGACGACGACGACGATCGAGAAGAGGACGTGGACGAGCGAGAAGCGGCCCAGCAGGCGGTCTTTGAGAGGGATTGTACAGAACTGGACTTGAATTTAATCGAAGAAAACTGACGTGTTTGTAAAATGGAAGGCTGTTACTTCCCATCCCTCCTTCCCTCTCCTCCCTTTTTATTTATTTTTAGAAAGGAAGTTTCATTTTTAAATTTAGATCGCACCCATGCCACCGATCAGCCAGGCTCTCAGGAACACCTCCTCACACTGGATTGAGTAAGTCGACGCTGAATTGACGACAACAGTGATGATGTGACTGCTTGCTTTGAAAGACTACGATGGCTGGACTCTGTCATGTGTCCTCTGCAATCCGCCAAGATTGGGGCGTCTTCCAACATAGAGTACAGCTGCCGAGTCTCCCAACAGGTCGGTTGCGTGACACAGCACACAGCGTCCACCTGAAACATTGCCACAAATCGTTATATATTTTGATAGACATAATAACATGGTTATTGAGGACATGGTTAGCGCGTAGACCTCACAGCTAGGAGACCAGGGTTCAATCCCACCCTCGGCCATCCATGTGTGGAGTTTGCATGTTCTCCCCGTGCATGCTAGGTTAATTGGCGACTCCAAATTGTCCATAGGTGTGAATTTGAGTGTGAATGGTTGTTTGTTTATATGTGCCCTGTGATTGGCTGGCGACCAGTCCAGGGTGTACCCCGCCTCTCGCCCAAAAAGACAGCTGGGATAGGCTCCAGCACCCCCCACGACCCTTGTGAGGAAAAAGCAGTAGAAAATGAATGAATGAATGAATAATAACATTCTCGGAAGATATTGTGCTCTCCTGTTAAGAAAGCAAATCAAACAAAATTTCCCCATAATAAATGAAGGGAATGTTGTCAAATGACGTTTTTCATATTTAATACATCAGTTTATTCCCTACCTGCAGCAATGTGTTCAGGTGTAGCATCGTGCTGCGTCAGCATCGTCCTCTTATGCCGCGTTGAGGTCAAGTAGCCACTGATGCTGTTGTTTACCTGAGTGTGAATGCACCTTCCTGCTCATTCACTATGTATGTATGTGTGTTACGTTAACATAAAAAATTTACACTTAAGAAGAGGTGCTCATCTGGATTTGTGTCATTGGAGCAAAATGATAAATAAGAGCAACATTAGAAACCATGAGGACAATCATAAAGGTTCATGTTACTTTGTAGCCCTCTTAGGGTATCTTTACATTCTCATTCATTTCAAACATACATGCAAAAACCATGATAATCGTCTATAACACACACACACAAAACTTACCCCCTCGCCTCAGTCAACCTCTCGGTAAAGCCCAACATGAGCCTTAACTAAAACTCTGTAAATCAAAAATGTGATTTTTAAAATTTATTTAAAAACAAAAGGAAAGTGTGTCCTGTAGCTGTCCAAAAGTCGAAGTCCTTCCGTTCATTTCTGATGAGTTTTTTTTTCCCCTTAATATTCCTGATCGGCTGTCTGAATGAGTCGTCTGTGGACACAAATGCCACAAAATGAACAATGAGCAATTATGGACAAGGTAGAAGACAAACAGAGAGACCTGGGAACATCTCTCATCTTTTAGAATTTTTTTATTATTATTGTATTATGTGTTTAAAAAAAATGAAATGACAACATGGCAATTTGGAGGAAAAAAAAACAGTTTGTGAATAAATTAAGTTTATTGAGAATTATTTTACAAAGAATGAACACTGGTGTCTTGTCTTTATTGCCAATTATTATAATGAATTTTCTGGGTTTAGTTGGGAAAAAAAGGAAAGATGTAATTACTTGCATTTAAATGTATTCATATATGGTTATCTTAGTATGGAAATTCATATAGAAATCATCTCATGAAGTTTTATAAGTGCACAATTTGTTACTTTGACTTTTTTTATTGTCTTGACACATTTCACCATACTGGTATCATATTAAAACAAACATACAATGGAGTTCTGTAGTAGGTAAACACCTCAAATTATGATAATTTGTAGAGTCCATACTATAGTATGGTATAGTCCATGTATATACTAATATATTATTGTGCTTTTATATTATTTGGTAATGCAAAGTATTTTGTATATGGTGTAACACACCACATTTAATAAAAATAAATCCTGTGACATGCATGGCGGTGAAGAAAAGAATGTTGTTGAAGGCATCATCCATCATTTTTAGAACTAGAATGTGACTCAGTGCTTCTATTATTGTCTGCATGCCTCATAATTGTTGGCTAAAACAAATTGAAATTGTTCAAAATATTTAAAAATCTAAAATCCGCAATGTGTCCAGTGGCCAGAGGTTTCACTGTTTTTCAGTTCTCTGTCGAAGAAGGGCCGTTGACCTCTGACCCTTCTGAGGACACGGTTGAGGATGTAGTGATCGCCGGGGTGGACGTGACGTTGATGGGCACCACTCGCTCCTTTCCATCGCTGGCTGCTTTCTCTCGCGGTGCCTGGATCTGCAGCTGACCGCCCACCAGAGAGCAGCTGACGGCCTCGGGGTCAACGCCATCCGGGAGGTCAAACTCCTGTCTGAACTCCTGACACCTGTAGGAATAGGATCCCTTGCCGTCGTCCTGCTTCTTCTCTGTCTTGCCGCTCACCCTCAGCTTCCTGCCCACCTGTTTGACCGACAACTCCTCAGGGGAGAACTCTTTGGTGTCCAGACTGAGTGCGAAGCTACAGCCGTCGGGCCTCAGCTCCTGGAAAGCGATGGGTTTGAAGGTGGCGGACGCTGGCGTGTGGTCGATCTCGTCAAAGATCCTCTGGTGCAGCCGCTCCATGTACTCCATGCTCTGTCGCATCTCCTGCATGTGGCGGAGCATCTCCTGCTCAATGTGGTAAAAGAGAGGACGCGTCTCGGGCCACAGGCTGCGGATGGGCCAGTGCATGTCCACAAAAGGCCTCACGGCGACGGCAGACGGCTGGAAGACGCTGGCGCACAACATCCTGCTTCTTCTTCTGTTTTCTTCAGATCACAGCTCGGGGTCCGGAGTCTGAACTGTCTGATGCTGGACTTCCCTGCTGCTTATATACACATGCACACCAACCAGAAAGTTCCATCAGCATTCCTGAGTGTGTGTGTGTGCTTGTGTGTGAGGTGTGTGTGTGTGTCAGAATCTAAATGCAGCATAGACTGTATTAGTGCTGGCGGCTGCTGCATGCCGACGTATTGCTGCTTTGTTCTATTTTGGTGTCTGGGCTCTGTCATAGTATATAAATAAAGTATAGAATGTTCCGAGCATGACAGGACATCCACTTTTAATTGTTCTGGTAAAAATAATAAGGTTTTCTGAAGAGGAAAGCAAAGAAGGCTACACATTTCCTCCATAGGATAGGAATGGACAGAAAAAACCCCACAAACAAACCAAAACTGATTATATTTATTTACTCTATGTTCCGTATTTCACTTGTTATCTTTTCTATTTTATTTTTTTTCATATTTTATATGATTTTGTTCATTTATATGCAATATTAATAGTTTATTTCTGAAATTATAAATGTAAAAAAAAATTAAAGAAGAAGAAATTTATTTGGTTCGAGTATATTTTGGTTTGAGTTGGATCTTCTGGACGCTAATTGACGCTAACTGAGGTCCCACGCCAATAATAATAATACGGCAACATGTATGCGGGGATAATAGAATGGGCTTCTGCATTTTGCTTTGTAGACCCACAATTGCGGGTCAGCTCATCTAATACCCTGTTATGTGACTGGTTCTTACAACAGCTGCTAGAGAGCACAGACCACACAAATTAAGTGTGATTTCACAGGTTGTTTTTCAACTGCTTACAAAAATGTAAGTGACTGACGAGTATAAACGTAAGGGGGATTAGCTCAAATGGTAGAGCGCTCGCTTAGCATGCGAGAGGTAGCGGGATCGATGCCCGCATCCTCCAAATGCTTTTATGTTTTTTTTTTTACATAATCACGCTTTGCAATTATTTTCAACAATTGCATATTAAAGCAAAACAGACTAGTCCAAGTCAAGTAACTAAACTTAGTCCACTGAGTTAAGCCAGTGTGGTGGTGTTTTTCATGGCTCTGACGTGCAAGCAGGAGGGGAAAGTCCCTCCCAGGTCAGCCTTCTGGCCGGAAAATATCCAAATAAGGCTCGAGGAAGTGACGAGGTCGAATGAGGCGCTCCATAATATACAGGACAAATCCTTGTTGTTGACGTTTGTCAGTGACTCGTGCCACGACGGTTAGACTGTTATTTAGCATGTTCTGCTGCATAATGTTCGAATTGGACGGAATGATCGGTTCAATCAATCAAAATGTCATACCCGGATGTGTGCTGGCAAGCCGAACATGGGAGTTCACCGCTCTGACCATATATGGGCTTCCCTTTGCCTAATTTGGTAATCTACGTCATCGAGGGAGTCTTTATAAAGTCCAGGAATCCTCATTCACGGAACCTGTTGGTGAGCCTGTCCCAATGTTCCAGCGTCCACTACAAGTGAAAACACCAACCGGAAACAAGCACTGTCACTGTCATTCACCAAAATAATCACCTAATCCGTCCACCGGGACTCTCTTTGGGATCCCGGACCAGACTCAATCCAGCGTTGGCTTCTTTCGAGGGTCCGATCCCCCCGAAGCAGCAAGTCCAGTCCTCCCCTACTTTACTCGGATTGTTCCCCGGGCGGCGGCAGCAGCAGCAGCAGCAGCCCGTTGCCCCGGAGCTCCAGGAGCCGCTAAGCCGCAGGCAGATGGCAGCGACCAAAGCGGAGCTTTTGCTCTCGACCCTGCAGATTTCCGAGCCTCTGGCCGGCTTCCCTCCCGTTCTCTCGCCGCTGGACGGATATCCGAAGCTGGAGGAGCTGCAGTTGCTGCTGCAGAACGCTGCAGAGGGAGCCGGTGAACCCGGGGATTATGGAGGTGAGTTTGGCATAGTTTGATTGACATGGATGGCGTTGACTTTATTGCCTTTTGTAATTATATTTTATGTTTAACTGCATGGAAAAGCAAAACGAGATTTCCTTTAGTAAATATATATTTTTAATCATATTTCCCTCACTTATATGTTTGTGTGTAAACACAAAAAGTGTATTTATGGAGGATCTTGTATATTTTTAATTATTACTGTTTATTGCTAAATTCAGGAAGGATTTTAAGTGGTGGTTCTTTCTGCTTGTGAGTGGTCAACCAAACACAATGTGGCCTCTGACTGATCTTCTTGTTCTGTGTTTCAGACTTGCTGTCAGAACTGGCAGACTTGCAGAGTCTCGCCCCTGTCACCCCTCGCATCCCCCCTTTGGCCTACAGTGGACGCTTCACTTTTGAACCCTCTACATCTAGCGGCGGTGGTGGAAGCCTGTGGCCGGAGCCTCTCCTCAGTCTCTTCAGCGGTTTGGTCAGCGTTACAGCTCCTCCTCCTGCATCCTCTGCAGGAGTTCCCTCATCTTCTTCAGCGGTGATGTTGTCGGTGACCTCATCGGGGCTGACCCAGCCGAGCTTGAGCTCCACGGATGCCAGCGTAGTGTTCTCTGGAACACAGACCGGTAACCCTGACTCCCAGCCTGCCCCCTTCCTGTCACAGGGGCCTCCTCCGGCTTATCCTGGTTCCACTTCCAGGCTTGGTCTCCAGCCTCCATCAATGGCAGTACCGATGCTCCCGGACTACATCCTGCCTCAGTCACAAAACAATGAGCTTCACCTGAATCAGGATCAGAAACCTATGATGTCACAAGGTGGGAATCCCCCACAGCCACCACTTACGCCGCTCTCCACCATCAAGGCCTTCTCCTCTCAGATCCAGAACCAACAACTCCCACCTGCCTGCCACCTTACTAAGCCGTGCCGGGGCAGGAAAATCAATAACCAGTGCAAGACGTCACCCCAAGACCGTCCTTATACGTGTCCCGCAGACGGCTGTGACCGTCGTTTCTCCCGCTCAGACGAGCTAACTCGCCATGTGCGTGTCCACACGGGTCAGAAACCCTTCCAGTGTCGTATCTGCATGCGCAGCTTCAGCCGCAGTGACCACCTGACCACTCACATCCGCACTCACACCGGTGAAAAACCCTTTGCCTGTGCCGAGTGTGGCCGCAAGTTTGCTCGCAGCGACGAGCGCAAGCGGCACACCAAGATCCATCAGAGGCATCGGGAGCGGAAAGCTGACAGAAATCTCGCTCCTCCTGCTCCCTCCCTGACTCCTCCCACTTCCTCACCTGCGTGCTCCTCCGCCTACTCCTCACCTGCTCATAGTTCCGCCTCCCCCACACCATCCGCCATCTTTCCTCAGTCAACACTGAGTCTGCAGTCCTCTTTCCAAAGCTACCCCAACATGTACTCCTCCTCCAGCTGCTCCTCTCCTCCTCAGTCGGAGCGGACGACGAGCATCACCTCTCTTCATAACATCTGTTGAATCATCTTGACCTCTCACTGAGGAACATCACGAACAGTGTGACTAAAAAGTCTTAAACTTCATGAACGATTGGCAAATTCAACAAAGATGTTCAACTTAATGTAAATATATATGTATATACATATTTTTGTACAAAATGTTTACGCAATATTTACCTACTGTGTAGGTTTGTATGTTCACATGCAGGTATGTGGCTTGATTTTTGTATCAAATGTAAACCTCTTAACAGGAATAAAATGTTGCACTTTAATACATCATCTGTTGCTGGTGGTGATTGTTCACTCTTACAATAAGCACAAGAAATATTAGTGTTTCATCAATGAAACGTTTTAGCGTAACTCACATAATCATTGACAACACAGAAGCAGACAATTCGCATGAAAGAAAACGTCATCATAAAATAATCGCACTACATTTATGTAACTGTGTGTGTGTGTGTGTGTGTGTGTACTTTGTCCTCGCAGCCGGCTGCAGTAAAAAAAACAAAAAAGCTCCAAACCAAATATAGAGCTTCCTCCTGGTGCAGCGGATATCCTTATGTCCAAATATGGAGTTTCCTGCTTGGTTGCAGTCTGGCCGCAGTGTGCTGGGCGCATGCTCACACACAGCACCCAGCACAGTACCCAGATTACATTCATTTCATGTAATTCTATCTGCGGAAATTTAAATTTCGAGGAAAGTCGTGTTAAATGGAATGTTGTCAGAACACACCGACACGCGCGTGTGCGCATGTGTCAAGTGACGTCACATGCCAGACAAACTGGAATTGCAGGTCGGACTGGACCTTTGACGACGACTTAAACGGTTACTTACACAACGGTAAAGCAAAAAAAACATACATCGTATTTATGTTATTTGTTGGTCTAAAGTTGTTTTCTATCAGTGGAATCGCTGGTTTAGGTTATTGTTGGACAGCAGAGGGCGTAGTACCCATTTGCGGGACTTCGTTTATAAACAGGTTGACTGGCTTCCGTCCACATAACCGTCAATTTGACACACTTTAGACCAGAAACGAGTTGCAATGAAAATATATGCAAACGAGTAACTGTCCTGTCTTATTCTTGTAATTATATACCTAAAAGTTTCTACGGGAATATGTCAGTTTCCGTAGTGTAGTGGTTATCACGTTCGCCTCACACGCGAAAGGTCCCCGGTTCGAAACCGGGCGGAAACACGTTTTATTTACATCAATTGTATAAAATCTGCATTCATTACTGCTTTTAGTTTGTACATTGAAATATATTTGGTTCCAAGGGCAAAGTCTATATATATACTTTGAGTAAATGGTATTACGACGAGGGAATACAGATGAAATGTCTATTAATATGCGCTGTCCATATAAATAAAAACATCATGTCACAGTAACCTGATTTATTTCACCCTGTAGGTGCCAAAAGTGCGTACATATTTGTGTTACAAGGACAAAGAGAAATGGCCAACCTCTTCATCTTGGTAAGCGATTCTATAAAACAAAAAGAGGAACAACAGAAACAGAAAAGGTAAGAAAAACAGTTTTCTCTTGTCTGGGTACACATTAAAATAACCAATATATAACCTCAACAAAAATTTTACATCATTAAATATGTGTAACACTAATATGAAAATGGTAGTTTAAAGCCTAGTTCTGAAATCAAATGGTGTTCCCCAAGGCTATATGTTAGAGCCCTTATATGCACATGTTGTCCACTGTCAAATAGGTGCTGGAGGTCCAATGCTAGTTTATTTTAAAAAATACCCTAGTAAATGGTGTCCCCCCAAGGCAGTACGCTAGGGCCTATACTGTTAGAAAGTGTTGTATGTTTCCATCCTCACCTGTCAGACACACCTGTATCCAACCCATAGATACTTATTTGTGCCATTACAGCGGTCTTGAGTCAGAGTGATGTTGGCTGATGTGATATTACACATGGACTGGTCCTCACAGCTACAAAATAATAAATACAATTTAAAAGGTCATCTTTTTTAGGCGTTTGCAAGATCCTTACCTTTCACTAAAAAGATCTGTGACGTAATTCGTGCAGTTCAGGTTTACATTGGTGGATTCTAGATTTGCATTCCAGCAAAACTCCTTCCCCAAACGGCCGTAAGTGGCCAAAAGTACCTCGACAGTTGCATTCCCGGCTGTTTCCGGAAAAAGAATACCACATTACACAGGGTGCAATTGTGGGAAATGATTCTCCATGATGTGTGGATGACAACTTACAGCAGTTGATCATCTGAGTCTGACCGTCACAGATGACTGTCGTGAAGCAGGTGCTGTTCCTGCAGATGTTATAATAGTCCCTGCAGGGAGAGGGAGTGTTGGCTTATTGTGTTGAAATATTGTCCACTCCCACTATGGTGGTTCAACACGAGTTAACGAGGGATGCGGAACACACTTTTGTCTGGCAAACAATGCATAGTTGATGTAAACATTTTACACGCTAACCTTTCTGTCATCTCATTTTCATTCTCTTCATTTTCTTCTCCTTCAGATTCTTCATTTCCTTCAGATTCTTCTTCACCTCCTTCTGACTCTTCTTCACCTCCTTCCGACTCTTCTTCTTCTTCTTCTTCTTCTTCACCTATTCCTATTTCTTCTTCCTCAGATGATGAAGAGTCAGGGGAAACTTTTTGGTACACAAAGCAAACAGCTTCATTTTAACATTTCTTCAGTTTACACACGAGACAAGCAGATCATTTCGTTGTGGAGGTTAGCCTGCTGAGTGTTTCCGCTCACCAACTCACGGAAGCCAGCTTTGTAAAAATGCAGGCTATGCTACGTACAATCCATCTGGCACTACGTTTTTCCATTGGTCTTTGTCTTTTTCTTAAAATGGGATGATATCTTACTGCTGCATTGACTGGGAATCAAACCCAGGTCAACTGCTTGGAAGGCACTTTCCTACACACTTTAAAATGAATAGTGGAACTCTTTTTTTTAACATAATTAGAGCCCTCTGGGCATGAACTAACACCCCTATAGTAACTTCTACACTGATAATACCCAATAAAGAAGACATAATAAGAGTGAATTAGTCTAGGGGAGCAGAGTGAGTAGTGGGCAGGAAGGGACTTTGTATTCGGGATTTTTTATTTGGGATTATTGTGCCTGTTGTGAGAGAATCCAAACCTACAATAAAATCCTGATGTTCCGGTGATCTTTTGAATGTGTGGTTTAAATGGATTATATTTCTATGTTAGTCCACTTGGACAGCTGCATGCATGAAAATGCTTAATTTAAGCTACAAAATATGTAATATTAGTTTAAACATAACTAAAAAAAAACATGAAACAGCATGATTTATTCATAAACATACTTTGGAATAACCGTGATAGAGTGGAGATGTGAAATTTGACCCACAAAGTGACAAGAAATGAAATTAAATGAAACAGTACATATGAATAAATAGTGTATCGGTTGCATTTACCTGACGTTATGAGAGCGAAGCCCAGCACTGTAACACAAACACACATTTCAAAATGTCACACAACCCGTCAAACCCTGAAAATATATCAAGCAATACAAACTTACGTACAGGCCAGCAGCAGTGTCAACTTGAGTGAAGTCATGTCAGCGTGAGTTGTTCTTGTCAATGAGGATCCGCCGCAAAGAGTGCACAAATTTAAACATCTTTAAAGACGTTGACAATGTCAACGCTTTATTTGGCTAACAGCTTTCTCCCTCTCGTGTTGGTGATGTGACGCATTTCACCTGGTGTGCAGATAAATGTTTGCCTTCAACAGTCGAGTTTGGGGGTAAATGAGTCATTGTTGTATACCTCTTGAATACACACGGACAATTCATTTGCTTCATGATCATCCCAATTTGTTGGTGTGTTAAAGTATAAATACAATAAAGCGTATAATGCAGTTTTTATATGAAACTTTTTATTATTAAGGATTTTTTTTCCTTGTTTGTCCCTGTTAAAACACAATTTAACTGAGATTAATTGAAATCTATCAGTCTGGAAAAGGTTATAAAGCCTTTTCTAAAGCTCCAGCAAAACACAGAGAGAGCCATTATTCACTAATGGTCATAACATGGAACAGGGGGGAACCTTCCCTTCACCTTAAGAGGTCACAAAAGATCCAACAACAACATCCAAAGAACTGAAGGCAACTGTGTTCAGGACTCCACTTTAAGAAAGACACTGAACAAAAATGGCTTACGTGGCAGAGAGACTCCAAGAGTCCAAGATCCTTTGGGAAAAGAGTAAAATATGGTGGTGGTAGTGTGATGGTCTGGGGCTTTTTTGCTACTTGGAGGACTTGCTGTGATAAATAGAACCATGAATTTTGCTCTCTACCCAAAATTAATATTGAGAGGCTGTGGAATGACTTTAAAAAGGGCGTTTGTGCTCGGTGATTTCCATTAGTAGAAAATTATTCGTGTGTGTGAACAGTTAGTCCACGTTGGAAATTCTCAGTCAAGAGTTTGCTCTTGAGTGTTTACTTGAGGCAAATGTACTTTCTCTTTAAACAAACTATTCATACACACATGCGTTGTGTCAAATGTACATAGAAAAAGCTTCAAAAGCAAGTTTATTCACAGCTAAAGGTCACACATGTACCTGTTCACATGTCCCAATACAAAAACGTACAGTTCAATGCAGTCGTAATTCAAAGTCAATGAAATAGGTCTAGTCTAGCGTGTAGATGTTCTCCTGAACCGGTCTTCTCATCCTTATCTCATAGATGATGTGAGGAGGTTCCTCACTGGAGAAACTGGAAAAGAGGAACGATTCAACTGTCACTGTGAACCGGGTTGTAAGAGTTTGACATGTTTTACTGCCATACTGGTCACGTCTGGAATAATACTTCATTCACTGTGGTACCACTGGATGCATTTGACAAAATATAGATATTGTTGGTGCAAGATGAGACAAAAAAAATGCAATATAAGTTATAGAAAAAGTGCCATATTTATTTTTAATATTTTATCTCAACAAAATAGTCATTAAAATCACAAGTAAGTCAGGTTAGTCTTAATAAATTCACAATTAAATAAGATTGGCAATGACACAATTTAGAAAGCTGCACATTTCTATGTGGCACAAACATCCGTATGAGAAGTAAAGTGCAAAGTAGAAACCCCAATCAGTGATATGTTAAACTGGGCTCGTTCAGGACGTCTTGCACGAACATATTAGTATTAAAGTAGTTTATTTTGAATTGCATATTTGACAATCCAAAGGCAAAATATACTGTTGCTGTGTGGACAGCATTAAAAAAGACAATATAGGGCAGACATACACTTTTTCTGACTTCATGCATGATAATGGTTTGAATCCCGGGTTTGGTTTGAGTTTTGAGGCGGACTTTTCCAGTAAGTTTTGGTTAAACCCCTCGTTTATCGCAGTTAATTAATAAACTAAATGTCACACCTTTGATATTTATATATATTTGTGTTTTAGTTCATTTAGCGATTTTTATGCTTGAAAAATATAAAACGTGCTTAGATATACATATTTTTAGGGATATCCTTCCTATATGTATATCCTAAAATCATGTACTGTAATGTGATGACTTAAATGGCAAATCATGTACTGATATCAATCGATATGTAATTCATTCATTCATTCATTTTCTACCGCTTTTTCCTCATGAGGGTGACGGGGGTGCTGGAGCCTATCCCATATTACACAAAAATGTAATATTGGTTGATATCGGTACAGGATTTTTTTCCCAGATCATGAAAGCCGATATTTTTAAAAAATGCTGTTTCCAACACATATGTGTTCATGTCATGTTACACATATCGGTATCAGCTGATATCGGCATCAAAAATTGAGAGTCGGATAATAGAGAGGTTTTTTTTTCAGCAACAAAAAAAAAATAATAATAATTTTACTAATAATAGACTGAATTCATCCACAAAAAGTGATGAATTAATATTATTATTCAAATTATTGTTATTATTCGACATTCTACATGGCGAGAGATGTCAATATGTTGATTTATATTATAATTTTCATGTGCTAGCAAAAACAAATCCAGCAATGTCATTATTTGAGGACCTCGTTTGCGTTCAAAATCCACCAGAATGAGTGTAAAAATGACGGGGTGCTCACCAGCCGCTCCTTAAACCTGGCCTGTGTAACCCCCCTGCATTGGAAAAATAGAGTATACAATATCATCATTCTTTTTGCATGACTTCCAGTATTCTTAGCCATATTAGTTCATACTTACGCTTGAAGGCCATAGACAGAAAAAACACGGCCAGAATGATGAGCACAGTGAGGGACAAAGAGAGAACGGGAACGTTGATTTGAAGGGAGAGCGACGCTGGTGAGTTCACAGACTGAAAAAAAAAAAAACACACAGAAAAGATGGCTAAGATTGCTGGATTTGTTCAATAGAGCAGCGGCGGTGGTCTCTCACAGTGATGGTGGTGGAGTGCAGCATTGTTGAGTTCCTCCTTACAACGTCCAGCTGAGGCGATTGGAGCATTTTGCTGTTTTCTAGCAACCCCAAGATAAATGAATGTTAAATGTAAACAACATAACAACAACAAGTCCCCACATTCCCATAGTAGTAGCAATTTAACCTCTGTCAGTGCACGCCTCCGTGACTTGAGTTGTTGACGTTGTCGTCGGCGATGTCGTTGTAGCGCCGATGATGGAAGCTGATGGACAACAAGAAAATGTATTCGCAATGTAAGAGTTTAGCTGTGTTTACGTCACAAGACTCACCTTTCACCACCCGCAGGTTCATGATCACTTTCTTGTCATTGAAGAGTCCGTCGATGTCCACCCTGCAGCAGTACACCCCGCTGTCGGTCCGCCTCACATTCAGGATGTCCAGGTCCATCTGTCCTTCCAGGACGTCTCCTGTGAGTCGGTAGCGGTCGTCCGCCTGAAGCAACACAGTAGAGGACGTAACACGGTCAAGCCTCTTATGCACAGTCCTACCTAGTATTCATCCTTCCAAAACCCTTCATCTTTGACACAACAAGGTGGCGCATTGCAGATGTTAGCATGTTTTTTAGCACGGCGGATGAGTGGTTAGCACGCAGGCCTCACAGCTGGGAGACCCGAGTTCAATTCCACCCTCGTCCATCTCTATTATTAGTAAAATGATTTTTTTGTTGTTGCTGCAAACCAACTCGGGTAGCACGGCGGTCGAGTGGTTAGACCTCACAGCTAGGAGGACCAGGGTCCGATTCCACCCTCGGCCATCTCTGTGTGGAGTTTGCATGTTCTGCCCTGTGCATGCGTGGGTTTTCTCCGGGTACTCCGGTTTCCTCCCACATTCCAAAAACATGCTAGGTTAATTAGCGACTCCAAATTGTCCATAGGTATGAATGTGAGTGTGAATGGTTGTTTGTCTATATGTGCCCTGTGATTGGTTGGTGTACCCCGGGCTCCAGCACTCTTGTGAGGAAAAGCAGTAGAAAATGACTAAATGAACAAAAACTTTAGCTGTAATGTTCTCATGATTCTGTTTCGGAATCACTCACCGTGGAGACGACGCCGTTCTCATCCGTCTGGATCAGGATGTTGCTGCACCACAGGGTCCCACAGCCTCGACCCCAGCAGACCCGACTCAATCCGAAACGCTGCACCGAGTACTCACAGGATAGCGATGCCACGCCCCCTTCTTTCACTTTATAACCAAAAGCCGGAACAAAACCGCCACCTGACCCAAGGAAGGACCCAAAACATTGTTTACCAATAATAATGTGCCCCATATCCAACAAGACAACTAGTTTCATTATTGATGTTGCATGTTGTGATGTCATCATTCAGCGTCTCACCTGACAGGAGGAACACGGCGGTGAAGAGCTGAGGTGTAAGACGGCAGCGAAGCGACGTGGAGGCCATCATGATGTGTTTGTGGTCATGAATGACGCGTGCCGACACACACTGACGCAGCTCTGAGTGTGTGTGTGTGTGTGTCTGTGTGTGTGTGACAGACAATTATAAAGACTTCATTGATTCAATTCTGAATGTCAGCTGTGTGTTTTTCACCCTCATGGTTTTAATGTGATGATTTAAATGGCAAATATCTTTATGTTAAGCTCAAGTGAAGTGTAGGATACTCGGAATTTCACGTTGACGTAGATTCTATGCAAAAAAAAAAATATTGATCAAATTTAGTATTCAATAATTTTGACTGCAGTGAGTGTTTTCCTATTATGACGTGTTTTGTTTCTGTTTCTTCCACTGACAGGATGCAAATGGAACAACTTTTTTTGTTCGAATCCGAGTCTACAAACTGAAGGGAAATATTCATGAACGTTAATGAACTAAAGTGATGGAAGGAAATCCGACTTACAAAAGGACTTTGTGTTTCGGCAGGCATACATGCTATGCACACACACTCAATGGACGACTGTGTGGCGACGTCGCAGATGTACAAGCTACTCCATTATTCGTCTCAAATGTTCCTTCTTTCACTTCATTTTTTTCTTTTCTCTTTTAGTACTCTGAAAGGCATTTTCAAATGGCAGACTCAGAAGACTTAGTAGGCAGGGCCAGGGACAAAATTGTTATACTATTTGATTTGAACCTGACTTTAATTGGCTGTATGTTTTGGGAAATAGTTCAGCCTTTACATTTTTGTGCAAAATCATGGAGGCCCAGAGGGGACATGGAGAAAAAAAAATAAAAAATTTTGTCTTTAATATTTAAACTTTACTGATTTTTTTTTTTTTTACAAAGCACTACTTTTATTAATATTACTTTATTCGCCTAATATTTTGTCCATTTTTTTTGTTTTTTCCCCCTGTTTAATTACATTTTTCGATTGTACTGAGGTCCTTTAAAAATACAGCTGCAATATGAATACCCAGATTTAGAGTGATTCAACAACACAAAACTCTGCATCTTTATTTTCATTCATCCAAAATCAATGCCATTTTCTACAATTGTAGATTTCAGCACGTAGAAAGTACTAAAACTAGTACTTTCCTCTTCACGCCAGGCAAATGTGTTATTTTGAAAATCCTCTAACTTTTTGTCGTATAAATCACATTTGTGTCTTTATTTTGAAATTCATTACCGGAATCTACATGTGTCACCCATGTGAGCTTGGCGTGGATCATAGATATACAACGGAGGCGCCGCATTGAGGGCTGACACATACGTCGACGTTGCCGACATATTAGATGAGGCAAGAACAAACGTAGAATATGCTTAATTCATGTGCTGCATGGACTTAGAACTACTGTTTTACAGTTCATTATACACAGGTAAAACAGAAATAATACTTTTTCGCTGTTGTGACCTAATTTTGGGCATAATACCATGGATTCTCGAGGTCGGGCCATTTTATTGCATTAGTTGACTAGCAAAGCTGCCACAACCAATATGGCGGAATGACTGACGTACCGCAGCAACAGGCCAACCCGGTCAATGCTGCATCTATGAATGTTTGTCTATAACACGGACAACTATCGTGAATTGTTATCGTCTGGTAGTGAATGGTGACTGTTTCGCGTGTTGTTAATGAAAAAGTAATCCGATAGAAAGAAAAAAAACATTGCTGTTAAGCCTTTTGAATGGACATTAAACTACCGTCGTAGGTAGCGCTCCCTCCAAACTCGGACTACTGCACGTAGCTAACCATGTAGCTAACCTGTAGCTAACTGGATTATAGCAACACCTTGAGCTACTGAAGAATGCATTGGGATAGCAAGCCAGGAGAGCAGTAAAGGTGAGTATTTATTTTCCTTTTTTAGACTTTTAATTCACCATTAATAATGCCGTACAACAGATTAACGTCACGGAAGATGGTGACACGTGACCGCGTGATATACACCCTGTATATATATTTATTCTCTCTCTGTCAATGTTGATTATGGGTTTCTCTGTTGAACAACGGCGAATTTAAAGTCATTTAAGTGTCAAAAACACTAGAAATGGCTGGTCTATACAATAACAATGTGTATTTATAGATAATTGTAGCATGAGTCATTGTGCAATGATTGACAAATCAATGTAAACAGTAAACAAATGAATTGAACTGTTTTCTTTTCCTTTGCAGTTACCCAGGATGCTTCACGGGCCATATCGGAGTCTGGACGGGGACCGCCCCCTTTTCCAGATCCCATACACCACCTTCACCATCGGGACACTTGTGCTCCCTATTTCCGGACTTGTTGTCTCCCTGTTTGTTGCACTTATATACCACTTTGAAGATGCCATATACACACACTGTCATGTAAGTCCAGTTTAGACTCTTTGTGTGTGTGTGTGTGTGTGTGTGTGCGCTCCCTAAGCTTCTTTCCTCCTCCCGCCAGGTGTCCAATTACCTCCCGTCCATCAGTGCCGCCATCAGCCGCGTGCCGGAGCGCTACATCTGGCGCTGCTGCATCGGTTTGCACTCGGCGCCCCGATTGCTGATGGCCGCCTCTTATTTTAGCTTCTACCGCCGTCGCTTCGCCGCTAAGCTTCCGGAACTGGTTCTGAGCGGGATGGCGTTGTTGTGCAGCCTCACTGAAAACTCCGCCTTACTCTTGCTCACATTCGTGGCGTCCACGGAGGACTACAGTGAGTAAAAGCAGTGTTTGCACACAGAAACTAAAATGTTACTAACAGTTTGTGGGTTCTTTGTAGATGTTCACAAAAACTGCTTCTTCGTGTTCATCGTGAGCTCGCTGCTGCACATGCTCATTACATGCCGACTGTGGCATGTTATCAACAGGCACTATGTCAGCCCAGAGGTATTGTCAACTTTTGTTTTTTTTTAATATCAGATCCAAATGCTTCTTGAGTAGCCATTCTTGTGATTTTAGTACTGCATGACGTCTCACTCGGAGATAACAGTCAGATTCTGCTTCGATACAAATCAAACACATTGTTTCCATGCCAGGAGGGGAAGTCATACAGGTGGAAACTGCGCCTGTTCCTGTTCAACCTGAGCAGCTGTGTGGCGGCTGCGTACTTCTTCAGACGCCACAACCAGCACTGCGAAGCCGGAGGTGAGAATGTTCTGTTTTGTTCTTTAAAAGATAGGATGAAGTCCACACAAATATGTGCGTCATTTGAAAAAAAAAAAAAACCAACAACATATCTTCCTCATAATAAGGTCAAAAAGATATAACGTTGTCCCTTGCAAAATCTCAATTTAAAAAAACAAAAGTTCTCCTCCCATTCCATGTGGAAGTGGTCAGTTTTTGCCTTCTGAAGTTTAAAAGAAATCGGTTAGCTCACCAGCTAGCGGCCGTCTCGAGACGTCTGAAGTAAACAATGAATAACAGGCGTCTTATTTCATGTCTAAAGGACTTTAATAATATTAAAAAACATATTTAGAAAGTCATAAACAACCGAATGCTGTATCGTGGAAATTCATTTATCTTTATAAACGGGTGATGACTGTACATTCGAGTATACTTCAACTTCAAGTACTTTTAACTACGCTACGACACAGCACCGGTATGTCTGTCAAGTCTCAGATTTTCCATCCTCTGAACTGACACTGCATCTCTGCCGTCCTCAGTCTACACGCTGTTTGCGTTCTGTGAGTACCTGGTGGTCTTCTCCAACATAGTGTTCCACGGCACGGTGTACTGGGACTTTGGAAATCAAACGGTCATGGTGGCCACACCTCCTGAAGACAAACGATACTGAAAGAACAAGTGCACTCTAACACGCGTACACGAACTGTGATCCCTTGAAAATGAGAAGTGCAGCGCCAGAACGGTCTCTGAAGGGTGAAAAAGTCCTGATATTTTGCACATTTGGCAACCAGAAACACTCAAGGTTCTTGTTTACATGAACATCCTCCACTTACAAGAACCACAAAAACTTCTATATTACAGAATGTGAAAATCAAGCAGTGAATAAATGTGTCACAATATGAATTTAAGGTCCTATGCTGACTCATACAAAAAAAAAAAATTTATAGCATGAGTTATGCTGGTTGGGGACGTCATGCATTACCGAGCAGCACCGCTTGTGGCCCCCATTGGTTTTTTTCACGAATGGGCACGTGACAGCTCATCGTCATCGTAAGCAAGTTGAGAGAAAGCTTGGAGGAGAATCGGCAAACAGGAAGAGGAAACCACCTCCTGCCTCTCGAGGAGACGTTGCGAAGGAAAAGGCGACATCCTCCAGTCTGATCTGCTCCTAAAAGATGTTTCCTCCCCAAAGCCTCAGCAGGAAATGATTCATTCTGTCAGCGTTTACACCGTCTTTGGACAATCGTAGACAGTGTCAGACAACATTTTAATGTCATTTTCATCCAAAACAGGGGTTTCAAACTCAATTTCAAAATCAAAAAGAAAGCATTTATTAAAAACAGAATTAAAATAAATGTTTTTTTGTTGTTTTGTTCCGGTTTTCCACAAGAAAAGCTTTGATAAAACATTCCACTGTTCTCAAATATCTTCATTTTTATTCTTCTATACAAAATAAGATTAAAAAAAGAAGAATAAAAATCAGTAATAAATAAATACAACAATAATAATTATTATTATCAGCAAAGAAGAATAACTTAACAAACCACATATAGTTGGTGGGTAGAGAAATTATTTTTTTTCAGATTCAAATGAACATTATTAACAGTTATTTAACCTTTAACATGAACATTAATGAAACTTAATCATTTGACCTAATTAGCAAGTTAGCATTGTACTCTGTTCCATCTGGGGGCAGCGTTTGGGTTGGTTGGCTCAACTGGTAGCACCGCAGCCTCTTGTTGCAGGGCATCAGGGTTCAATCCCCGGTGAGGGCCATTGCTGGTCTTTCTTCTTTTACTATTTCTCCAGTGCCATCATGTATCGCAATCATCACGTTCGTTACAACATCATAGCTGTTTGTGGTCTTGTTAGCTCAACTGGTAGCACCGCAGATTCCGGGTGCAGGGAATCGGGGTTCAATACCTGGTGTGGACAAGTGTAGTTGATGGTCATTTCGCTATTTCGCTAGGTCTAGCACCTATCATAATCATCACCTCCATTATAACATTGTGGTCTTTGTGAGCTGGTTAGCTCTACTGGTAGCACCGCAGATTCATGGTTGCAGAGGTACAAGGTTCAATACCTGCTCAGGCTCAGGTGTTGTTCTTTTTAACAGTTCTCCAAGTCCAGCACCGATCGTAGTCATCACCTCCGTTATAACATCATGAATGTTTGCCAGCTGGCTAACTCCACTGGTAGCACCGGGGGTTTAAGGTGCAGGGGACCGGGGTTCAAATCCCGGTCAAGGTCGCAAAACAAATAATGTTTGCGTTGCCTTCACAGTTGGCGATCAATGAGGCACTTAAAAATAGGGAATAAAGCTAGGCCTGGAGGATTCCTGGACGACTTGAAATTATGCCACCGAGGAGATGGCGAAGAGGAGGAGACGACGACGAAAGACTCCGCCCCCATAATAACAGTGCTAGGGAAAGAATGTGCCTCAGAGATCTGTCCCGCTGGAAAAGGTCAACATAAAATAAGTAGGAGGGGTAGAGGTGATGGCGGAGGGGGTGGTGGCGAAAAAAGGGGCTGGCGGATAGAGGGATGGATTAGGCAGCTGGTGTTTTTTAAAAAAATTTCATCAAAATTTGTCTTTCTTAAATCCCCGGTCAGGATTTGAACCAAGAGCTCCTGCACCATAATCTGCAGTGCTACCAGTTGAGCTATCAGGCTCATAAACACCATGATGTTATAACGAACGTGATGACTACGATAGGTGCTGGACTTGGAGAAATGTTAAGACAAGCAACACCTAAAGTCAGCCTGCACAGGTATTGAACCTCGACCCTCTGCACCATGAATCTGCGGTGCTACCAGTTGAGCTAACCAGCTCACAAACATCATGATGTTATAACGGAGGTGATGACTACGATAGCTGCTGGACTTGGAGAAATGTTAAAAGCAACAACTACTTTGAGCCTCAGCAGGTATTGAACCAGGATCCCCTGCACCAAGGAACTGTGGTGCTACCAGTTGAGCTAGCCATCTTGTGAACACCATGATGTTATAACGGAGGTGGTGACTACAATGACCACTAACATTAAACTTTCATATCAAGGCAGGCTGCATTTGGCCGCGAGTTTGAGACCCCTGATGTAATACATAAAACTTAAATTTGATATGATTGATGGTAATGAAAAACAAATCATCCCTTAACTTGGACTAGAGTGAAACTTTGTGATTTTCTTAGTATTTCTAACATGTAATTAAAATTGTATCATAAAATCTGTATCTATTTTTGTATTTTATAAAATTTTTTAAATACATTTTTAGACATATTACTATTTACTAAAATTCTATAAGTGATGAATGTATTATTTCCACAAATACATGAATAGGTATATATTTTCTTGACCTCTGAGAGACTGCATTTGTTGTAATAAATAAGAAAAAAAGCCTTGAGTATTGTCTTTCATCTTTCAGTTTTAATCCCATCAAAGCAGGTGAAGAAAATGATGCCATTTTTCCAACTTCTAAAATCAAGTCTGTCAAGCACCAAAAGCCCCCGTTTGGGTCCTAGAGCAGCACGCAAGGCTTCTTGCTGATGACAGGCTCGGGGTTGAGGAACGCCCTGACGGCTTCAGTGAACACGTCCTTAATGCCGTCCTGGTTGAGGGCGGAGCATTCCAGGTAGCGGACGGCGTGGATCTGCCGGGCGAGGGCGGAGCCCTGGTGATGAGTGATGGGCGTCTGATTCTGCTCCTTCAGCTTCCTCTGGATCTCGGCGTCGTTTCGGAGGTCGCTCTTGGTGCCCACCAAAAGGATGGGGATGCCGGGGCAGTGATGTGACACCTGCAGGGGGGGAGGAGGAGGAGGCACGTGATAATGTAAGAAAAACACAACCGTGAAATGTCAATCAAACATCGACATGTCCCTTTTCTTGCTACACAATCTGACCTCAGGATGCCATTTATGTTTGACATTCTCGTAGGAGGCGGGGCTTGAGATGGAGAAGCAGATGATGAAAACGTTGGTTTGAGGGTATGACAGCGTCCTCAGCCGGTCGTACTCCTCCTGGCCTGCCGTGTCCCACAGGTTTAGACTGATGATTCTGTTGTCCACTGTTATCTGAACACACACACAGGAATATAACATAACATAACATAACATAACATAACATAACATAACATAACGTGGCCAGAAATATTTCAATATTGAACAAAGCAAAATTTGTTCTCAATCAGAATCACTCCACACTCTTTATTGCTCTCTGGTTCTACCATATTTTACTTATTGTGTGGAAATATGGGGTAATTAATAACTATAAAAGCAATCTTCACTCGCTAAATGTACTGCAAAAAAGGTCAGTAAGGATAATTCATAATGCCGCCTACAGAGAACTCCTTATTTCTAAAATCACAAATACTTAAACTTGCTGTTATAGTTCATCTTCAAACAACTAAAATAATGCATAAGGCTAAAAAATAACCAATTAGCTAAAAATATCATCCAATACTTCTCTAGAAGAGAGGAGAAATATGATCTCAGGGAAGAAGTACATTTGAAACACTTATATGCTAGGACTACGTTAAAAAGCCATAGCATTTCAGTATGTGGAATCAAACTATGGAAACAATACAAGCAGTTGATGTTTGCTAAATACAAGGATGAAGAGTCTTCAACCAGTCATGATGTGCTATATATATATATCACTATATTGACAGTTACCATGGTACCCATTATGTCATTGTATGGTCATATCATCTCGTACTTCGGTACGGGACAAAAAATTCAAAAATTCAAAAAAAAAAAAAAAAAAACTATTATGGAAAGCAGGAAGTGAACAAATGTAACAGTTACTGATTGTAAAAGTACCAGATGGAGGGGTAGGATTTAATAAGCTTTGCTTCTTCCTACTCCTTTTGGACATGTGGAACTGTGAACTGATTACGTGATGCATTCAATTGTAATCTGATGCATGTTCAAATGAAATTAAAACCATTACCATTACCAAATGTATGCCGGAGCCCAGCAGTTTGCGCCTTATGTCACTACAACATCGGTTCTGCAGGTGCCGTGTTGTGCAAATATACTCGGTGAAAGGGAGCTAAAAATTTCTCATGCACTCCAAATCATTATTGAGGTTAATTTAGTCTTCCGTATTGACATGCACACACCTGGCTGCTGTAGTTGTCGAACACGGTGGGGATGTACTCTTTGGGAAAGGCTCCGGTGGTGTAGGAAATGAGGAGGCAAGTCTTTCCCACGGCGCCGTCGCCTACAACCACACACTTTATGGTTTGCATGGTGACCTTTGACTCCTTCAGAAACCTGTAACACACACACACAAACAAACACACACACAACCTTCCTGTGGGGACTTGTCCAACAAGCGTAGTTCAATGGCCTGCTTCATTTGAATTATGAGAGTGTCGTTTTGGTTTCACACAAGAAGACGACTCGTCTCCGTCTGTTTACCTTCCGCCTGATTGGATTGGATTAATTCTTCAGAGACTTATTACGTCCCATCGTCTGGCCCCTGAGAGGAGGGAGAATAGGTCCTTGTCACTTTTCATTTGCTGCTTAAAGTGAATTATTCATTCATTCATTCATTCATTTTCTACCGCTTTTTCCTCACGAGGGTCGCAGGGGTGCTGGAGCCTATCCCAGCTGTACACCCTGGACTGGTGGCCAGCCAATCACAGGGCACATATAGACAAACAACCATTCACACTCACATTCATACCTATGGACAATTTGGAGTCGCTAATTAACCTAGCATGTTTTTGGAATGTGGGAGGAAACCGGAGTACCCGGAGAAAACCCACGCATGCACGGGGAGAACATGCAAACTCCACACAGAGATGGCCGAGGCTGGAATTGAACCCTGGTCTCCTAGCTGTGAGGTCTGCGTGCTAACCACTCGCCCGCTGTGCCGCCCTTAAAGTGAATTAGTCAAGCTTAAAATAATCACCCAATCATACCCACACTCTTTTTATTATAATGATCATTTTTGGTTGTAGCGCGCAGACCTCACAGCTAGGAGACCAGGGTTCAATTCCACCCTCAGCCATCTCTGTGTGGAGTTTGCATGTTCTCCCCGTGCATGCGTGGGTTTTCTCCTGGTACTCCGGTTTCCTCCCACATTCCAAAAACATGCTAGGTTAATTGGCGACTCCAAATTGTCCATAGGTATGAATGTGAGTGTGAATGGTTGTTTGTCTATATGTGTCCTGTGATTGGCTGGCCACCAGTCCAGGGTGTACCCTGCCTCTCGCCCAAAGACAGCTAGGATAGGCTCCAGCACCCCCGCGACCCTCGTGAGGAAAATGCGGTAGAAAATGAATGAATGAATGAATTTTTGGTTGTGTGTGTGTGTGTGAATACTTTGCATAAAAAGAAGAAAAAAATGTGATCATATGCTTCCAGCGGACTCGGTGCCAAAGAATGAAATACAAACTGTGAGAATGCGGCTCAGCCCAGACTCCGGGGATGTGACCCCACCCTCGCCTCGCTTTCTCTCACTCTGGGTGGAGGTCTGAGGATCTCACTCCTGCTGCAAGCCTGACTTAAACTCCCATGTTGTCCCACTTTACTATGAAAATATATACAATGATCAAACATGATTTAGTATACTTGTGTGTGTGTGTGTGTGTGTGTGTGACACACATTGAAGGCCTACATGTACGTAACTGCCTCCTCAGCTTTGTGAGAGAAGACACTAGAACCTCCAAGAGGACTCCACCCTGCTGGAGTAGCTTCATCCATGAGGCTGCCAAAATGCCTTCACGCCCCCGCTGCTAAGTCCCCCCCCCCAACCAAGAATCTAGTAATGCACAAGTTATGTGCTCAAAGTAAATCCACCCAGTCCGTTTGTACAACATTGCTAACCAAAACAGCAGCACCTACAGAGTAACTTACATAGACTATCTCGATGCTTCATACATTTGGTAATGGTAATTGGTTTAATTTCATTTGAACATGCATCACATTACAATTGAATGCATCCCATAATCAGTTCACAGTTCCACATGTCCAAAAGGAGTAGGAAGAAGCAAAGCTTATTAAATCCTACCCCTCCATCTGGTACTTTTACAATCAGTAACTGTTACATTTGTTCACTTCCTGCTTTCCTAATATAGTGTATTATTTATTATATAGTACTAATTATAATAATATATAATAATAATAATAATTAATAATATAATAATTATTTATTATTAAGTTATTTATTTATTTTATTTTATTTTTTCCACAAAAAATTCATCAAAATTCAAATTTAGCAAACATCAACTGCTTGTATTGTTTCTTGAATTGGCTCATCGTTGTGCATTGTTTGATTTCCTTACTCAATCCATCCCATAGTTTGATTCCACATACTGAAATGCTATGGCTTTTTAACGTAGTCCCAGCATATAAGTGTTTCAAATGTAGTTCTTCCCTGAGATCATATTTCTCCTGTGTTGGATGACATTTTTAGCTAATTGGTTATTTTTTTTAGCCTTATGCATTATTTTAGCTGTTTGAAGATGAACTATATCAGCAAGTTGAAGTATTTGTGATTTTAGAAATAAGGAGTTAGTATGTTCTCTGTAGGCGGCATTATGAATTATCCTTACTGACCTTTTTTTGCAGTACATTTAGTGAGTGAAGATTGCTTTTACAGTTTTTAATTACCTCATATTTCCACACAATAAGTAAGATATGGTAGACATTTTTAGCTAATTGGTTATTTTTAGCCTTATGCGTTATTTTAGCTGGACACAAGTTGAATCATGACGAAAAAGAACCATGTTGAAACTTTTGTAATGTTGAAACGTCAAACGAAAAGAAAAAAAAAAGGAAGCTTTTATGAAGCAAAAAGTCCTTGCGGTGTCGTGTTGAAATGATGACGGTAACTCGGAGGAGACGTTGGTCCGGTGTTTTTGAAGTCGTGTATGCATGTTAGCGCTTGGATGTACATTTGCGACGAGTAAAGTTGATTTACGTTAGGAGAACCGAAACTTCAAAACTGATGAATTATTGTCAGCGGATGAAAGAGGAAATATTTGGAGGGTTGTTAAAAGAGGAAGAAGAAAGAATAGCCGTGAAGTACAGCAGCTACATTGTCTAAAACGACGAATGTTCGGTTACCATGGTGATTCCATCTGAATTTAAGTATGAATAATCGAGAAAGCATTGTATTTACTGTAGGTTGATTGTTTTGGAGAAAAAAAAGAACGATTAATGAGACTTCTCCGTCATCATCATCATCATTAACGACCTTGTCGGGTTACTTCACATGTGCGTTATAAGGAAGTACCACTTCCTTCTGGTCAGCTGCGGTCGCTATTTTTTACTTCATCTCGCTGGTTACGAGTCTCCTGACCTGTTGAGGAACTTCATCATTCTACAGTTGAAGACATGACAGGAACATTTCTAATATTAGCGCAACGTTGTCATTTACGTAGCGGCGTCATCTTTTCTAGCAAAAAAAAAAAAAAAAAAGCAGAAACGTTGAATTTGACTGGAAAGTCTTCCGCTCTACAAAATGTCAGCTGACTTAAAGTTGATTAAAGTCAAGAAATCAGTTTTTTTGGACTAATATGTCAGCTAACGGAAGTAGGAAGGTCGTTGATGATCGGCTGGGCAGAAGGAGTTTCAACTCCCATTTCCGGGAGAGCTTAGACCATGTTCCGAGGGAGGGAGCCACATCCACTCCGAGTGGGCCATGTTCTATGGGTTGTCATAGCAATAATCCCAGAACCCGTTGGTAGACATCATCAGTGAGTCCTATCTGTGGTGTGGATGAGAGGCCCTAGATGCTAGGGCGTTGTTTGGGTTGACTTATTCTATAGCATCATATAGACATGGAGGGAGGGGGGGGGGGTGCCTCTGGATTGGCAGACCGGGAACCAACCGGGAACCAACCGGGAACCAACCGGGAACCAATGTAAGAGGACCAATGGAGCAAAGCTTCATAGAGATATTTAACCCCCATGAATCAAAACAGCCCACTGACGAAAGCCATTGAACATCAAGGCTCGTCTTCATTTTGCCAGAAAACATCTTGATGATCCCCAAGACCGTTGGGGATCTAGTCGGTGGTCTGGCAAAACAAATATTGAACTTTTTCCATTACTTCTGCCGTAAAAGTAACACCGCATTCCAGTAAAATATAGTGGTGGTAGTGTAATGGTCTTCAAAAAATCCTATCCGGCCAATCTGTTTGTGACCTCAAACTGAAACCAACTTGGGTTCAGCAGCAGGACGATGACCCAAAACACACCAGCAAGTCCACCTCTGATTGGCTAAAGAAAAACCAAATGTAGACCGAGTCAAAGTCCTGACCTGAACCCAATTGAGATGCTGTGGCATCACCTTAAAAACATGATTCATGCTGGGAAAGCCTCCAATGTGACTGAATGACAACAATTCTGTCACAGACTCATTGCAAGTTATCCCAAAGGCTTGATTGCAGTTGTTGCTGCTGAACCAGTTATTATAATATACAAAAAAAACCATTAAAAAAATCCTTTTTTCACACCAATGTATATTGTTTTTATATTTCTCTCATATCGGAACCACAAACTAGTAGTGTTATAGTATTTTAACTATGGCATTACAGCGATTGTTGCCTTCATTTCATATCATCTTGTACTGTTTTTATATTAATTATTAATATTAGAGATGAAGAACATCTACTCACCGCTCATCAGTGGTCCTGTCTGATAAAACTACTCTGTTTCGGTCTTCTCAGTGTGTGTGTGTGTGTGTGTGTGTGGGTGGAGCATAAAAAACAGCAGGAGAAGGAAGAGGAAGTTTACTGTCGGCCTGTGTGTGTACTTGCAGTTTTATGTGCCGTTTACTTGGTTGTCACGTTCCATGAACGCATCATGTTATTGTCTTCTCACAGGCATTAAACTCCAGTGAGATTCATTACTGTAACATTTGTTAACAATTCGGCATTTAAAAAAAAGTACATCAAATGCTAAACATATTTTAAAACAACCCAAAGTAACTTGCAGTCTTAGCAGAGTATCACTTTACTATTCTATTTTTTTTTTTTTACAGTTTACTTCTCCGGAAGAGCCGACCTGCATTTCCAGTATTTGACCACTAGAGGGCAGAAACTCGCTGCTCTATAATTTTGAGTGATGCCTTCCAAGCCCACTGATTCTGTCGTAAATTACAAAAGCCTCAAAAGTGGGAGACATTTCGCGTAGCATTCTTAAATCTTTTTTGTACTTAAAGGATATTTTTGCCTACATTAGAAAGTATTACTAGGCATTATTAAAAAAAATGATATAAAACATTTTGTAAATGATGACAATACTAGCAGAATTGAAGTGATGCAGCAAGGAGAAAACTGAAAAAAATTGTAGTATTGTAATATTTTTGTGGTGGTACTTGGTATGAAAATTTTCACACCAATTGCATTAGAACTTTACGTTTTATTGTAATTTAAGATATTCAAATTATACAAGTAGAAGCTTTTTTTATGGGGGTCCCTGAAGGCAGCACAGGCGGGTCTACATGTGTAAAAACACATGTAGACCCGCCTGTTTTTTTTTTTTTTTTTTTTTTAACTCAGCAGCTGTTTCTCTTTGACTCGGAGTCTGCGGGTAAAGAAGTGCGGAACAAACTCTGGTGGTTTTTCTCGCCTGCTCAAACACACCTGATCTGATCGTCTCGATGGATTAGAGGAGACCACGCTTGCCCATGTAAGTGATGACCACTTCAGTTGGACATTTTTTTTTTTTTTTTTTACAAGGGATGTTGAAGCTGAACAGCATTCTGACCTCTGACCTTCAGCAAAAACTACTCTCATGAGGAAATGGATGTTGATGTTGGTGGGGTGGGGGGGTTCCTCTTTTTTTGATCTTTTATGTTCCACGTTGTGGATCTCTGTTAGCAACGATGCGGTTTATGATGTTTCAAACTAAAATAATCCATATCATAACAGACGCCTAACTGCTTCCTTGTCTATCACCCCCCCCACCCCAGACATGGAGTGTGTGTGTTTGTGGCTAGTGTGTGTGTGCGTCCTGAATGTCCTGAGTGTCAGTGCACACGGCGGACCGGACAAGGGTGAGCACCCCCACCACCTGGACCACCAACATCACCATTCCAACGCTAACGCCAACTCAGGTACAAGAAAAAGCTACATTTGATACGTTTGATTGGTGGCGGCCATGTTTTTCATGTTTTCAGTGCCCTTGAAAAACACGTACCAAAATTTAAAAGTGATTCGGCTGAGCATCCTGAAGTTACAAGGCCCTGAGCTATGGGAGGAATTTCTTACGGGGGTCAAATTTGGGGTTTAAAAACAGTGCCACCATGTGGTGTATTTGTCAGAAAAATAATAGCACAGGCAACCCAGTCGGGGGCATGTTTTGATACATTTTCACCCCTGTTCAGTCACTTCTTAGTGACCCTCATTAAATTTAATGCTACCATAAAACATTTCACCAACATAAATATGATTTTTTTTTGGGGGGGCGGGGGGTTAAGCATATGATAGAAGATATTTACACTTTACATGTGTCAAAAAAAAAACTGTATGTAGTGCGAGCTAGCAGTTAGCTTACCGCAGCTTCCGCGTGCTAACATCACGATAGCATCACAGGAAGGAAACTGTTCCAAAAATAGACTCCTCTTTAACTAAAGCAGACACTGTTATTATTGAAAAAGTATGGAGATTTGAAATAATGTTGAATAAACATCCTTTCACAGCCAATCAGAGCACAGCATCTAATGTTAGCAAACTGACGTATGAAGCATTTTTTTTTTTTTTTTTGGTTTGGAAAACTATGAACATCCTTTGATGATTAAAGAAATGGCCGATTCTGTGAGTAAAATATCATGAAATTCAAACAATAATTTGTCAGTGTTACATGAACACCGACTTTGACTTGACCTTCTTCTTCTGCGTTTCTTTATTTTTATCCGACCAGCTGCTGATGTTAATCCTCTAACAAAACGCTGTCGCTTCACCTGTCTCTCTTTACCTCGCGTTCCCGTGTTGATTTTTTTTTTTTTTTTTTTTAATGCGATGGACTCCCTTGATGGATGGGGGTTGATGTAGATTGGCTTTTTATATACAAACTGGAACTCTGGTACTGGTCCAACATAATACAGGCCGTATATTGTATCACATACAACCGTGTAACATTACTGAGTGGGATAGGAGGATGTAAATATTAGCAATGCTAGCGTAGCAATGTGAGCCACGGTGTTAAAGGGGATCTATTATATGCTCATTTTCAGGGTTTTGTATTGATTTGTTGACTCGGATAGAGCAGTTACACACAATAACCGCAGCTTTCTAGATCCTCCAGATTCTGCACCTCTTCCTGCCTCCGACATAAACGGTCTGTTTAATATACCCAACCCACAGAGGCGGTATCGTGCTCAGGGGAAGCAGTTGACATCATGAAATGGCGCCACTTCAAAAGCGAACATCCGAGTGCCATTTTTGTGAAAAGCGGAGCAAACAAATGAGGGAGATGATTGATTATGTTCCGGTTTTGGTGCTCATAAACACGTCGCAGGGACGCATTACTGCTGGAACATCCTTAACTAATCACTTTATCATACATATCATATTTTATGAAATATTATGAAAGCTATGTAACTGAAGGAATTCCACAGAAAGGTAAAACAGAGAAACTAGTTAATGTATAAATAAATGCACTCATGCTAATGTGGATTAGCCAATGTGCACACACAAAGTGTGCGTGCTGAACTTTAAAAGGTATCCGAAGATTTACAATCTGTTTAAGTTTCTTGTCTCCCTGTTCCCAGACGATGAATCCAAATGTCTCTAAACCTGCACCGAGTGTGTTTTTGCCTTGTAGTTTCTATTATGAATTGTGAGCTCACACCAACGCACACGCACACGCACACTGCAGCGCAATCATGCAGAGACTCTCCCGAGGCTGAAATGACCACATATAGGCATAAAGTTCCTGCTGTGATATGTATAACTCAGTTGTCATAGCGACCATGTCGGCATGATGAAGACATGATGGTGATGGATAGATGCTAGCTGCTAACTGTAGCTAACAGCGGCTTCTTGTAAGAAAACAACAATAACGTGTCATTTCCAGCCTAAACATAAAATACTTTTGTGATGTTTTCTATTTACCGTAATTTCTGGTGTTTTTCTTAAACTTTGAACCCCACGGCTTATACAGCGGTGTGGCTAAATTATAATCTCATCACGTCTCCTTTACTAATAACAAACAATAAATCGTTTAAATACTGCGCAGCTCTCAAGTCAGTGAGGGTACGATAGCCACATACGAGCTATCATTGTACTCACAATGAGCTTGACAACGCATAAAAAATGTCAGGACGTCATTATGTATATAACGGTATAACAATATAACAGTCCGACTCATGGTGTCAACGCTAAACTCATCAGACAGCGACTTAACAGCCAGAAAGTATATCTCAGAAATATACAACCATGTAACAATATTAGTTTCTAAGGAAAAAAAACAGAGCAATGCATTCATTTGGGGGCTGCAATGACGTTAGCCTCCCTCTTGACAGTTGCAGCATTGAAGCACCGTCCATCCATTTTCTATACTGCTTGTCCTCCAATGAAATGCTTTGTTCAGACGAATGCATTATGGGATTTTTTTTTCCACTCAAACTCATAGTGTATATTTATTAGGTACACCTTTTGACTGTTAAGTTGCTGTGAGATGAGTTTAGTGTTCATTCTAAGACGACAAACTGAGAGTCAGACTGTTCAACAGAGTAATGACCTCCTGCAATTTCCAATTGGGTTGACAAGCTCGTTGTAAGTTTTTTTTCATAGTTCATGATTTCGCTGATTCGATTTTGTGTTTAAGATCTGTGCGCCATCGACCAGCAGCTCTGTCAAGATGAAAACGCCCTGCTGAGTTTTGAGGCCATCTGCAGCATCCACAAACTGATGGACGACGATGCAGACGGCACGGTGGACGCGACCGAGACGGACGAGGTGAGACACAAACACCGGACTTTTATTCCCCACTGATAACGACCCACAGCCATTATTGTCTAAATGGCTACAGTAAATCATCACACAATATTGTCCATTGAGAAGGTATAATAATAAACACTCCATGTGGTCTTTGTCAGTTTATGCGTCAGGATCTCAAGTATCACGACCCGAAAGCCAAGCACAGCAGTTTCCACCGTGTGGACCTGCACATTAGCGTCGAGGACATGTGGGACGCGTGGAAGACCTCAGAAGGTGAGTCCATTTCCAAAAGGAAAGGGAAGTGCTAAATACAGTAACGGTATTTTTACTTTACAGTACCGTTCATCACTGTGATGTTGTAAAAACACAAAGAGAAGTGTTATTTTTTTTTTTTTTACAACTCATCAGTTACTATTTAAGCAGAATTCATTGTCTTTGTCAGGGTTGACCAAAAATGGGTCCTGGGTTTATGGACCCATTTGGACCCTTATGGTCAGAAAAATGTTGGCGAAAGGCTTTATCATATATGCTGCATGGAGTCATGTTAGTAATTAGTTTTTGGACAGGAATAATAATAATATGTAAAGAATACTCAAGCCTAAATATGGCTAAATAATATGAACGTTTAGTACAAGTGAGATCGTAGTTTTAGCAGTCAAGCTAATGTGTGACTGGTTCATTTCTCATTCAGTTGTCATGACGCTGAAATGTATGTGTTTAGTGTACAACTGGACACACGAGCAGGTAGACGAGTGGCTGCAGCTCAGCGTCGAGCTTCCTCAATATGCAGAAACCTTCCGCAAACACGGGCTGGATGGCAAAGCGTTACCGAGGTAATACTTATAGATCATATGGTTTCAGATCACAGTTATCACAGTATCAGCTGATACTGACAAACGTTATTATCACGTACTATTTAATCAAAATACCATTTTGTTTCCAGAAAATTTTCAGTTTTTTACATGTATTATATCTAAACAGTGTAAACACAATAATTGGAAAAATATTTCAACAATAATATTTTATCAAGAGTCTTATCAATGTCTGACAATTAAAGTTCCACTAATCAAGTTTGGGTTTTTTGGTGACTGGAGAAGCACTAGGCATTAAGCACTCGTGCGCTGTTCTCTGATTGGACATGGTTAAACTCTATATTTTATCAGTATCACTGCCCTGGGCTTTGACACAGTATCATTTCGACCTTTTCCCGTATCATTCATGGGCGCTTTCTAGGGTACAGGGCCAATTAATACTGTAGTATGTGATACTCAGCTATACAGTACACTCCGGCTGCGAGGATGCATTTATTTAATTTTAACCTCACTCCTACTTCCTGTCAGGCTGGCAGTGAAAAACACCACCTTGACCGTGTCCCTGTTGAAGATCTTGGACCGGAGTCATGCCCAGAAACTGCAACTGAAGGCTCTAGATACAGTACTGTTTGGACCACCACCAGGTATGTAAGTGTGAAGCATGTGTTCTGTGTTGTCACGGCAACATATGCTGTATTTTATTGTATTTTTGCAATTTCTGTGCACTGTTGAGATCCTGTTGTGTGGCTGGAGAATTTATAATTTTAGGTGTGGTGTGTAGGCCACTTTATGGCACGTTGCAGATAGCGCTGAGAGCCCTATAAAGATGCAGCAGGTGTTAAGATTGAAGGGCTTTTTGTCGGTAAACCGTGTTGCCAAAAAAAAAACACACGTTTTATTTAATCCGTTTGAGCTCTCCTGTCAATAAACACGGCACGCATTTGGAAACTGCAAATCTGCCTTCCTGTTTTTTAGCCCCCTGACACCACACCATGACACTAATAACTAATAAAGCAGAGGACCATAGTGCATATAAAAATAAAGCGTCCCCCCCCCTCTCTATTTAGAAGAGCCTGATGGTGTGTTCGGGGTTCAAACTAGAAATCCTCTTTTCAGTTGTCATAGCGACAATGTCGGCTGAAGACATGATGGTGATGGATAGATGCTAGCTGCTAAATGTAGCTAACAGGAGCTTCTTGTAAGAAAACAACAATAACGTGTCATTTCCAGCCTAAACATAAAATACTTTTGTGATGTTTTCTATATACCGTAATTTCTGGTGTTTTTCTTAAACTTTGAACCCCACGGCTTATACAGCGGTGTGGCTAAATTATAATCTCATCACGTCTCCTTTACTATTAAACTATTAATCGTTTAAATACTGCGCAGCTCTAAAGTCAGTGAGGGTACGATAGCCGCATACGAGCTATCACTGTACTCACAATGAGCTTGTCAGGACATCATTATGTATATAACGGTATAACAATATAACAGTCCGACTCATGGTGTCAACGCTAAACTCATCAGACAGCGACTTAACAGCCAAATCCTCTTTTTAGTAGATACTCTTCCATTGTTTATATAACCACTGTGCCCCTTTGTGTGTGTGTGTGTGTGTGTAACTAGGTCGACAAAACCGTTGGAAGGACCTGGTTCTGGGCGTGTCCATCCTGGCGGCACTCGGCGGATGCTGGTTCGCGTACGTCCAGACGAGGAGGTCCAGGGACGATCTGGGCAAGCTGATGAAGGACCTGGAGGGTCTTCAGAAGGCTGAGCAGAGTCTGCTGGACCTGCAGGAGAAGTAAGTTGAGTGAAGGCTTCTCACAACGTCACAAAGTGAAACCTGAGTGTATGTGTATGTGTGTGTGTGTGTGTGTATGTGCGTGTGGACGAGCACTGAAGAAGATTCCTGTTGAAACTCCTTTTAAGGACAAAGAGACCAGTAGCTGCCTTTACTGTGTGTCCTGTGCGAACACACACACACAATGGGATTAATACTACAGACTCCTTGTAGTTGTTCAGTCACAATGAAGTCTTGCTCATGTATGTTCAGCTGCTGGGCTGATCCAGTGTCAGTAAATTAGACTCAAACAGGTGGTGATGTACACAGGACACGACACACTTTCCTCTCATTAGTGTGTGTGTGTGTGTGTGTGTTTCTCTCTCTTGCATTACTTACTTCTTCATTTCTCACACAAGAAGATAACAGCGCCACCTGCTGACATCACATTTAATAAACAAAGCCAAAAATATCACACCATTAAAAATGCAACAGGCTGCACGGCGGTCGAGTGGTTAGCGCGCAGACCTCACAGCTAGGAGACCAGGATACAATTTCTGACTCTTATGCACAGTCCTACCTAGTATTCATCCTTCCAAAACCCTTCACCTTTGACACAACAAGGTGGCGCATTGCAGATGTTAGCATGTTTTTTTTTAGCACGGCGGGCGAGTGGTTAGCCCGCAGGCCTCAGAGCTGGGAGACCCAAGTTCAGTTCCACCCTCGGCCATCTCTGTGTGGAGTTTGCATGTTCTCCCCGTGTATGTGTGGGTTTTCTCCGGGTACTCCGGTTTCCTCCCACATTCCAAAAACATGCCAGGTTAATTAGCGACTCCAAATTGTCCATAGGTATGAATGTGAGTGTGAATGGTCGTTTGTCTATATGTGCCCTGTGATTGGCTGGCGACCAGTCCAGGGTGTACCCCGCCTCTCGCCTGAAAACAGCTGGGATAGGCTCCAGCACTCCCCGCGACCCTTGTGAGGATAAGCAGTCAAAAATGAATGAATGAATAAAATGCAACAGGAACTAAAACAAACATGAGCACTGGTGTACTGGTAGACCATCACATAACGTTACAACTGTTAGGCATGGTCAGGAAAAATGTGGATGTGGAAAGTCTTGTCATATTCCAAAGTATCCAATCTTGTATTCTTCTTCTCAGGCTGCAGAAGGCTCAGGAGGAGCAGCGGTGCGTTCAGGTGGAGAAGGTTAAAGTAGAAGAGGAGCTGAGGAGCGAGATCAACACGGCCAAGCAGGAAGCTCAGCGTCTCCGAGAGCTGCGGGAGGGCACTGAGAACGAGAGGAGTCGTCAGAAGTACGCCGAGGAGGAACTAGAGCAAGTAGGCGACAGCGAACGCACCGCAGTCTATAGTGTTGTAATTGAAAAAGAGTCAAACAGGATTTGGTTTTGTTTATAAAAAAATAAAAAAAAGGTGAGGACGGCGCTGAAGAAGGCAGAGAGGGAGCTGGAATCGCGGGCTCGCTGGACGCCACCGGAAGCTCTGCAGACGTGGCTGCAGCTGACACACGAGGTGGAAGTGCAGTACTACAACATCAAAAAGCAGAGCGCAGAGAGGCAGCTGCTCCAAGCCAGAGAAGGGGTGAGAATCCTTATGAGTACTCTTCTTCTCCAAAAACACTGCTAGTTGGCGCTGGAATATACTACACTAAAAGTGGGAAACTTTTTCCAACGAGGGCCGCCGCGTACAGATGATATTCTTAAACCAAAACCAAAGTATTTGTCTTTCGGGAACAGATGAATTTGGTTTACCTTCTCCAATGCTGCCCCCACCCTCTGGAACTCTTTGCCCCATTCACTCCGTGATTGCCCCGACCTTCCCACCTTCAAAAAACAACTCAAAACCCACCTTAATGTCTAACTTTTTATACCTGACTGCTGTGCCCCACCCCGCTTTTAGCCTTGTTTTTAGCTATATTTTAGCTGTATGGATGTTGCATTTTAATGCATCTTTTACTCTGTTTTTTACTCAACTCTATTTTTTATTTCTTTTTTCTTCACTGTAAAGCGTCTTTGAGTACTCTGAAAAGCACTATACAAATAAAATGTATTATTATTATTATTATTATTACATTATTTCTTATGGGAGAAATGTATTTGGTTAGAGTCTGACCTTCCTTAAGGTTCCACTGAATGTTTAAACTAAAACGTAATGCTTATTCATTTGGCAAACAAACATTCATTCATTTTCTACCGCTAATTGTCACGGGGGTTGCAGGGGTGGGGGGGGAGTGGTGCCGGAGCCTATCCCAGCTGTCTTAGGGTGAGAGGCGAATCAGCCAATCACAGGGCACATATAGACAAACAACCATTCACACTCACATTCATACCTATGGACAATTTGGAGTCGCTAATTAACCTAGCATGTTTTTTGGAATGTGGAGGAAACCGGAGTACCCGGAAAAAAACCCACGCATGCACGAGGAGAACATGCAAACTCCACACAGAGATGGCCGAGGGTGGAATTGAACTCAGGTCTGCACGCTAACCATACAATAACCAAAATCTGTCAGCTGGAAGTACTGTACTGTAAATAAATATAAGTTAACATCTTAATAAATGTTTTTACTTTTTTTTTTTTTTTTAGGCCGAGAAGATCAAAAAGAAGAGGAGTTCTCTATTTGGGACCTTCCATGTGGCTCACAGCTCCTCCTTAGATGATGTCGACCACAAGATCCTCTCTGCCAAGTAAGCGACTACGATATATACGTTTTCAAAACGCTTACAACCGTCACAATTCGACATCTAGCTGTGCTTCGTTCCACCATTCAGACAAGCCCTGGCCGAGGTGACGGCCGCCCTGCGAGAAAAGCTGCATCGCTGGCAGCAGATCGAGTCCCTCACTGGCTTCTGTTTAGTCACCAACCCGGGTCTTGGGGCGCTGGCCGCCGCCCTCAACCTGGACCCGTCCTTCCTGGGCCTGCGACCCTCGACCCCGCAGCATCTCTTGCTGTCGGATGACCTCGATGATATGGACGAGGACATCCTGTCGCCTGGAACGCTGCAATGTGAGTTTGCGGTCCCATTTTGTATCAGATTGGCGTGCTTGGACGTCACTTTTCTCTGACTGGTCGTCTCTACAGACGCAGCCTGGCAGATGGATCGACGAGTCAGTGACCTTTGGCCTCTGAGCGGCATTGCAGACAACCAATCGCCATGGAAACTCTCTGGTTGGCCCCTCCCTCACTACTAATCTATTAATATCCTCGTCACTGTGAGGGTATACACTCCAAAAATAAGACTTGTCTTGTTGACCCCTGCAGTTCAGAGTCTGATGCCCCTGCAGCAAAGGATGGGAGACCCGGCTATGATGTTCAACTCTCAGAGGTTGGTAGATGGGAGGGGCCCACGTCAACAGGAAGGGTGCGGCCTAATTACCTGCCCTCCCAGGGGCCCTCGGCAGACACGCAGTCGCTCCATTGGCCACCTGGAATTCCTCCCAGTACCCAGCACCCCTCTCTCCTCCTCGCTCTCACACCCCTGCATCTCCCCGGCCTCTGCCGCTCCTCCTCCTCGCGCCCCCGTACTTTCACTCTGTTGTCCTCCTGTCTCCAAATCCTCCTACATTGAGGGAACCACTTGCTTTTCTGCTCTGCTCCTCAAGTCCTCTTACTCTCTGGAGGCGCATGCGGGGGGGACTGTGATGAACCGAAGGCAGCGTTGTCGATCCGGAAGCTCTGGGTACCGTGCACTGCTCGGGCTTTTGCCAAAAGTTACTACAGTGGATCCCCGCATATTCGCCTTTCTCCTTAATTTGGTAGAAGATGCATCTCATTTCCACTAGCATGGCCATCATTTATAATTATGTACTAATGAATTATATTAACAGCATAATACATGCAGAACTGATACAAACAAAATAGATTACCCATGTTTTTTTTTTACCATTCGTGGGTGGTCCTGGACCATAACCCATGCGAAAAGCGGGGTCCTACTGTATTGTGTTTTTTTTCCCTCCGTTGACAGACAAATATCTTCAACTACTATAGAGTTTAGTGTGCTAACATAGCGCATTCATTAAAGTAGTCATTTAAAGACATTTTAGCCTCTGTCAGATCGTTATCCAAGCCTGACCCTCCAAGATTTCGCAATGTTGTGATCATGCAAATTCAACATGGCCTACTTTGGCTAACCGTTGTCATTTTTGACAATTAAATTGGTTCCTGTGCAGTACTAAACAACCGCTGAACCATTCACTCATTCATTCATTTTCTATCGCTTTTTCCTCACGAGGGTCGCGGGGGGTGCTGGAGCCTATCCCAGTTGTCTTCGGGCGAGAGGCGGGGTACAACCTGGACTGGTGGCCAGCCAATCACAGGGCACATATAGACAAACAACCATTCACACTCACATTCATACCTATGGACAATTTGGAGTCGCTAATTAACCTAGCATGTTTTTGGAATGTGGGAGGAAACCGGAGTACCCGGAGAAAACCCACCCCAAAACATGCAAACTCCACACAGAGATGGAATTGAACCCTGGTCTCTTAGCTGTGAGGTCTGCGTGCTAACCACTAGACCGCCATGCCGCCCACCGTTGAACCAATCAAATAAATGACCTCCCCGGTGTTCTCAACACATAGTGTGTTGGAACATGAACAAATATTTTTAAACCACGGAAGAATGTCTGCAACTTGTGGATGACAGAGCAGACGCCTGACAATAAGGGACTCTTCGACAAAACTATGTAAAAGTAACAGCACGTAATAATAAAATAACACGGTTGCAGCACATTCGCATGTAAGGATCCTCCAAGATGCCCCGACAGATTGTGTAGCTCAGTAAAGGACACAGAAGTTAGGCAGACATCACATACTGTTTTTTTTCTCTTGCTTCCTGCTTAGCTGCAGCCAAGAGCAGAATGCCTGTCTTACCAACTGACTCACTGAGATGGAAATGCCCCCTGGTGGTAAAATACCGATACAACTCCCAATATAAATGACTATTAAATAAAACTAAAAGGCTCTTAAGTACAAATACATTACTTAATGTGACCACACAGTTATAAAGGAGAGATAAAAAATATATATAAAATTGAGAAAAGGTCCCGACAATCACAACAACTAAAAACCCAGCAAAATCTTGGAGGGACTGATGTCCAGTGGAACCTCAAAAGTCAAACTCAAGCCAACAAACTTACACCGGTTGACTTCAAAAGTTGTTCTAATTTCAAAACGTGGAAAAAAAACCCTCCAAAATAATGACACGAATAATGTATACATTCCTGACTAAAACTGTGGCAATTATAGAAATAATTATTTGTTAAATAACTGTATTAACTGTCATACAATAAAGCTAAAATAAAGTAAAATCTACTCACCTTTTGAAGATGCCTAGTAAAGCTGGAATAGGAAGGTGTTTAAAGTAGCAATATAGTTGTGGGTATTACTGCAATGCAGTGTATAATACTGCAAATGTATTCATGCTAGTATTTACTTTTCATCTTTGCCATCGCTGGTACCCTTCTTTGGTGGCATCACGAAAAAAAGCCAAAGAAAACAACAAATCACATTTTCTGTGGTCGAAGTCCAAATGTTTTGACTTTGGAGGTTCCACTTTACATACTTTCATATCACGTTAACATGACTAAAATGTCAACAAAAAAAAGTGTTGATGAGCCAAACTATTCATTTTAATTCTTCCTCTCCTTTCTCCCTTAGAGACATAATGGACCGCTCAGACTCTGACTCCGCCCTCCCGCTCTCTCACACCGAATCCAGGAGCATGTACGGCTCCAAGCCCTTCCTACTTCCATCTAGGATCCACCCCCTGCAGGGTCAAACCCCCAGATTTAGAGGAGGGGGAGGCCTGGAGAAAAGCTCAAGCCTGGGAGAGCTGAGGGGCACCTCCGCCGCTTTCCTCTCTTCCTCCTGCTCCACCCGCTCCCTCTGCATCACGCCCGACAGCACCGACGGCCCCATCCTCTGCTCCTCGCTTCCAGGCTCATCTAGCGCAGGGACGGGCATCCAAACTCCCTCTAGGTGGAGCCCCGTGGAGGAGGAGGATGGGCGCGACGAGGGCGAGTCGTCGGGCGGACGCAGGAGAAACGCCTTCAATAAGATTTTTAAGAAAAAAAAGTGACATCACTGAAGACACGCTCATATTTTTGCCTTTTGGACGATGGGATAACTTCATTTGTTTGACTTATGGACAAAAACACAACAGCCCAGTAGAACAATAAAAAGAGGTACACATTGGACTTCAGCCTAAATTTGTTGGACAAAAAAAAGTCAACCACTCAACTTCAGGTTCGGTGATGTCACCACAGAAGAGTACTTGTGGTGTACCAGAGGAAAAGTGCAATGATAACCATAGAAAAAGACCTACTGCAAAACAGGAAATGCTATCATCAATTTTACTTAGGGTGCATTTTCAAACTCTGTGTCTGTCGGGCGTTCTTAAGGGTGAGAAGTTAGCATGTTTCTTATCTGTACAGCTAAAGGTTTATGATGGCTACAGTTTGACCCCGGAACAGATAAATTCACTTTACGTTATGTCCTATGGGAATGTACTCTATTTTGAGCAACCAGCATCACAGGACTTTGGAGTTTCCAGTAGTCTGCTTTGATTTATTCCATAGGATGAATGGACTGAAAACCAGGAGGCCATGTTTGGTATTTTGGACTGTCTTTGTTTTTTTTTTTTCCCCCACTCAGAAGAGAAGTGAGATCAATCATCCAAATTAATTTTCCACAGTTTGATGTTGACGACACACACACACACACACACACACACACACACCAAATCATCCGTTTTGTGTGCATGTCTAAGGGAGGTTGTGAAGCTGAAATGTTACTTGATTTAACAGTAACAAAAAAAATGAAATATATTTATTGTTTGTAAAGAAAAACTGCTTATCCTGTACCCCGAAATTCCATCCACGTGTCTATTTTATGATTAGAGTATTTAAAGTGTTTATTATTAAATAACTGACTTTATCTTTGGTTTGCAGTTTGTTTGCTGAAACTCAAGTCGATACGGTAAAATTGTAGCATTCACCCTTTAGAAACATTTCGCTCCTTTTGCGGCGGAAGTGAAGGAACACAAAAAAAGAGAAATGAAAGTTTCAGTGACTCAATTTCCTTTGATGGTGGAGTGGGTTCCTCTTTAAATCCCGTTCACTGTCCACCAAGCAGGTAGAACATGTTAACTGTATATAAATTTGATCAAGTTATTGAAAAGAACGTCTTATAAAGTACTTCAAAGTATGTGTCAGTAAGTAAGTAAGAGAGGTTTTGAACTGATCAATGAATCTGCCGCCGGCATCCGCAGAACGAGCCGTGGCCGTGGGAGAGAAATGATAAACATGTGACTGAACATGAGCTGCATGTGTATCTCTGTAGTGTTCTATATTTAACCCCCAGCAGGCCTGTGCAGGCTCTCTCGCACATACTCGACATAAACCAGCTGAGACACGACGAGCAGGATGGAGGTAAAACTCTTACTAATGTTACCTAAGGTCTTGTCTGCTTGGGTGTGTGTGTCTTTTTGTTTTTTTTTTTTTTTTAAAGCAAAGTCGCATTAGAGCGGACAAAACTACCGCTGCTGCTCAACGCCAGTTTCTGTTCCGCTTTCTACACAACAGATCGTCATTCGCTACCCTGCATATTCCCGGATTTCTTTTCTCTGCTGGTTTAAATTGTAAATAATTCCAATTGGTTTATGGTAACTTCACTAGTAAAGTGATTTGATGGTGTGATCTGCAGGGGATAACGAGTAAATCAGTTATCATTCCAGCAGAGGGTGTCGTCTCACAGGTCAAGTCACTTAACATTTTTCAGCAAGATGATGCTTTGACAAGATGTGAACGTGATGTTGCCTAATTACAAATTTTGTAAATACTGTATGCCTTGAATTGTTTCCTAATGTGCAAAACCGAGTCGGAAATGCATCTAATAACAATGAGAGGCATATTATAGTATAATATAATATTTTGGCTCGTGGGCTGCATTGAGTTAACAAAATTGTCCAGGGGAACCAGAACATATATTTAACACACACACACTATTTTATGCTTATAATTTTCCTTTAATTATTTGTCTAATTTAAGTGAAAGTAGTAATAAACATCAGACCACATCAAACTATGTAATTTAATTTTACAGTTTTGTTGTTTTTTTTGTTTTTTTTACTAAATAAGACATCCGACTTGCAAGTCATGTTACCAGTTTGTATGTTAAAAGTTGAAATAGGGGCCCGATTCAAACGCTTGTTGGGCCGCATGTGGCCCCCGGGCCATAGTTTGCCCACGCCTGATTTAGCGTATGAAAAATAGCCATTTCGGTGCTTTGAATTGATGCATTCTTTCGATATTCGTGGGAGGGTAAGGAACGTAACCTTTGCAAATAGTAGGACTCTTTCATTCTTATTTAATGGACTTGACATAGTGATTACCAAATATGGTAAACATTTTATTCATAAAATTAACCTTTTTAACCAAGTTGGGAACCTACCATTTAGTTGAAATTATTGCAGATTAATTTGAGTTCTTAAAGGGGACGTATTATGCTCATTTTTTCAACTATGTGACTATGATGATGCGATGATGAAACGGCAAGCTGCAGGATCTGATACTTCCTGCAACAAAAAAAGTGTGGCGCACACACACAAGTTCACATCCTGATGCTTGCAGCAACAAAAAAAGTCGAATGCGTCAACTTTTGTTTAGTTCCGGCAAACATTTCTTCAACTCCTATTATTTATTTATTCATTTAACCAGACATTAAAGCAGTCCAATCGGTGAGCAACTGCCTGCCTGTGAGAGGAACATGCAGGACGGACGTGTGCAAGAAACACAGGTAAGGATTTTAAACAACTTGGTTAAGACTGACTGTGTTTATTTGTGTACACCAACTACTCCAGAAGGATGGAATATATCTGTACATGCACCCCCTTGCTCTGTTTGCCTGTGCTGTTATTTTTCCTAACAAACGCACCACATGGTGGCGCTGTTATAAAACCCCATTTGTTGCATTTACATGAAGTTTAACGTGCTCTACATAACAAGCCACCGTACATTGGAAGTGTTTCAGCAAATTTCCACATAATTTGGTATGCATCTGATTGACAAGCGCATGTCTGTCAAATTTGAGCAAGGTCGGTTGGCCGCCATCATGCAAATCATGGCTGGGACTTCATCTTTGACCCAAACGTTGACGGCACTCAATACCATGTATGCTAGCTATGCTAACTACAAATTGCACTTTTGGAAGTGGGAGGTGGGGTGGTTTATTTTATATAATATAATCATCAAACTTACTTATTTGCTCATATAAAAACACTCACAGAGTAATGAGTCCGCCTTCCTTCTTTGTGGTCGGAGCTGTGTGACGTTCAGGTCCACTCGTGATTGTGAGCATTTGGCGCTAATTGTTTATCATATCGCTTTATGGCTATTGCCGCACGCCACATTGGGAAACTAGGGTTTTCAGACATGTGGAAATGAACTTGAATTGTAATCCTGCTTTACAACCACTTGGGGGCGTCTCTAAGAAATGCGATTTTGGAGAGATACATTTAACTATTGAAAAAATAATTGGAATATGTTTTACTCATAATTAATTGTGCAGCAGTAGTCAATTGTAGTTCTCATAGGAACAGCAGATACGCTCTCAAAGAGGAAAAAAAAAAGAGAAAGAGGAAGTGGTTTAACGGTTGTGGTAATTTGACAGATTGGGAGTACATTTATGCAATTCACTCGCACAATCTCACTAACTGACAAGTGAGGACATTTTGGTGTGTCCTAGGCTAGGAGTAGATGAACGCATGCATGTGTGTCGCTACTCCAGGCTGTGCCATGATTTCATTATCTGTTGAATGTGAGCAATGCGAGACCTTCAGCCGAAATGGACATGGATCAGCCGCACATCAACAGCTGTCTGATGTATGTGTGTGTGTGTATGTGTGTGTGTGTGTTTGAACCACTCAATAAGTAAATCTCAGTGCTATGTAGGAGGTATATTTACAACAAGAACGACTACTCACCCATGAATCATTCCGGTTTCCTTCTTTAGGAGGCTCTGTCACGGCCCTCGGTTGCTGAACTTGCCGGAAGGTTCAAAGGTTCACCTCCTCCACAAGATGCTGCAGTCAGAGAAACAGTGAGTTAGTTAATCAGCCGCCATCATAGCATCGGCGTACTGTACACACACCCAGTACAGCTTTACTTTAGATGGGAGGTATAGTTTGGAGAAAGAAAGAAAAAATGATTTCCCTTGTCTTTTTCAGGAAAAGCCTGTTAGACGTCGACCTCCTCGCTCCTTGCAACTGCCCAAAATCCATGGAGACGAGCAGGAGGTCAGCAATGTTGACACAATTTGATCTGCACCAGAATTTAATTAATTGACTCATTCAGTAGCCTTTTCCAAAGAATATAACAGCAACTATTTGTTTTATTTCTAATAAGTTACTTATGCCATAAAAAATGTTATATTTTGAATATTCATGTAAAAAAATGTAAAATATTTTGTATTACTTATAATAATAATAATAATACATTTTATTTGTATAGCGCTATTCAGAGTACTCAAAGATGTTTTACAGTCGAGAAAAAAAAATAAAAATAGAATTGTGTAAAAACAAAGTAAGCGGCACAGCGGTCGAGTGGTTAGCTCTCAGACCTCACAGCTAGGAGACCAGGGTTCAATTCCACTCTCAGCCATCTCTGTGTGGAGACCCGTGCATGCGCGGGTTTTCTCCAGGTACTCCGGTTTCCTCCCACATTCCAAAAAACATGCTAGGTTAATTGGCGACTCCAAATTGTCCATAGGTATGAACGTGAGTGTGAATGGTTGTTTGTCTATATGTGCCCTGTGATTGGCTGGCCACCAGTCCAGGGTGTACCCCGCCTCTTGCCCAAAGACACTCCCCGTGACCCTCGTGAGGAAAAAACGGTAGAAAATGAATGAAAAACAGAGTAAAGGATGCATTAAAATACAATATCCAAACATTCATTCAGAGCTAAAACAAGGCTAAAAGCGGAGCGGTAATACAACATAGTAGTAATACAAAAAAAATTTGGAAAATACTTCTAATTTTGTTTGTTTTGTTATATTTTAATAAGACATACAGTATTTTTAAAAATAGTCCAAAAATAATTCCATATACAAATAGTGGAACTATATGCTGATCTATCCATCCATTGTCTATACCATTGGGGTCACAGGTACGCTGGAGCCTATTCCAGCTGACTTTAGGGGTGCACCTTAGATTGGTTGCCAGTCAATACCAGGACACACAAAGACAAACAACTCCAATTAGCCTCACATGCATGATTTTGGGATGTGAGTGCCTGGAAAAAAACCTATGCATGCATGCAAACTCCACGCAGAGATGCTCCAATAGAAATGGCGGCAAAAACGGGAAACGATATATGTAAAACGAGACTATACTCTGTATGTGTCAGAGGCCCGCTGGTGTCACCTCTCCTGTAAAAGTCAAGAGGAACTCCGCTCTGATTGAGAAGCTTCAGGTAAGTCGACGCTGCCGTGTCATCAGTCTGCCATCATGTGACATGTGACATCATTGCACTTCCTTCTCTTTAGGCCAACCTTGCTCTGTCGCCCTCAGCCCTGCTGCCCTCTCCCAAGAGTCCTGGATTTAGGCTGATGCCCCCCTTCAGCCCTCCGCCATCCCCTAGCCCCACGGCGGGCACCCCTTCGTCTACACTGAGCCCTTCCAGCCCCGTCTCCATGTGTTCGTCGGTGACTGAGGAGGAAGGGCCGACCTCATTTGAAGCCCCTCCCACAGCTGCGGAGGGCTCTCTCCTGAGCAGCGTCAACAAGGTCGGTCAGATAGTTGGTACAGATGACGACACAATGGATTCATCTGCAGTTTTTTTTTTTTTTTTGGTTCTCCTCCAGGGTCGAGCTCGCCACTCCCTCAGGCGACGCCCTCCATCCCGTCGCCATAGAAAGTCCAGCAGTGGTGATGAGCAGACAGACCCACCCTCGAGCCAACCGGACCATGAAACAACAGAACGAGATAGAGAAGGAAGAATCTTCAACAATGAAAATGGAGGAGACCATGTTGAAGAAAGCAAAACCGAAACAAATTGTGATGTCAATCTCCGAAGAGAAGATGACGACGACAACGATGAGGAGGAGGGTGGAGAAGACCACAAGACTGGAGATGGAGTCAGCGAGGATGAAGGAGACAAGGAGAAAAGCTCAGGAGATGATCAAAACAACAACCAAAAAGACCTAACAAGCAATGTGAGTGTTTTGGTCACGTGGATACGGATTTATGGGATAATTAACAACTTGATTGTGTCCTGCAGGGTTCCGCGTGTCAGAGTTGAAGTCCAGGACCAAGACTCGATTCATCTATTGGGGTCTGGTTTGGAAAGAAGCACTCAACGAGTGCAGAAACAAACTTTTTTTTGTTTTTGTGTTTTATAGAATCGCTGCTGGCTGTCTCAAAGATGGCGGAAACTCTTACGATTGTGCTGCCTTTTTACACAGCTGTATTTGTTTGTTTTCACAGGCTAATAACGAAACTCGATTGTTGATCCTTTTCCCTACGTCAATGTTTTTATTGTATAAAACTACCACATTTACTGTACAATGTGATTGATTTCTTACAGCATTCCTAAAACCATTGCGCAAGGATTTGGGAATCAAACTCGCCACGTTTTTATTATGAACTCAGGGAGGCTATAAATTCAGAATTCAAACAGAAGTAGTAAGGTCGTAGCGTTAGTTTTTTTTTTATGCTAACTCAAATATGAGTAATAAACCCAAGAAGACAAACAGAAAATGGAAATGGTACATGCGGTTCTGTGCAACATGGCTACAAGTCAACAATGGAATATACTCCAGAAAGAGCAGAAGTATCCGGGAGTTATTCCCAACCATTCACCAGAGGTTTTTAGAAGCTGTCATTAGCTGCTTTTATAAAAACATTTGGAGAAATTTGGCACATCTTTCCCAACAGTCGAACTTTTACACAGAACCAACACGAGGTTGCTTCTCTTACATAGTGGATATGACATCAGAAGCCAGAAAAATGCCAGGTCAACTAATGACTGCGCCGCTTATGCTCAACATCAACATGGCTCTGTAGACACATTCCAGTCAAGGGCATTCAGAAGCAGTGATGCCCGAAAGTTGGCACCCCTCCACACGATTGGGTCACCCTTAATCCTGACCGAGGTTCACTTAAGGAAGCGACCAAAAGGTAACATGGTTCCTTTTGCTCGTTCTTTGCTTGGGTTTAATCCCATTACATCGCCGCCATCAGTCTGATTCCGAGAGGAGAAATTAAACACTTTGATCCTGTGATGAACTCCCATTCAGAGAAACTGTAACCACAAATAAACACACATGGAACAGTGACCTTCCAAATTGGGAGACAGAAGGCATGCTGGGAAGATGTTTTGGGAAAAACTAAGGGCGGGGACTCGATGAGCTCTTTAAAGGTGAATACAATGGTCCTTTGATAAACCTTTTCATTGGTAATCCCTGGTCATGACCATCCAGACAGACAGACAGATCCGGATCACAACACGTCGAACCTGACTGGCTGTTACCCTTCCATGTAATCAAATTCCGACATCTTAGAAACAATAGCAAGCTTTCTCATTGACACTTTTTCGTAATGTTTTGTACAAACAGTGCCCTGCTTGTGCCCTGAAAATTTTCAGTCATGTAAAAATAAATAATACTTCTTAAAAAGTTAGTCTGGAGTCAGGCTGCACGGCGGATGAGTGGTTAGCGTGCAGACCTCACAGCTAGGAGACCCGGGTTCGATCCCACCTTTGGCCATCTCTGTGTGGAGTTTGCATGTTCTCTACCTGTGCATGCGTGGGTTTTCTCCGGGTACTCCGGTTTCCTCCCACATTCCAAAAACATGCTAGGTTAATTGGCAACTCCAAAATTGTCGATAGGTATGAATGTGAGTGTGAATGGTTGTTTGTCTATATTTGCCCTGTGATTGGCTGGCCACCAGTCTCGTCCAAAGACAGCTGGGATAGGCTCCAGCGACCCTTGTGAGGATAAGCGGTAGAAAATGAATGAATGAATAGTCTGGAGTCCTGCCCTTGTCCCAGGAATGTGGAATTCCCTTCCACAAAAAACATATCGTACTGTCCACTCGGTTTTGTGTCATTTTCAACAGAGTGTGGGAAGTTCATTCATTCATTCATTCATTCATTCGTTTTCTACCGCTTTTTCCTCACGAGGGTTGCGGGGGTGCTGGAGCCTATCCCAGCTGTCTTTGGGCGAGAGGCGGGGTACACCTTGGACTGGTGGCCAGCCAATCACAGGGCACATATAGACAAACAACCATTCACACTCACATTCATACCTATGGACAATTTGGAGTCGCTAATTAACCTAGCATGTTTTTGGAATGTGGGAGGAAACCGGAGTACCCGGAAAAGAAAACCCACGCATGCACGGGGAGAACATGCAAACTCCACACAGAGATGGCCGAGGGTGGAATTGAACTCGGGTCTCCTAGCTGTGAGGTCTGTGCGCTAACCACTCGACCACCGTGCAGCCAAGTGTGGGGAAGTATGAAACAATATACTAGTAATTCCCAATCAAGGGTACTATTTGTTGAGTGGTGAACATTCCTGTCCCCCAGTGGGGGCATGACAAAACACCACATACACCGTCCTGCCTTGTTACACCTCAGACAAAGCCAAAACAACCCGGAAAAATTGTCTAGCCATTCCGTGTCAATGCTGTTCAAATAGAACATAGGAAAAATGTGATCCCCCTGGCTTTTATACAAACTATGTGAAAGGGGATCAGGTCTCTGACGGGAGTATCCACCGGGCGGAGGGGGCGGTCACCCTTTTGGATTTGTGGGTGGTCATGACTAAGCAAAGTGCCGACTCATTCCAAGAGAGTCCCAAGTTGGTGGCCCACCAGGAAAACCGGGACATAGAGCCCGAGAGTGTTATGTAACCAATGGTACCCTCTCACCTGAGCGGGGGAGGTAGCAGCTCAGGTCACAGCGGCATGGCAGCTTGATCTCATTAAAGCGTTATTTCAGGAGTGCCCTTTTAGTCTTCCTGCGGGACCTAAGAGGGTTAGAGCATCCTTTTGCTCTCTGCCTGCAGAGTCACTCATGCGGGCTGCTCTCAGCATCCTCAAGATTGCTGCTGGCCTCGCTGCCATGGAGTTGTAGCCTCTTTGGCAGTTTTTCCTTCATCTTTTCCGACATTTGTGTCGCCTGCTTTGCATTTGCACACTTTTGGATGTAGACCTTCTAAATCCTGTTTTTGTAGCATCCCCTCTCCCCATCCCCCCCTAACAAAAACACTCTTGACGTTAGCTTTGAATGATGGGGAACCACGGCTCCAACCTGGATGACATCCTTGCAGAGGACATGCACCACTGGTACAACATGTTCATGCGGGAGTCGCCGTCGGGACTCATTACGCTTTTCGAGCTGAAGACCATTCTGAACCTAAAGGGGATGACCGAAAACGCCAACAGCTACGTGGACCAGGTCTTCTGCACCTTCGATATGGACGGGGTGAGCGAATATGACCATGTGGTTTAGGAAGACAAAACAAGTCGTACGTCAGTACTCAAAAGTCATGGTTGTTAAGAGAATCAGGTCGTTCACGGGCTCACTGTCAAATAGGCTTAGAGCGTTGGCGTGCACCGCCATCAATCCCAGCAGTGACTTTATTAAGAACACATTATTGGATTCAAGTCCATCATGGTCAAGTGATTTAGAACACCGAGAGTAAATTTCAACGGGGGAAAGGACCGTCCTCATATTGGCTGGATCTTGAAAATGGAGGTTGAAGCGTACGATCGGTAGAATAAAAATACCCAATGCTAAATATAAAAGTACAGTGTAAGCAGAAAACACAATTTAAGAAAATGCGTCCATAAAAAAAAGTTAGATTGAAATAAAGGGAATAATGTTAATTATTCTAATAACCCCCCCCATAATTTTGACTTAATTCTTGTAAAATTTGTAAAAAAATTTCTTCTGAAATTACAACTTCACTCTCAAAAACCTTGTCCTAAATAATTTAATCTCTAAATTGAACTATGTTATTCTTGCAAAATTAGTATTTTTCCCCCCTGAGGATTTTCAGAGCATTTCTATTGTTTATGACTTATGAACATGGGTTCAAATCCCACTCAAGTGTGTGTCAGGAAGGGCATTGAGTGTAAAAACTAAGTCACAACCATTTATACTGTGGTGACCCCTAACAGGGAAAAATATATTTATATGGACTTTTTCCTAGTGACTACAGCCTAATAAAATTTGTTTTCTTTTCTATATTTCTTGATAAAATTTATAACAATATGCTTTTTCAATAATATTTCAGTTTTACTCTTGTAATTACAACTTGTTCCTAGTAGAATTGTGACATTTCAGTGATGGTTATTGTGTGTTGTCTCTGTGCAGGACGGCTATATCGACTTTGTGGAATACATCGCCGCCATCAGTCTGCTGCTGAAAGGAGAAATCAACCAGAAGCTGAAGTGGTACTTCAAACTCTTTGACCAGGATGGAAACGGAAAGATCGACAAAGAGGAGCTGGAGACTATTTTCTCGGTAATTAACATAAAAGATGCGCCATGGAGCAAGGCGATGGCATTCAGTCCTAGTGGGTTTTTCAGGATTAAGTGCAAAGTCAGACGACTGCTAATCTGCTGAATCAGCTCAATGTATCTGACATCAGGAAGTGGAAGGAACTGGGACAAATGACTCTGACCCAGTTTGACCAAGCAAGAGTTCTGCCACTCTTGCTCACTGGGAATCATTACTCCAACCACAAAATAAATATGAGAAACATTTTTATGTCTCCCTCTGCAGGCCATCCAAGATATCACACGAAACCGAGACATTGACCCCGAAGAGATAGTCACTCTCATATTTGAGAGAATCGACGTGAAAGGAGAAGGTAAAACACACAAAAACACCCCTTGCTTTTCTTCTCCCCACGACTGCAACTTACCCTAATATCACTCATCAGGTGAGATGACCTTGGAGGAGTTCATCGAGGGCGCTAAAGACCACGAAGACATCATGGACATGTTGAGGAACCTGATGGATTTGACGCCCGTGCTGGTCATCATCGTGGAGGGCCGGAGGGGCTGAGAGCTGACCTGAAAACCAAAAGGAAAACTCTGAAAAAGACCCACTTCAACCTGCCCCCCCCCAAAAAAAGACATGATGTCAGAACATCAGAACAGAGGTTACCACACTTGGACTGAACGTGTCTCTTTACCTCCTTACAGAGTCAGTTCATCGATTTTAGTGCCTGTTTCTTGATTTAAGTTGGAGGAGAGCTTTAAATCTAGACGTCAAGAGCTCACACACTTGAAATTTGATACCCATTTTTCATATTCTAAATGATGTTGGCTTTTATGTATAGGTCAAAGCAAACAAAGGAGTAGTAGGGACACACTGAAAATTGTAAAATTATGTTATTTTTGTAAAATTGAGATTTTTGTCTCGTAAGACACTTTTTTTTCCTATTTTTTCTTTGACTATATTCTCATATTTATTCTCACAATAGTTCCACTCTCCCGAGTAACATTACAAACTTATAGCCAGATTTATTTCTCATAATTTTATTATTTTGACAATTATTTTTTATTATCATTTGTAATGTTGAATATTTCTTTTCCCTCATAAGATTAAAAAAAATCTGTAACATTTTAATAATCAAGACGTTTTCTTAACATATTAAAATGAGGGATTTATTTCATATGAGACTTTTCCCAAGGAAAATTACTTAATTCCCATTCTTTTGATTTTCATACTATGACATTTTTGTAGCAAAATATTTTCAAGTAAAATGACATCATCATTCACATAATTATAACACTATTTCTGTAATTACAACTTTTTTTGAAGCAGCATTTTGTTTCCTTCGGTGTGCCTCTAATATTCATCCAGGTGAAGATGCTTACACACTAAAAAATACTACCCTAGTTCAATCATAGAACAGGTTACACGAAATGTGAAATAACGGTTGTGCTTCCGTGATAGGATTTAACGTTCACTTGACAGATTTACTTTAAAAAAAAATGTTGGTCATACCTAAAATACCTACCTTTGTAATTTCTGTTAGCATACTTCACGTTTTCAGTGTTCGGTAAAAGTTCAGTAGGTTTCATGTCCTATGACCTTAGATGTCAGGTACATTTACGGAGCCAGCCTATGAGAGCATGCTGGGAGTCTGTTCTGGGTCAGCAGGCGTTTACACTGATCCTCTTAAAAAGTCTGAAAGCTTCAGGCAGGCTGCTCTTTAATGGAGAGAGTGTTGAAGCTCCGATGTACACTTGAAATGTCAAAATAGCTTCCGTGAACTGTTAGTCCCAGTTTGTCTAACGAAGCAAACCGGCACATGCTTTCCGTGAAAACAATGTACTTGTATGGTTTTTGTGCGAATGGTCTTTTATGAGGATACCGGATCAAATGAGTGGCTTTACTTTTATACGGTGACGTTTGTGATCAGATCAAGGAACCGAGGACACTTTATCTACCCCTTAAAAGGGATAGCAAAGCACCTGTGCAAAGTTGCTAAGTGATAGCATCAGAGATAAACTGGTGAAAAAAGAACTGGTTAGCATGCTAACTAATTGTGCAATTCGCTAGGAATAGTGCTATACATTACCAGCATTATACGTGTAACTTGTAAGTGATGGCCGAGCAGGTTAGCGTATATTACAATCAGTTATTTGTGCAATAGATTTTTACAGTGAGTCTTTCCCCTTATAGGTTCATTGTAACAAATCACGTTTTGTGTTGCCTTATCAATAAAAGTTGTCAAACTTGTGTTTGTTATGTTCATTTACATTTTCTCCAACAAAGCGCTGTATGTTTGTTTTTATGTTTGTGTCACCTAGCAACAGTGGATATAGATGATATACAAAACCAATATGAAACGCAATTCTTTAAAATGTGTGCTTTTTATTCATGAAAAGATTTTTTTTTAAAAACATATTTTATGTCCATCTTGTGTGTCAGTTTTGGCCAGGTTATTATTCTCAAGGCAAATTCATAATCATTGCAACAACTGGACTTGGAAACAAACACCACATGGGTCCCCGAGGTCAATCAGTTCTTGTGTTTCTGCTTTTTACCTGATTGAGTCCACGGTTCACATCTTGCTCAGTGCGGGAATTGAACCTGGGTCAGAGCTGTTTGGATTTGTGGACCTGCTGCCGGGGTCGCAGGAGACTGGCATAGAGACGCAGGAAAGAGTAGCACACCCCCACAGAGGTGTAGACCGACGTCACAAGCAGGGGGAGGAATGGTAGTTTCTGTTGCCAGGGCGACAGGGGGAAGATGAGCTCGCAGGTAACCGCCACGGCAACCAGGCCAGACAGGTAGACGACCTCAAAGGGGCGCAGTAGAGACCCCTGTCCACTGGGGAGAGACAACACAGTTCAACAAAGTGCTGTACACAAAGTATTGTGATGTGCTAACTGCATAGTCATATTATATGTACAGGTCAGAATAAAAAGAATGAGAAAGAAAGAAAAAGAAAGGGGACTAATGTGTCATCTTACAAGTGAGTCCTGTAAAACAATATAATATATAGTTATTGATTCTAAATACACGGGGGAAAAAAAAAAAAAAGACTTCCCAACCTATGTATTCTCCCCAGAGCAGCGAAAGAGAAGACGGTGAACGTCAACATCAGTGCAAATTTGATGGGCAACTCTGCAAAAAAAATAAATGTCAACATCAAACAATCTACACAGTAAATAAATGTGCATAGAGAAGCGATTCTTTTACCTGCTGGGGTGAAGAGCAGCGGGAACAGCGAGTAGTGTCCGGTTGTGGTCAGAACCAAGAAGATGCCAGCGTCCTCTCTGCTCTCGACCGCCAGCAGACTACATTGAGGAAAACACTAAAATTGTTGACTTGATCTGTACAACAACAATGACGATGGTCTACATCAATTTAATTTTTAAAAAAAAGGCCACCTGAGAGGCAGGATGGCGATGAGGATGGCTTTCTCGTGGACGTGCCAGCCGAACATGAACGAGCCGAGAGCGCAGAGCAGCAGGCAGCGCAGGAAACCGCGAGCACCGCGTGGACGCAGCCAGATGGATGCCACCGCGGGCTATGAAGTCACACCACACAGACAGGAAATGTGATCCCACATTCCATGATGGCGCAAGCAGACGGACGACTTGCCGATGTCTGAGTGAAGGCTTTGGATGATTTAAGGGCTCACCAGGATGGACAAGAGAGTGCAAACGAGGGTGATGGATGGGGAGACAGAGGGCAGGACAGAGTGTTGGAACTCTTGAACCAAACCGCCTGTCATGGAGGCCCGAGGGAGCTTTGTCTCATCGAGAAGCTTCAGACCAATACCTGAGGGGGGAAAAAAGATCTGTTATTGTGAGTCCTTCAATATCAAACCTCCAAAAAAATTACTAGTGACAAAATATCGAAAGACACCTGTAGGTGTCAGTAATGTTACAGTGATGAGAAATGACAGATTAGATTACCTTCACATACACAGTGAAAATAAGTTATCCTCCTACTATGTGTGGAAGTGGTCAGTTTCGTTTTTTGGATTCTTACTTTGTCCTGCACTTTCTGAAGTTTAGAATAAATAAATAGTTGCGCAATAGCATGCGCGGTAGCATGCTACCTTTAAAGCGACGGCCATCTCGCATCCCTGCAGTTGAGCAATGTGTTGTAAACAAAGAAAAATAGTAGTGTAAAGCTGACTATGGGTTGTTATTTCATGTCTACAAGAGTGATAAAAATCAAAAAAATCATAAACAGGTTTTCTACTCTCTAACTACATTTTCCATTTATTAATATTGAATCATACTTTCACTTATTCACTTATCATGGTCCCGTCTGGAACCAATTAACCCCAATAAATGAGCAATGCCTGTACTTTATTTTAACTTCATTATACACTGGTTGGGCCGCATTGTATGAATGTGGGAGGAAATGAGTGTGAATGGTTGTTTGTCTATATGTGCCCTGCAATTGGCTGGCGACCAGGCCAGGGTGTACCCTGTCAGCTGGGATAGGCTCCAGCATACCTCTGTGACCCTAATGAGGATATGCGGTATAGAAAATACAGGCATTATACATTGCGTGCATAATTATCAAAGGTTTGATTATGATGGCCACAGCAGACAGGGACTATGGAACCAGTTAATTTTAAAAGGTACGTTTACATTCTTCTTACCAAGCGTAGTCAAGCTTTTATCGAGGATGTTGTAGAGGGCCCAGACATTTGGCGCCCAATAGGCATGACAAAGGCCTCGCTTAAAGGGGAAGAGACGAGACAGTACCTGAGGAACCTGACCCTGCAAAAAAAAAAAAAAAATACAAAAGACATTTCATTTAAAAATCATGTTTTCTGCACCGATCCCTATTGTGGTCTTAAATGCAATCACCATGGCAACAAACGGGCCAAAGGAAAGTGCACAGACAGTGACGACAATGCTGCCAAGAGCAAGCAAACGGCACAAACTGAAGCTCCTCCATCTGATAGAGCCGTCTGCACACACAAAAAACACCATGGTTTCAATGGTTGATACAATGAAGAATGCTTGCGAATTACACCATCTATTGACACTACAACTGTGTTATTAAGTGGTTACCGGGGGGCTCCTACATCATTAAGTGACTGCTGTAATGCTATGGTGCTATAAGCTTGTTAGGCGTACCGCTGTTATCCTGAGTGAAACAGTAACTCCTCAGCAGAAAGACACCGTACGCAGGGGCCACATACAGGTAGATGTGTTTTAAATTCAGGAGGATGGCGAACAGCAGCGCTCCCTGCAGGTGCCGCGACTGTCGAAAGCCAAAGTTAAGTTGCAGAATGTTCATTATTTTGGAAAAAATAAGAACCCTTCAAACTTGTTGTGATTTGTTACCTGCATGTGTTTGGCTACTGACAGCAGCAGGAAACCAAACAGGAAGCCATTATACTGAAAATGAATATCTGAGGGACAACATCAAGGACGTCACATGACAATGTTATCCTTGTAAGAGCCCATCGAACTCATTACAAAGAAATTTGCTGCTACCTGGAACTAAATTTAACATTTTCTAGACTTTGTGGGTAGTGCTGGGAATCTATGATTATATTGCTATATTGTATGTTGCAGTGAAGTTCTGAGACACTTGTGTAAAACTAATTTCAGCCCAAATCCATTTTAAATTGTGTGTGTTTAACTGAAGCGGTGGCGTTGTAGGAAACAACTAACAGTAAAGACGAGAGATCCAGGCTTCAAGGGTTAAAGGATACGATCAACAATGAGAAGACCAAAGTTCCAGAGCAGCAGCACAGCAAGGACAAATGACGGACGACTGAGAATATCTCGATTGCCTTTTTGATCCCGAACACAACTGCAGCACCTGCACAAAGACAATCAGCATCAACTCAATGCAGAAATATTTATATAAGAAATAATAATGGCTGGTGTTTAATCACACTCACTCTCTTGCAGCATAGATAAAAAGCACATCAGTGAAGATGACAGAAAGTCTCTGGAAAAGGATGGTGGTCGGACTAGCGTAGTTGAGGTTCTCCACCACCAACATGTTCTTATCAAAATACTGAGCTATGTTGGAAAGACTAAACTCGAACCAGGCAAACAGGGGCGGATAGTCCAAGGTCCACTCTGAAGTGTTCTGTAGAAGGCCAAAAAATAGAAATAAAAAAAAAAGAGTTAACTTTCAATAAATATTCCATGACAAGATAGAATGAAGACACTGACCTCATAGTACCACCTGGACACCGGCAGACTGTGTGTAATGGCCAACCAATTCCTGTGCACCTCAAAATCTGTGGAATGGCTTTGAGAACACAAACACAATATTTGTTTTTTGTTTATAGTGACATTTCTGCCAATCCAAAAGCAATATGGCTGCTACTTATTTATTACAAAGAATCCCGATGAAATCCCGACAAAAAGTGCCAGGATGTTTGCATTAATCTCACCATGTTTAGCCCAAGCACCACGAAAAAACAAGCTTTATTCTAAAAGCACTTAGTAGATGCCGCGACCCTGTCAGACTGGTATTAACAGTTACATTGTGGTACTTTGTGCTAAAAGAAATGAACTGACACAAGTCAATGTATAAAAAAATGATGTTTGACTCACTAGGCGTTGATAAACAGAGCTTTGAGAAGGGAAACACCCAGGGCTAACGCAAAAAAACAGCTCCCGCTTTCCACCATGGCGGCCGCCATGACACTTCCTTATTTTGCTATTGGAATCGGAAACTTTATTGACAATGATGGGGTATGACAAACACTCCACATGGAGGACAGTTCGCCGAAAATGCACCACAAAGCCCATATAACACACGAAGTAGATACTGCAGTTTTATTTAGAGATTAAATATGACATATAGACGTTTTTTGTTTGACTATAGCTTTTTTTTAAATCCCACAGTACTAGAAGGCAACACAAAGACGACTTGACGTTGCATCCGGTTTTCCGATTCAACAAGCCAGGGTCAACAGTAATACTGGGCCAACGGGAGTTATTTAATAAACTTAAGTAACGATACTTAACAAACTTTTACTGTACTTTTAATGCCAAGCAGGGCCGAATGACCACTCTGTTACGGCGATGGAAGCTACGACAGCTTGCCACTTGGAGAGGTAACAGTTGTGCAGAATAAAACGACCTTACATTAGTGACTAGCTAGCTAGTACTCACATTTGGCTCAATCTACAAGTTAAATTCTCTTGAAACGTTTTTTTAAAAGTCTTTAAAAAGGTGGACGTAACATCAATCTGGTTTGTGTACTTACAGATATTCATGTTGGGGCGCCAGTGGCGACCTTTGACCTGAGGAAGGTTGAATTAACGCCTCTGGAACAGCGGAAGCTAACTTTTGACTCGCAGGCCATGGTGACCGAGCTGGCAAGTAGCGGTGAGAAAACCACCCAAAAAATATGTCAATACAGTATATATGCTTTGTTGAATATATATGTATGAAAAAAACTACAATATATATAAAATTGTATTTAATTTTTTTTATTTACTTACCTGTATTGGATCTCATTATATTGTGCATGTACCTAATGGCTGATATAGGTTGTAAACTAATGCATAACCATGCCATGCTTGTTTTCCCCAGGTTTCGACAAACACCAGGCTGAGCTCATTGTCTCCGCTCTGGTGACTTTGACAACAGCCAACATGGACATTGTTTATAAAGACATGGTGACCAAGTCACACCAGGTGGGGCGTCATCTTTTAGAGCATCACACGTGGTGGCGCTTATTTTCATTATACACTGGTTGGGCCGCATTGTATGAATGTGGGAGGAAATGAGTGTGAATGGTTGTTTGACTATATGTGCCCTGCAATTGGCTGGCGACCAGTCCAGGCTGTACCCTGCCTCTTGCCCAAAGTCAGCTGGGATAGGCTCCAGCATACCTCTGTGACCCTAATGAGGATATGCGGTATAGAAAATACAGGCATTATACATTGCGTGCATAATTATCAAAGGTTTGATTATGATGACCACAGCAGACGGGGACTGTGGAATCAGTTAATTTTAAAAGGTACGTTTACATTCTTCTTACCAAGCGTAGTCAAGCTTTTATCGAGCATGTTGGGGCGCCAGTGGCGACCTTTGACCTGAGGAAGGTTGAATTAACGCCACTGGAACAGAGGAACAACACATTTTGTTGTTGTTATTTTCAGGAAATTGCCCTGCAGCAGATCATGGCCCACCTGGATTCCATCAGGAAGGACATGGTGATCCTGGAGAAGAGCGACTTTGCTAATTTGCGATCTGAGAACACGGTACCATTGTATCTTAATTCACAAGATATGTAGAAATCGACTGAGTCTAGGTGGTTTTTTGTGAAGAAAATGAAGCGGGAACTGGAGCAACTACATAACCGATTGAAGGAGGAGAGTCAGAAGGTGCGAGCGGAAACCAAACTGGACATCAATCTGGAGAGAAGCCGCATCTCTGACATGGTGAATGTGTAAATGTCTGATCTGTGCATGCATGGACCTGCGTCTGAGCATCTTGTCTTGTGCCAGTTTACAGAGCAGGAGAAGAAGCTGATGGAGGCGAGTACAGACTTCCATCAAAAGGTAAATGTTACATTATGTGTGTCACATTATGGGCATTTCTGTGTTTACACTTACATTTTTGGTCTTTCTTCCGGTCTGCCATTGATTATAGAAAGCCAGCCTGGATCACGACAACATGGAGACCAGTAAGAAGATGGACCTGCAGGTGGCTTCGCTCAAAACCGTTCTGGAGTCACTCAAGTTGGAGACCATCCGTTATCTTGCAGGTTTTTCTTAGATGTCATGAATTTTAAAAAATCATATATTCAGCATATGAATATGAAATTATAATTTGATGTTTTGTGTCGCCGTAGCAACCGTGTTCTCCTGCCTGGCCATTGCTCTGGGGGTTTACCGGCTCTGGAGGTGAAGCACCGAAAGTGTGCATGTCTACATTACGTCTCACAAGAGAGACAAGAAAAAAAATGTTGCTCAATATTTTTATTTGAAATGAAGGCTCCTTTTATTACTGACACACGCTTTTAAATATGACATGCACAATATTGTTGACAAACTTGTTATGTATGCAAAGTATGAAGAATAGTTAATACATCGTTTTAAAATCCATAAACCAAAGTGTTTTTTTTCCCAGATCTCATTATAGCTAGATTATGGACATACTGTTTGTACATAAAACTACTAATTCCCAACATACATTTAACACACATGCCAAGAAAACACAAGGCAAAATCAAGGGTAACTGAAATCTTGACTTTTCCACTTTCTAAATGCGGGTGTGGCGTTCTGACTCGATTCACCCCCCTTGCAGATTACCAAGACCCGGATGACAGAATCCACAGACAATGGAAGCTTTTTAATCCACAAAGCCTTTATTTTGAATTTTAGAAGCAGAACAATGAAACCCAAAACAATCACACAAATGCAAATAAGTTTCCAGGTCTTTATTGAAATCCCAAAGAAAAAGAAAAAAAAAGCATCTGGCATCTTCCTGATGGGCAGGCGATCTTCCATCGACCGACTGATGCTTACCTTAATGGTCACCAAACAACTCAACACCTGCAACTGCTTGTCGTTAAATCAATTATCAAATTATTTACAGCCATTGTTGCATTCAATCACGCCACAGATTCCAAAAATATTTTAATGTATAAATTAAATCATTTACATTTTTACCCAAAAAGGAAACATTTGAAAACTCCAAGCAGCAGCGTGACGGCACAAATACCAAAACGTATTCAAGTTAAGTTGCCGACCAACAAACCTTTTTTCTTTTCTTCAAAAACAAAGAAAAAGTGCAGCTGAGCTGCTGTTCACAGGCTCTTCTCATCCAATTGCACATCTGTTAAAAGCTCTTCCACCTCCGTCTTCACTGCTTGTTCACACTCGCCGGCTTCAGAAGTGGCCTCACGTTTGACTAAGGCTGCAGCGGCTGCCATGGCGATGGAGCATGAAGAATCGGTCTCATCTTCCTCAGTCTTTATGAAAGCGCTCAGCGGGTGGTCGGTCAGCACCTTATTAGGAGACGGCGTCACGTCAAGGTATGAGGACGTCTTAGGGGATAAAGCAGAAGGTCAAATGATCAATAACAGCAAACGGTGTTTTAGCTGCCATCTTGTTTTTGGCTACTCACGTTTTTGTAATCTTCAAAACACGCAGGATGGAAGTTCTGTGTGGAGAGAATATGAAACATGGCGTCAAATATAGGTGTGGTGAAATATGGATTCACTCAACTAAGGCAATACTTAGCCCTACATTTGGTTATGAATACTGTGTTATCTTTAAAAAATATATAAAAATATAGACATCACCATTTTACATGTCATCCTGTAAGAAGTCACATGTCAGTCTATTAAAATAAGAGCAGAAGAACTTGACACTGGTTGCACCAACCTTTTCGTCAACCCTGATGGCGTTCTTTAGGAACCAGTCTTCCTCCTCCTCCACCCAGTATGTCTCAAATGGCTCCTGGCAGATTTCACATGACTGCAGACAAAATGACAACAAGCCTCAAAACCACCAGCCTCCTTTTCAGACATCCCATATATGTAATGTAGATCCAGCATTTCAGTCTTGTAAAGGCATTTTATGGAAAAGCTTTACCTCTCCAACTTGGTCTTTAGTGGCCTTGACGCTTTGGAACTCCTTTTCTTTAGCCGCCGCCTGGTTCTTCTGGACCTCCTCCTCGTTCTCCTTTTCAAAGAAGTGACTCTTGGCTCGTTCTTCCAGGTCAGCAATCTCCTCAAACTCAATCCAGTCCTGCAAGTGGTGGTAGACATGCGTGCCTTTATACAGCCGACTGTTTATCACCAGTCTGCAAAAGCCAACAATGCGCCTTCTTACCACGAGGCTGTAGTACCAGCGGCGGTGTGTGATCTTTTTGCCGGCGACTTTGCCGGCATGGTTCTGCCTGAAGTGCCAGTCCAGATGGTCAGCGTACAGGTCGGTCTGAGTAGTGGTGAATCTCATGCTGCACAGGCAGCACTGGTTCCCTGAGTACAACTTGGTTACCACGCTCTCATAACGCCTAACGGGGGCGGAATGACAGGTCAACGTTAACTTTTAACAAAAAACACTAAACCGCCATTAGAGATGTTTAACAAAAACAAGCAAAGCTCACTGTTTCATGTCGTCAACCTTGAAGTTAGTCAGATCTGGGAAATCATCCTCCGCCTCATCATCTTCCTCTTCCTCTGCGGGTGGTGGCGGTACTGCTGTAGAAGATACCTCTGGGGGTTGGGTGAACAGAGAACATTAACAACTGTATTCTTCATTCGAGTGTGGACAACACAGGTCAACAGACCGTTGTCGGGGGCTGTTGTCTCCGGCTGCGACCCTTTGATGATACCAGTAGAGATGAGCTTGGACAGCAAGTCATTGACGTCGACTTGGCCAAAGTGATTCTCTGTGGGGAGAGAGAGAGGGGGGGGGGGGGGAGAGAGAGAAAAATCATCACTTGCCTCATCACAGTGCTTTGTTGATTATTCACAAGCAGCAGCATAATCATACCTTGCTGTCCAAAAGTCGCGGGGTTCTGAGGTAGGAATGGCTGGTTCATATTCATCACGTTAACCTGAAAGCACAAAACAGACATTAACATGTCAAAAGCCAACAAAAATGCTGAGGTGAAATGGGGAGCTCACCGGCTGCTGCATGTTGACAGCAGGCACTGACGGGTTGAAGAAGGGAGTGGCACTCGGCTGGCTGAATGGTGGACCACCAAGAATGTTGAAGTTTGCAGCAGGCTGCATGTTCGGCTGTGTGGGAAATGCCATTGGACCCGAGTGGAACTGAGGGTTCATTGGTTCTGGGAAGGGTGGTGGAGCCATATTGAAGTTCTGCTGAGGCGGGAAGGTGTTGTCGTACAGAGGAGGGGCCATAGGTCGCATAGCTGGCTGTAAGTTGTTTGGGAGTTGGGAAGCAAACCTGGGGGGCCCCTGCTGGCCATGGGGGCCATCAAAGCGTGGGGGACCACCCTGTTGGGGTATATGGCCGGAGTCTTCAAAACAAATTGGGCCTGGCATCGGATTCAGGGGGTTGTCAAAGTGCATTGGTCGCTGCTGTTGCTGGAAGCCGATTGGTCCATGACCGGGCCCTAGGCTGTTGTCAAAGTGCTGTGGTGCTTCAAAGCCAGGCATTGGACCCTCGAAGTGCCCGGGTCCCGGTCTATCAAACCTTGTAGGAACCTGTGGACCTACGGGACCATCAAACCTCCCAAGGCCCTGAGGGTGAAGCGGACCATCAAAACAACCCATGTTGTCCCCACCTCTCATTGGACCCTGAGACATGTGTGGTCCGTCAAACCTCTCTGGCATGTTGTGATGAGGAGGCCCGCCTCCTTCAAACCTGCCTGGCCCCTCAAAACGCCCTGGAGCGCCACCTTCGTACCAGCCTGGGTGTGGTCTAGATGGGCCCATGTCAAACCGAGACGGTGGGTGGCTTCCGTCATGAGGAGGGGTGTGTCCGGGGGAATCACTCTGCTGAAGAATATTAGACAGCAATCCTTCGTGAGTTGGTCCCTTAAGAACGGCTTTTGGGGCATGGAGAGCATCTGGATTGAGGGGTCCATCATCTGAGTGTTCACTGTTGGGACTCTCAAAACGAGGAATGGGGCTCATGTCACCCACATCATTCCCGTGGAGCGGCGACAAGCGTTCACGCTCAAACCTGGGGATGGAAGGATCCAGAGCAGCTGGGCTTGGACAGTTTCTGTGAACAGTGGCGCCAGATGGAGGGAGTCCATCCAGCCTTCTGGGGTCGGGCTGTCTGACATCAGCGGATTGGCCGTAACGCCTCGGAGCGTCATAACCACTCTTCTGGTCCTCGCAGTCATTAAAGCGTTGCCGTTCCGTTAGGGGAGAGTTCCACTCTCTTTCACCTGAAAACAAAAAGAATCATATGAGTGACTTTTTATTATATTTAATAGCAGCCACTTTTCTTTGGAACTTGAATGGCGCATACTCACTGGACTCTCGGGGGTCAGCCCTCCTCCTGAAGCGAAGGCCAGGGAGAGATTTTAGCGGTGGGAACTGTTTGCCGTGGTTGTACTCCTCTACCATGGGGGCAAGTGGAGGTCTGGATTCTTCCTGTTCGTTGCTTCGTCTCTCTTCTGTCAACCAACACAAAGAACTTTAGATCAAAGGTTATCATTTAATTGCTAGGTCCTTAAAGAGAAACACACACCTTGCCGAACTCTGTTCACCTCATCGCACTCCTCCGCACCCTCCCAGTTTTCTCCAGGGGAACGGTGAGTGACCTGTGTCTTTTTCAGCTTGGACTTGTGCTCATAGTATGTCAACTGAGCCTGGTCCAAGCCTTGCTGAGGGGCGGGCAGTAGCTGTTTCTTGGCAGTGAAGTCGTCAGCGTTGTCCCAGATTTCGCCGCGTTGCTGCTTCTCCTCCTGATATTGGAAGAAGTTCTTAATCTTGTGGGCCATGTTCAGGAAGTCATCTTTGGAAATCTCGCCATTTTCCAGGCTCTTGCTTGCCTACAGAATGACACATAAATCATTAGTTAAGTCATCAAATAACCACAGTATAAATGTGTTATGTATATACCGACATACCCTTCTGAGAAGGTCCTTCTTGGATGCAGAGTTGAGAGCTTCAGGTATCTGGAGGTTGGCATCCACACTGAGGCGGTGTTTCGGGGTTCGTGGGGTGGTGGGACGCGTTGGGGTGCTATAGAGTTTATGTCTTTGTGGTCCAGGTTTTGCATGGGAGTCCGGCATCTTTGCACTTAACATTTAAAGAGTAGCAAGGTCACCAACAATACATTTCGCAATGTCAAAAAACAAACCGATACATGCCGTTAATGTGTACTGGTAATGTGAGGTAAGCTTACTGTTTGTTGTCATCCCAGCCACTCCTCCAGCGATGAGGAACATCTTTGCTCTCCTTGTTGCCGTCATGGCTGCGTGGAGAGTCTCTCGATTTGGAGCGACGCTCATCTGCAGGCGTCTTAGACCTCCTGCTCTCTGTCTGGTTCTTCTTGGGTGCCAGTCGGTCATCCCAACCACTCTTGCCATGCTGTGGCTCATCACCTCTTCGCCTGGATTTTGCTGCCTTGCGAGATGGCGAAGGTGACATGGAGCTGCTCCTGGTCCGGCTCTTGGGCGACCTCCTGTCTTTCCTTTTGGGTGAGGCGGTGGATGAACGGGATCTGGAGCGAGAGCGCGTACGTTTTCTGGCGTGAGTCCGAGCGTTGCCTCCAGTCTTCTCTGCAGATTGGCTGCGGCCGTGTTTGGTCACCAGACCGTTCTGAAGTTTCCCTTTGTTGGATCTTGGTGTTTCAGGTCTTCGTGCAGACTCCTCTCGCTTGTCGTTGCACTTTTTCTTCTCCTTCTGGTCATCATCTTTGGCCTCTGCGCCCTTTTCCAGGCCACGTTTCTTCGGCCGTGTATCTTTCTTTGTATTGTCTGTACACTTCTGGCTCTCAACCTCAGCATGCTTGGTCTTACTTTGGATGTTTTTAGCCAATGGAGATGGAGCCTTAAGCTTGGGTTTCTCCTCTTCCTTTCTTGGGGTCCGCACCTTTTCTGAATGGACTGGCCTCTCCGGCAGTTTTTTGTCTGGCGTCACAACGGGAGTTACAACCGCGGAAGGGGATTCCTTTTTCACAGCTGAATTCTCTTTGCCTTGAAGAGGGGCAGAGGGGCCAACGCGGTTCAAACGTGGATCTCTGGTGGTCAACTTGGGTTCGATCGAAGGCTGTGGAGCGACCCAGGGGCGAACCACAGGAGTGGGCTGAGCGACTGGCTTCGGCACAGGGGTCGGTGTTGCAAGTGGTGTTGGCGTTACCATTGTAAAGCCCCCCGCCTGCAGGAAAACATTTTATTGAAACAAATACAGACTGATAAAGACAAGAAGCTTGGGAAAAACTTAACTTTAACATTATAGATTTTTTTACCTTGTCAAAACATAAAATGTTTAACACTCCACACACAAATCACCCAGTTTGTGCATGAGCATAAAAGCTCTAGCTAAATTTACCAATTGTACTTGGTAGAACTACAGTAGCTAGATGGGTACCGACGTTAATCTCTACGGGGTCAAAAATTAAATTGTAGCCACACCACAAGGGTTTGATGATCAGAGAGTAGTTTGTCAACATGACCTCATGTAGATATTAAACTCAAGCATGTTTTTTCCCTTTCGAAAACAAAATGACAGTACTAATGAGGAACTCATCCAACCCTAAAAAAATATAACTACTGTATTTTTGTGGACCTTATTGTGAGACTGAACTGTATTGTCATTGAACATACAAAATAAGATTTTTCATTTGAAATGAGACTGGTTTGTCCTACCAGCTGTGCTTTTGTCTGCTCCAGTTCCAGTTCGATCTTCTTCTGCTGAAGCTCCAGAAGCTGTTTCTGTTTGGCCAACAGCTGCTGCCGGATGAGCTGCTCCTGGGTCAGACTAGACTGACTTACTGGTGGCGGCACAGGCGTAGGAGTAACAGGGGTTGCCGGTTGCACAGGAGTAGGTTTCGGGGAAGCCTCTTCAGACTACCAAGTCCAGGAAACAGGATGAAGGAGAAACACATGTGAGGGGAAGTCCACTTTGAACAATGATTGATCCACTTGTGACTACACACCTGTTTTAAAAACTTGGGGTTGACGTGGATGCTGGCGTTGACTATAGGCGGCAGAGGCTTGATGGGCCACGCCGGGTCAATAGAATTGACCCGTACATCCAAAGCGTACAGTTTCTTTAGAGGAAACACTTCGTCCCATGTTGACCGCAACTTGAACAAACTCTTTCTAGTGTTCTCATCCACCTACAAACAAAGGACATGGCTTGGTCCACAACTACTACCAGAGCATTATTTTCAAATATGTCAATTTATACAAACACTCATTTAAGAATTCTATTGAAGTGATGAACCACCCATTACTTAATGCTAACAAAATATGCATTAGACTACAGACTTTAAAGTGGAAGACTGCTACAAATGTTTACATGGAAACAAAAAAGGCCGCAAGGACAACTGTACCTTTTCAAAGACACATATAAATGACGTGATTAGGTTTTTAGCAAACACTGCAAGGTACTCTCCTCGGACATTCTTCACAATGGAATCCACTAAGTACAAAACTGGAAGCTTCTCGGTAGCTGGCGCCTAGAGTGATAGAGAACTCAACAAGTTTAGAATACAACAGGGGTTAAAACAACAGTGCAGAATAAATGTAAACACAAATGTAATTATTAAAGACAATGGGGCAAAAATATTCCTCCAAAAAAAAGTCTGTTAGTCCACCACTTTGTTTGATAAACAGTGAAAGCCTTCAGTCATCTTCAGAAAAATAAAACCCAGGGGTATCCTCTTCCAACAGTCCAGTTTAAGTCATCCCAGGGGTTAGAGAGGAAAAAATATCCGCCATATACAAAAAAAAAGTCCTTGAGAGCCTGTTTACCTCCAGAGAGTGTTTTTTCCTTGGACCACTCTCTGTACGTTACCTTGGTGACTCTTCAGCTCTACACAGTGAGTCCCATGCACTCATCTTTCTTTACCAGACAGTCGTTTACCAAAAAAAACACAGGTAAAAACAAATCAGTTTATTTGGGAAGCATGTTAAACCAGCTGCATTTTAAAAGTATTGTGACTCAAGTCAGTGATCATGCAGCATGTGTTTGGGGTTTTTTGTTCAACAGGCAGCCCGAGCCAGGCTGAACTTCCATTAAATGAAATCAGATTCCTACCAATAAATTACACTGCGAAATAAAAAATGACAAAAAGCACATTTCATATTTTTTATTATTAGGACATTCTTTTAACCAGTCAGTAAACATTTCAAAATTCACTACCGCATGTAAAAGCAGGGGGGGAAACTTCTAATTTTGTCAGGCGTCAAAATGCAAACAGTGACCACGGAAGGAGGCGAACTGCTGATTAGAATTCTCTTAAAATGGAAGAATTGTGTCTGTCCTGCTCTTCAAATAAATTTCTTTATCTTGAAAACATGACTGGTCTGAATGGGCAGATTTCCTCTTAACGGCCCAAATGTTACACAAAATCTATAAAAGGCGAAGTAGAAATCCATCATGTATATTGTATTTGAATACTGTATAAATTTACTTCAATTGAGTTATCCAGTGAAGTAAAATGAACCGAGGAAATCAACAGCTTGCATAGAAAAACCCAATGGTGAATCGGTAATGGTATACAAGTAATAAAGTGGTAACCCAACAACTTTGAAGTAGAATGATTTCGTAATTCCACTTCCTTGTTAGCCTAGTTAACTTCGTTTGTCGACGTAATTTACGGTTTACACATTACCAAACCACAAAGCCTCAACTCATCACTGAACGAGCAAGTTAAACGACAATGTATTCATATACATAAAACGTCACTGTATAAACTATTAAGAAAAATATGATGGATTTTCACTTCACTTTGAAGGACACGTTGAGTAATTGAGTTTCCGTGGCACGATAATCCTAAATAGTAAAACATGCGCAACTTGAATTTCAATTTTACTATAGTAATTGAATGGTTTGTAGTAACAAGCCAGCTATATGTAACAAAAGCTAGTGTTAGCCGCCATGCTATGGTAAATTAACTGAACGCCTGACGCCATGTTTAGCTAGCAACCAGCTATATAGATCGACAAGTTGAAACAGAAAAGGAATATTCTATTCATAAAAACCTTGCTTATTTGTGCTTCAATTATTGCGACGATATCCTTGGCGAAGTTGACGTTCTCCTCGGCCAGAATGGTCAGCATGTTGATATGCGGCTTGCTGTTGAACGTCAGGTCTTCCAGCGAGGACTGATACTCTCGGCAGGCATCGTCCCTCGCCGCGTTGCTGTCGTCCATCTTTGAGTTGAAGGAGCGAGGGAAAGCTAGACCAACTTTGTCGCTACCATGACCATTGATTAGCAGGCAGTCCATTAATTCATTTGGCTAACGGTTTCCATCAAGTACTCCCTTTGAAATTCCAATTTTGGAGCAATACTTTTGAGCAGCGTCCGTCTCACTTTCTACGACAGTTGACGCCGACAAGAAAATGGCGACTGAAAACGCAAGGCCTTTATACGTCACCGAAACCAAATGCGTCGGCGCGTCGCCATTGGCTCGTTTTCATTCAAACGGAAGTCTTTGTTTGATTGTCATTGGCTACGCTCAGTGTTATACATACGAGAAAGCCAATCAGAGGGGAGTGGTGTGAGTTTTTCTAATGACGAAACGACTCCTCAACGCAACATGAAATATGTTATCTTGAACTTAATTCTAGTAACGCTTAAATATAGTAATGTTTAAATATAACAAAAATGGCAAGTTATTTAGCAAAATAAGTCAAACTTTTTTTTACTGTTCAAAACCTCCAGCATATACTGTTTAGTCTTTGTTCGCTGTAGACTATTGAACACGTGTTACTCTGTCGTGGTCCTCACATAGTACACGTTCAGAAACGTATTAGTCGAACTCGTACCTGTGTACTAATAGAGTAAATTATCACATTATGGCGCATTGGACAACATTTCCTTTGGTTTTATGGTACTAAACATTTCGGACATAATGTCTATGGTCTCACTAGTTTCCTATCAAGCAAGCAGCTTTGGTTGTAATATGCTGCCCCCTGCCGGTTAGGAGTATCAAAACACGTTCGCGTCTTACTGCCCTCATTAAAACAAAGAGTAAGACGACGTATCTGACAATAAAACACGATTAAGGTTCACTGTAAATAAACTAAATCCACCATTACCGAGTGACTAAAATCGTGTTTGAATTTGATACATCACAAAGTAGTTCAGGCGAGTCTACATTGTTTTAATGGTTTGACTACAATCAATTGTGAGATAACCAACCCACTGATTTCCCTTCTATATAGCTGCAGTTTGTGGCAAAGACAAACATGCTGACTCCAATGTCTTCTGATGCCGATTTGTCAACCAGTTTTGATGTAGAAAAGAAAATGAATCTTGATCAGAATGGGTACAACTACAAACTGAGGAAAGTCGCCTTGTTTTGGTATTATTTTACGATTACAAAGTAAAACATGAGGTCCCACTTGAGATGCTGCAGTCATGGTAAATGGTTCACGTGTATCAACGTGTTTACAGATTGTTATCATCAAACATATGCAATGGGAATGTATCTGCGGTACAAACGTCATGTTCTCTGTCATGAACAAAGTTCTCCACAGAAAAATGATTTAAAAATACAAAAAAGGAAGGTTGAAATGTCACCCAAAACAAATATTGGATGTTCCGTATTAAAAGAAACACAAAAACAACATGTGACAGAAAGGCCAGGGTTGGACCTCAATGTGCCCGGAGGGAGGCGTCCAAAGCCCACTCGGTAATCCATGAACAGGAATTTCCACACACCAAAGTTTTTTTTTCATTCCAGCATCTGTCTCAAGCGTCCGAGTCCTCGCTGCTATCTCGGCTGATCTCGATCTGCAGCGACGGCAGGTTGTCCAGCCGACTCTTTTTCATCTTGTGAGTGAGGCGCTCCTGCTTCTGTTTGATCATGGCGCCCCACATCTTCTGCAGAGTCGAGTCGTCCTCTTCCTCGCCTTCCTCCTCCTCCTCTACGTCTCCCTCCTCTGCGTCTCCTCTCTGCCTACTGCTGCTTTGTGAGGACGAGAAGAGGCCTGACGACCCGCTGCGCCTTCTGCTCCCTACATTGTTGTTATTGTCAGCGGAGCCCAGTCGACTCCACAGGCTACCTGCTTAAACAGGAAATTGACTCAATTGTTGCATAGCAGTTTTAAGACCAGACTATTTGTTTTCATAAATAAATAGCTCTTTGGAGCTACAAAATACAATGTATAGCAGGGATCTCAAACTTGCGGCCCACAGGCCGCATTTGGCCCGCAAGACGCGAGTTTGAGGCCCCCACCTTGATACCAAAGTTTAATGTTGAAATGGCAGTTTAAAGCTGTGTGCACACCGGACACAATTAACATGATTTTGCCCCGCCCATACTGTTACCCTACCCTGTTTTGCTTTGGATTAGCAATGAAGCTAAAGGCTTATGACGCTAGGGTACAAATAAATGCAGGAAATTATTTGGAATAAAACGGAAAATACACGTCAAGATAAAGCATCTCATCAAACATGTTGTTAAAGTTTACGACGCTGCTCCCAGATGGAACCGAGTACGATGCTAACTTGCTAATTGGGTCAAATGATTAAGTTTCATTAATGTTCATGTTAAAGGTTAAATAACTGTTAATACTGTACATTTCAATCTGAAAAAAATAATTTCTCTACCAAATGTATGTGGTTTCTTACGTTTTTCTTATTTGCTGTTTTATTATTGATTAGAATGTAGAATGTTTTATTAGATATTTTGGTGTGGAAAACCGGAACCAAAGTACTGAAAAGGTGTAGGGTATAACAGAAGCAAAAGCATTGAAGATAGTTTTTTTTATTGATTTTTTTTCCAGTTTTTAATAAATGCGTTTTGGGTTTTTTTTGAAAACCTGATGCGGCCCGGCTTCACCCAGAACCTAGCTCCGGTAGCCCCCAGGTAAATTGAGTTTGAGACCCCTGATGTATAGTATTTTGCTACTTTATTGTGTCATTACCGAAAGGACACTCATTCAACAAATAAAATATTTTAACTTAAAGTCTTACCAAAGTATGAATTATTTACTAGTACAACACACTGACGTCCTTACTTGTCTTTCTGTCTTTGGATGATTTGGAAGAGAGGCCTCCATCCCGGCTAACCACACCAAGTCGGCGGTGCACGTCTCTGATTGGTTCTCTGGTGGGGGGTGTGTCTCTCTGGGAGACGGGGGAGGGAGAGCGCTGCCTTTCAGGAGAGTACCGCCTCTTCCCAAGTCGCTGTCGTACATCTACAAATAATAAATGAATAAATGTAAACAATGTCGATGTCACACATTTTTGAAGTTGTGGGTTTACCTGTCCTGCCGCTGGTGGCCACTGGAGGGTGCTGTCTTTGCTGAGAAAGCCCCTGTCTCTTCTCTTCAAGCAGCTGCCGCACGTCCATCACCTTGCTGGGCGATGGGGACTTAGGCCTGCTTTGCGATGCTGATTCTCCGACCCGGTTCCTGCATGGGGGGATGGGGGGGGTCAATCAAAATAGATTACATAAGGTAGAATACAACCGGTGAGGAAATATAAATCCCGGTACTAACTTGAACACAATATGTCTCATGCATGTCTCACCGAATGCTCTTTAGCTGTGCCTCCAATTCATCGGCGTACATGGTCATTTTCTTGCTCTTCTTGGGCGACGGCGTGGAGATCATCTTCAGCTCCAGGTCGTAGTCCATCTCATCCGACTCGGACCAGGGTGACGGGGAACGCTCCACCCTGCTACGAAGTCCTACGCCAGATGGGCGCGGGGTGGTAACCCCTCTGTCTCCTTTCTCCTTGTACTCCACCACCCGGTCGTCGGAGTCCATGTCCTCGTCACCATAGTCTTCCTCCTCTTCTTCCTCCTCCTTGATGGGCTCCTCGGGTAGGTTGACAAGGTCAGCTGAAGGTGAGGGAGAAGTTAGTCATAAATCCACATTGGTTGGATGTGTTTGTACGCAAAAAACAACAGAACAGTTTTTCATTTGATGCCACATTTTAGACATTTTTATACCAGTTCATGTGAGGTTTTGTTTGGTTTTACAATGGCTTGGCCCAGGGCCACAGGTTTCCCACCCTTGCTTTAGGATTTCAAACAAGAATCCCACAAAAAAAAGCTTAGCCTGATGCTTCAAATTAAAACTACAGTGCTACACAGGCTGGTTTTTGTGTGTTTTTACCAGAGTGACGGTGGGTGTACGGTGGAGTGTGTCCCATGCTGTCTCCGATTAGAGGCTTTTTACTCTTGATGACGTCTCTCTGGATTCGTCTGTTGTGGTACCTTCTCTTCCTGGGAGGGGGGGGGGAGAAAAAAGAAAAAAAAAAATCACAAAAGATACAATCATGATTAAAGCTGTTAATTTAAACCTTCTTTACGTATGACATATTAGTGGTTAAGTCCACATTGCTGAGCCAGGCTAAGGCATCAACCTATTCACCCACCAGGAATTGCTCAGGATCCCCTTCATGCCTCCGTAATTTGGGTTCCCGTATTTCATGTAGTATCGACTGCGCCGGGCAGCACCCAGCTCCTTCTTATCATCTGAAAAGGAGAGAAAGACTCATTTAGCTTTGAGAAGCACCTCTTTACTCTTAGTAGAGAAAAGATGTATTCGTAAAAGAACAGACCTTCTGTGGCAAAGCGTAGGAAGAGTTTGTTTCCTTTGAAAGGTTTGATGGCGGGACGCAGGTCGTTCCTAAGTAGAGACGCTCTCTCTGCGACTGACAGGTCATCCCCCTTACAAAAAAAAAAAAAAAAGTAATGGACACCATTAGTGTTCGAAGCTTGATTAACTACACAAATAATGCTTTAAGTAACATCTTTAGATGATTAACTGCCATACAAGTGTAAAAAAAGATGAACTAATTAACTCATTCATTCATTTTCTACCGCTTATCCTCACGAGGGTTGCTGGAGCCTATCCCAGCTGTCTTTGGGCGAGAGGCGGGGTACACCCTGGACTGGTCGACAGCCAATCACAGGGCACATATAGACAAACAACCATTCACACTCACATTCATACCTATGGACAATTTGGAGTCGCTAATTAACCTAGCATGTTTTTGGAATGTGGGAGGAAACCGGAGTACCCGGAGAAAACCCACGCATGCACGGGGAGAACATGCAAACTCCACACAGAGATGGCCAAGGGTGGAACTGAACTCGGGTCTCCTTGCTGTGAGGCCAGTGTGCTAACCACTCATCCGCCGTGCAGCCTAACTAACCAACACTTGATATAAAATGCAAAACCAAAAATCTTTTACCTGACCGGTCTCCACTTTTGTCTTTTCTTCCCCGTCGCTCTCTTTCGCAATCTCCTCAGTACTCTTCTTTGCCTCATCTTCATCTACTTCACCCTCTTCTTCATCATCATCCTCCTCTTCATCTGACCTGTGACCCCGACCACCTGCGATTGAACCCGGCGTCAGACATTTTCCCCCTTTACGTGGTTTAGTGAACCGTTACTACCGTTCTTACTTACTGGGCTTGCCCGTCTGGTTAGCTCGCTCTGTATCCGTGGCAACCGCATCCGGATCAGGCATCCTGCTGGTGTTGATGAAAGCTCTGATGGCTGTGTCGTCATCCAGCCAAACCACATTGCCTAGAAGACAAACAGGTATTCATTTGACTGTAAAGAGTGTGGAGAAGGGCGGGGCGGGGCAGGGAGGGTACTCACAGGAAGTGTCGTCGATCCACTCAATGTGCGCGGGGGGATATTCCATGAAATGCCCAAATACTTCCTGTGTGCTCATGTCATCGACGCCTGTGATGTAAATTGCCTCCAGTCGCACTTTGGGGATAGCTGAAGGCAAGTTCAGCCAACAAAACAGTCAGTAAAACCCAAAAAAATATGGAAGTCAGGTGAGATCATCCTCTTACCCTTCTTTACGGCATCTTTATCCAGGAAAACGTTACGCTGAGTGGCGCTCACTTCGCCGTGAAAGTGAAAGCGCCTCGCTCGCTTCTCTTTCCTCTCAATGGCTTCCTGATGGAGACCCAACCAAAGTGTCAATCATTGTTAAGCACTGCGTGTACATGTGATGAGTATTGTTTACCTTCGAATTAACGTCAATGCCGGTGATGAAGGCTCCAGCTTTGTTCTCATAGCGCCTGCTTGTATCCTACAAACAAAGAGAATTAGCGCTATGCTATTTTTTTTAGGACCTATTGCAAAAATTCCAGTCAAAGATCAGATAGGAGCAAGAACATTCAGCGAATAAACTAGTTAAAGATCTTCTATAACAATGGTCCCCAACCTTTCTGAACTCATGGACCGGCTCACGTTCTCACAAAACTCTGGCAAACCGGTTGAGAAGTTGGCTGCTGGAGGACCTTATAATAATATATATATTTCCCCATGTATAAAACACAACATCAAATTCAAACCATTAAATGAATACTGACTCACTATGAGAAGATGATCATGGTTGAAATGGTTGAAATTTAAATGTTATTTTCCTTATTTTCAAAATTGACTCACATTCACAATAAATTAATTTGAGTTATTTACAAACCTAACTTAAAAATATATATATGATTACGGTACTCCCAAGGTTTGAACTGAACACAAGTTGTAGACAGGAAGTTGATTTTTAGCAACACATAAATTACATGCACCTCTTGAACGCTACTAAAATAGCCGATTTTAAGCAAGCCGTATTAATGGTAGACTGGGGACAGGACTGATTTGACCACGGTGGTCACGAAAGACCAGGGGCTAAAGGGCATGTGAAGATAGATCATCTTCCAAATGCGAGTAGTTTAGTGGCAACTCCACAAGATGCTAACAGCAACAAGTGACAGGAACGCGTTAATTACGCGTTAAAGTGACTAAATCCACTTCAGATGCGGTAAACTGAAGTTTTCATTTCCCCATTATTGCTTCCGAGTCGTCGTTCGCTTCTACCCCAAGCCAGCTACCCCGCACAGCTCCCCGGGACGAAGAAGACGCCAGCGCCGAGTCTGATCAGGCCCAACCCGGGGCACTCACCGGCAGCAGCTCCTTCAGGGATCGGTTGACGGAGATGTCGTCCGCTTCCACTTCCCCCTCTTCCACCTCCATGGGTTCGGCCCCGCGGGTACCTCTGTCGGACTCGGAGTCCGACTCGGACTCGGAGCGGTCAGAGCCACTGTCCGATTTCACCGACACCCGTAAGCTGCGCGCTGCCGCCATGACACTGCTGGCTACTGTGCTCTTGCTTCTTCTTCGTTGGTCTTTCAATGTTGCGTTTGCGGACTGCGAGGCAATCGGACGTAGCAATAAGGCAGGAAGGACAGCTCCCATATTTTATTAAAAGTGGCGAACAAAACAGATCGTAAATTACTTTCAAAGATTTAATAAAATACTTTGTACATGAAATGACTGTTATAGTCCGACGCTGCCTTAACTTCTCCACCGATACGCCAAAAGGCCCAAGCCCGCACACACCAGCGATGGCAACATTATCCACCAATCACATTCAAGGAGAGATGCATTCATGAACACCGGAATTCTGAACAGCACAACACAAGCATTTCGTTCCAATACAATTGAACGTGACAATCATTTTATTGAATTTTGTTGCCTTAAAGTGTAGCTATGTTGCATTTTACTGCTTTACAGTGCATTTTGGATTCATGGAAACAATCAGGGACATTCTTTATTGAAAGAAAAATTCACAATTGAACGTTTCTACATGGGAGAATTGATATATTGTTGTGTCAGGATGAAGGGACACTGGACAGAAACATGCTACATTTTATAATCCCCTTGAGACACACAAATGTATGGACAGCATTCAGGAACATAAGAGACTTTGTGCTTTCAGTGCAAAGACAGCTATTTTTTTAACATCATGGATGTTTATTGTACACATAATAGCCCACATAGAAGCATTTTTAGTGCAAAATCGTATTTTTTCTATCCCCTTTCTTTTGGTTTTTGCTTCAAACGGCAGTTCAACATGTAGTTTTTGCATGATTTACAGCACAGTGTCCAACAAGTGGAATCAAAATAAAGGCAAATCTAGGGTAATTGAGGAAAATGTGTATTGTTGTCTATATGTGCAATTAGAAGTTTTGCTCAAGGAAGTAAATTTGAATTTTAAATGACAAAAGTATGGCCATTTGTGGTGGGAAAGTACTGCATAATATTTTATTACTACATTTTACACAAAAATAGTTTTCCACTTTCAGTTCTTGTCATCATTATCCCTGATTTTTCAATATAATGCATTCATCTGTGGCAGTTGTACTGCTATTATTGATGAAAGTATTCCCTTAGTATTCACTTAAATGCGTTGCTTTGGATTCTAAGGTGCTGTGACTGTCTCTTAATGTCACTTTTCAATCATTTTACTGCAACATTTGTATAATTGTAATTGAGTAATTGTACCAGATATTGAAAATGTAACACAAAAAACGCCCTCCTCTTCTTACATCTTGCATGATTCAGCCTTCTTGCTTGAGCCTCCTCAACTTGGTAAACAGTTCATATACTTGTCTTCAAGCTGCTGAGGGGAAGGTGGCGCTATTATGACATCATCAGCGTTATTTCCGCCTTATGGACTCATGAATTTGCCCTTTCCGTGGACCAAAACACAACGTGATCAAAGTGATGGAATGATTCGAGTCACATAGCAAAAGTCTTAGCATGTGCGCTGTGTCGTTGTCCTCGTCTTCAGTTGATGGTGGCTGAACACGCTCAGGTTCTGAAAAGTGAAAGAATAGAATCGGACAGGCCACATGTACAGTACATCCAAAAAAAATGACATGGCATCTGTAAAGCTGTTTACAGTGGAGTTAACTGAGACAGCATAAGTAAAAGTGTCATGGTTTTTAATGTTTGTTCCTTTTTTATGTCTTATTTGTGGGTGGCGTGCTGTTATTTTATATTGCTTCCGTTTTCGCTCTGTTCTGGCTACTTCCTGTTTTACTTTTCTGGTCCCACGCACCTGCTGTCAATTGCTGTCCATTGGAATAATAATAATGATTGGAATAATTCATCACATACATGTATAATATTTCTTAGAATGTGGGATTGGTTTATTTATTTTTTAATAAAAAACACCCCTGTGAAAGATATTAAGATGTGAATTATTTGTTCAACAAATAAAAATTAAATTAAAAAAAATACATTTCCAAAAATTTGAGGCCTGTTGACAAAGAAATCCTGAACATACCTTTTCCTTGTCCGTGCATGTCTAGTGTCCCTGCTAACAGCAGAGAAGTCAACAAAGTCAACAACAAAATAAACATGGCTGAATACATATTGTACAATACTGTGACTTACTGCAGCAGAGTGGCTCAACTTGTCAAAACGAAACTTGAGGTTAGCTCGGGGGGAGTTTTTGTTCTTCATCTCTGAAGGTGGGGAGGGAAAAAAGAGAAAAAAACAGGTGAGGATATCAAGCAGCTGTAAGAAAACACATACAAATGTAAATATGTAAATATTTGACATTTTGCTAATTCCTCAGCGTGTGCTGTTCAAATTACCTGTGGGGCTTCGACAGACGGTGAGCGGACTTGAACTTTGACCCTCTCCTGTAACGGGATGGACGAGCTACACACACATAAAATAAAATATAAATAAAACATGCATTAATGCGTTTAGATCAGGGGTGGGCAAACTACGGCCCGGGGGCCACATCCGGCCCGCCAAGTGTTTGAATACGGCCCGCCCAATCTTTCCAAAGTATTTCATTTAAACTCAACATACAACCTGGCATCATGGCCTGAGCCAACCTTTTGATGGTTTTATCAATTTCGTTTTTTGACATGGTCTGTTGTTTACAAAGTGCTCCTGAAAAAAGGGACACAAGCACATAATAATAATAATAATGATTATTATTATTATTAGATTATTATTAGATTATTATAATTATTATTAGAACTATTATGATTATTATAATTACTATATTAATGATAATTATTATATTAATTATATATAATATTATTGTTATATTTGCATATTTTACATAATAATAATATAATAATTATTATTTTAATTTTATTGTAATTATTATAATATTTTATTATTTTTAAAATATTTAAATATAAATATAAAATAATAAATAATAATAGCAGATTGCATGACAATTTTACAGATACAATAATACCAGGTGGACTGTTACGTGTAAAATATATAGTCTGCCCCCCCACCCCCGTAAATTTTGTCATATCAATGCGGCCCGCGAGTCAAAAAGTTTGCCCACCCCTGGTTTAGATACAAGAGCTAAGAGTTAATGGTGTGTGTCTAACCAGGTGGGTGTCATCAGCAGGGAGGCTGAAGCTGCATGTGCTGGAAGTCGATCTGGAAATTTTACCGCTATCTTTTTTCATGCAAATTCTGAAAAAAAAAGGAAAGGTAGTCACGTTTGATGTATACATGTGAATTCTCATGTAAGCAAGAATGTATGTATAGTCGTAGACAACCACTATGCACCCCCTACTGGTGATTAATGATGACACTTTTCCAGGGAAACAACAATTTGCGGAGTCAATGATAGTTGATATACACACACCTGTCTCGTTGTCCCGCCTCTGGAGAGCTGGGATTGGATGGCAGCTCCGCCTTGACCTCCAATGTCTGCGGGCAACTGTCGAAGCTCCTCTGGTCACCGAGGAAACTAAATCAAGCACATTATACACAGGAAAGCATTGAGTGTTGTCTTTCTGGCTGTTTTATAGGTTATTTAATAATCATTTCAAGGATATATAAGGATATATATATATATAAGGATCTTATGTGACTATGACCCATTTTAATTGCACTAAAATTAATATATCTGCAATATGTCTGCTCCTGCATATGCTCCTGTGCAATACTATGTGTATATTTTGGATATCTTATTCTTAAATTGTCTTTTTTACTCTACTTTTATATACATTTTTTTAACTTGACTACTGCACTGAAAGGAGAAGCTCTCCAATCTCGTTGTACATCTTGAATAATGACAATAAAGGCCATTCCCATTCCATTCCATTCCATTCTGAGATAATGAGGTTACCTTCTATGGCTGTGTTTGTCTGTTTGACTGTCAACACTCAGCAATCGAGGGAATAGACCTGAGCGTCGTTTCACCGGAGATTTCACATAATACTGATAAACACACATAAAGCAATTAACACTTTAATTAAAATCGAATGAGATATATAACAACTCAGCACAAAAAAAAAACATTTATCACCTCAGTGCTACTGTGTGCCAACCCCCCTCCGCTCAGGCTTGTAGGCAGACCCGCTCCGCCCCTTGACATTGTCTCCATGGAGACGCTTCGCCCTCGCATGGCCCTCTGAAACCAAGCAGAAGAAAGTTAAAACAATGGAGACAGGAATCCCTTTTTTTTTTTTTTTTTTATTAGATACCTTGATAGATTCAAGCAGACCTCCATGGGCGTGTCCATTTTCAGCTCGAGCCTCCTCATCGAGACTCGCTGTCAATCCCAGCATTCTCTGGGAGCGTCTCTGCAGCTCATCCTGAAGGGTGTCCAAAAGCGCGGCCCGAGTCCGCTCCTAATAAAACAATTGAAATAATAATGATCTAGAAAGGAGCCGAGTGGAACACCGCAAATGTACAAAAACAGATTTATGTACATGGCTGTTTCCTCAATAATTAAGGATTACCTCCAGTCGGGCAAAGCGAACACTCTTGTAACACGCCAGCTCCGCATTGATGAGTTTAGTTAGAAGAAACTCCCTAAACTCTGGACCCTGAAAATATGACATATTAGCACATTTCTTCGTAGTGACTAAACAATTTAGCATTTTCTCACCTTCTTAAAAACAGATGGATTTGGTAGCATTGGGCCGAATGCTGGTACATCTTCCCGTGCTGTAACAGACACCTGTCAATCAAAGGATCATAGTTATAATCAGTAATATAGCATGAGCTTCAGACAAACATATCAGAAACAGAAAATCCGAAAATGTTTGAAAATAATCAGCAATAAAACAACAATGACAAAGGATCTAAAAAGGAGCCCTGGGGAACACCATAAGTATATGCAAAGGAGCGTGTAAAAGAGTATACTCTGTACTAATCTGTACCTTGTAGCTCGTGTTCTCAGAGCATGGATCCGCCACCTGCACAAGGACAAAGGCGTGAAGGAAGTTGGAAGCGATCATGTCTGGGACAAAGGGCGTGGCCTCCTCCTGGAACACCACAGCTACAATGTCATTCCCTATGTGGCGCTTCCTCTGGAGCTGAAAACAGATGAAAGACAATCAACATTCTTTGTCCAGTTGCGATTCAGATGAGTACTTCATTTCTACTTTGTTACCTGCTGGGTGTCTCCTTCGGTGAAGGGCAACTTGGTGGAGACGTGGAACATGATCTCCTGCTGCCTGTGGACCGTGTAGACGGACTGAGAACCGGTCTGGCCGTGGGACACATCCAGACCTCCCCGAAACCTGAAAATGGGAACATTCAGTGTCTGAAGAGAGCAGATGAACCTGTTACTGACCCTTTAAAGTCCTGCAGCTCCACGGTGTCTCCTAAAAGCTGAAGAAACTCCTGGAACGCCGGTGTTTCCTCGTTGTTTCTGAACAGCTCTTCTTCGGATACCTGACAGACATCCACGAGGTCAAATATCAATACAGAAGAAGTAGCCCACCTATTTGCACAACAAAAACATTCATTCATTTTCTACCGCTTTTTCCTCACAAGGGTCGCGGGGGTGCTGGAGCCTATCCCAGCTGTCTTCAGGCGAGAGGCGGGGTACACCCTGGACTGGTCGACAGCCAATCACAGGGCACATATAGACAAACAACCATTCACACTCACATTCATACCTATGGACAATTTGGAGTCGCTAATTAACCTAGCAGGTTTTTGGAATGTGGGAAGAAACCAGAGTACCCGGAGAAAACCCACGCATGCAAACTCCACACAAAGATGTCCGAGGGTGGAATCGAACACTGATCCTCTTAGCTGTGAGGTCTGCGTGCTAACCACTCGACCGCCGTGCCGCCCAGCAAAAACCAAGACATATTTACTGATTTATTAAATTGAATAGTTTTTATTTTTAATGGTGGGGCTGCATGGCGGTCGAGTGGTTTGCGCGCAGACCTCACAGCTAGGAGACCGGGGTTCAATTCCACCCTCGACCATCTACTGTGTGGAGTTTGTACTGTATGTTCTCCCCGTGCATGCGTCAGTTTTCTTCGGGTACTCCGGTTTCCTCCCACATTCCAAAAACATGCTAGGTTAATTAGCGACTCCAAATTGTCCATAGGTATGAATGTGAGTGTGAATGGTTGTTTGTCTATATGTGCCCTGTGATTGGCTGGCCACCAGTCCAGGGTGTACCCCGCCTCTCGCCCGAAGACAGCTGGGATAGGCTCCAGCACCCCACGCGACCCTCGTGAGGAAAAGCGGTAGGTCCTACCGGTAGGAAGCGGTAGGACCTAGTGGTTTGCACACAGGCTACACACCTAGGAGACCCGAGTTCAATTCCACCATTGGCTATCTCTGTGTGGAGTTTGCATGCGTGGGTTTTCCTCCCCATGTGTAATGTCTTAAACCGAATTGTAAATGTGTTTAATAACCGTGTGAGCCAAAAATCTTATATATATATATATATATCTTAATATTTTATATATATATCAATCTGTCTATCCATAACATATGAAGTATTGCACGAGTTACCTGTCCAAAGCATTGAAAAATGACTCCAAACTTGAACGTGCTGTTCACCTCATGCTCGTCGTAATTGACAATCAGCTGGGATGCCTTGAGACGGACATGAACAACAAAAAAAAAATTGTCTTGTCAATCAGTTTGTCCTGTCAATCCTGTTAAAAGTGTTTGAGCAAACCTTCGGGTAGAGGACAGGAGTGAAACGTAGACCTGCTGCATCGTCACACAGCAGCTGCAAGAAGAAGGACACACATGAAGACGCATATTTGACCACCAAAAGGAGGCATCAGAAGATGGACGTTCTATATGTGTGTGTGTGTGTGTGTTTGTGTACCTTAGCCAGCTCTTGGACACTGGGGATATCTGGCAAATCAGTCACTGACAGGTGCTGATAGATTGTCTTCACTCGAGACCTGATGGAGCAGAAAAGCACACTCGCTAATAACCATCACTAAGACACACTTGTCAATCAAGGCTTTCAATGTATGGAACAATGTATGTACCGGATGATGACGTGAAGGTGCTCCTGCTGATTGTCTTCTTCATGTCTTACGGACAGGAGAAGGTTTCCCACACTGCTGGACGAGCAAGAGAAGTTTAAATGTTCCTGTAAGAGACAGTGATGATATTTTAATCAATCATGTTATGAAATACTTTCTCGTACTCTAGTTGGTTTTAATTTGTAGTGTTCATTCATTCATTTTCTACCGCTTTTTCCTCACGAGGGTCGCGGGGGGTGCTGGAGCCTATCCCAGCTGTCTTCGGGCGAGAGGCGGGGTACACCCTGGACTGGTAGCCAGCCAATCACAGGGCACATATAGACAAACAACCATTCACACTCACATTCATACCTATGGACAATTTGGAGTCGCCAATTAACCTAGCATGTTTTTTGGAATGTGGGAGGAAACCGGAGTAAAACCCACGCATGCACGGGGAGAACATGCAAACTCCACACAGAGCTGGCCGAGGGTGGGAATTGAACCCTGGTCTCCTAGCTGTGAGGTCTGCGCGCTAACCACTAGACCGCCGTGCCACCCAATTTTGTAGTGTTGTGAAATGAAATTGCAGAGCGTTTGGCAGCATATAAGACGACTGGTTTTGAACCAGGACTGACTGAGCAGTAGTCAATATTTCGACAAATCACTGAATAATTTTCTGGAAAATTTGCTAATATTTTCATCTTTTACTTTTTCCATCTTTCGGTCTCAGTCTCAGGGTGTCAAACGTCATAAATTAAGTGAGCCCTGAAAGAAGTTTGTGATGCCTCAAAATGCTCGGTTTCAGAAGGCGTGGTTAAACTGCCCCTTTGTGATGTCACAGAGGAGAGGACTTCCTTATATGGTTCATTGTTACGAAGCACTTTGAGCGTATGACCAATCACAGTGGAGTAGACATGCCCGGAGGCGGGCTTTGGGTGGAATAAATTAAAACAGGCCAATTTTGCAGGAAGCACAACTCAAAGGAAATACAGCTGGAATAGGTGCAGATACTGGAAGATCTAAAATGTTTTCTGTGTGGGTTATTGTGTGTAGCTGCTCTATATGACTCAGTCATTCCCGTTCCCTCGCAAAACAAACTGTACCTGTAGATTTGACCTTACCAAATATTACGATTATTAACAAAACGGCAGCTGAGAAGTACAAAATGTGCCTCCAAAAAGCGTAAAAGCGTCATTATTTCCCATTTAATGAAATCACAGATCCCTTTAGTTCTCGCGGGTCGGGTTGCAAACATCCACAAAATCTGATTCTGCACGTTAAATTCCGTAATCTCACCTTGCCCAAGAAGTACTTCCTGTACGCCCGTGCGGCCTCGTTGGTCTCTTCCAAGCGATACCCACAGCCTGCATCCCGAGCTTCTGCTCCTCGCTCCTCCTCCTCCTCTTTGGAGGTGGGAGGAGGCGCGGGCGGGGGAGGTTGCTCTGGGTTCTCGATCCAGTATCCTCCAAATTGGGGAAGGATGACCTGAGGGTAGGGGCCTCCCTTCTCTAACACCTGCATCCACAAAAAAAACAGTGGATCATCTCTTCAATGAAAGCAAGATTATTTTTTTAAATGATATTCATAAGAAAAAGCCTCACCTCCTCGATACTCGGATAGGGAATGTAGTCGTCCTGTTTGAGGATAGAGAGACAGCCGTCACACAAATAACGTTTCCACTCTGACGCCTTAAACGCCAAGTCAAACAATGAGATGAAAAACGTGACGGCACAGTTTGTCTCACGGCTGTTGTAATAAAAACACACAAGAACTCAAAAAAACCAGTCCAGCCTGAACATAACATGTGAGTAAATTAAAGTGGATGGTGGGCATGAGGAACGGACAGACTGACTGACTGACGTGCCTTCTGCCTCGGAGGGACGGCCTTCATCTCTGCAGCTTCTGGAACCTGCTGCATCACACATGACAGCTTTAGTCAAACCTCACAAAAGCGGGGCCTCTGGCGAGGTGCCGTCACCTTGGCGGCGGGAGTTGTTGTTGTCGCTTTTCTGATCTGCGCGTGTAAGCCGCGCTAGCAGTGGAGCTAATGAGGGTTTAAAAATAAAAACTGACACAGTTTGTTTGTCTCCAGAGAGTGAGGAGGTTGTGTTTGGCCTTTACAACGGCTCATTAGACTCCGGCGTGGATCTGGTTATATAATAGAAATGGAAGACATATCGATCCACTCCAAAGTGTATGTGAATGCTCGGAGTGCTGTCAATGAGCTAAAATATAAAGAATGTATATATTTATACATTATTATATTTATACTAAGAGATAGGGTGAGGAGCTCAGTCATCCGGGAGGCTTCTCCTTCACATCGAGAGGAGTCAGTTGAGGTGGCTTGGCCATCTAGATGCCTCCCGGACGCCTCCCTGGTGAGGTGTTCTGGGCATGCCCAGCTGGGAAAAATCCCCCGGGGCAGACCTAGGACACGCTGGAGGGATTATGTCTCACAGCCGGGCCTGAGAACACCTCGGTGTCCTCCCGGTGGAGCTGGAGGAGGTGGCCGGGGATCGAGAAGTCTGGGCTTCCCTATTAAGACTGCTGCCCCCGCGACCCGGACCCGGATAAGCGGAGGAAAATGGATGGATATATATTTATTGACTTTAATAACACAGCATCATGGTGCAGTTGTCCCTTGCTAGTGTGAGAATATGCCCTCTGGTGGCTTATGAGTTACATCAGCGCAATCTGATTGGACAGTTTTTGGACATTTTTTGAGACAAATAAAACAGATATTTACCATATAGTCAAAAAAAAGGTTCACATGTATGATAAAAAGTTGTAAAATCGTCAATAATAGCTCACGTTACTCTGCTAAATTGCTATCATTAACAAACATAACTGGTGCACATGCGTGTGTTATGTCGTCATACATAAAGCAGGCACAGGCGACATATGATGCTAGCAGTACGTTTGAACGTTGGAGCCCTGGAGGCAGCTGGAGGAACCCCCCTGCATGCAGTAAGGTAATACCATGTCAGCCTTGCAACATTTGAGGTTTGAGCTTATCTCTGATCCTCTTGCAGGAGGAAAGATAATAATACATATAAATTTCATTTTTTATAATCTGAGTAACCATTGTTAGCTATTGCACATATGGGACGGTAGTATAATAATAATAATAATAATAATACACAAACATAACAATAAAAATAAACCAGCATACATTTTATTTCCTAAACGGATAATTTTATGAATATGTTATTTTATGGAAAGAAGTTTGTGATGGCTCAAAATGCGTGGTGTCAGAAGGCGTGGTTAAGATGCCCCTTTGTGATGTCACAGAGGAGAGGATTTCCTTATATGGTTCATTGTTACAAAGCACTTTGGGCGTGTGACCAATCACAGTGGAGTGGGCATGCCCGGAGGCGGGCTGTGGGTGGAATAAATTAAAACAGGCCAATTTTGCAGGAAGCACAACTCAAAGGAAATACAGCTGGAATAGGTGCAGATACTGGAAGATCTAAAACGTTTTCTGTGTGGGTTATTGTGTGTAGCTGCTCTATATGACTCAAACCAAATTGAGTCATTCCCGTTCGTTCGCAAAACAAACAAGATTTGACCCTATCAAATATTACGATTATTAACAAAATGGCAGCTGAGAAGTACAAAATGTGCCTCCAAGAGGTTTACAAAAGCCGATATCTTGGTAAAGCGTCATTATTTCCCATTTAATGAAATCAAAGATCTTTTTAGCTCTCGCGGGTCGGGTTGCAAACATCCACAAAATCTGATGCTGCACGTTAAACTCCGCAATCTTTTGATTGATAAGTTTATTGTTAATTCATTGACTGAATTTTTTGGTTTGGGTTTTGGCGCTTCTACAGGATTTCCATTTAATTATTCCTTCACTGCTGTGATAAAAAAAAAAAAATCCTTACCTCCATCTTGTCCATCATGTCAAAGAAATGGGTGGACTGTTAAGAGAGATCAGCGTCAGCTTTGAAATGTTCTCTTGTGATTATCCGCTATTGTTCTATTTCGGTGTCACATGGTCAACATGTCAACATGTCACCACGGCAACTGAGTACACAAATGACTGAAAGACAGATGGCTCTGAAACTGTTTAACTGTGGGTAATGTATAGCATACATTTATAATAGGGGAGTCATAATGTTGGCTTACCTTGGTGGTGGGGGGTGCGGTGCGGGGCGGCGAGGGGGGACAGTCGGCTTCGGGACCATTGGAGGCAGCCAGGAGCTCCTGTTTGCTGGAAGGACAAAAACACGGTCCTAAACTGCTTCTTTTTCATCAAGTGCTGCTGTTTTTTTGTATAATACAGTATAATACATAATATAATACATAATACAATATTGCATTCAGTGTTCCAAAAAATGTCATTTAGAATGTGAAATAAGTCATTTTGTCCACTTGCAAGATGGTCAAACATGGTAAGGACCACCGAAAGTCAACTTTACTATGGGGAATGTTTTCCCCACAGCGTGTGTGTGTGTTGTGTGTATATGCCCTGATTTATCCAAGCATTGCACATCATCATCATTATACTTGTCACAGCGGCACGATGAGTGTGTCTCTAAAGATAGAGCTTCAATCTGCCCAGAGCCTCCTGAGATGCAACTGTGGATGACTTCATGTTACACACACACACACACACACACAGAGAGAGCGAGAGAGAGAGCATAGCAGGGTGCAAGGAGCACACCCTAGCATTTTTCTTGCCAAAATGTCTTTCCCAAAGAAAGATGTCTCGGAAAGGAAGGTGTCAAGAAAACACAAACATAGAAAGCTAACAACACACACACACACACACAATGTAATCAATTCCTCCAGCCAGCCAGAAGGAAACATCCATCTCCTCAGGCTGTGGCAGGTTGGACTGCTTATAATTGCATCGGCTACGGTTCTCCAGATTAAATCATTCATTCATTCATTCATTCATTTTCTAACGCTTGTCCTCATGAGGGTCGCGGGGGTATGCTGGAGCCTATCCCAGCTGTCTTCGAGCAAGAAGCAGGATACACCCTGGACTGGTTGCCAGCCAATCACAGGGCCCATATAGACAAACAACCATTCACACTCACATTCATACCTATGGATAATTTAGAGTCGCTAATTAACCTAGCATGTTTTTGGAATGTGGGAGGAAACCGGAGTACCTGAAGAGAACCCACGCATACACGGGGAGAACATGCAAACTCCACACAGAGATGGCAGAGGGTGGAATTGAACTCGGGTCTCCTAGCTGTGAGGCATGCGCGCTAACCACTTGGTCACCGTGCAGCCCCTAATAGTAACAGTGCTCCCTGCGGTGTTGATAATGTGACATTTCCAGGAAAAGATAAAAGCAGGTCAGCAGACCTTGAATGAGTTCAGGCAAAGGACACAATGAAAATCATGTAGGATTTTTTTTTTAAGCCTTAAAGACCATAAGCAAGAGAGCAACATGATCCAGATGATAAACGACAAACAAAATATCAAAGAAATGTGCTGATGTGTTTCAAACGTATTTTTGTCTTGTTGGCAAAAACAACCAGACAGAAACATATTTTGGTTTTTTTTTGTGACAATGCTGACAAAAAAAAAAAAAGCATGAGGAACGATGAACAAACAAAAAGGTCACAGAGATGAGAAGCTGGCGACACGAGGCCTGCTGAGGGAGAAAAGGTCAGGGTGAGGGGCTTTATGTAAGAGAAAGGACAGGTTGCTATTTTTTCTAAAATGGTCATTTGGACAGTTAGGAAGAAGGCTAAAATGAGGTCACTTCATTAGGAACAATGTATTAATGAGATACAATACAAATTCTGCCTTCACAAACATGTTTATTATTATTGCAGTGGTGTGGAACTGCAAACTGTCAAACTGTTTAAATAACAAAATAAAACCACTAATGCACTTCTACACCACTGCAAACTACAATTAAAAATACAAAAATCAGTTTTTATTTGAAGTCCACGCTCATTATCTCCACAGACAGCTGTGTGTCACAGCTGATCTGCCTGTCTGACTAAGTTGTGTTAACACGATGTCCCCGTAAGGCCATTCCTAACATGGAACACAAGCTCCAAAGCCTTGGGACAGTCTTGGATGACGTGGCATACTTGGTGGCAACCAGCAGAGGCGCTGTTGAGTCAGGCTCAAGTGGAACCATAAGAAAAAAAGCATATCCCAAATGCCTGATGATGACAATCGATTGAAAAGAGACCACAAAATGGTACAACAACAAGTTAGAAGATCCTGAAAATGTTTGAAGAAAGACTATTTCAAGTCCAGATGTGAGCATCAGCGACCGCATGACGCATGACAAGCAGAACCAAGGGATGAACCTTGCGTGATATCGCTTATTTCTTTAAGGTTGATGTCCACAAATGCCTGATGTCTGTCTGATGACATATTGTTTAACCAATCAGCAAAGAACACTGAACAGTGTCCAGACTTTATACCGCATCTGGACGTGACCACACTGGCAAGAGAATAGTATGAGTAACAAAATTTGCCAACCAGAAGCATCGTTAAGGAAATATGTGGCCAAGAACATGCCGGAGATGGTAGACTGCAGCCATGCAAGATGTTCATTTTCATTAAATAGAAAAGAAACTGCTTCCTGACATACCATAGCTAATGGTAAAAAGATAATATGTTTTTCCCACTTTTCTGACCTATAAATGTAGTTAGAATGTTGTATTCTCGTGTTGAACCATGCCAACGTTTCAGATAATGAAGTTTTTGTATTTGGAAGTGAGCCCTGAAAGAAGTTTGGGATGTCTCAAAACGCTCGGTTTCAGAAGCTGTAGTTGAACTGCGCCATTGTGATGTCACAGAGGAGTGGACTTCCTTATATGGGCGTGGCTATAAGCCAGATAAGCTCCGTGCTCTCACCCAAGCTCTGCTTCTCTGTTTAGGTGGCTAGCAATGCCTCGAAAAGGAACGCCACATTTGTTGGTGACCATTTAGGCTCCATGGTGGACATGAAATGTAAACTAAAAAGATTTTTTTTAAAGGGGACCTAATATGCTTTTCCCACTTTTCTGACCTATAAATGTAGTTAGAATGTTGTATTCTCGTGTTGAACCATGCCAACGTTTCAGATAATGAAGTTTGGGATGGCTCAAAACACTCGGTTTCAGAAGCTGTAGTAGAACTGCGCCATTGTGATGTCACAGAGGAGTGGACTTCCTTATATGGGCGTGGCTATAAGCCAGATAAGCTCCGTGCTCTCACCCAAGCTCTGCTTCTCTGTTTACGTGGCTAGCAATGCCTCGAAAAGGAACGCCACATTTGTTGGTGACCATTTAGGCTCCAGAGAGGCAGGCAATTATAAAAAAAATGATATTGAAATACATTTTTCCTTTTGATCCCAGGAGAATATGATAAATCATGAGCTGTCTAGTGTATATTGAAAATCTGAAATCTAAGCTAGGTCTAAGCTCAAAGCAAGGTCCAGACTAAGAAGATATTTTAGGTCGACTTTTTTGGCTAAAATGCCATTTTAGTTGTGATTTTTAATTTTCATATTTTTTAAGAATTATTTTATTTTTAAGAACTGATGTCTTTTATTTCATGTTAATATTTTTTGGATGCTTTTTCTTCATCAAATATGCATATCATCGCACGCGCACACACACATGCACACATACTTATGTCACTTTTGGAACACCGCCATTTACACACTCGCACGAGCGCACGCACACGCACACACAAACACACACACATATATAAATCTGCCCCACCTGCAAGGGCATTCATCCTCTGCAGACATGCTGTCTGTTCTTTGGTGGTTATTTTTAGGGATGGTTATTGCTTTCATTGGGTGGTAAATTATTTATTTGAGTAAATACCCCCATGAAGAAGAAAACAACAAATAACAACATACTAGACAGCAGCAGCAGCAGCAGGGGAAAAAAACACTCTGCTTGTTTCTGTTTCTAGACAAACAGGCGGTCTACTCTTTATAGCGGCAGTACACACACACACACACACACAGAGACAGTCAAACGGGGTGACGGGAGCACAGCCTTGTGTTTTTCTTGTCAAAAATGCCCCCCCACAATAAAAGCGATATTGGGTTGTGCCGCACAAAGAAAGCAATACAATAACACATAACTTTTACCTGACACTGCAATGTTTTGCTGTGGCTGGATAAGAATTTGCCATTTGCATTTGTGACTAACTCACTCCTTTAAAGACTAACTCATCACTCACGCAGGCGACATCAAAAACGTGCATGTTTCTTGTTAATGTTGAACAAGGATAACCATTTCTGTCCCGAAATAACACACACAGATGGGATATGATAAGACTAATGGCAGACTCACCAGTGATCATGCAGCATTGTTCTGTTGCCGTCGGTAACTGAGCATCCCACTCTGATGAGACGCAGCGACTCTCTCCCACCCTCACCACCCATTTGCTCTCTTTCTCTCTCCATTGCTTACTCTAAGTGACTGTTTACATTTTATATAAAACAATATCACCGATGTTTCTATTGTATTGACAAAAAAAATAAAAATGTGTTTTTTATGTTATCACACCAAAATCATGAAGATCGTGTATATGTAAAGGTGACCAAATAGCTGTGTAATTTTTTTTGTTACTTTCATCTCTTCCCTGCAGCATTTTTCCACACTTTCTAATTTTATCTCATTAGAGCACCACTGTGCTGCAGTACCAAATTTAACCACAAAGGGCGCTAGATCTCTAACGATCATGCAAGGAAAAGAAAAGCATGCACTTAATAACAACCATAGTAACAAATAGTAACTCAATGAATCCATATATATTTTAGAAAGCGTGCAGACCTCACAGCTAGGAGACCGTGGTTCAATTCCACCCTCGTTTGCATGTTCTCCCCGTGCATGTGTGGGTTTTCTCCGGGTACTCCGGTTTCCTCCCACATTCCAAAAACATGCTAGGTTAATTGGTGACTCCAAATTGTCCATATGTATGAATGTGAGTGTGAATGGTTGTTTGTCTATATGTGCCCTGTGATTGGTTGGTGTACCCCGCCTCTCACCCAAAGACAGCTGGGATAGGGTCCGGCATGCCCCCTGTGACCCTCGTGAGGATGGTTATTTTACTGATGTTGTTCTGGTCTGGTTCGGATGACGGTTGCCTAAAGATGTTGACTACCTCCTCTACATCCTTACTGCATCCAGGTACTATAGATGTTACAATATGATCTTTATACACCCCTCCACCCCATCCTTTCTCCAACACACCCAATATAAGCCTTAAAATTGCCTATGCCGTCTTGTCAAATCATCTTCCTGCTGGAAAATATTGAGCGCCCTCAGCTTCATTTATTACAACCACAAAAAAATGAATTCTTTATAGTTCTGAAAAAAAAAGAAATCTGCAAATATGTGAAGGAGCGAATGCCAAACAGCGAATAGGCAAGGATCTAGTGCTATTTTTTCATTTAGGACAAAAAAAAAAACACTTTTCTCACTCAAACTTACATAATGATATGTTACATTTGTAATAACCATAAAATATTATTTTTATGTTACATAACATGGAGGTTGCGTCACTCACCGAGCTCTCAGGGCACTGACGGAAGACTTGTCAATCCTGCGGGGAGAAAAAGACATGTAGTTAAGGTAAAATGTACTCACACACTCAATGATGCAGGGATGGAAGTGCATTAAGACAAGTTGGAGGTGTGAAGGACGTATTAACATCCGCATACTCGATTAACCTTAGCAGCCAGAGTGGAGGAGAGGTGCGACTGCGGAGGTGTAAAGCAATAAAAGCACTATTTGTTAAAGTGCTGCGCACCCCCTTCCCCTCCTCTCCCTATTAAATCACAGACAGAATTGGAGGCTAAAAATGGCAATACGACAACACAAACAGGAAACAAACCTGTAGATAAATGTTATTGTTAATAACACTTCTTAATAATACTTCTGGACATTGATTAAAGTTGACTTTACCATTTGTCTGATAAAATTGTTATATTGTTTCTAATTGGGCTGCATGGTGACCTAGTGGTTTGCACACAGGCCACACACCTAGGAGACCTTAGTTCAATTCCACCATTGGCCATGTCTGTGTGGAGTTTGCATGTTCTCCCGGTGCATGCCCCGGTTTCCTCCCACATTCCAAAAACATGCTAGGTTAATTGGCGACTCCAAATTGTCCATAGGTATGAATGTGAGTGTGAATGGTTGTTTGTCTATATGTGCCCTGTGATTGGCTGGCCACCAGTCCAGGGTGTACCCCGCCTCTAGACAGCTGGGATAGGCTTCAGCACCCCCGCGACCCTCGTGAGGAAAAGCGGTAGAAAATGAATGAATGAATGAATGTTTCTAATTGGGCTGCATGGTGACCTAGTGGTTTGCACACAGGCCACACACCTAGGAGACCCGAGTTCAATTCCACCATTGGCCATGTCTGTGTGGAGTTTGCATGTTCTCCCCGTGCATGCGTGGGTTTTCTCCGGGTACTCCGGTTTCCTCCCACATTCCAAAAACATGCTAGGTTAATTAGCGACTCCAAATTGTCCATAGGTATGAATGTGAGTGTGAATGGTTGTTTGTCTATATGTGTCCTGTGATTGGCTGGTGATCAGTCAAGGGTGTACCCCGCCTCTCGCCTGAAGACAGCTGGGATAGGCGATAGAAAATGAATGAATGTTGCTAGCTAGCTTATACTGTACTTTCGTAAGTCGCATTTCTGGTTCTATGGTTATCATTAGGGATGTCCGATTTTGGCTTTTTTAACGAAAACCAATATGGTGATATTGTCCAACTATCAATTTCCGATACTGATATCAGCTGATAGCAATACATGACACATATGTGTTGTGAACAGCATTTTTTAATTATCGGTTTTCATACCGATATCTGATACCGATATCGCATTTTCATGCTGATAATTATCGGCACCAATAATTATCGGACATCCCTAATTATCATCACGTCTTTCTAGTACATTGGAACCTCCAAAGTTCACTATCGGTTTCTCCCATGGGAAATAGTGTACATCTGTTCCAGGGTCAAACTGTGTCCTTTATTATCTGTGCAGGCAATGTTGAAACTTTGTTAAAACTGCCATACAAGTGTAGAAAGTAAAAGGTGCAACGCACAGTAATGAATACTAAATATGGACTATTTGTTAGCAATCCAATCTGGTCTAATGTTTAACCCCAATTCTTACAATTACAACCTGTTTATGTCAGCATCTGCTTGGTTATTGTTACATGAATTGTTTATTCCTAGTTCTATGGCTATCATCACACTTTACCTCCACCACAACCCTGTAAATAAAAACTGAGAGAAGGTTTTGATTTGTTTGTTTGTCTTGTGTGGCATATTTTTCCACGAAATTACGGTTGAAGTATAAAAATTCTACCACGTTCGGCTGCATCCGACTTTGTAATGTTTCCCAGTGTTGGATATTTAACTCAGCTGTAAACATTAACACTTTAGTTTGACATTGACACGCGGATGAGATGCAGTTTGGTTTATTTAGCTACACAAGAAGTTGCAGCACATTGTAACCTTAGTGTGATACAATCAGAACCATTTGCACACTTTGTGTACCGGATCTCATTACACGGTGCAGGTGTGCCTCAGGGTACATTATCGCAATCAAACAACCAGTGGAGCCAATAGCGGGGTGTGGGTAGACTGCACATGGACTACTTCATCTGTTTCCCTGAAGCTGCTCTTGCATTATTCAATAACGCAACTCTATTAGCTCTGCACCGATGTGGACGACGAAGGAATGAAGCTACAGTGAGAGGGAACAGGGAGAAATTATGTATAGGGAGAGAACATATGGTATGGAAGAGATAAGGTAAAAAATATATAGAAGGAAACAGGGAGGTGTAGAAGGCGAAGAGGGCTGGTGAGAAGGCTTGTGTAACAGTTTCTACATTGTTCTCTCTGAGATGTCGTCAAGTGACAGTGACAGACAGCTGCTAATGTGATCCATTTTTTTCTGAACTAAAACAGTACATTTAAATACAAATCTAGATTTATTTTGAAACCTTTAGTACAAGGTGGAGCACAGGCAGCGGAAAAGAATAACACAATGTATACTATAGTAACATTCTTAGTTACCATTTAAACAACATACAGCAGGACTTTGTATTAGTGCTCCATATCCCTCGAACACTACATGTTGCTTATTAACTACAGCAGCTTTTTTTTTCTTTTTTTTTCCCCACCCTTGAGCATCACTTCTCATCGATTTGGTAAAACACCAATTATTTCCCCCCAGCTGTAAATTACACCTTTGTTCCATTTATTGCTGAAAAGACAAAATCACCCACGAAGCAGCTGCAACGACTATTAGCAACAAAAACATTTCCGCCTCCGTTAATTGTTTGCTAACTTGTTGCTGGAGGTGACAAAGATATCATTAGTGATTAGTTTAGCTTTCACGCTGCTTGGAAAGGCTGGCATTTTTCCACCTATTTTTTCCATGTCTGTGTTCTTTATAAACCCCACCAAATCCGAATAGGGGGACGGTAATTTTCTGCCTGCATGAAGTCCTTTTTACACTGCCTATAAAAGCTGACATTTTTCCACTTTTTTTTTTCCCCAACATTGCAATTTCCCAGCTTCGGGGGTTGTATCAGAGCCGACAGAGACAGGACATCACCTGTGTGGAAAGGTATTCTGCAACACTGGAACAGACCCCTGTCACTTAAGGTGTTTTTTTCTACATTACACCTCTAATATGAGCTTTGGGTAGTGACTGAACGGACAAGATGGCGGGTACAAGCCTCTCTTTATGGTTGCTGGGCTCTCCTTTGTAGAGAAGGTGAAAAGCACAGGAAAGATCCGGGAAAGACTGCACATTGAGAGTACCCAGATGAGGTGGCTCGGGCATCTGGTCATGATGCCTCCTGGTCATCCCCCTTCAGGGCCTATTCGACCAGTAGGCGGCCTCGGGGAAGATCCGGGACACATTGGAGAGACTATGTCTCTCAACTGTGCTGAACACCGGGAAGAGCTGGACGAAGTAGCTGGGAAGTTTGGGCTTCCTTGCTTTGGCTGCTGCCCACGTGACCCAACCTCGGATAAACAGTAGAAGATGGATGGATGGGTGGATGGATGGACGGATGGTGGGCCGCAGGACACTAGTTTGAGGCCCCCGCCTTGATATGAAAGTTTAATGTTAGTGCGGCCCGCACAAGTTTGATATGGATGCTGTATGGTATCATGTACCCAGAAAAAATTATTACGTTTGATTAATGTTCATGTTAAAGGTTAAATAACTGTTAATAGTTATCCTCCCTATCCGTGTGGAAGTGGTAAGTTTTTGGCTGTTTAAGTTTAAAGGAAATAACTTGAAGGCTACCGTTTAGGTCGCTAGCGCTCTAGTTTGCGAGTTAGCATGTGTCTCAAGACCCTGCAGTTGCGCAATATGTTGTAAATAAAAAGAGTATAAATGTGAGTATAGTTGTGTTTTGTCATGTCTACAGGGCTCTAATAATGCTTTGTTCATTTTAATCTGAAAAAAAAAATTGTCTACCCACCAACTATATGTGGTTTCTTAAGTTTTTATTATTTGCCGTTTTATTATTATTATTATTATTATATTTATTTATTTATTACTGATTGATTGATTTTCTTTATTCTTGATTTGTTTATTTATTTTCATCTTATTTTGTGCAGAAAAATACAAATTAAGAACAGTGGAATGTTTTATCAGAGCTTTTATTGTAGAAAATCGGAACCAAACCACTAAAAAAGTTTGTATATTATTCGGTTTTTAATAAATGCTTTTTTTTTTTTTTGGAAAACCTGATGCGGCCCAGCCTTGCCCAGACCCTAGCTCCAGTGGCCCCTAGGTAAATTGAGTTCAAGACCCCTGCATTACACAGTGCAGCAATTAACTTCTTTCTATTTGTGTGACAGTTTCTATCACCCCTACATTATGCCTTTGACTTTAAAGTTAATATTTTAGGGGGATTTCAGTACAGTTATAACGGTTTTATGATGGCAAAAATGTACATATTGTAAAAAAAAAATGGCATCTATGTATCTATCAATCTATGATGCCGGATGTCCATTGTTTACTATGGGTACAATGATTCAACTACTAGATTCAATTATTTCACAAAACAACCCGGGACACATTTTGGGTCCTGACTAACTTTAGTTCAGAGAAAATGGTCATATAAAACACCGGAGTCACTGTTATGGGGCTGCATGTGTGGCGTACCCATCCCAAAAGCAGATGTTACTGTGATGGTGCTGTGATGTCATTGCGACACAACTGGAAAGGAACTCAAAGACCCTGACAAGAGGAGTGTGTGTGTGTGTGTGTGTGTGTGTGTGAGGCAGTGAAGTGAGCATCCCCGCTGTCAACAAAAGGCCAAAAACGCTCAACTCACCACCCAAAGCCACCGAACGACACACTCCTCTTCCTCCTCAGCATCGTCTCTCTTTGTCCTCTTCTTTATTGTGTCTGGGTGCTCCCTCTCTCTCCTCTCCTCTCCTCTCCTCCTATCTCCTCATCCCGCCGGCTATAAATACCGTGAGAGACGGCGTCCTTCACACGCTTTCGGCACCTCCTTTCCCCCCCACCTCCCTCCCGCAGAGTCTCCTCCCTCTCTGTTAATGTTTCTTTCTTTCACTTCAATTCACTGCACGCAGCCTAGGAAGGGGGTGATGGGAAGGGAGGAGGGATGGTGAGATGGAGGGAGGTAGAGAGGTAGAGACACACAAAGAGACAAGTGGAAGCATTTCCTCTCTCTCTCTCTCTCTCTCTCTCTCTTTCCCGACCCGCCCTGACGAAGCAGAAACAGCAGCAAAGATGAAAGAAAACTTTTCATGGGATAAAATCCAGACAAATGCACAAGTGACTTTTATGTAACAATGGCGTCCCTGCAAACCTTTCCGTGAGATTAACGCAGACAGTATTTTTTTTGCTCATTATGCAGAATGCAGATGTATACGCTAAAAGGCACCTGTAGTAAATATTTCTATGATATAATTAATGTAAAATTTGTTGGAGTTCTCTTCAATAGAGCAAGGTGTTTCAACATGTTCTCCTCCACATCAGTAGGGGGCGGTAGTCTGTAATAATGGTTAGGTGTTCCGTATTTAGTTTAAGGAAATGTAAATTAAACAAAGAAAAACGTTTAACCCCTAATCCCCTCCCCCCACTTTACAGTGAAATTATTCAGATTGGAAAAAATTCCAGTATCCGAATATATTTAAGTATATAATTTCCTCACCAATGACGTGTCTATCCAACACAAGTATTAATTCCAGCATAAACCCATATTGTATTGCTGTGTTACTCGTTTTATGAATATTAATAGCCATCTAATGTGGCTGTGCATGTCCATATATATGCTAAAATACGAATAATGCTAAAATAATACTCTTAAGGTCTGCTGTGAGACATATACATAAGTCACATACAACCACGGCGTGATTGGTTAAACACATTGTCCATCACAATGCACACGCTGTGATTGGTTCAAAGGCGGGGTTTTGTTGAATATACCCAGGAAGTGGATAGCATGAGACTGCAGTTTGACGTGATTCGTAGCTGTCGAGCTTGCTAAGGTAACGTGCTGTTGCTGTCGACTGTTATATTTAGTCATAGTAAGAATAAATTAAACGTTGGACTGAGTTTACAATTCAAAGAGGTAGACGTGGTGATTTAAGTTCGTGGTCGAGTCGTGGATTTATGTCAGGAAAGCCCCATAATGTAGCCTCTTTGAATGCTCGATGCTTTGAAAGCACACGGGTTTGTACTTTGAGGGAATAGTTTCACTTTCGTTTCCAGGTTTAGTGAGTGCTTGTGACTGTCGAGCCTTTGCTAACGGGTTGTTGCCTTGCTAAGTGGAGAGTTAACAGTTGAATCAACTCTTCACCTCTGGTTGCTGTTGATCCCGATACCCATCATCCATGAGTGCAATCGGCCGACTCTAACACCGATCACTTAGATTAACTGTAAATTGTTCAATCTAATTATGATAAGTTAATGACATCACTGTAAATGGATAAAGACTAGACACAAGTGTAAAATGTACATGTCTAATCTCTACTTTTCCAAATCCCACATCCTCCCACAGTTGTAATTCCTCATCACCTGTGAAAGCCTCAAGTTTAAAGATGGTGGACTCTCAATACTACCTACCAAATGACATTGGCATCTCCTCTCTTGGCTGCACCGAGGCCTTTCGCTTGCTCTCCCCTCAGGAGAAGATGTATGCTCACTACCTGTCACGTGCGTCCTGGTACGTCATCAAACATAGACCGCATGCACATAGAGATGATGTAAATATACACACAACTATAATCCCCTCTCTTCTCTCTTAAGGTATGGGGGCCTCGCAGTCCTCCTGCAAACATCCCCGGAGTCACCCGCTATCTTTGTCTTGCTGCAGAGGATTTTCCGGAAGCAGACGCCGGCGCAGCTGGAACATGTGGCGAAAGCAGTTGGGCTCACCTCAGAGCAGTACCAGGTACGCCATCTTTTATTGCACAGTTTCTGTTGTAATTCATTCGTTTTTTTGTCTTGTTCATCAGGCCTTCTTGGTGTATGCAGCAGGTTTCTACGCCAACATGGGAAACTACAAATCCTTTGGGGATACTAAGTTTGTCCCAAATCTACCAAAGGTCTGACGATTTTTGTGCATTCTACACATTTATACATTACTTTTTATTGTCCTTAACCATTGCATGTGCTGACTAATGTTCTTTCTGTTGCTGTGATGCACTGATTATTCGTAGTTGTTATTATACATGATTCATGTATTTGCATCATTCTTTTCTGTGTCTCCTCAGGACAAGTTGGATGCTCTTGTGAGGGCCAGCCAGGCTTTTCAGGATGAGCCTGCTGAGATGGCCGCTCTTTGGGATAGTTGTTCGTGTCTCATTGACTCCCTGAAGGACAAACAGAAACAGCTGGGGCTTGGCGACAAGGTGGGAGCCTATTAGCCTTTGGAAGGATGCACATTCTAGATGTTTTGGATGAACGTGATCTTCACACTGCTCTCAGGACAGGATTGAGTTAACCAGAATCATGTTGCATAAGCTTGTGAACTTATCACTCTGAACTTTTCCTCAGGGAATCACCACATACTTCTCAGGAAACTGCAATCTAGAAGACGCTGAGCTGGCGCAGAAATTCCTGGACTCAAAGGTAAGCCGGAAGGATTCGGTGTGAAAAGTTCAGAGAAAACACAAAATTAACTGATTTGATATCTGGTACTCTTTGTTTGCCTTTTAGAAACTGTCTGCGTACAACACCCGGCTCTTTAAAAGGGAAAATGGCGAGAAAACCTGTTATGAAGTGCGCTTGGCCTCAGCTGTCGACAAAGGTCAGCACTGCCGATAAATTGGAGTAACCTTTTCACTTTGTAATAAACACAAAGTGTTATCCCTGCTTTTTTTTCAACCCAAAAATATAAGTATAACACCACTGGCTAACTACAAGTACTGTCACGGTTGGAATTTTGCAGCTTCACTCTTTCAAAAATTATATTGATTTAATTATAGGTACAGGCTGCACGGCGATTGAGTGGTTAGCACGCAGGCCTCACGGCTAGGAGACCTGAGTTCAATCCACCCTCGGCCATCTCTGTGTGGAGTTTGCATGTTCTCCCCGGTTTCCTCCCACATTCCAAAAACATGCTATGTTAATTGGCGACTCCAAATTGTCCATAGGTATGAATGTGAGTGTGAATGGTTGTTTGTCTATATGTGCCCTGTGATTGGCTGGCAACCAGTGCAGGGTGTACCCCGCCTCTCGCTCGAAGACAGCTGGGATAGGCTCCAGCGCCACCGCGACCCTTGTGACGATAAGCGGTAGAAAATGAATGAATTATAGGTACAATCATCATGATAGGTCTCCCCTTGCGACTTTAACTTCCGCCAAGCTAAAACTCAACTCTAAACTGCTGATGTCACTTCCTGTCCTACACAGTTTAAGTTGTAATTGGTGGTGTTTTTATATAGTTTGGTTGGGGGGAAAAAAAGTGTGATTCTGAGCCTATTATGGATATTGCTCCACAGACTGTACAGTGGATGGTGAGTGTGAATCTTCTTGTGGATGCTTCAACTTTGAGGGCAAAGAGTTCTCCGTGAAAAGGGGGGACTATGCTGCCCTCATGGGTAGGGTCTGCCATTACCTTAAGAAAGCTCAGGTGAGGATGCACGTCTCATTTTGACTGATACGTTGATAAACAAATTGTATCATTTTCCTGGCTTTGAATTTGTAGGCCCACGCTGCCAATGACAACCAGAAAAAGATGCTTGAGGAGTACAGGCAAAGCTTCACCTTTGGTTCTGTGGAAGCCCACAAGGAGGGCTCACGCTATTGGATCAAAGACAAGGGACCAATTGTGGAGAGGTCAGTTGATTTTAATGTAGACGGTAGACCGCAATGCAACATAAACACTGCACCTTTTTAATTGGTTTCCATAGAAAAATCGATAAAAAATTAATGTCTACATGAAAAATTAATTATGAGGCATGTTAGTACAAGCAGCTCATGACAGACACTGTAATGCTATTTTTCCGGAGTTCAGGAGTGTATAATCATGTCTCCCTTTTTTCCCAGCTACATTGGCTTCATTGAGAGCTACAGGGACCCATTTGGCTCCAGAGGAGAGTTTGAAGGTAGGTTTGACCCAAGCAGTGTTTCTGTTGCCATTGTCTTTTCATAAAGACTTATTTGCGGCGTCATCTTTTTTGAGGTTTCGTGGCGGTCGTCAACAAGGCGATGAGCGAGCGTTTTGCCAAACTTGTGAGCTCGGCAGAAGTGCTGCTTCCTGAGCTTCCCTGGCCGAGGGAGTTTGAGAAGGACACTTTCCTCAAGCCGGACTTCACCTCCCTCGACGTTCTAACCTTTGCCGGCAGCGGAATTCCGGCTGGCATCAACATCCCGAACTGTATGCATAGCAACGTCAACGTCGGTCATGATTTGTTTAGCTCACCTCACTCATCGGTGTGTGTTTTTGTTTTTTTTTCCCATTTACAGATGATGACATCAGACAATCTGAGGGTTTTAAAAATGTGTCGCTAGGAAATGTGCTGGCTGTGGCTTACGCTACCCAGAAAGAAAAGCTTACCTTCTTGGAGGAAGAGGACAAGGTGAGATACACAAGCTATTTATTGGATCAGTCTACCTGTCTCACACACACACACACTCATCCCTTTTTTATGTTTGTTCTTGTTAGGATTTGTTCATCAAGTGGAAGAGTCCATCATTTGAGGTGCAAGTCGGACTTCATGAACTGCTGGGCCACGGCAGCGGCAAGTTGTTTGTCCAGGTCAGTCAAACGAGGCGGATTTGAATTTAATTAACAGGTACCATGCCTTTATATGTAATTGTGTATTTGCCTCCACAGGACGATAAGGGCCAGTTCAACTTTGACCAGAGCAAAGTCATTAACCCAGAAACAGGCGAGCAAGTGAGTTTTTTTTTTTTTTTTAATGCACATTTTTCATTTTGGGTTGAGTTTCAGAGCTGTTTTTTTGTGATTGCTAACCTCAAAATACACCCATTTGTAGGTTTCCAGTTGGTACCAGGACAGTGAGACTTGGGACAGTAAATTCTCCACTATTGCCTCCTCCTATGAAGAATGCAGAGCGGAGTGTGTTGGGCTCTATCTGTCTCTCAACAAAGAAGTACTCCGGTGGGTCATCTCGTGTATATTTGTGCACGTTTGTACTTAGCAGTTTTAAAATGTTAGTTTTTACTCTTGTGTGTCTCAGTATTTTTGGTCACGAGGACCAGGATGCGGAGGATGTGGTGTATGTGAACTGGCTGAGTATGGTGCGAGGAGGACTGCTGGGCCTGGAGTTTTACACACCTGAGAATAAGAACTGGAGACAGGTGACCTGGCAAAGTCCTTATTTAGCTGCATGAGAGGCCTAAATATTGTCATTATAATGTAGTACAATGTTAAATCCCAATAATGAACATACTTAATACCATTATCTAGTCATTTGTGCAGGTGTACCTAATGTTATGACACATGCTGTTTTTCAGGCTCACATGCAGGCTCGTTTTGTGATCCTGCGTGTGCTGCTGGAAGCCGGCGAGGGCCTGGTGGGCCTGGAGGAGGTCACAGGAACTGACGGCAAGCCTGACGCTCGAATCACAATAGACAGGAGCAAGATCCACACCGTGGGCAAGAACGCCATCCACAGATTCCTTCGGAAACTGCAGGTACTTCAGTCAGCCAAGATTTGACCGGACACACATGACTTATCTAACGCCATCCAATAGGAATGGTTATGATCATCTAAATTGATTAGGAACAATGTCGTCTTAGGTCTTTAAATCAACAGCCGATGTGGACAAAGGCAGGGCCCTGTATGACAGCTACTCCACCGTAAGCGAGAGCGGCGCTCATAACTTCCTGCGCCTTCGTGACACAGTGCTGCTGAGGAAGGAAGATCGCAAGATATTTGTCCAAGCCAATACCAGGATCAATGGTAGGTTCTGACCTTGAAGGAAGGCACACATTAGCACCAATCCGTTTTACATGGGCGCCGCTATTGCCCTTCACTAACCACAAACACAAAAATACATGACATTAATTAGCATCTGTGTCTTTTGTGTACCCCAGAGGAGAGCGTAGAGCTGATGGAATACGAAGGCAGCGCATCAGGCTTGATTCAATCCTTCACCGAGCGCTTCCAAGACGACGACAAACTAGAAGCCGACCTCTTGGAGTTGAGCAGAGTAGATTGTTCCTGTTGGTGTTGATGGCCGTTTCTTCTTCGAGAATCCAATTAGATTTCAGCGGCTTCTTAGATTAGTCCTCTTTCAACTAACTCACATGTCACTAAAAGCCTCATGTATTAAATCTACTGTAGACAAAACCACATCGCTTGGTCACTCGGGTAATATTTCATTCATTTCAATGCTGACACAACAAAAAACAGTTCCTCGATATACTCCTGCTGTCCATGACAAGCTCAAACACATGCATTGATACAACTTGTCTATTTTTGTTGATTTCATAAGTTAAAATACTGCCATTTCTTCATTTTGGATATCGAAACATTTTTACTTGATTCAGTATATAGAAATAACTTGGACAGCATTCAAATATTGAGAATTTGAGACAGAAAATATGTTCCAAAATAAAATATTTGATAAAAAAAAAAAACTTTTGTGCATATTGCTTATGTTACTCACTTACATAATACCTGGTGCAACTAAAGGTATATTTGTTTCTGCAAATACAACAAAAATAGCTTGTTTTAAGAGATTATACCCAGCCATTTTGTGGTTTTGTTCACCAAAATCAGTTCAAGTTCTTACATCAATAGCTATGGCATTATATTTGTCCAAACAAAGGTACCTTTAGTTGTGCCTGGCGTTAAAAATGAAAAGGAAACAATGGTGGTCTAATATTTACCATGACTGTGTATAAGGCCCAAATTGTAGCTTCCGCATTTAAATTATTCACATTACACTATTATAATTAATGCCTCCAGTAACATTTACAGTTTGCTGGACGTTAGTGTCATTGCTTGGTTGGACTGCTGTCTGCTGTGGCGTTTCTGCTGCCTCCCTGCGGCTATCGAAGGAACTACAACTGCTTGTGTCCTCCACTGTAGCTGCTTCCATTTCTTTGGGTAGCTCCTCCATTTGATCAGACTCGTTTATTTCCACCTTGGAAACAATCTCTCGGCTTTGCTTTGGAGTTCCTGTTGAATCAGGTGTTTTTTGCTGAGTCTCTGCCAGCTGAGACAAGGTTGGAGAAAAGAACGGTGACAGAGAGAAGGGGGAAGAAGATGGGGACTGATAGGGAGAAAGTGAAGCACTGGGAGCCTGGGGTGAAAGTGATGGAAATTGATAGTCGGTGGCTGAAGAAGTGCCGGAAGGGTTTTGAAGGGAAGATGACATTTTGGGAGGAAGGGGTGGTGCTAGATAAGGAGAGAGAGACGGAGAAATGCTGGATGTGATGGCTGGGGGCGGCTGCATGTAGTCTGTGTCGTCGGGTGGACGGTTCGCCACTGTTGGGAGTTGTGTGGCTTCCATAAGTGTTTGACCCTGTTCCTGAGCCTCCTCAGGGGAGTTCTGTATGATGTTCTGAGACCCAGTCTGCTTCAAAGCTTTACATTTTGCTTTAGTTTTGGGCATCAAGGGAGGCGGGGGTGGTGGAGCGAGTGGAGGCGACAGCAGAGTGGATGTCTCTGTGGACACCCGGACCTTGAAGCTGCGTTTCATCATGCGCCGTTTTGACAGGGTACTGTGAGACTGCAAGAAGAGAGGGTTGATGAAGCAGAGAGCGCCCAGGCCCGAACCGCAGTCCAACTCTCTGGGGCTACGCGTCTCGATCGGGCAGAACTCGCGGAACAGGGCGGAATTGGGGTCCGATTCTGGAATGGTTTTAAGTTCTGTGTCGGGCTGAGGGGCGGAATCCAGTTGGGATGTTGGGATTGTTTGTGAGTTAGCAGTGGGTGGGGCTGAGACGGGAGAGTCTGGGGTCATCTCCTTGTTCTTCTGGGTCTTTGGGGCCTCTCGTGGGCCACGGACATTCAGGTGTGAGCTCCAGAATTCTGTAAAATTAAATGAAGTCATTATATTTTATTAACATTGTCAAAGTTCATTCATTCATTTTCTACCGCTTTTCCTCACGAGGGTCGCGTGAGGGTGCTGGAGCCTATCCCAGCTGTCTTTGGGCGAGTCGCCAGCCAATCACAGGGCACATATACACAAACAACCATTCACACTCACATTCATACCTAATTTGAAGTGGCCAATTAACCTAGCATGTTTTTGGAATGTGGGAGGAAACCGGACTACCCGGAGAAGCCCCATGGGGAGAACATGCAAACTCCACACAGAGATGGCCGAGGGTGGAATTGAACCCTGGTCACCTAGCTGTGAGGTCTGCACGCTAACCACTAGACTGCCATGCTACAATCTTAGAATTTTCAAATAAGAAACAATTGAAATTGAATTAATCCATTCCTAGATCAAACTGTGACAACCAAAACAGGAACTATTCAAGTATTTTAACATTCTTAACTTCAAAAAGTATTATTAACATTGCATTTCTCCATATTTTGTATATAGATACAAATCATATTTATAATAATACAGCACATTTCACTATTACTGTTCTATTTAAACCATTCACACCCCAGTTGCTTTGCTACAATGAGTGTAATTACTGTTTCTATGGTTATCATCACAATCCCCCCCCCCTCTTTACCATCACCAATCAACAGTCCTTCCCATATCGCATACTGCAATTCCGTAAATGTTTCTGAATGTCTAAAAACTGGTTTTCAAATAAAAGCAAGAGATACCAACCTACTCCCATATGAGAGATGGACTCGAGCTCTTTGTGGGAGGTTGCCCTGGCGATGGCTTCGGGAAGCTCCAGAGGGAACGGTAATACATCTCTGATATGAAAACATGCATCAAAATGTACATTATCATTAGTTCTAATATTCAATGGCTGCAGTAAGAAACGGGTTTTACCTGCTGACACAATAGAATGAAATTAGTCTTGGGAGATCTGGGAAGCTGATGGCCGATGTCTCCAGAGACAGAGCTGAGATGGACCGGAAAAAAAAATGTCAGAACGTGGACGATGAGTTTCACAGGAATGGTCGTTTATTTGTTAACGGTCTTACTTGAATGTTCGTCCCGGATGCCAAACTGCTGCACAAAGGATGGCACGCTTTCATCCACCAGGCGCACACACAGGACATTTCTTTTGGATGTGCGAGACTTGCGCACCAAGAATGTCTGCAAAACAACACATCGGATCATTAATCCTTAAGAAATCCTCGGGGACATGCTGCGTTTTGTTTTGTTTACACAAAAAAACTCCCATCATAATTGACTTTTCTATTACATATACATGTATTTCTGACCCCTGGAGGCTCCCTTTGCAGTATATGGAGGGCAGTGGCAGGGTTGATTGACAGCTGGAGCCACACAGGGACCGTCAACAAAAGCCGGTCCAGTACACTGATGCTCCTCAGGGATCCACATGCTCTTTGGTGGCCTGAGAACTTGCACTCTGATGTCTGGGTGGGCTCAGGGAAGTCATAAAGAGGTTCTTCTTGCTGCGCCATCTACATATTCACATTTGTATTGTCATGAAAAACGTAGGAATAGTGGCTGCACTTGGCTTAGGAAGACTTGCACACACCTGCGTGATAAATCCTGGTCTGTGCCAGCAAGTTCAGACTTGGTTTTAAGTGCAGTAAAAGGAGCTGTGGAAACAAATGTTAGGGACACATACAACCAGAAACCAAACACAAAACCATACAAAAACGACGAATAGGACATGCATATGGATCAAGTTCAGCATCTCTAACATCTTATACACAATTCATTTTCAAATTCAATTCAAATGTTTACCTTGTTTCGCTTCCCCCTTCTATTTAGCCCCTATTTAGAATAACACAACATGCTCCCAATTCAATCAGCAACTTAATAAGAATAGAACATAACCAATCTTTCCATTGTTATTTTCTGTCCTGTTATAAAGGGTGTCGCCTGTTCATGTTCAAGTCTTCTTCGGTTCTTTTCCTGTTCCTCTCGTGTGTGGCTCCTCCTCTTTCACCTGACCTCACCTGGAAATATTCGTAGAAGAAAGTAAAGTGGACTAAACTGATTTTATTCACTGGAATACTACATCTTCATTTTGACGCCATTTTATGTTTTTACTATTACATTCTACTAACTAGTTCTGACGTCATATATTAATGGCTGTAAATGGAAGGTTAGACACTTTATGTATGGCCCTTGCTTGGAAAGGTGAACTTTAAAAAAAATAGCAGGTTAAATAACAAGAAATTTGTACTGTATGTTAGTTCTGATTATTTGTATTAATCACAATTTGACTATTTTGTGGCGAAAGTGCGCCCCCTGTTGCCAGGGAACTGGAGCCGGATGTGGAATTTGAAATACAGCCCCAGGACCGCGTTGGGTAAGGGACTCCGCCAGCTAAAGCTATGCTAAATTTGTTGTTATTATTCCTGTATCTGTATGTGTGAAATTGCCATATGTCGCGGTTATCTTGCGTTGAAATGACAGCTAACGCTATAAAGACAAATGAGATCAAAGAATACACGGGTACATCTGACTAACGTTATTGGGAGCTATCTAGCTAGTTTAGCTAAGGTTAGCCAGCCTGCTACAAGATGGCTAGCGATGTCGTTTTCACTCATCTGCTTGTCTTATAGCCGGCTTTATTTCTCACCACTGGAGTTGCCCTGTGTAATATGACTACGTATTATAGTATTCTCACTCACTCCGACATATGTGTGCCAAACTTAGTCGGTGACGTGAAGCTAGCGGATTTGTTTGCTTAGCTAGCTAGCAAAATCTCGCGCCGATTCAACTTTTATTTTTAATAACTTGAAGTGTCATCATTATAGTAGCCGAATTAAATCATTGTTAGCAAATGATACAATGACGAGTGTAACATGGCAGTTTACGCTTCTGAAACGTTCTCCTGCAGATGCCTGGTTGTTACAGAGATGAGCGGAGAGAACGTCAAGTTGTTTGTGGGCAACCTTCCTTTAGATGCAACCCAAGACGAGCTCAATAAGCTTTTTGCTCCTTACGGGGAGATCAACACCTGCTCCTTGCTCAGACAGTATGCCTTCGTTACCCTGAAGGGAGATGGGGCGGCCGACAGGTACTGGGGAATATCCCCCCTCATGTACATACCATGCACAAATCAAGGTCTAGTCATTTTTATCCTCAATTTTTACAGGGCTATACGGCATCTCGACGGCAAGGAGTACAGAGGCAGACCACTTGTGGTGGAGGAATCACGCGCACGCCCGCCAAACTCCACCAAAGTGTTTGTGGGGAACCTCAGCGCCACATGTTCTGCCGATGACCTGCATGGACTGTTCTCGACTTTTGGGAGGGTTTTAGATTGTGATAAAGTCAAAGGTAAGGTAAAAGTAAACAAGATGCAAAACTATTAAATATGTGCATTGTTTTTTCTTTTGATCATTTAAAAAAATATATGAATTTTTAATCCTCTGCAGCTAGGTTATGTTCAAACGTCGGGTATGCGTTCGTGCATATGGAAAGAAAAGAGGAGGCAATGGCAGCCATCGAGGCCCTCAATGGAACCATTTTCAAGGGCCGTCAGCTGGCTGTAGAGCTCTCCAAAGCTCAACCTTTGGTCAACCAGCTAATGACGTCCGGGAATTCAGCTGGTGTGTTTTTAAAATGTGGAAACAATGCTGGTAACAATACAACAGTTTCGTTTTACATGTTTTCCCATTCTGTCTGTTCTTGCCAGGTGGTAGAGAGGGTCTCCTTCCTCGGCCAGCAGGCTCCATGGAGCATCATCAGAGTCATGCTGCTGTGCTTGCAGCGGCTGCAGCAGCTGCTGCTGGACTTCCCATACAAGTAAATTAACTGCTTAAATTGCCATTTATATGAATGTACTTGAAGTGTATAAATCCCTGCTGTTTCAGTAACCCATTTTATTGTGTGTTGTCTGATCATTACTCTTGAAATTATACATAGAAATATATAGTACTTAATATACAGCTTGTATAACATTAATGATCCTTGATCCTGGAAAATGACACACTGCCTTTATTGTCTAAATATCTGGCAACACAAGTGATGATTGTCTTCTCTGTAGTGAAGCATATGGATGGTGGCTGCATCATGCTATTGTTCTGCAATGAGTGCTGCCGGCATTGGGGATCTGTAGTTCATTAAGGGAAAGGTAGATTCCGACATGTTCGGTGACATTGCTACTTGAACCTGGTTGAGCACCTGTGGAGTATCTTCAAGCGGAAGGAACCGGCTCCTCCAGTGATGTCGTCATAGAGTGGAACAGCATGTGCAAATCTGGTGAATTCAATGCCCACGAGGATTTGTGTGCTAGATAACAATGCTGTTCACACTAAATAATGCCACTGTATATACTTTTGATGCATGTTCACTGTGAAGTGGACTCACTTGTTCTGCCAGCTTTTTAGACAATAATGGCTGTGTGTTAACTCATGGTCAGTAAATTGCTACTGTTTTCCAAGCTGTACAGCGACTGCTGTCATTTTTATCCAAGTTTACTTTCTGTTGTATTGTCAAAAATATGTTGTTTCTCTTTGCAGGTGCAACAAAGCGTCCATAACTCGTTCTACAACACAACATCCTTTGACCCCACCTATGCTGCTCTGAAAGGCATCACAAGTTCTAAAGGAGCAGACGGGGTTATATATGGCGCTCTCGCCAGCCAGGTGTATGGATCTGTAGCTGACCAGGTGTACCAAGATATGGCCAATCACACTGCAGCACCAAGCAGTACGGCAGAAGAGTACGAGGCTCAAACCACACCAGACCCGACAACGCTTTTCGAGGCTGCAAGAGCCAAGTTCTTCCAGGAGGGACAGAAGGTCTTAAAATCTACCAGCAGAACATCCAATTTTGGGTTTTCTTTTATTTTTGTTTAACCATGTGCCTTTCCCCCCGCTTTTTTTGCAGGTTCTGGCGGAGCAACAAGCAGGGAGAAAAACGACGACAACCACAGCTAGTACAGATACAACAACTTCAGAACCAGAGCGGGATCGCAGCCCGATCAGAGGAAACAAGGCGCCCTTGCTTCCGGACCCTGGTCCAGGTTCCTTCACAAATCGAGCTAAGCGCCGTGCTTTGCTGCCAACGCCACCTGGAGTTCCTGAAGACCCTGCAACTACGACTGCTGAGGGGGCAGATTCTGTTGCAAGGTATACAAAAACATTCATTTTCTTCAATCATTAATAGGGGTGTCACGGGACAAACTATCTTATGAGATAAAAATATGACAATATTTATCGTTTAGAGAAAAGATGTGTCTCAAAAACAGGGCAGCCAGAAGTCTATTAGACTGATCTATGGCACCGCTACTGCGAATGGTAATACACGCAATATTTAAAGAGGCAGTGTGCAAAGCAGGATTGGAACTGCACATAAAGTGCTTTGCACACACTATAAATCTTGCAGTCCAACCTATCTTGGTGTTCCCAGAGCCACTTGTGGGTGCTTTTTTTTTCAATTCAATGTGTCCAGGCAGAAACGGTCATCATTTCACATTTGATCAAGCTTAAGATTTGTCCAGTCAAAACACGATTGCAGCCTAAGACTTCAGAATGGCCTATCTATTTCCTAAATGTACTACTTTCTGTTTCGGCACCCTAAGCATCATAGGGATCTGTAGTTCTTTTACAAAAAAGAATCTACTGCTATTTGCAGTCTGTTTTACATGTGTTTTTACTAGGGTTGGGTGATATTTCTTTAGGTACCGGTATGGATTCTTCCAATGATACGAAAATGGCTTACACTGGTATAAATGACAAATCTGAACAAGCCGAGTTGATGACGGTTAACTGAGATGCAACATTCTAAAATATTTCTAAATGCACCTGCTTTGTTTTGTCATTAAGTTCATTTCAGTTGTATATTTTGTCATTGTAGTTTTCGTGTCGTTCTCATGGAGCCAATGTTGTGTATTGTTTCTTCTCTCGAGCCGAGTGTATCAATCATTAGTCGTTAGTGATGAATTAAGTCAAAGGAAATGCCACCTTTTCCCCCTCATGACCTCTCTTTCTTACATTATAAATTGTAACTGCAGGTCCTACACAGAATATTACCAGCAAATGCATCAGTACCAACAATACCAACAGTACCAGCAACAGTACCATTACCTCCAGTATGCCTACACCAATCCTCCGCCCCCTCCGCCGCCGGCCACCACAGAATCCTCCAGCGCAATCCCTCCACCCCCAGGGACATACACAGCACCCCCGGCCTACTCTGCAACGCAAGACTACGGGCCCCCAGGAACGTACGACCCCCCCACGAGTTATGACCAGTCAGCGGAGAGCTACGATGCCTCGGCGGCGAGCTACGGCGCCTCCGGAAACTACAGCGCCTCGGCTGGCTATGACGCATCAGGAGGCTACGGAGCGTACGATACATCCGGAGCTTACGCAGCAGCGGGAAGCTACTCCGCATCCACACCGTATGAGCAGACACCCGCACACGGGCAACCCACGCCCCAGCGCAATGATTACCCTTACAACACGCCAGAACCCCCGTACCGATAGGCCCACCCCTTCACACAGTCTTTCCACACTCACTGCAGATGTGTGAGACATTAGACAAGGGACAGCTGAAGGGTCAAATAAGGCAGGCTGTTGTCATTTGAATGTTCGGTATATCTGAAGCATCTCATTCTTCTCAATCTTGGCTTATCTCGTTTCCATCAATCTTGGCTCTTGTTAGTGACTATTGACACATGCAAAACAAGGGATATTTTATACTGGTATCTCTTTAGTTGTTGCACAGGCACAGCTGGTTTTTGTGAGGCAGGAAGTTACTCATTGTGAGCTTGTATCAGGGAAGGCTTTTTTTGATTATATACTTTGCGGTTATGGAGTTTTGCAGGCAATCCCAAGATGTTAGGGTTGGGTTATGTTTCTCTGTGAGCTCTATCCCAGTTAAACACGCCTATTTTTCTTTGTGATCATGATTTGGACATCAATACGCACCTACTTGCGTCATAATATGGCCCATCAGTGCAGCGTTTCCAATTGGCTTAATGTAACCTGAAAAGAGCCAACCCGTTTGGTGCCGTATTTAATTACAAAATTCAACAATGATGACATTTAGGACACTCAACATGTCTTTTATTCACATAATGTTGACTGTTGAGTGAATGTTTTCTGCCAAGTTTGGATGTGGCTGTATAGCATTCGGGATGAAAAAAAATTACATTGATATCTAACTCTATCCCACTCCTCCAAATCGGCTTTTTTATTTTTTTGCAATACTGTTAGGTGTGAGCATCTTGAATCAAAGGCAGACGTCCTTTTTAAAAGTAATACTGTCTTTCAAGGGACTGTTTGCAATGGCTAAACAGCTGCCTAGACGGTGCTCACTTGACGTTCTGCCAGCATTATATAGGCTGGGTTTCTGATCCCAAGTACGTAGGCCATGCCCCACGTAACACACACACACTTACGCAGGAGCCTTTGCTAAGCACTGGCGGTCTGCAAGCGTCAGAACATCCTCATATTGTTCATATGTAAGGCAAAGAACAAGTACAACATTTGTAAAACATTTTAAGTTAATATCGCTTTTATGGGATTGTGCGCCTTATGGGCATGTGTACGGGACAGCCGTGAATGCCATCCGAGCAGAAAGACAATTTCTATTCAATTAAATGTGTAATTGTTATACAAAATTTTTCCCATCTGTTTTCAAACACCAACGATGGCAAGTGGTGGTATATTTTTTTTTGCCAGTTGCAAACAGTCGTTTGAAGCATATTTTTGGATATTTTCTCAGGCTGCAGATGAGTGTGTTTTTGTATGTATATACATTACAATTGCCCGGAAGCTTGACTTGGCCATTCTCTTCAAATGTGATAGAAGTCCTAACTGGCGAGGCTGAGCGACGTTTCATACCTGACAGTACTAGTGTAAATATATCTAGCCTTCTTTATAAATTGATGAAGTTGTCAGCCAACATTTGGTTCTACTGAGACTGTTAAGTATCAGGCCATTACATTGGATACAAGGGTGGATGGACAAGATTGTATGGCAGCGGCTATAGATGTCTGGTGCAGATGGTGGTGTTACAAATAGACCGATCAGATGCCAAGAGGTTTGCTGTTGCTGTACTTGAGCAAAGGTGAGAACACACCGAATTGTGTTTGACTTTTTGGCTTGTGAAAGCACACTCACACTTGGATAGATTTTTATATTTGGCCTCATTACGTTATCACACTTGTAAAACCCCCAGTTGTCACTTTAAATGCACATATTCAGCTTCAGTCGTTCCCTTGGTGATTGTAGCACACACTTTCTGTCGCACAGCCTCATCACACGCCACAATATTCCAGCTTCTCCATGTAAACTTGTTAGTTGTATGCCATGTTGTTGCTGCTGCTCCAGCCACCTTCTTCCTCTTGCTGATTATTGCAGCTAGAGTGGGAGGGAGCCAAACTCTGAGCCCTTGCCCTGGACGTACGCCACGCGCTGCTGTAAGCGCGGGATGGGGGAAACAGCAGCGTTAGGCCTGAAACTGCTGTGGACGATGGGGTGGCCCCCCCCTCGCTCAAGGTAAACACTCAGTACCACACACTCCTGCCCCTCCCCGAAAAACACGCGTACACAGTTACACACACATGCAGACCTTTTCACCTTTTTTTGGACATTCTTTTTTTGAAATGTTTTTTCCCTCCCTCTTTACATACATTCCTGGCCCTGAAGATCATCCATGTATATGATCTTTGAAGATGGCGCCTTCTAGCGTGAATCTCAAGTTAACAAAGCAGGTAAATCCTGTCCCGCAAGAAAGAGTCGCAGGGGTAGGTCACATTGAGTTAAGATGGTCATTTTTTTTTTTTTTTTTTTTAACCGCAGCAACGCTGTGGACACTTTTTGGGTTCAAGTGCCTTGCTGAAGATAACATCGCTAGGCCCTCCATTTCAGAGGCCAATAAAGCTGGCTCAGGATCGGTTGCCACTTCCAAAACAAACAAACAAAAAAAAAACCCTACCCTTCCACGACAAAAGTTTTTCAATGCCACTTCCAACCTGTAATTATGACAATGAACCCAAATCAGTTTGTTTTAAGTGACATTTTGTCCATGTTCTTTTGAAATGTTTATCAATAAAAAAAACAAATTCAGTGGTGAAGGTGTTATCTTTTCTGTGGGAATGTTTGAGGTCTTCATCCTGTATTTGTGCTTAGTGTGTTGCGGGGTAGTCATCAAATCACTTTGAGTTAAGCAACAGATGATGTTTAATTTATTTTCCTTCCAAACACATCAGCTTTTATTCCGTGGTGGTGATCATTGCTTTTTTTTATGCAAACAAAAATGATAAATTGAGACAGTCAATTTGGCAGCCTACACAAAAGGTATAGTGAGGTAATGGACCAGGGGTTTTTCAAAATGCGACAGTGAGCCTTCCCTCTGAGAATATAATGCAACAAGAGATGCCAAGCCTCTGAAAAATGTGATTTTCAGGAGCTTGTTTATTCACTGTAAGAACTAAATTATGTTATTTTTAAACACAAGTTTGCTTTATTTTCTCAAGCTGCTGCATCTCCCCTGAAGCCTTATGAGGCACCCTGTCACATTTTGAAACCGTTAGCATAGACATGTTCTGAGTGACGCCAAAATGCAATTTGATCTTTCTGATTGTTTTTTTAAATATATATATGTAGTATCCTATGTCACTACAGTATATGCTGGTTTTGGTAGTGATCCAGTACTTTTATCCATTGTGCTACAACTGAAAAGTTTATTTCCATCTGATACTATAACCCTTTTCCTCAACTATGGTGAGTGCTGATTCTGTAGACCAGGGATTCCCAGACTTTATGCCATGACCCAAAAGCTACTTTATGTTTCACCAAAACGATGCTTGTTGTCATAATTGTCACATATGTGGTGGTGTTTGTAATTTCGTTACAGTATATGTGATTAAGTGTCTTAATTTGGGTCTTAAGCATAAAAACCTTGGGAAAACCTGCTGCAGACTAGAAACTATAGATTGTGGATAGAAAAAGAAGCTAATGGACACAGTTGCATATTATCTGGAGATTGCGGTATCCTGTGTTGTACCAAGGAGCGATTAATTTCAGATTGAATCTAGGCGATATTTCTTTTCACCCAATTTCTGAGGGAGTTCATTTGTGGTGTGAAAAAAAAAACTCCAATGAACATCTGTGCTCAAACTAATGAACCTGTAGATTTTTTGTGTTGTCTCTTACAGGAGAGGAACTCAATAGAGGAAAGGAACATACGGCGTAAACCTGACAGGTAATCTGTGTGTTACAAAAATAAAGTTTATAGAGGCCCGTGCTCTCAGACTGTACACCTGTTATGACCTGCTTATGTGTTAACTGTGTAATCAAAAAGTTGAGGCTTCTAGTGGATCTCGCCCTGTTTTTCTGTTAGTTAACCAGGGCCAAGTGGAGGCCTTGGAACATTTTAATATCAGCTATAATGGCAACAGACGGGACGAGACTGAGCAAACACGTTAAGATACACTGCACAATGTGGACCAGACCAACACTTATTACAGTACTTTTGACTTTCATTCCCAAAACCTGCCATGATGCTGCTGGCATTGTATGAAAAAGGAGCGAGCATTCAAACACATATTGGAAAATAGCAAGGCTTTTTTTTAATAATAATAAAGAGCGATTTTTAACAAGACTGCGATGTTGAGCTAGCTACAATGAGAAAAGGATGAGAAAAAACTGGCATTGACATTCATGGTGTTTTACAAAGACAGTAACTGGGTTTGAAGTTCTTCATGGGATTCTTGCACGGTTGCATTTCTGCATGCAAGGCAGCCTTCAAACGGTCACAGACCCCCTATTGTGTTGTAAAACCATATGATTTATGAATGTCAATTCATGTTCATGGAAAGAAAAAAAAATCTTGTGCAGAAATTGTCATAGCAGTTTTCAAAGACACAAGATAAAAAGTGAAAGTTACCACAATGGTCATGCTTTTGCCGGGCCCACAATCCAATAAAAAGACGACACTTAATCATGCAAAAAACAAAACAAGACTTTCAAAACAACTGAAAAAGAAAACAACCTAAAATAGTTTTTTTTGAGTTCTGATTCTCAGTAACGACCTTGACTTAGAAGAAGCTGCGCTTTGATGATGACTTTGGTGCAAAAAAATGTTCCTGTTTGTCGAAGAGGACAGACCCTGTCCTGTCCTCTTCCTTGATGAAGACACTCTTGGTGTAGACCAGTTGTGATGAGCCTCTTTCACACAGAGATGCCGCAAAGTAGCCGTAACAGCAGTAGATCTGGCATTTATTCGCCTGTGCCTTTTACACAGGATGTGGCCGTCAGCACGGCATTGGATTATTAGACAATTGCTTAGACAACAGGGTAGGCTAAGGGAGTGTCGGTTGTTGTTAAATGTCACTCCTTAGTATCGGCATTGCAAATACCCTTACACACAGATGGCATGCCGCCTCTGTTACAGCCCGGATATGCCTCTCCTTCTCATGTTGGTGCCGTTTAAACAGAACAGCAACACAGGGTGAGGCGGCTTTTACAGTCAGTGTGAAATGGGCTGCAGTTAACATGATACTCTTTTCATACAGAGATCCTGCAAGTGGCGCTTAAGAACCATGACATTGGATGCCACATTTATTCATCTGTGTATTTCACACAGAACCCATTGAAGCAGGGTATTAACACACCTGCGTCCGTTTTCACACACAAACATAGCATCGTACAATCAGATGATTGTATGTGTGACGATGGCAGCGTTTTGCATGACTTTTAAAGTACTTGTCGGACAGCGACCGTTGCTTTCATCACAACAGTGTTGTGTGTTAAATTTAACAAAGTTGTTCCGTCATTGCAGAAATACCCTTACACACAGGTGGCCTCCTGCCTCTGTTACGGCTCCGATACTACCTCTGAAGGCAGAAAATTGCCGACTTTATTCCCCCCCATTCTGTTTATACAGAACAGCAACACAGGGGATAAAAGCCGGCTCTTACAGGCTGTGTGAAAGGGGCAACAGTTTAACTTAGACACCCCCTGAACCCCACCCTCTCCCCCCGCCCCCGTAGACAGACACAAACATGACTAACATCAACCCCCTAACCCACCATCATCCCCCGGACTATGACACCTTGAAAACACAACCATTCAAACACAGATACAGCAATAAATTGTCTCACATACAGTACGTCATCCAACGGAGGGTCGGGGGGAGGTGGGCTCCGGCCACCACAGTACGGGGAACACGTCTAAAAACACACATGAACAGCATCACCTATATACAGAGGACACACTTAACAGGCAGTCAGTGGGACGCCTCTGGGACACAGTGATGAGAAAGTAAAAATGTCCAAATGTCAGGCAGCCTTGGAGCCTATTTCCAACGTCAAAACTGCTGGTAGTCACAGAACCCGCAGGGGGGTGTTGACTTTGGCTCACTCTTGATAGGGAACTCCAGCGAGTCCTTGGATAGACTCCGGAGATGGTCACAAAAACCATACACTCCTAAACCGACAAACACGACTTCCTCCTTTTACACAGAACAGATGCCATAAATAGAAAAACAAACAGCCCAATCGATTATTGCCCCTTTCGACTGTACATCCCAGCAATGATTTTTAGGGTTTTTTTTGTGCAGCAGAGCTTTGCCCCCTTATCGAAAGATTTTTGTGCTATAAAGACAGATCAGTCACCAGAAAAGCCACACACAGTTAACATCTCATTAAAGCCTCTCCGAGCTGTCCCGGCTAATCTATCAGCCCGTGATAGACAGGCGTTAACCCTCATCCGTCCTTGTTAACTCTGCTCACTGACCTTTTTTAGATGTAATATGCATAAATCTTAACACTGCATTAACAAAGGCGTCTTCTACAGTAATTACCCTTGTCTGGTGTGTTAAAAATACTTTTTTTTTGTCGACTGGTCAGGAAAGGACATCATCCACACCCTTGGGGACTGCGATCATTTCTAATAAGAGACCATCTATCTGTCTCTCAGTGCATTTGAGGATACAGAAAAGCGTTTCTGTACATAATCCTGATGACAGCATGATGGGAAAAAAAAGACTAGTTTTGCATGATATTGCACATCTGCAGAAAACAAAATAACATTGTAAAGTAGAAAGTAGTCAAAGAGTGTTTGATTACATCCAAATTTGGGATTCCTCGGTCTGGCTCAGTGCTATTGTCAGTAGTTCCAGTGCAGTGACAACAAAAACAAACACAATCTATCCACACGTACAGCATGCGCTCCTAATGAAGTGAAGTTGGCAAACAAGAACATTAAATGGAGCTAAAAAAAAAAAATGCATACAAATACTCAACAGGTTGAATGGCTCAACAAACACACAAACACACACACACACGCACACCCTTGGCAAAGATCACATTGAGTAAAGTGCCAGCAAAACGATCCAATGTTTTTTTTTTTTTTTTAAACTCTAGGGACAAAGAGGGAGAAGGTCAGGTCGGTTGGAGATGAAACATCTATGCTTCATTGGAGTCGTCGTAGCGTCATCACAGGTCGTTTTTCGGCCAATGGTGTTGAGTTGGATTGAGCCTCTGCTTCCTCTATTTGGATTCGTTGAGAGAGATCAGTCGGCGACACTGACGGGAAGCGAGGAGGGCCAAGTGCCGGTTCTTTTCTGCTTCATCTCTCTTTCTTAGTCTCTGTCTTCTTCATCCCACCGTCCATTTTGTTGTCTTCACAGCTCTTTCTCTGGCGCTCTGGGCTTGGATGCCATGGTTACGGCGTTGTCTTACATGAAGTGCATCTGAAGGTGGAAGGTGAGTGCATTCATGTAAACACCTCTAACTGTTTAGTGGCATCTGTATGCATCCGGTGGGTTGGTTTTATTGGTTGGTTTTATTTTAGCACAAAAAATGATTGCGCAACCATAGACCAGCAAGTTAGTCACTAAATCAAAGTTACTATAAGTGAGTATCTGAAGTTAAGGGGAGTGTTTTGAATGTGGGAATTACAAAAGTATTTCAATTTGGTTCCTCAAGGGTCCATCCATTAGATCATAGTTGAATAGTTAGATGTTACCTGTGTCCCCGGTATGGGTCCAAAGGGATTGGTGGGTCTCAGGACCGGCTGGTTATACATGACAGGCTGCGGGGGCATCATCGGAACACCCCCCATCTGATGGCTCATCTGAGGGGGGAGCTGGGACAGAAATGGAAGGTTGAAACTGAACGTTGCATGACAATGTGAGATAAAAAAGTTGATTCATTTTAGAGAGGACTTTGTCTTTTTACCATTCCATAGACAGGCACTTGTGGAGTCGTCATAGGAAAAGCTACTGGAGCTGGAGCCTGTATTAAAAACACAATCGGTCTCGCAAACATGGAACGCTTGTGATCAAAATTTTTACACCAGTTGAAAAGTTGCAATTGAATTTACATTCGGTACTGTTGGATTTTAAGGAGGTTCAAATTTTTGTGTAAGCCATTTATCGCAAACAACCATTAAACTGAAATAGACTGTTCATCAGCTGATAGAGTTAAAGACCATAGCTAAAAAAAAAAAAAAAAAAAAATTTCCTTTGCCATACATCATTGGATTTAGATCAGGGGAAGACGCAGGGTGGTCCATAAGAGGTGGGCATCATGTCCTGTTGAAAAATCACACAGATGGAGCCCTCTGTAACATCTCCACATAGTCGACCGCCGTTTGATGCCCCTGCACTACCCGAAGCGCCATTATTCCATTGAAGGAAAAAGCACCCCAGATCATGATAGCGCCCCCTCCACTGTGCCATGTGACGCAAGTAATGTTGGATGCCGTCAGAACCGTCAAGGTTACATTTTCTTCTCATGCACGGTTTCTGGGCTACGCTCCACACCGGTAACAATCTTCATTTGGGGTGAAGATCGTCTTGTGTTTTTACAGACATTTTGAAGCTCTCTACTTAGAACCTCCATAAGATCCAACAGTGCAAAATGTCAATTCTTGGAATTTTCAAACTGGTCCAAAATATGTGTATATAATGAAGTCAAGAAAAGTGCTCACATAGCCAGTGTAGATCACCCCATTCTTTAGCAACAGAGAGAGAGAGAAAAGACAATTTCACTCATCAATTCTTGTAATTTATAGAAACTAACTGAATAAACCTTTCCTCTATATTCCAATGTTGGCTCCATAATTACTTTTTAGCTTAATGGTCAATTTAATAAACGGAATGGAAGCGACGGGAATAAAAATTTCAGTGGCACATTAAAAAAAAAAAAACACAAATTTTTCTTTTGTACTGGACTATGTACGATACAATGACTAGTAATGAACTGGTTGCTCTTGGCACGTAGTTGGGTGCCTCAAGCTGGTGAGGGTGGTCGGATGTGGGGTTTTCATTCTTGTAGACAAGGAATAATATATGTTTTGTTGGGATGAGGTTGGAATCTGGGTGGTTAGTGGGGGACTAGATGACTTCTTCCCATTCCCTTTCGAACATGTGTACGTTTATATATACATAGGTATTTTTATTTGTGTTGATTTATGTTTGGTTTGTTGTGCTTTGGATGATAAAGAAGGAAAAAAAAATATGTTTTGCAGTGCCTTTTTATGTGTGTAGACATACCAGGTTATTATGTCATGTCGCTGTTTTGTGTAATCCAAAACAAAACACTATTAATTACCTGGGATACGCCTGTTTTTTTGTGGTAGATTGAAGTTTGAGCTTCATTTTTTGAGAAAATTACACTTCAACGGCACATTTTATGATTCTTCAGCTCAGTGTGTGTGTTGTTCCTGTTGTTCCGCCTGATCTATTCTGCTGCTTGTGTGTCTCACCGAACATTACAGTAATATTACTGACAACTAGTGGCCAATTTAGGTGTAGCCATTTTTATGCTTCCATCCATTTTCCTCCACTTATCTGGTTCCGGGTCACAGAGGCAGTGGTCTCGGTCCTAGGTATTTTTTATTTGTGTTGATTTATATTTGGTTTGTTGTGCTTTAGATGATGTTCGAAATAAAGAAGAAAAAAAAATACAAAGGAACAAAAGCCCATGTTGGTGTTGTTTTCGAAGAACGGGTAGGCAAAGTCGATCCTGTCAATTTTCCTTCAGAGGTGATATCTGATACTGTCCCGTTGTGTCAAAGTCTGCTTTTTCCAACCGACATGGAATCGGTCTATAACCTGGCAATTTTCCGGCTTTTTAATGTAGAAAGGAGGCATCACACTTGCTTTTGTGCTGCTCGTGTTGACAGAAATAGCGTTAGTTCCTATCTATGGGCTTTGTGAGCCCAGGAAAGAAGTTCCATTAATGTTTAAAATGAGAAAAGTATGACAAAATACTTGAAGTATTACATGTTATCATGAATGTGCCTGTTATACAGTGAAGAAAATAAGTATTTGAACACCCTGCTATTTTGCTATTTCTCCCACTTAGAAATCATGGAGGGGTCTGAAATTTTCATCGTAGGTGCATGTCCACTGTGAGAGAGATAAACTAAAAAGAAAAATCCAGAAATCACAATGCATGATTTTTTAACAATTTATTTGTGTGATACAGCTGCTAATAAGTATTTGAACACCTGAGAAAATGAATGTTAATATTTGGTACAGTAGCCTTTGTTTGCTATTACAGAGGTCAAACGTTTCCTGTAGTTTTTCACCAGGTTTGCACACACTGCAGGAGGGATCTTGGCCCACTCCTCCACACAGATCTTCTCTAGATCAGTCAGGTTTCTGGGCTGTCGCTGAGAAACACGGAGTTTGAGCTCCCTCCAAAGATTTTCGATTGGGTTCAGGTCTGGAGACTGGCTGGGCCATGCTAGAACCTTGATATGCTTCTTACGGAGCCACTCCTTGGTTTTCCTGGCTGTGTGCTTCGGGTCGTTGTCGTGTTGGAAGACCCAGCCACGACCCATCTTCAATGCTCTGACAGAGGGAAGGAGGTTGTTCCCCAAAATCTCACAATACACGGCCCCAGTCATCCTCTCTTTAATGCAGTGCACTCGTCCTGTCCCATGTGCAGAAAAACACCCCCAAAGCATGATGCTACCACCCCCATGCTTCACAGTAGGGATGGTGTTCTTCGGATTGTACTCTTCATTCTTCTTCCTCCAAACACGCTTATTGGAATTATGACCAAAAAGTTCTATTTTGGTCTCATCTGACCATAAAACTTTCTCCCATGACTCCTCTGTATCATCCAAATGGTCATATGCAAACTTAAGACGGGCCTTGACATGTGCTGGTTTAAGCAGGGGAACCTTTCGTGCCATGCATGATTTCACATCATGACGTCTTAGTGTATTACCTACAGTAACCTTGGAAACGGTGGTCCCAGCTCTTTTCAGGTCATTGACCAAGTCCTGTCGTGTAGTTCTGGGCTGATTCCTCACCTTTCTTAGAATCATTGAGACCCCACGAGGTGATATCTTGCATGGGGCTCCACTCCGATTGAGATTGACCGTCATGTTTAGCTTCTTCCATTTTCTAATGATAGCTCCAACAGTGGACCTTTTTTCACCAAGCTGCTTGGTAATTGCTCCGTAGCCCTTTCCAGCCTTGTGGAGGTGTACAATTTTGTCTCTGGTGTCTTTGGACAGCTCTTTGGTCTTCGCCATGTTACAAGTTAAAGTCTTACTGATTGTATGGGGTGGACAGGTGTCTTTATGCAGCTAACGACCTCAAACAGGTGCATCTGATTCAGGATGATACATGGAGTGCAGGTGGACTTCTAATGGGCAGACTAACAGGTCTTTCAGGGTCAGAATTCTAGATGATACACAGGTGTTCAAATACTTATTTGCAGCTGTATCACACAAATAAATTGTTAAAAAATCATGCATTGTGATTTCTGGATTTTTCTTTTTAGTTTATCTCTCTCACAGTGGACATGCACCTACGATGAAAATTTCAGACCCCTCCATGATTTCTAAGTGGGAGAAATAGCAAAATAGCAGGGTGTTCAAATACTTATTTTCTTCACTGTACATGGTCACAGCATGGATATAAAATGTGTCCCATTACGTGCGCTGTTAGTAACTCATGTTTCACATTCAGAGTGTGGATAATAGCTAAAATTAAAAAAACTGCAGTTTTCCGTCATGGTGGGGTGTCTTTGACACCTGCTCATAATAACACAAAAACCGTGTTACCATCTGAGGGACGGGCATGGGCGCGGGGGCCATGGGATGCGCCGAGTGAGTCCAGTTTGTGCTGGTGCACATGGTCTTGGTCTGCCAGCCGTTCCCCGCTGTCGGCTTCTTCTCCACCAGCTGACTCCACTGAAGCTCAGGTCTGATGCAAATAAACATTGGCATTATATGAACGATTAAAAAAAAAAAAACAGGATTAATAGGATTTACCTTTTAGCTGGCGTCCCACCAAACTGCAGGTCTAAGCAGTACAGCAATGTAAAATCAGCTGCAAGGAAGTGACCACTGCGCTAAGCTAATCTGTTTTAAATACTCACTCCCGACGAGGTTAGCTAATGAAGAGTCCAAATCGTTGTGAAGCATCTTCCCAGAGTGTAATGGGGCTCCGGGGCTGAGAATCTGAGTGGGCGGGGCTGGCTTGAGGAGATCACCTGACATGCACAAATCACCACAGTTACAAGAGGAAATGGAGATGGTGTTGTTTTATGGTTTTATGATCTGCTTGCAGGTACCTCCCCAGGCGTTGTTGTTGGGCACAGTGTGTGTGGTCTGGAGGGGGGTGAAGGTAGGCTGCAGGGTGAACAGCTCACTGGTCAGATTTGGCACACTGTAGAAGAAGACGAGTGGATCACAATTAAAAAAATACATGGGCTGTTTTTCTTGGGTGTTGCACTCACTAGTTGTTGACTGGTACGAGGGGGGAGTGGGAGAAGAGGTCCGTGGCTCCTCCGCTGCTGTTAGCGCTTCCCACTGACTGGGTGCTGGGGGACACATTGGGCGTCTGGATGTCGATCACCTTATGACCGTCGTCCTGCACACATAGCAGTGATCGGGGGGGTGTTTTATGACTCCGTAAGGAAAAAGCCGAAAAAACAAACCAAAACATTAATATCATTAATATCATTGGCTGGAAGGGCGACTATGTTAACATGTCTCGCCTTGTGTTGCTGCAGTCTGTTATCCGTCTCTGTCTTGTCGTCCATTCGGCTTAGGGAGATTTCGGTGCTGGAGAGAGACGACACCGCACTGGATCTTAAGGTGACACACACAAAACACAATTATTGCTCATGACTGGTGAGTAAACAGGTTTGACTTTTCAGCAAAGTTGTGTAAAGAAGTATAGAGGTGATAGTTCATGTCTACGTACAGTCCTCTAATAATGTTAAAACTTTTATTTTGAAACTCAAAAAATGCTGCAGTACTTAAAACATTGCCAAGGTTTTTTTATGATGGGAATAGTTTAACTCTGTTACTGAGAAATTCACTTGACATTATTTCTTATGGGAAACCATCTTGTTATTGTAGATCAGGGGTCTCAAACACGCGGCCCGCGGGCCAAATGTGGCCCCCGCAGGACACTAGTTTGAGGCCCCCGCCTTGATATGAAAAGCTAATGTTAGTGCGGCCCGTGCAAGTTTGATATGGATGCTGTATGGTATCATGTACCCAGAATAAATTATTACATTTGATTAATGTTCATGTTAAAGGTTAAATAACTCTTAATAGTTATCCTCCCTATCCGTGTGGAAGTGGTAAGTTTTTGGCTATTCAAGTTTAAAGGAAATAACCTGGAGGCTGCCGTTTAGGTCGCTAGCTCTCTAGTTTGCGAGTTAGCATGTGTCTCAAGACCCTGCAGTTGCGCAATATGTTGTAAATAAAAAGAGTATAAATGTGACTATAGTCGTGTTTTGTCATGTCTACAGGGCTCTAATAATGCTTTGTTCATTTTAATCTGAAAAAAATAATTTGTCTACCCACCAACTATATGTGGTTTCTTAAGTTTTTATTATTTCCTGTTTTATTATTATTATTATTATATTTATTTATTTATTACTGATTGATTGATTTTCTTTATTCTTGATTTGTTTATTTATTTTTCATCTTATTTTGTGTAGAAAAATAAAAAGTAAGATATTTGAGAACAGTGGAATGTTTTATCAGAGCTTTTCTTGTAGAAAATCGAAACCAAAGCAAAGTTTATTCATTTTTCTGTTTTTAATAAATGCGTTTTTTTTGTTTTGGTCTCGCCCAGACCCTAGCTCCAGTGGCCCCCAAGTAAATTGAGTTTGAGACCCCTGTTGTAGATAGTAGCGTGACATCATTTTGTCTGTTTATGATCTTCCCTCTGAGCGTCTTGTAGCATAAATATTTGACTTTTATGTACATACCTGCTGGCAATGGAGAGGTCTTTCAGCTTCCTGCCTTCCAGAGAGGCTAAATGCTGCTCCAGAGCTTCCAGGAGCGAGCTGGGTGCCTGGGAAGGAGGGTTTGCAAGGGGGGGTCAAAAACAAATGGTTAGGTGGCATTCACACTTTAAATGTGACATGTAAACTCCCTTAATCTCATTGTCCCATCACATCTACACATACAAAAACATAAGATTCCCTCGCAATTCCATCAACTATATGTATTCACTGCTACGACAGCTCATGTTTGTTTTTTTGTTGTTGGTTTCATCAGGTTTGGTTGACCGGGCATGCACAGATCAGCGCCATCATGCAAGAGCACAACAATCAATCCAGCTAACAGGCTCCATGCAGATGAAGGTCCTTCTATCGACACAAACACTACATAAATCACAACCGAAACAAATTAGGGAGTTAACCCCATGGATTCCACTGTCAATTTTAAAGCAAAACAGTTGAATTTGGACAAAACTGGAAGCCAAGGAAGTTAAGTCAATAAAATAAAAACATCTGGTGAATAGTCAGGTATGCACATTCAGCATGTTTTGACTCCGAAACAAAAACAAAGATGCCTTCTTTGTTTTCGACTACATCATGTGATACCAACGTTTTCATCCAGATTTTTTTTTTCCCCACTACAACACAATGCACACACACAACAGGCAAAGAAAAGATTTATCATATACTTATTTTACAAAGGGGAGGAAAAGCAATTAACACAGGAATCCTTTCTCCAGAGAATATGCTACACGTTTAAAATAAAAAAAAAAAACAACAGACACTAGTGCTCAGTAAAAACATGGTTGAATGGGCGCATATAAGGTCTTCATAAGCACTACAAACATGACAAGTGTCTTTCAAAACGGCTGTATCACATCCCAATTGAGTAAAAAAAAAACAAAAAAAAACAAAATGGTCTTTGTGGATGATACTGTATGTAGTGCTGATGAGGACATTATGTACGCCTGTCCAAGTCATTGGCAGAAACCTACTTCATTAAAACCATTCGCTGCTCTCCCCACAGCTAATGCAAAGGCATCTTTTTAAAAGTGGGCATAAAAGTATTTTTTCAACAGTTTAATAAAAAAAAAAAACTCACAAAAATAAATAATACCGACATTTAATAAGCTCCTTTAGAGTAGAGATTTATAATAGGGAAAAATACACCATGTGGGCAAAAGTATCGAAACACAATAATTAAAAAATATATTTTTAACTTAAGTAACTCACATCATTCTTTTGACCAATAGTAAAGAACATAATTATGCGTAAATACTTATTTGTGTTGCTTACATATTACGCGACATGACTAAAACCTTCCACACCATGGGTTGACTATGTACTGTAGGTTGTTTTATATTATGCTATACTGTATTTACCATCGTAGGTTGCCCTTTCGTGTTGGACTCGTGGTCAAGACTTTGGATCGTGTTAATGAGTGAAGGAAGGATGGAACCTGAGATCGACGGGCGGATTGGTGCGGTGCCTGCAGAGTGATGCTGACTCTGCATCCGGTCCGTTGTGGTGAAGAGGGAGCTGAGCTGAAAGGCAAAGCTCTACCCAAGATCTCTGGGTAGTGAACGAAAGGACAAGCGGTCCTAAATGAGTTTTTTTCTACCTTAGAGACAAGGTGAGAAGCACTATCATCTGGGAGAACCTCAGAGTAGAACCGCTTCTCTGGTCAAGATGCCTCCCTGGGGAGTTGTTCCAGGCATGTCCGACCGGTAGGAGGCCTTGTGGAAGACCCAGGACATGTCGACCCGACCTCGGATAAGCTGAAGAAGATGTATTGATGGTCGCCCTTCCATTTTGACTTGCCGTGGATATCCCAACACTTTTGTCCACATGGTGTACAGTATGTAGAACCTTGATAAAATGTTCCTTCTATGTAACAATGTGATTTGTTTTCAAATGATCGAGTGTGCACATCCTTGTGTGAATTATCATCTGCCTTTTTTTGTGCTTTCTCTAGACTTGAGACGTAAAGAAAGACTAGCGAAGGAGAGCAAAAAGAAGAGCGGGCCAGCTGCAGTGTGGGCAGGTCTGTAGGGTGAGTAGGGAACGGGGGAAGCGTTTATGGGAATCGACCGGATGGATTTCTACACGCTGTTTTGATTTCATCGATTGACTGAGATGAGATATGTGGACTGACCTGTGTGAGATCGGGGCTGACCGCCCTGATCTATCCCAACTCGCTGTTGTCACAAAAAAGGAAGGAGGAGGAGGGGAGGTAGGGGAGGGAAATAAACCAATTGTAGTAACAAAAAAAAAAGAAAACAATAAAGCAAAACACTTTTAACAAGAAAAAAAAATAGGAGGGAAAAGGTGTGTGGGAAAAAAAGGAAGAGGAGGGAGAAAGAAGAATCAAACCCAAGCATCCATTACTCCATGCAAGAGGCTGGAACAAATAAAAGACAACACAGGAGGGAATGCACATGCACACGCCTACAAACAGCTATATACACAATAATACATGAGCAGGCACACTAATAACACACACACACGTAGGGAGAGAGTTCAAAGTGATCGGGCAAGGCGAGACAACAGGTCATCAACTAATGTTGACTTGAAAAAAGACGGAGGGAGGGACAAACGTGACATGACAGCACATGGAAGTTAAGTCAACGTTAGTCTGCGCTTCAATCGGCCGTTTTGCATCGAGCTGCGACTGCACCCCAAACCTTCTCCAAAAATAAATAAATGAGAAAAGCAATTCTGACTAAAAAAAAAAAAGAGAGAAAAAGAGGTGGAAAGTAGGAGACAGGTAGAATAGAAAAAGCATGCAAAGTGTAAGGTGTATAGCGCTCAAGAGCGACCTCCAGTGGACTGTCTACGCCAGTGTATGCGTCTCTCCATGAAAATCATCTGGAGCAAATCTAAACTGGCTTCACTGGATTTTTCTATTTTTTTTTTTTTTTAATGGAAGCAACCTGCTGAGATTCGCTCAAGATTCCTGTCTTCTTTGCTCCCGCCCCCCACCAAAAAGGTTACCTCGGCCACTTTGAGGAACTCGGACAGTTTGGTCATCCTGTTGAGGAAGGCCATGTAGATCTCCAGCGCCTCTTTGCATTGCTGCTTCTTCATGTCAAAGTATTTCTCTGTGTGTGTGTGGAGGGGGTGCGGGGGGAGGGGGGGGCAGAAATGAACTGATGTTATGACATCATTACGAAAGCATCAGAACAGTAGGTCCACCTGCACCGTCTGAGTTCAAATACAAGGGCTGGATGTCAAAGTTTACAAACGTTATGTTTGTTTTTGCACAGTGGACGAGTGGTTAGCGTGAAGACCTCACAGCGTGGAGACCAGGGTTCAATTCCACCCTCGGCCATCTCTCTTGTGATCTACCCGTGCATGTGTGGGTTTTCTCCGGGTACTCCGGTTTCCTCCCACATTCCAAAAACATGCTAGGTTAATTAGCGACTCCAAATTGTCCATAGGTATGAATGTGAGTGTGAATGGTTGTTTGTCTATATGTGCCCTGTGATTGGCTGGCGACCAGTCCAGGGTGTACCCCGCCTCTTGCCCGAAGACAGCTGGGATAGGCTCCAGCACCCCCCACAACCCTCGTGAGGAAAAAGCGGTAGAAAATTAATGAATGAATGGACTGGGCAAACTAGATTGTGCAGGTGTACCTAATGTGGAAAAGTGATGCTAAGTAGATGTACCTAGCATGTTGATGACTCCCTCGTTGTAGGCGGCGAACAACCGTATGGAGTCTTTGAAGAGCAGCATGAAGGCCGTGTTGATGACGCCGTTGGTCAGCTCATTGGAGTTGGGCTGCAGCAGGTCAGAGAGCATACACAAATATATATATCTATATATATTCATACATATACACATATAGTGAGGTAACATGGCGACATCACACCTAATGACCCCCCCCCATTATTTCATTATATTTACCTGGAAATCCAGCAGAGCATCCAGCTGGTTCTGAATAACAGGTAGTGTCTTAATCAGCTTGTCTGTGTTCATGGTGCGCATCACACCATCAGCCCTGGTAACACACAACGTATACACACACATGCTGATGGAGCCAATTCTGTGTTTACTAGGGAGAAATGTGTGTGTGTGTGTGTTACCCTCGCTTCATCTTGGTGAAGTCCACTGCCGCTAACCGATATGACATAGCTTTTTCATTCAGGTAGCGACTGTAGCGTCTGATGAAGGTCGACATGTTGTACCCTGGTGGGAGGGGAAGTGACGCAGGGGTCATATAGAAAATCATTTATTAGCGCGTATGCAGTTGGTCCTTAAAAAATAGGACATATAGGTCATATAGACAGTGATCCTAGTATGGAATTTGATTTTAGAAAAAGTATAGAAAATTTCCAAGAAGGCTGCACAGTGGTCGAGTGGTTAGTGTGCAGACCTCACAGCTAGGAGACCCACGTTCAATTCCACCCTCGGAGTTTGCATGTTCTCCCCGTGCATGTGTGGGTTTTCTCCGGGTACTCCGGTTTCCTCCCACATTCCAAAAACATGCTAGGTTAATTGGCAACTCCAAATTGTCCATAGGTATGAATGTGAGTGTGAATGGTTGTTTGTCTATATGTGCCCTGTGATTGGCTGGCCACCAGTCCAGGGTGGATAAGCGGTAGAAAATGAATGAATGAATGTTTTCAAGATCATTACCACTGTTCTGTTTTCTAAAAGATAAAATTAGGAATAACTAAGAAAAAAATCTCGGCTGCACAGCGGTCGGGTGGTTAGCGCGCAGGCCTCACAGCTAGGATTTGCTAGGAGGTTCAATTCCACCCTCGGCCATCTCTGTGTGGAGTTTGCATGTTCTCCCCGTGCATGCGTGGGTTTTCTCCGGGTACTCCGGTTTCCTCCCACATTCCAAAAACATGCTAGGTTAATTAGCGACTCCAAATTGTCCATAGGTATGAATGTGAGTGTGAATGGTTGTTTGTCTATATGTGCCCTGTGATTGGCTGGTCACCAGTCCAGGGTGTACCCCGCCTCTCGCCCAAAGACAGCTGGGATAGGCTCCAGCACCCTCCACGACTCTCGTGAGGATAAGCGGTAGAAAATGAATGAATGAATGAAATTGGGAATAACTAAGAAAGAAATAGATCTATTCAGGTAGCTTGCTAGAGCAGCTAAGAGCTAACAGTAGGTGACGCAGCCCAGAAAACATTTGGGAAGATTGACATGTTGAAAGGCCATCCTTCTACTCTTATCCTCCTGCAACCCATTTTAAGGCCCACCCAAATGTCAAGTTTTATTGCTGCTTCAGCGGACAGGTGATGCCCACACACATCCCATCCCCGTCTAGGACGGAACTTATAATGGGCAAATGTCAATTTTCTGAAGACTGTGCTTAAAAAGGCCAAAAATAAAGATTGACTGGATAAAGATCCCTAATGGATCTTGATAATATTTGTGCGGGCGGTGACGGTTATGAGTCATATGTGGGGGTCTTTTGTGTCGCTACATTTCTGACTAAACCCAGCATCAAACCAAGTGCTCTTCTTGTCTAGCATGAACATAGTGTTCATTCATTCATTCATTCATTCATTCATTTTCTACCGCTTTTTCCTCACGAGGGTCGCAGGGGTGCTGGAGCCTATCCCAGCTGTCTTCGGGCGTGAGGCGGGGTACACCCTGGACTGGTGGCCAGCCAATCACAGGGCACATATAGACAAACAACCATTCACACTCACATTCATACCTATGGACAATTTGGAGTCGCTAATTAACCTAGCATGTTTTTGGAATGTGGGAGGAAACCGGAGTACCCGGAGAAAACCCACGCATGCACGGGGAGAACATGCAAACTCCACACAGAGATGGCCGACGGTGGAATTGAACCCTGGTCTCCTATATGTGAGGTCTGAGCGCTAACCACTCGAACGCCGTGCAGGATGCAATATTAATAAAATATTTTTGTAGTTAGAGCATCAAAAACCCGCTCATGACTTTCTAAATACAGATTTCACATTATTAGAGCCGTCTTCAGCCAATCACAGGGCACATATAGACAAACAACCATTCACACTCACATTCATACCTATGGACAATTTGGAGTCGCTAATTAACCTAGCATGTTTTTGGAATGTGGGAGGAAACCGGAGTACCCGGAGAAAACCCACGCATGCATGAAGGGGGAGAACATGCAAACTCCACACAGAGATGACCGAGGGTGAAATTGAACCCTGGTCTCCTAGCTGTGAGGTCTGCGCGCTAACCACTAGTCCGCCGTGCCGCCCTGAACATAGTGTTTCTGTTTGAAATGAAATGTGTCCCTCGGAACAATCAGCTTGGACAGCCCTGCCTGTACGGTGTAGACTTATCGACTGTTACTGTGCCGGGAAGAGCCGGGACAGGAATTCATTCAGTCGGATGAACAGCACTGCTGAGTTGACAAGAGTGCGAGTCGGAAGGGGGGGGGGGGGTCATAAATCACCTTGTAGTGCAGCCTTATCTTGGAAGTTGTTGAGGTTGAAGAGCGTGTTTCTGGAGGCCATGTACTGCATCAGTCTCTGATGGGGGGGGGGGGAGGGAGTGGTTATTATTAGTCATATGTTCTTGTGCTTCCATGTCATCACAGACAGGAGCGTCATGGTGCAATTCACGTTTGACGTTGTTGTACCTCGTTGCCGTACATCATGAGGTGATGCGTGGCGATGAGCGCTTTGAAAACCACGATCCAGCTGTTGCTGGCCGTGCGCTCCAGCAGCGTGTCTGCCAGATGAGGGATGCTGACGTTCAGCTCGTTGGTGCAGTGGATCAGGTCTAAAAAAAAACAAAAAAAAACAAGCATTGTAGGGAAGAACTGAGATTAACGAGTACTAGAAGCATTTATTTAAGCCCTGCTTTTTTACTTACTGTGGAGGAAATGGACGGGCCACATGCCAAAGTCGTCATTTAAAAATAAAAAATAAAAAACAACCTTGGGGAGCGCCATATACGTCTATATGGACCGCCACAGATCAATGCACAAATGATTATTTAATGATAGCAAAGATAAATCACCGCAGTGTGACCAAAATCCATTGAACTGTTGTAACTCAACAGCGCTCTCTTTTCACTAGCGTGTCCACGGCAAATCCAGCCAGAAGATGGAGAGTTACATTTATAAAGTCAATCCAGCGCTAGCTTGACACACAATCGACGCGCGCTGATGCATAATGTGAGGAAATGAATAGAGCCACCATGAATAATTAACCTCCTTTTTTTTTTTTTTTTTTTTTTTTTGGCTCCCACGGCGTCTCGGCAGCCTGCGGAGATGAAAAGGAACAAAACCTGAGTCGACTTCAACTCTGTTTCTTCACCCTGTGAGACATCCGTCTGGGGGTGTGTGCCGCTGCTTTGTTTAAACCACACTGGCAAGAACAAGACCCATTTTTAAACTCTGTTGTCTCTTATAGATTTGTAGCAACCAAACAACAGAAAGCATTTCTTAGTTGTAACCAGCGGAGGCGCTGTTGAGTCAACTCTCAGCTAGTGTGCTACCGATACATGCACAATACAACAGGAGAACCAGGAGTTCAGAACATTCCGAGATACATCCTAATATCCGGTTCAAAATCCATCCATCCATATTCTATAATGCAGAGGTAGGGAACCTATGGCTCGGGAGCCAGGTAGGGCTCTTTTGAAGCATTTCTTACCACAATAAAAATTTATTTTTGCTAACATTTTAAAGTAAACATCACAGAAATGACTGTTAAAAATAATATTCAAAATCAACAACTTTTTTATGCATTTTAATTCGTCCATCTATTTTCTACTGCAATACGGCCGACCATAATCATCTTTCCTGATCTTTTCCAGGTCAAACACCAAAACTCGATTATTACTGGGTAATGCGGTAGTCTACCTCGGTCATTGAGATGTCAACATGTAAATATAAACTTTTCTCCTTTAGTCAAATAGTCACCTAGCTAAAGCTGCAGAACCAAGCCTTCTGGCAAAGATGGCCAAAAGAATGAAATATACGGTGCAAAATTATGCAGCAGCAGAAGTTGTATTAATGGCAACAAGTATTTGATTTATTATTAGACACTGCGCTGCTCACGAAAGTGTGCTGGCCACACCCCATTGGCGTGCGGTAGTGTGCCTGGTCTACACAATTAGAGCCCATTATCTAAAACTGTTGGTCTTACATAAAAATGCACACATTTTATTGCATTCAATGTTTAAAAAAAATGTATATGGCTCTCACAGATACACATTTTAAAATATCTGGCCTTCATGGCTCTCTTAGCCAAAAAGGTTCCCGACCCCTGCTATAATGGGGCAAACAGGTTGCCAAAAATTGTCAAAATTTGGGTTGTTTTATATATTTTTAAAATATTTTAATTAAAAAAAATATTTTTAATATTTAATATTAATATTTTAAATATTGAACTAACCCAAAAACAACCCAATTTGGGTTGTTTTATATATTTTAAAATATTTTATTTAAAAAAATATATTTTTAATATTAATATTTTAAATATTGAACCAACCAAAATTTTATATATTTTATAATATTTTTAATATTTTATATTAATATTTAAAATATTGACACACGTTGGGTTGGTTCTCTTAACCCAACAATTGGGTCATACATGTATGATGTCAGAGAACGTCGTCATCAAAATGAAGTGCGGTTGCGCAATTGATTGTTCTTAAGACTCCAGCTGCAGAAATCATATGTGCGATATGAAATGTTGCTCTGAGAGGTCACTGTGGGCTCCGATTACACGCATTGAATCCCGCTTCTGTCGCCAAGTGGCTGCACTGTATCTGAGGCGCGCGGCTTAATGAAATCCCATTTACTCTGTGTGACATGCTCATCATTTGCCATGCTTTGTAAATAGATAGTAGTGAGGCGGGGGGGTTGGTGGTTTAAATAGTCAAATAGTCCCCCCCGCCCCATGCACCCACGTTCTCTCTCAAGGTCATGACACCGAGACGGTGCTGATGACGGGAACCTGCTTCGGCCCCAGGTTAATGAGAAGCGATAACAATGAATCATGGCTTTAGTGCAACGTGTCAGGGTGGATTGATAGCATCTGGTGTATGGATTCAATGAGCCACAAAAGAAGGAAACATACAATCACACTGGAACCTCCAAATTCAAAAGGTGGCACAGAAAAGCAAAATTACCCTCACTTAGTTTAGGTAGCATTAACAAAAACTCTTCATGCTTTTATTACCTTTTTGGCAGTATTTATTCAAAAAATCTCAACATGATTATCATCATAATGTACACTGAGAGGTCACTCTCTGCCTAATTATATGGATCGGATCCCGCTTCTGTCGCCAAAAATATTGACAATTATTGACAATAGGTTGCACAAAAAGTGTATTTGGCTATTTCTTGGACTTTTTTTCAACATTTATGTAAAAAAATTGTATGTGGGTTATTACCTCATTACGTGCTTTAAATCCCGCTTCTGTCGCTGATTGCTAGTTTGATGAAAGCTCATTTACTCTGCATCACTGTATGGGTTAGCTTCTTTTTACACTTACAGTAAAATTTAAAAATAAGCAACAGGAATGTTTGAATATGTTTAATATTTGTGGTTAACCTATAAAATTTACTTTTTTAAAATGTTATACAGCAGGTTTGACCCTCAATTTGTGGTTCCCCTTCATATTCGGAAATTATTTTCATTCATTTTATATTTTTTTCCTTCCGAGGGTCGCAGGGGTGCTGGAGCCTATCCCAGCTGTCTTTGGGCGAGAGGCGGGGTACACCCTGGACTGATCGCCAGCCAATCACAGGGCACATATAGACAAACAACCATTCACACTCACATTCATACCTATGGAGTCGCTAATTAACCTAGCATGTTTTTGGAATGTGGGAGGAAAAACCGGAGTACCCGGAAAAAACCCATGCATGCACGGGGAGAACATGCAAACTCCACACAGAGATGGCCGAGGGTGGAATTGAACCCTGGTCTCCTAGCTGTGAGGTCTGCGCGCTAACCACTAGACCGCCGTGCAGCCGGGAAATTATTTTCATTCATTCATTCATTTTCTACCGCTTTTTCCTCACGAGGGTCGCAGGGGTGCTGGAGCCTATCCCAGCTGTCTTTGGGCGAGAGGCGGGGTACACCCTGGACTGGTGGCCAGCCAATCACAGGGCACATAAAGACAAACAACCATTCACACTCACATTCATACCTATGGACAATTTGGAGTCGCTAATTAACCTAGCATGTTTTTGGAATGTGGGAGGAAAAACCGGAGTACCCGGAGAAAACCCACGCATGCACCTGGGAGAACATGCAAACTCCACACAGAGATGGCCGAGGGTGGAATTGAACCCTGGTCTCCTAGCTGTGAGGTCTGCGCGCTAACCACTAGCCCGCCGTGCAGCCGGGAAATTATTTTATCTGCTTTAATTTTTTTCCAGATTTAACTGAAGTAGAATGTGGCGTGATGGCAGTATCTGCAGGAGAACAAGAACATTGCAGCTAAGAATCCCAGCAGAGGAAGATACGCGATGTTGTGAAACTGCATATTTTGTGAGTACAATACGTTTTTTTCATGTGTAATTTGTGAGTGTTCGGAAGTGTGCATCCATTATTCCGTTTTTTTGGCCATTCTCTGCGGTTCTTGGAAGGTAACCCCTGGGAAGTTGGTGTATTTCTACAGAAAAAAATAGATTTTGAGCTTCCGCTACTGCTGTTTTTTGTGCTACTGTCTCATTATTTTTGCATACCTGCTGATTCCATTTGCAAGCGAGCAATTTTGAGAGCAATTCTTTACCAGAACCAAGTAAGCATCTCCTTTTTTTTTTTACGATCCTGTTTACGAGGCGACTTTGAGTTCTGAGTTGTTGCACACCAAACGACAAAAGTCTACCTTGCCGGGGGGTGGGTGGGCGGCATCAGACCCACTTTGCGCAAACGCACCTCTGCCCCGCGTCCTTGCCTGACTTTTATATTTGCTGCAGTTCAAATTAAAAACACACACACACACACGTAGCAGCTTAGAGAGAGAATACGCTAAGCTTCTACCACCACATCACAATTGGTCGCATAAGAACCAATAAAACCTCATGTAAGCGAGCTGGATCATTGAGTCAGAAAATCTCAATGTTTTTAAGCTTCGGAGTGATGAAACGTGCTCTAAATTCAATAAAGTCATTGCGGCAGCAGTCTGGTGACATTTACTGCTCTGAAGGTGGATCACCTTCTGTCGTTTAATAACTGCAGGCACACCATGTTGGCGTCATAACAACAATAAAGGACTCCATGCATTGACATTACCAAGTCTTCAAACTGAGGCGCGGACACTAAATCTGGACCTCGTTGCAATTTTGTGCAGTTTGCGTGAAAAATAGCATCGAGTTGACCCACCTCGCAGACCTTATCACGGGACTTCCAGCGATCTGCATAATTAAGCATGAACTACTCCTCTGGCATTATAATTTAGTGGAAACAATATTGTATATATCACAAAAATCCAAACCATTAAGACCAAAAGTTCAAATAATTGAACTGTACATTAATAAAAACGACATTACTAAAATAACATGACTACCGCAAAGCATGCTGGAAAAGCCGTAATCCGCCTATTCCACAACTGCAAACTCTTTCTGATTGGGATGTTTTTGTGTTTTTGTAAAATACTGTCGCCTGTAGGCACGTACATTTCGAGAATGACGAAAAGGCGAAATAGGCAGTCGTATATGTATATCCTCACATTATCGGAAATTAAACACAATAAAAATGTCCACATAAACATTACGACACCCCTGATATTGACGATTTTTTGACTTTTTGCAATAAAAATAGCCAAATGTGGCCCGTAGGACACTAGTTTGAGGCCCCCGCCTTTATGAAAGTTTAATGTTAGTGCGGCCCGCGCTAGTTTGATATGGATGCTGTATGGTATCATGTACCCAGAAAAAATTATTACGTTTGATTAATGTTCATGTTAAAGGTTAAATAACTGTTAATAGTTATCCTCCCTATCCGTGTGGAAGTGGTACGTTTTTGGCTATTTCGGTTTAAAGGAAATAACTCGAAGGCTACCGTTTAGGTCGCTAGCTCTCTAGTTTGCGAGTTAGCATGTGTCTCAAGACCCTGCAGTTGTGCAATATGTTGTAAATAAAAAGAGTATAAATGTGACTATAGTCGTGTTTTGTCATGTCTACAGGGCTCTAATAATGCTTTGTTCATTTTAATCTGAAAAAAATAATTTGTCTACCCACCAACTATATGTGGTTTCTTACGTTTTGATTATTTGCTGTTTTATTATTATGATTACATTTATTTATTTATTACTGATTGACTGATTGTCTTTATTCTTGATTTGTTTATTTATTTTTCATCTTATTTTGTGTAGAAAAATAAAAAGTAAGATATTTGAGAACAGTGGAATGTTTTATCAGAGCTTTTATTGTAGAAAATCGGAACCAAAGCACTGAAAAAGTTTGTATATTTTTTTGTTTTTAATAAATGCGTTTTTTGGGGTTTTTTTTTTGGAAAACCTGATGCGGCCCAGACCCTAGCTCCAGTGGCCCCCAGGTAAATTGAGTTTGAGACCCCTGCCGTAGAGGATCTTTGGCTTTTTGCACTCTTGCGTTTTTGCCATGTATATTGAGTATCTTCGACTTGCGTGAACTTATCGCTTCGGTTTTAATTTATTTATCAACTTTATTATGACTAAATTGATAAATTAGCAAGATAAAAATGTAAAGACATGACATATAGCCGTACATTGGCATTATATACAAAATACAGTGTTTTAGGATTGAATGATCGTGATCAAATAAAGACACCCAACCTGACCTGCATGGATGGATGGATGGATGGATGGATGGATGGATGGCACACCTCGTGAAGATGAGGAGGGTCCCCGGTGTCGCCAACACGGCAGACCCATCCCGTGCTGATTCCCTCCATATCATTTCACCCCCCCTCCAGCCCCCCACCCCCCATATGTGGCTCATGGAGTGACTACCTTGCCTTGGTGTGACTGGCAGCACCATTGATTACCTGCGCTCTCCATGGATCAAGTCATTTGTTATTGGGGGGGGGGGGGCTGCCTAACCTACTTGTAATAATAATGCAGCACCACATGCATAAACGATAGTGAACTTGACATTTGGAATGTTGCAGGACATCATGACAATAATGCAAATAGGCCTCAATGTAAAGCGGATGGGTGGCCTATATTTCCCCTTGAATGACACGCATAGATGACATCAATGCTGTTATTTATGGACGGTGCCTAATTAAAGATGAGACTGAGATAAAGATGGATGGATGGGAGGAGGGGGGGGGCATCTTTTGTGTGCTATTTTTTTTCTACGGATGCATGCATGCACGCAGACAGCGAGCAGTGATGGTATGTTTCACCTACAGTCAAGGTGCTTCTTCTTGGGTCCGCTCACTTCGTGCGTCGTGGCCTTGCAGACGGCTTTGCTGATGGCTGAGCCGCTCATGCTGTGCTGCGCGGCGGCGATCCGGTCCGTCAGCGTCGGTCCGGACATGGTGAAAGCGGTAGTGGCGGCTGGAGGAGTGACGGGGGTGGGGGTAGTGGTGGTGGTGGTGGTGGGTGGGGGGGTAGTAGAGGACGATCAAAATGTCTTTAACGGCGGGGAGGAGGGTAATGCCCTCTGTGAGGATCGCTAGTAGTCCAGGAGGAGAAGGAGGAGGAGAGCAGCAGCAAGCACCGACGCTTCATACGTTTCATAAAACCCACATTCAGCTTCCCAATGCGGAAATAAAACAAAGCTAGATTGAGGGGAGGGGAAAAGGGGGGAGCGAACGCTGTAAAGTCCCAAGTGTTCTTGAACGCAGCTCGGCCAAAAAACGTGTGCCAGCCGAAGATGATGCCGGCAAGATTACACTGCGAATATATAAATTACATTTAACATAACTAATTATCATCAAATAGTCAAAATATCACCCATGATGCAGGTCCTCTCGGCTTAAGGCGATAACAAGAACATTTTATCCTCCCTTTGTCACCATCTTCTTCTCTGTGTGTGTCGCCAGTCTCCTTACAAAAGGCTGAATTCCTCTATAGAGGTCGCCCATAGGCTGATGCTGATTTTGTGTGTGTGTGTGTGTGTGTGTGTGTGGAAAATGGCAGTACATGAATCAGGTGACTAAGCAAAGAGCGAATTGGACCACTTCTCAAGTCAGTCAGGGGAGGACATCTTAAAGCAAAAGGCATAGTATTCATCATTTCATTTTTTATTATAGTATATTCATTTGGAGTTGAAATGTAACACATACCACAAAAGTTCTGTGAATCGTAGATGACCACCCTGTATCCCACCAGGCACAGCATCCTATTGTTTATTCAGTCATTCATTTTCTACCGCTTTTTCCTCACGAGGGTCGCAGGGGGTATGCTGGAGCCTATCCCAGCTGTCTTCGGGCGAGAGTTTTCGGGGGTACACCCCGGACTGTTCGCCAGCCAATCACAGTGCACATATAGACAAACAACCATTCACACTCACATTCATACCTATGGACAATTTGGAGTCGCTAATTAACCTAGCATGTTTTTGGAATGTGGGAGGAAAAACCGGAGTACCCGGAGAAAACCCACACATGGAGAACATGCAAACTCCACACAGAGATGGCCGAGGGTGGAATTGAACCCTGGTCTCCTAGCTGTCTGAGCGCTAACCACTCGACCGCCATGCAGGATACAATATTAATAAAATATTTTTGTAGTTAGAGCATCAAAAACCCGCTTATGAGTTTCTAAATACAGATTTCACATTATTAGAGCCCCCCATACATAAAATAGCACCCCTATAATCACTTCTACACTGCTATTATTCTTTGTTTACATCTCGTGGGCAGGCTACAGTGTCACCACAGGGACATAACAGACGGACGCTGCTAGCATAGCAAGCTAGTGAGCTAATTAGTGCATGTATCCAATTAGCAATTAGAAAGTGTTTGGAACAGAGAGGGGAAGATGCACAGAGAAGCCCGAAACGTACCACTTCCACACAAAATGAGGATAACATTTTTTTTTGCTGTTGGCTCAGTAGCCAAGGTGGTACCCTGCTACTGTGAGGCAGAAAATTGCACAAATGAAATGAACACTAACTTCCAATATTCCTAATATAATATTAAAAACACAATTAACTGTATCCACTGTAACAGACATCATTCAGTTGCTGTTTTTTTTTCTTTTCTCCGATTGGCCAGCAAGTTGTCATTTCGAACAAGACGAGCAGCTTAAATGCTCCTTGGTGGCGTTGGCGTACCCGGACAGGACGAGGGAGGCGGGCTCTCGCTCGGCGAGCGGGCTCTCCTCGTTGCTTAGGATGTGCTCCACCAGACAGTGTGCGGCTTCTTCGATGTTTGTGTTTTCCTGTAGTAAAAAAAAAAAAAAAAAAAGTACTACAGTAGATAACTTAGTGGAGACTGGTTTTAATGGCCAAATACAGACCAGGAGTGGAACAGTGTCAGATCGCTAGTGGTAACAAAACAGTTTTATTTTAAATGCTCAAATTAACACCTCTATTCATTTAACCACCAAGTCCACTATAGCTGGTCTCCAAAAGCAAATAATTAGGCGCCAGGTTAGCAAGTGGTTAGCGCGCAGACCTCACAGCTAGGAGACCAGGGTTCAATTCCACCCTCGGCCATCTCTGTGTGGAGTTTGCATGTTCTCCCCGTGCATGTGTGGGTTTTTTCCGGGTACTCCGGTTTCCCCCCACATTCCAAAAACATGCTAGGTTCCATCCTAGTATGGAATTTGATTTTAGAAAAATCCAGGACTGGAAAAGTATAGAAAATTTCCAAGAAGGCTGCACGGCGGTCGAGTGGTTAGCGCGCAAACCTCACAGCTATGAGACACGTGTTCAATTCCACCCTCGGAGTTTGCATGTTTTCCCCCGCGCATGCGTGGGTTTTCTCCGGGTACTCCGGTTTCCTCCCACATTCCAAAAACATGCTAGGTTAATTAGCGACTCCAAATTGTCCATAGGTATGAATGTGAGTGTGAATGGTTGTTTGTCTATATGTACAGCTGGGATAGGCTGCAGCACCCCCCGCGACCCTTGTGAGGAAAAAGCGGTAGAAATAGCTGTGGCTGGAGGCAACATCCTGGTTTTTATTCACACCACAAGATGGCAGTAACTGCATTTGCACTATGAATGGTGGCTGAGCAGTTTGCAGTTTTCTTACCACTATTCCAACATCCTGTTGCTCTTGCGCAATATATACTTGTTAATAAATCACCGTGTGGTCAAAGAAAGGTACTTTTCCTTATCTCATGACCTCCAAATCATTATTAATGTAATAAAAAATAAAAAATAAAATAAATAAAGTTGTTATACATAATGTGTTTTTCAAAGAACAGGCGTTTCCACTTTTACCTTAGCTGAAGTCTCGAACCAGCCCACGAAACCGTTCTCTCGGCAGAAGGCGTCCAGTTTGGGTTGCTGGCACATCGCCTGGTCGGCCTTGTTGGCGAGGAGGACGGCTGGAACGGGCCTGCCGTGGTTCAGCGTCACCTTAGAGGCAAACAAAAGGTAACAAACACAAATAGTAGTGAATAGAACATGAAGTAAGTTTGAAACCTCTGTTTTCAAATTTCAGGTGATTTTTTTTTCTGCAAAGCGGTACCAAGTTTTATATTAAGATGTGCAAAAAAAGGACATTGCATAACTTTAATGGGAAAAAAACCTTCCTTATGTGGACATGTTGTATGGTTTATAATATAATTGAATCAATGCTGCAGGTACAGGTAGACATCTAACCTTGGAGTCCAGGTCGTCCTTCCACTTGAGCACGGCGTCGAAGGTCGATGCCCGTGTGATGTCAAAGACCACCAGCGCTCCCATGGCCTCGCGGTAGTAGACACGCGTCATGTTCCCGTAGCGCTCCTGTCCTAGGATGCAAGACAACAACACAAGGTCTAGGGTGAGTACTTATTGACTGTTAAATATCACCTTATAGTATTTTGGTATTATAGTATGTAGTATTATTATAATAAAGTGGTTCGCATGTTTGTACCATTTTTGCTAGATTGCAAAATATGTCGAGGAGGTTCTCAGCTGGGGCTGCACGGCAGGGTGCCACCTTGGCTACTGAGCCAACAGCAAAAAAAAATGGTATCCTCATTTTGTGTGGAAGTGGTACATTTCGGGCTTCTCTGTGCATGTTCCCCTCTCTGTTCCAAACACTTTATTTAGCTTAGAATGAGCTAATTGGATACATTGCACTAATTAGCTCACTAGCTTGCTATGCTAGCAGCGGCCGTCTGTTATGTCCCTGTGGTGACGCTGTAGCCTGCCCACGAGATGTAAACAAAGAATAATAGCAGTGTAGAAGTGATTATAGGGGTGCTATTTTATGTATGTGGGGGCTCTAATAATGTGAAATCTGTATTTAGAAAGTCAGAAGCAGGTTTTTGATGCTCTAACTACAAACATATTTTATTAATATTGTATCCTGCACGGCGGTCGAGTGGTTAGCGCTCAGACCTCACAGCTAGGAGACCAGGGTTCAATTCCACCCTCGGCCATCTCTGTGTGGAGTTTGCATGTTCTCCCCATGCGTGGGTTTTCTCCGGGTACTCCGGTTTTTCCTCCCACATTCCAAAAACATGCTAGGTTAATTAGCGACTCCAAATTGTCCATAGGTATGAATGTGAGTGTGAATGGTTGTTTGTCTATATGTGCCCTGTGATTGGCTGGCCACCAGTCCAGGGTGTACAAGACAGCTGGGATAGGCTCCAGCACCCCCCGCAACCCTCGTGAGGATAAGCGGTAGAAAATTAATGAATGAATGAATTGTTGCAGCTGGACTACCCAGCATGCCTTGCGGGCGCTCTAAACTAAGAGATTCATGTTATATTTTATATTTAACACTAAGTCGTCGATTGATGTCATGCGTTAATTTGCTGCGGAGGTGTTGTCTTTCTGTTTTGTTGCATTGGATTCAATTCCCTGAGAATACAATGACGAATACAATGAGAATATTGACAGGTATTATCATTAAAAAGTCACTTTTGTATAATAATTCTGTACAAAGATGACAGTTTGACTCAGTAATTCACTTCCCATTAAGTCGTTTGGGATGTCTTCCACTTTGAGGAGTTCCACTGTGTTACTTTGTATGTTTTGATTCCATGGTAGCCATCATGTGACCATGGGAGCCGCCTGCGTCCTCCACATTCCACAACTAGGCTACAAATGACTGAGACGGACCATACAACACACACACACATAATCCTTACAAATAAGTACCTCTCCTTAGTGGCCATTTTAAGAAAATTAATGTTTACAAAAAAAAGTTACTCCAGAGGTTTCCAGAAGAAAAAAAATGGCGAACACACACATTCACCTGCTATGTCCCACAGCTGAAGACGGATGACAGTGTCCCGGTCCCACTGGAGCACCTTGAGGGCAAAGTCCACGCCGATTGTGGCTCGGTAGTGCTGTGAGAAGATGTGGTGGACGTAGCGTTTAATGATGGACGTCTTGCCCACCCCCAAGTCGCCGATGACCAACACTTTGAATAGGAGCTCCTGCTGCATGGCTCCAAGAAGACGCTGGTGGGAGTATCTAATCTAATCTAATTAAGACAACTTTAGTTACAGCATTTTAGTGGTGGGAAAGATAAAGTTATTTGTTAGTTAAAAACGACTGACCTCTCTGTGGACCTCCCTCTCCCACGCGACTCTCAACTGGGAGCTGCCGGTGCATTCAAATGCTCTGTTGAAGGCGTGGGATTTCGGAGAGACGGGTTGTCAATACAGGAAAAGCACAAAAAACGCTCAACGACTTTTGTTCCTCTTTGTGGTGAATGCACCTTTAATGTCAGTTTAATTGATTTTATTATATTTTGTAGGGGGCGGGTTATGGATTGGACTAGTTGAGGAGCATTTGAGTAAAGAAACGGGAATCTCACACTTGTCTTGAAGGCGTCACGCTGCCGAGTTTTCCCGCTGCGTGTCTTGTGTGTACATTACGGTAACATGGTGCTGATGAGGGCCAGGGGGGCGGGGGGGTTGATTGTGTGATACCGTTGTGTTTGTTCTGCTGCCATTTCATCGGAAATAACAACAACAAAATAAGCACCGCAGCATCCCATTTAATAACGACGACGGTCAATGCGTGGTTTTAATGGCGCTCTAATGATCGTTTTTATGCCAAGCACCGCTGATAAACAACATGTTTTCCTTGTAGATTTTAAAGGCATCGTCGTCGACATGGGGCTTGCTTTTGACACATATTGAAGCATCCATTTCAAAGGTATGTTATCAGTTACTCTTTTTAGGCTTGTCTTAATGATTCCTGTGAATACTATTTGTAGGCATTCGTACGATATCTTGTTATCTTCAAAGGGCTTTAAGTCAGATGGTTTAGGCCTAAATGTATGATGCTAGCAAGGATGTTGAAATGGCGCTAAGGAAGTAGCTAATCTGTGTTGTGAATGTCGGCATTAAAAAGATACTTTTTTTTTATCATACACCTGTTTTATATGTATACTATATACCACATTTACGAAGAAAATGTCTGAATTAAAAGTAAAGTGCCACACAAAAATAACATTGTTAATGTTTTGCGTTAATAATATTAATGTTTTATTTGTAATGTATTGCTATCGTAAATGTCATGGCCCTTTCAGTCGCCCTAACGCACGTCACTTCCTGCATTGCTCATGTTTGGTTGTCCGTGGGCGGGGCCACAATCCCGTACCTGATATGAGCAACCAGGAGCATGACAGTAAACGCTCCGGTTAAAGCTCTCGTCAGATAAATGTCTCCTATAGTCGGCGAACAAACCAAATAACCATTGGGGTCTTCAATGATCACCTGTTGAAAAACAATGGCATTAACAGTTGTGGCTGTAGGCAACCTCCGGATATATATATATATTATATTTTTTAATGAGAGCTAGGTTTTTCGTTTTACTATAAAGTGGTGTAGCATTTATGCTATTTTTAAAGTGTGGCAAACAATTCAACTGATTTACCCCCCCCCCCCCGACAGAACTGCCATGGACACGATATGGCTTTATCAGTTTCGTCTCATTGTCATCGGGGACTCCACGGTGGGCAAGTCGTGTTTGATTCGCAGGTTCACCGAGGGCCACTTCGCCCACGTGTCGGACCCCACCGTCGGGGTGGACTTCTTCTCCCGCCTTCTGGAGATCGAGCCGGGCAAAAGGATCAAACTCCAGATCTGGGACACTGCCGGGCAGGAGCGGTTCAGGTGCGTATATGACAATAGGAAGAAACTAATCTAGACATATTGCCTCAGAAGCAAATGAACAAGGGGAGTCCCACAAGGTTCAATTCTAAGCCCACTTTTGTTGACTATAAATGAGACTTATACATGAGAATTTCTTTTGCCTCCTCCAGGTCTATCACCAGAGCGTACTACCGCAACTCGGTGGGTGGTCTCCTGCTCTTTGACATCACCAACCGCCGCTCCTTCCAGAACGTACACAACTGGCTCGAGGAGGCGCAGAGTCACGTCCAGCCGCACAGCATCGTCTTCTTGCTGGTCGGCCACAAGTGTGACCTGGAGGCTCAGCGCCAGGTGACCCGACAGGAAGCCGAGAAGCTGGCAGGGGCCTACGGCATGCATTACGTGGAGACGTCGGCGCGAGACGCTATCAATGTGGAGAAGGTTTGTTGGGTAAGTCAATGCTTGACCATCTTGACTTGACCGTCTGTTTATTTTGTCTCCTGAAGGCGTTCATGGATCTGACGAGGGAGATTTTTGACCTGGTGCGCAGCGGCGATATCAAGATCCAGGACGGCTGGGAGGGCGTCAAAAGCGGATTCGTACCCAACATCGTCCATTCTTCAGAAGAGGTGACCAAGAGTGGACGGCAATGCCTCTGCTGAACTCTTATGTCTTATTTCTTTGGACTCCATCTTTGGGAGAGCTGCCTCGCCATTGACGGTACATGTTTGACCCCCACCCGTTTCTTCAAATATGCCATTTTGCAGTAATACGCTTTACTTCTCATGTGCTGCTTGGTCACAATACATTTCTAAGCACAAGAAGCCTTCATCTTCACATTTGCTTTACTGCTTTTTTGGGGTCTTTCTTCACATGCACTCCAAATGTGGACAAATGTTGAATGACTATTTATTACAACTACTGTCATATAAAATCAGTGAGCCACTTCATATAACGATATGTAGTCAGGATGAGGCAACACCTTTACTAACTGCACAATAAATCCAAGTGGCTTGACTATGAAAGATTAGTACAGTACAGTAAAGTACAGTACAACAAAAAAGTGGTGAAATTATACAAATAAAGTGGTAAGATTCTAGGAAAAAAAGTAGAACACTTTTCATTCTGCAAGAGTAAAAGGCGGAACAGTACAAATGGTAATATTCAAGAGGAAAAAGTTGAAATTTTAGGAGAAGAAAATCATTTTTACAAGAATAACTGTAAAATTTGACAGGAAAAGCATTTGAATATTGTTACAAAGACAAAAATGTGAAATTACAAGAAAAACACAGTGCTATTTTATGAGCAGAGGTCAGTTTTTCATGATTAAAGTCATAATATTATGAGAAAAATGTAACATTACAAGAAAAATGTGTATTATAAGAAACAACTTGGAATTTTACCAAAAAAAAGTCTTAATTTTACAATAAAGTGATGTGAAAACAACTACATTTTACATAAATCAGGTCAAAATATCACAAAAAACATTGTCAATGTTAATGACAAAACTAAAAAAATAACTAAAAACTTTCAATTCAAAGAGAAAGTTGTGCATTTTTTTTACATAGCAAAAAACTACACAAGAGAAAACGTCATAATATTAAATGAAAAAAATGAGAATAAAGTTGAGATGAAAATATGAATTTATTATTTAAAAAAATGCAAAAATGTGCCCTTTTTCTTGTAATATTACTTCTTTATTTTTTAGTCGCTATTCTTCTCCCATGCAGACAGGCTTTTGGAACAGTCAATGAAAGCCATGATATTTGTTTGTTTGTGATGAACAGGAAATAATGCAGAATTTTGACCGATTTGTGGTTTACCGGTATTTTATTTAAGGTGAAAGAATCTCTTTTGAGTGCCTTGTGGAGGAAATAAACGTTTGTGTACAGTCAACTTTGTTTAGCTAGCGTAAGTTAAATGTATTTATGCTTGAATAAAAGTTGAAACCTCAATCTTTCCCTGCAAATTAAACGTCATGTAAATTACAAGTTCCTCCTCTTCAATTGGACACCCATTACTGAATACAGGTGGAAGGCGACACCTTGTGGTTAAATGAAGTAACTATCGTAAGTTGGACAGTGTCCTGTTTGATGAATTAGAACCACGACATAAAATTTCAATTGGTGTGGGGAGACGAGCGAGCCTTTATTCTTGTATAAGTTAATAAGTATGATTCTTGAGAAATTGAGACACGGAATCGACTATTGTTGCTTTATATGATTTAAAATAGAACCCTGTAAAGCTAAGTCGCACATCTCGCGATAACATACAGGTAACCATTACGTTTCTTGGCTAACAGCGACGTCGCACATCTCGCGATAACATACGGCCAATCTTTAAGCTTCTTCGCTCACAACACATTTTCGGCCCACCTAAGAGTTTCCGGTGTATATATAAAAAAAACAAATAGAAAAAATATTTTATATTTGCTTTGTAAAGCCAAGAATTAAGGAGTTTGCCAAGTAGACAAACCGGAAGTGATCTTCCCGGCACTGGACCACTACCTATGTCGGTGCTGTAAGGTAACTCAGTCAAAAGAACGCAACTGTACACATTTGACAAGTTACATTTGAACAATTTATATGACGTAAACACAAACGCATTGTTCTGTGTGTGTATATATGTATATTTATGTATATATTTTCTCACCGCAGACTTGCCCTCAATGTTTCAAATATGGCTGCCGGGTATGAGCATGCGCGGTATGGCTTGTCAGTGTTACTTCGTTATCCCACCAGGTGGCGCACTCGGTGCTATGAAACGTGTGCACACTCATTTCCAAACATTGACTTAACCTAAACCCAAATGTGCAATGTAAAGCTCAAACCAGCTTGTACTAGAAAATAACTCAAGTTTTTAGTGCCGGACATATGATATCTTATATAGACCAAAACTAAGCCAAAGTTAGCCATTCAGTCATTTTATTAAAAAACAAAAACACTTAAAAGTGACAGCTATATGTACAGTTTATGAAACAAATGTTTGAAGAAGCAAAATAAAAGGGGGTGATGATAATTGACAAAGGCACTAGGCTGGGTGCAAAGATGAGTTGTAGCTGCATCAAGTAACATTTTGGATTATGGTCAGTTTTTTTTTTTGTATTTAAAGCTCAACCAGCCTTGGTGCTTTCCTGTTACGTAGATGATTCTTCAGGCACTACTTATTGATTTAAAATCATCTACAAAACAAACTTTTTTTTCAGCAGCATACAGTAAAGTTGGGCAGGGGAGACATTTGTCTAATTTACAGCATTATAGAAATATGTTTACACAAATACTGTACAATACAGTAAAGCACATACAAATACTGTACAATACAGTAATGCACATATGTTTTGACTCCCAGCAGCGGGTTAAAATGACACAATTTAGAGACCAACTCTTTCAGAAGCAGAAATATTTCATTTGTTTTGGTCAAAAATTATATTTAGGAAAAATACTGTACAAAAACTAAAAGATTAAGAAAACTACACATTAATTTATCACAACATGAATCAAAAAAGCCATGTTTCTTGATCAATAAAATAGTATATTGTTTTTTTTTTTTTACTCTAATAAAATTAATCTGAGACCCATTTTGGGGAAAATATGTACATGCGGCAATTCCAAAAACAAAACATCACAGTCTCTAAGTAGCAACTGATTGCAATGGTGCTAAGAATTTTCCCCAAATTATTATACACATTTAAATATGGACCACTCTACTGGAGTAAGTAGAAGTACTTAACAGACAAAGCTGCCAAGTTTCAATTGAAACGAAGCTCCCACGAAGAAGTTCAACAACAACAAAAACAAGTTAGTTGTGAACCATGAGGCAAATTGTCGTTATAAATGCCTTCATTTTCCACACTTGACCCATTCATTGGATGACAATGAGCTCCTTAAGTGCTCCAACTCAACACAAAATAACATTTAAATATTTCAACACAGTTCCAGGCTTTATTTCGAGGGGGTTTAATTTCCCATTTTTCCACTGCACAGTACCTATTAGTGTTTTTTTCATTGGTAAAAAGCAGGTACTATTTCTGGTCAGCTGGGCCAACACCATGTGGGTGGCCACTGTAACATTTGCCAGTTGCTGTGCCTTAGCGGTGTACGCTGCGGTATTAACGCTCCGCAGTCTCCATTTTGCTGCAAACACTTGACAAGTACAGTTTCTAGTCCCAGTGTGCCCTTAGTGTCCTCTATAATAACCTTAAATAATAGCCTATAATAGTCTTAAAGGCATTGTCGGTCCTTTGTTGTTGGCATTGCTACTGATGCATGCAATGAGGCTAGTTTTTGTTTTTTTTGCAGTTTGGAACATTCTAAATGCGTGTTAAAGGGGTACACCAGGGAACCGGAACCCAAACCGAGCCGGGTGCAATAGAAATATCCTCTCAGATAAAGCTGATGTATTCAATTGGGTTTTTCCAGTTTGGTTTTAAGCTACTGTGCAGTGGAAATGTGGCATTTAAAGTCCCAAATGACCAACCAGTTAAAAGGCAGAGTGATGTATGGATATTGAGTAAGAAATGCAGCAACCGCCTACGTTTGACCTAAGACGTTGAACTGAGTCCGATATGACAAACTTCTTGAGGTGTTGCGTCTAGCGTCAACGTGGATGGTGTGCTATGGAGTTCATTATGGACTGCAGCCCGTTAGCTGTAGCGCTACCCTGTTTTACACACACGTACTACACACACAGCAGGACACAAAGCGACAGGCTGGTGCAATCGAGTTGTCATCTCAACTCATGTGAGACAAAAGAAGGAAGGGAAAAAGTGAGTGACGTCACAACCGCTCGTTTTCTGAGGTTTTTTTTTTAAAAAAAAAAAAGAGTTTTAGAGTAGAGAGCAACGTGGCTAACGACAAACGCACAAGACGACACAGTGTCTTAACCGTCAAGTTTCGAGGTAAAGATGTGTGGCCTCCTCTCCCTTCAAGCTCCAGCTCCCTCGCCACCTTCTCCGGGACCACGTCGGTTGTTATCAGGGGCTGCTGCCCCCCTCCATGTCGCTGTCGTCGGGGGCCCCCTTGTAAATGGGGCTCTTGGACTGCAGAGCCGGCTCGTATTTGCGCGGGGACGACTGGTTAGCGCTGCTGTTCTTGATGCCGTAGAAGAAGTAGATGGCGAAACCTGAGAAGTCCATGTCAGGACAGTTTGTCAAATCCAACTTGGTTTTATTTCCAAGGTTCTGTGTGTTTTTGGTGGACTCTTATAGAGCAGGGCAAGTCCACACAATAACCAGCACACACAGCTTTCTGGTTCTTCCAGTATCTGCACCTATTCAGCTGCATTTCTTTCTAATGTATTATTATGTATTATAATGTACCACCCTCGGCCATCTCTGTGTGGAGTTAGGCGCCACATTAGCGAGTGGTTAGCGCGCAGACCAGGGTTCAATTCCACCCTCGGCCATCTCTGTGTGGAGTTTGCATGTTCTCCCCGTGCATGTGTGGGTTTTTTCCGGGTACTCCGGTTTCCTCCCACATTCCAAAAACATGCTAGGTTAATTAGCGACTCCAAATTGTCCATAGGTATGAATGTGAGTGTGAATGGTTGTTTGTCTATATGTGCCCTGTGATTGGCTGGCCACCAGTCCAGGGTGTACCCTGCCTCTCGCCCGAAGACAGCTGGGATAGGCTCCAGCACCCCCCTACCCAAAGCGGTAGAAAATTAATGAATATTATAATGTAATGTATTTTAATGTATTCCTGCCCGCCTCTGTGACATCACAAAGGGGCAATTTTACCACGCCTTTTAAAACCGAGCGTTTTGAGCCATCCTGAACTTCTTTCAGGGCTCACTTCTGAATTTGAGAACCTCATTATCTGAAACTTTGGCATCGTTTAACACGAGACTACAACATTCTAAACTACATTTATGGCTTAGAAAAATGGAAAAAGTAAAATAGGTCCCCTTTAATAATAATAGTTGTAATTGCCAATCCTGACGCTAGTACAGTTTGCATGCATTTTGGGAGTATGCAAAGTGGATGCAAATACAGCAATATCAGCTATGGACCACTTGGAAATATGTGTGGAATAAACCCAACCACCAAGGTTGGATATTTTGCCTTTTAAAAAAAGTTGAAAGCGTGAAAGTGACCAAAACGTACCTATGACCATCCAGACGGTGAAGCGACACCAGGTGCCCTTGTCCAGCTGCAACATGAGGTAGATGTTGACGAAAACGCTGAAGAGAGGCAACCAAGGAAGCAGAGGGACCTGGGAAAAAGAGCGAGACAATACGATTAAACATAGCGGTGCTGCCATTTGGAGTTGAAACATAAATATGGCGTGTTGGTTTTTTTTTTTTTGCTTTTTCTTTGGCTTTTTTCGTGATCCTGCCACGAAGGCTCCCAACACTACCGGTTTAACTTTATGTTCTCTCCTGAAAATGGCAAGCGTCAACAACTCTTTGGAGGTGACACTGACAGAAGAAACCTTTTGTATACACACAAACTGTATTTTAGGTCACTCGATTTATATGACCCTGAAGTGGGGGGGTTGGGTGGAGGGGGTGGCTACCCGCATACACACGTGGAAGTCAAACACAAGTAGTTTGTTCCGGTGACACAATGTTCTCATCTGCTAAATGAAGTGTAGCAGCATTCCAAAAACACAACAAGCGCCATTTTTCTACCAAAGCGTTACCTTGAAGGTCAGGGCCTCCTTGCTCTCGGGCTGCCTCCAGATGATGATAAGGCAGACGCCGCACAGCAGAGCCAAAATAACACAGGACACCACGACGACTGCGTGTCCGGCGAGCAGCTGCGGCCAAAGGTTGGCCACGATGATACACAGCACTGTGATAAAGACCGCTGCGGAGAGCCACAAGGAAGGTTGGTTTGTTTTGGTTTTTACGTTAAGATAATAAAGATAACGACATGTGCTTCTTTCCAGGATGTGGACTCACAAATGATGGCGGTGGTGGCGTAGACGATCATCCCTGATGTCTGCGTGGGGGTCTTGCCGCTCGGGCAGAAGAGCAGCCTGTAAGTGAAAACCTCTTGGAGGGGCTTCTCCTCGTTCTCGGTGTACTCGTCGCCGCTGTCCCCGCCGCTCACTGCCACCTTCTCGCCTTCCACCAGCTCCACCAGCTTCTCCGTTTGGCTGGATGAGTTCAAGGTGCCCGGCTGGTACCTTTTTTAACAGGAAGCGTGTATTTAAAAATCACATTATTGTGACTAGAAAGTCCTAACAAAGTAGCTGGAGGGGTTTACCGAAGGATTAGAACACAGATGGCCACCAGTGAGTACGCCAGCAGGGTTCCGATGGACATGAGGTCAACTAACGCTGCAAGGTCAAACAGGAAGGCCATCAGAGCTGTGGGAAAGAAAAAAATGTGATTAGAGAAATTGTAATAGCAGGAACACTACTTGGAAAAAAAACAATAGTAGCTTACCTGCGACGATGCCAGAAGCAATAGTGGCAAGCAGAGGCGTCTTGGTGCGAACGTTCATCCTGGATAGAGCACGGAACAGCAGCCCGTCCTCTGCCATAGCGTAGATGACGCGGGGCATGGGGAACATGGAGCCAAGCAGGCTAGGAGAAGATGGTGAAGACATTTTTTTTTTTTTAAACAAAAATCCACACAAATCAACCACCAGTCGTCCTTTACCTGGTGGACAGAGCGCAGAGGGAGCCCACGGCCACAATGTAGCGGGCCGGGGCCCATCCCACGTATGTGAAGGCCTCAGGTAGAGGGCTCTGGGTGTTCAGCTGGTAGTACGGCATCATGAGGGTCAGGGCGGCGGACACGCCGAAATAGGCGAAGAAGCAGATGAGCAGCGAGGCCACAATTCCGATGGGAATGGAACGCATCGGATTCTTGGCCTCCTCGCCTGTTGAGAGACGAGAAAAAAATGAAGGTTTTGACATTAATGGTAATGGTTTAATTTCATTTGAACATGCATCAGATTACAATTGAATGCATCACATAATTAGTTCACAGTTCCACATGTCCAAAAGGAGTAGGAAGAAGCAAAGCTTATTAAATCCTACTCCTCCATCTGGTACTTTTACAATCAGTAACTGTTGTTTGTCCACTTCCTGCTTTCCATAATACAGTTTAAGGTTTTTTTTTTGTCACGTACCGAAGTAGGAGGTGCAAGCTTAAGAGGTATTGAAGCCTAACAAAAACACCTGAATTTGTAGAATGTGAAGACAATAAGCGGAATGTTGATTTCACACCCAGGCACGCAGCGGCTCGCTGGAATTGGGCGTGTTTATTTGCCAACACGCAAGGTGCCCCCGACACCAAACTTGCTTTTTGCGGCACTCGAGTTACATAAGAAATGGCAGAAAACAGGTGCCGCACCAGGCCTCCCCCTGTACTTATGTAATCCCACTGGCCCAAAAGCACCCCTTTGTGTCACGTGACCACGAACACAACACTTAAGTATGTGCCTTTTCATTGCCGAGGTGTGGCTCGTAGTCATAAAAAAAACATGAATAAGCTAAGAAGCTAATATTTACATACTTGTCGTGGCGATGCAGTCAAAGCCCACAAAGGCGTAGAAGCATGTCGCGGCACCAGACATGACGCCGGTGAGGCCGAACGGAGCAAAGCCACCAGTCCCAAATGCTTTCTCAATACTAGATGATGGAAAACAGATGGTTAGGAATCAAATGCACCCCCCCCTCTCTCAAACCAAACAGATTATAATGTGTTTACTGAGTCTTGCTTGTGTTGGTGTTGTTAAGGAAACTCTTATAGTCGTCCAACGTCAGGTTCCAGTTGGCTGTTTCTCCCTTCACAAAGCCCGAGATGATCACGAAGCCCAGAACCACCAAGTTGATGCCGGTGAAGATTTTGTTCACCAGCGCTGACTCGCTCACTCCAAAGGCCAGCAGTCCTGAGGGCACACAAGTTTTAAGACGTGACGGTTCACATTTCATCAGCAACAGGTCAGTCACGGAGCGTGGGCTGAGATGTCACCATTCCCGACACCAGTCATCAATGTTCCTGTGTGCATCCCACACTTGCGTTATCGCCGATGGATGAATGGCTTTTCTATATTGACATTTTCCGTGTTATTTTTATTAGTTACTATTAATGATTTTGTGTTCAATGCAGGGACTCATAATATTTATATTTGGAATCGTCCTGCAATTTAGTTTTTTTTCACTTGATTTATGTATTTTTTGTTTTTGTTAGTCCCCTCCAGTATTGACCCTTTTCAGTCCTCTTTAATTTAAATGTATTTTTTTTAAATTTTCTGTGCTATTTTTTTTATGCAAACATTTTTATTTATATTCATTCATTCATTTTCTACCGCTTATCCTCACAAGGGTTGCAGGGGATGCTGGAGCCTATCCTAGCTGTCTGAGAGGCGGGGTACACCCTGGACTGGTGGCCAGCCAATCACAGGGCACATATAGACAAACAACCATTCACACTCACATTCATACCTATGGACAATTTGGAGTCGCCAATTAACCTAGAATGTTTTTGGAATGTGGGAGGAAACCGGAGTACCCGGAGAAAACTCAAAACATGCAAACTCCACACAGAAATGACAGAGGGTGGAATTGAACTTGGGTCTCCTCGTCGGATAATTTCATTTTAAATCTGTAACAACGCACTTCGTCTTTGCGCATACTGATATGACATGTTGTCCAATAGCAACCCCTCCCACTGGCTTCTGTGTAGTCACCATGTCATCTCTTCTGACACAGACATGAGCTTTTCACGGTTCTGGAATGCAGTTCTCCACCTGAAGTATTTGGGACAGTGTTTTATGGTGAGTTGACTTGGTGTGAAACCATTACTTTGCTACCTTCCTTTTGCCGCTAACCAACAATGGCAACGTGAGCGACGTGGGTGGTGGAACTGGAACTAAACAATGTGCGATAATACTATAATGCTTAAAATACACAACTAATTACCAGGTAGCAACGTTGTGTGTCTGATAACTGGGTCAAGCCAACAGGAAGACAGGAACGGGGACTATATTTATTTCCTTCAGTTTCATGGTCAAATAGGTTTTGTGGCTCCGAAAGGGGTTTAATGGAAATGGATGGAAATTGTCCCATGTGACTCTCTGGATGCTAAAGATTGCAGACCCCTGCCCGAGGCTATCGCTGTCACACAGGGAGCCAATTAATTCCTCAATCTGCACCTTAGTCTGGATTCAATGTGGACCTACCAGTAAGTAGCAGCACCAGTATGAGGGCAAACAGGTCGGGGTACTGTGCCAACACAGGCACTTTCATGGTCATGGAGGCTTTAAAGAAAACAGAGATCTTCTGCTCCACAAGGTTGTCGAATGTGGAGCTCCATGCGCGGGCCACACTTGCAGTGCCTGGAAGAAAGGGACAAGAAGTTCATGGAGGCGGAGGGTAGAGTGAGAAATGTATAAAAGTAAAGATTCCCCACTCACCAATCACATACGAGAGAATGAGGTTCCACCCAGTGATGAAGGCCCAGATCTCTCCGACTGTCACATAACTGTAAAGGTACGCAGAACCCGTCTTAGGAACGCGAGCTCCAAATTCGGCATAGCACAGGCCGGCCAACATGGAGGAGAGCGCAGCGATGAGGAAACACAGCACGATGGCGGGCCCGGCTTTATCTCGTGCCACTTCTCCGGCCAGCACATACACACCGGCGCCTAGCGTGGAGCCTACACCCAAGGCAATAAGATCCAGGGTGGACAGGCATCGGGCGAAGCGTGTCTCTTCGCTGGCCAAGTCCAAAGTACGGCGACGAAGGAGCATTTGTCCAAAACGGGACAGCATTCTGGCCATATTTGCTGCGAGCCTGTGTGTGGGTGCGATGTGATTTGATCCCTCTCTCGAGTGTGATGGACACACACGGCGCGGACAAACTTTTGAGCAGATGGTGTAGGTGAAGCTGTTTGTCCACGTAGGTGTGTTCAGAGCAGGATCAGGCAGGCAGGCCTGTGGTGGCAGTATTTGCAGCACTGGCTTCTAAGACCTGTGAAAGAAGCAAAAGATAAAACTATTCAGCAACTGCCAAATTTTCTCAACACTTGGCAACGTGCAGCACAATTTTCTCCCGGACAAGCTGTTGCCGCGGCTATTTGCAAGTTGGCTTCTTGCAGTGAAATTAAACCCTCGAATGTTTCCACCTTCACAGCTACTTGCCTAGTTACACAGAACGTCGCCAAGGAGGAAGGTTGGAAGGTTTGAAACCCCTCCAGGAAGTAATTCTCCTCGGCTTTAGCAGCCAACGAACAAGCCGGTCATACAGTTTGGAAAGGACCCAGAATACGTTGCACCATTTGAGAACCTGTTTCGGCTGCGGTTATGCAACTTCCAGGAATTCATAGAGCCACTTCTTTGAGGCCATTACACGGCACAGCCGTTAAGTTGAATTGGGCTTTGATAAATAAATAAACCTGGCATCGTGTATATCGTGTTCAGAAAACAAGACCAAAAGACTTCCAGCTACAGTGCAGTCAAGGGGCCCCTTTTACTACTAGAGTTGTGTTTTCTCAGTAGATAGAGATGCACAGGGAGAGGCCTGGGAACGCCACAGGCAGTGCTGGGAACACATGGTTTAATATCTGCAAGCTAATATCAACAGAGGAGAAGAAAACAGCAGTTCGATAAGCCAAGGCAGCAGCCTGCAGAGAAGCTGGATAAATACACAAATAAAGTGCATGTAATACAACAGGTGCCTTCTCTATTGTAAACACAGTGTAACCCAAGAGGAGGTGGTTGCTGACTTTTTTGGAAATCAGTTCAACCTTTATTCGCTGCCCTTGGATGATGTTTAGCAATCAAGTGTCTCAGGGAATAGCGTGAAGGACGACAGAGGACAAAAACATGCGTGCGTGTACCCAATAGAGCAGCTCACAACACAACATGTGACTGTGCCCATTGCAGCGCCCTTGTGTTTGTGTTTGTAAGCACCCCCGATCACCTGACTTGGTCAACACAAGCTTTGACGTGGACAGACGTGAGCTCCCAACCCACAGTGCGTGAAATGTACTAGACTGCAGGTCAATGACCCCTGCGGTATATTCCGGCTAGCAACACCATGGTAATGTCATGCTCTGGTCATTTTGGACGCAGAGGACACATTTTAATGCATAGGAAAAATATGACCTTGGTTAGCGTCATTAGGTTGTTCCTTAAGGTCCGACTCAAATCAGAATGTACTCTAACCAAAGCGAATACAATTCAGCGTTTCTCCTAGGATTGTGAAGCACAATTTTTCAACAACCAGCAGGGCCGCACGGAAGACAAAGTGGTTAGCATGTTGGCCACACAGTCAGGAGATCTGGGTTTGAATCTCTGTGTGGAGTTTGCATGTTCTACCCGTGCTTGCGTGGGTTTTCTCCAGGTACTCCGGTTTCCTCCCACATTCCAAAAACATGCTAGGTTAATTGGCGACTCCAAATTGTCCATAGGTATGAATGTGAGTGTGAATGGTTGTTTGTCTATATGTACCCTGTGATTGGCTGGCGACCAGTCCAGGGTGTGCGCCGCCACTCGCCCAAAGACAGCTGGGATAGGCTCCAGCCTACTCCCACGACTCTAGTGAGAATAAGCGGCATAGAAAATGAATAGTTGGAATAACCAGCAGAACTTACTCGAACCTCCTTTTGTTACCTGACCTATTTAGTCCAAAAAGGCATTTGTCTTGAACAAATGTGACAAAATTTAAATTGCACTTTTATTAAAAATCACATCTCCACTCCGTGTGCTCATTGTTCATTAAATACAGGCATCATGTTTGAATAGAACACTTAAAATACTTAGTGAAGCAACCAATATGGTAGCCATTTGTAGCTCACCCATGGGACAAAAACGAGCTAGCCTAGCTGCCACCAGAGAGACAGTGAGAGCCAGGCAAAATGTGTAAACAAAGAGGCCAGAAAGTCGGTCCAAACGTGAACGATCACATGCGCTGGCATAAATTATCTTAGCATGTGACAAGCTGTTGTCAATCCAGTACACATTTTACAGACAGACAATTTTTCATTGACCGGAGGCTAAATGGCAAAATTGCCTCGTCGCTGGTTATACAAATGTACTTGTCACGTGGTGCAAAAGTCTCCAAGAGCTCTCACAATGTTTGAATAGACAAATGATTCAGGTCACACAGGATCAAACAATAATCCCACTTCAAATAATGTGTAATTTTGGTACACTCTTTTCTTACACAGCATCCCGGACGTACGTCGTCATGGCTATTTAAAACATTAAAACAATATACCCAACAAATCAAAGCGTGGCCAGTCTGTTCGGGGTATCAAAGCCGATATCCTGCCTAGTAGCTACTGTCAAACAATGAAATAAAAGCACAACAGAGGTACAAGACAATAAACATTAGATGGGAAACTGGTACATGTTCCCACACTGTACAAGGAAATCTAAACGTCAATAAGTTCAAAATGATAATGCACAAATTTCTGTATGAGCTCACTTTGTCACAACCAGTCTCACCTTTAGACACGGACGTCTGGTTGACAAGAAGCTAATCTTGTCCCTGTGCTTTTCACGTGGGCTTTCCCAGCTCACCTTGTGTAAGTGTTGTAAGGTTGTACGGAGGTGTGGCTTTAGGAATGTAGCATCTGGAGCTAGCACACTGCATGCTCAACAACCCAATGCATTACACTAAACTAATACAACTATCGTCCTGCTTTTCACCATGCTGAACAGCTGCTACGGACTCCGAAGGAGGATTAACTTGAAAAGCCACAACAAACCTAATTATAGCTTGGAACTGTTCCTCCATCAACCACATTGTAGAATTTGTCAACTCTGGAAAACCAGTAACAATACTTCTACTCGGTGACAACAGCATTAGGGGGACAAATGGTGACAGAGACAATTTTCACAACGCGAAAATTAATTATTTGTTTGCTAAAAGCACACAGTAACAATTTCTGTTGGCGCTATAGAGAAAGTACCATTAACTCGACCTTAAATGGTCAGGGAAACTGTATGTAATGAGTTTGAGCAACACTGGTCTAATCCAAACAGAAAGAACATCATGTTCAGTCGCCCATAAGACTAAACATCCACTGCAAAGGGCTAATGTGACCTTGCGTAACCCTGGTAGGTGGATCAGAAGTATGCAGAACATTCATCTCACACACACACACACACACACTTTACATGTTACCCTTTGAGGCACAATGTATGTTTGTATGTGTAACGTCCGCTATAGCTTATCATGAAGGCTCTGCGTGTTTGCACAAGAGTGTTTGAACTAGAGTACGTGCGGACCGGTCAACCACCGACCTGCCTGCACTGAGCGACCCTTGAAGCCACCGGGTTGGATACAAACACGGCCCCCCCAACTCAAAAAAAAAAAATGTCTGCTCAGTGGGAAATGGTATGCAACCAGACGAAAAATGCGTTCACTCTCCCATGAACGCGGTTGACGCCCGTAGATGAAAGTCAAATGAAACGGAAAGCATGCAGACCTCCTTAGTTCCCCTCATATTGTGAGTTATACCATAAATATTAGTCTTGCATATATTTTTATTTCATAGTTAAGATTCATTGAAAACACAAGCAAGTTGAGTCATAATGATACCAATATTAGTTCAGTAGTTATTCGCATTTTCTGTAATGGCAGTTTTCTTCTGGATCTAGCTCCATTGCTTTTGAAGATGGAACACACTCCAGATTCCATCTTCTTGGCTATATACATTCTGATAGTGTTTGTTACATGTTTATAGCTTCATGTGTTGTCTTCCTATGACCAAAATTCCAAAAGTTTTTATATTTCATTCTGGATTATTCCATTATCTGAATCAGTCATTGATATTTTGTAGAACCTGTTGGACAAAGACAGTCAGCCCCCCCAATATCAGCAAATTTTACAATAAACAAAGCTGTGAATTAACATGTCATCATCCAGTTTAAAAACAGTTTAAAAACAAAAAAACGCACTTTCAGCCCAATTTAGCCACTTGTTTAGATTTTGAAATGGTCAACTATAGTTTCAAATTTTAGGTTAATTACCAAAATGCACTAAATGTATATATTTTCATTTCGCATTCAGAGTTAGGTGTGGAGCTACATCACAAAGACTCAACAAGTGCAGAGTTAGCCAAAGCAAAATGCACTACAAATTTGTGGCAACACCTTAAAGTGAATCACATGGGCAATCACATAAGGGCATGCCCTTATGTTTGACATCCATCTTCTATGTCGCTTATCTTCACTAGGGTCACATGGGGTATGCTGGAGCCTATCCCAGCTTACACCCTGAATTGGTCGATGTTCATGTGCAGTATGAACATCAATGCCTTATTTCATATGAGTCGATATATCAGTTATCTGCTTTTTTTTTTCAGCCCCCAATATCAGGTCTAATATTCAGTCCTTAAAATAGCTGGCTCTTGGAAACAGTGAAGCATTGCCACTGCAACCGAGAGTTTTACAACTGAAAGTAAAAGATTATTCACCTGCACCACAAATGAGCGGCAAAGTCACCTTATCTGAAAAAATACTACACCATTTTGTGTCAACTACAACATCTCCCGCTAACCATTAACTCAAGAGTCAAACGGATCAGTGTGAAGAGTCAACGGCATCTCTAATTATAAAGTGCGATATACTGGGCCCCGTCCCCATTAATGTGGTTTGTTCAAAACAGAGAAGACATACTCAAAGGATGGCCATTTTAACATGGATCAGTTCAAATTAAAAAGTAAAATGGCTGCTGGCAAATATTTTCCCGGATTCTGAAATCTCCTCTTGTAGAGTTCAATATCAATCCTAATCTACACACACATTTATAAACCAAGTATAAACATGCCTCAATGTTAATACAAAGTTAATCACTGAAACTTAAGCTATACATACATTATACGAACGAACTGCTCCTGCTATAAAACAAGCAGTGATATTTGCAGTGTACAGTGGTTCAAGAGGGCACGGAAATTGCAGAACTACAGCCCTTGTAATACTGTATACAAAACACACCTTGTACAAACCCTGCACCTTGCAACACCCCGAATCGGTCATGCTGCCGAGCATTGATAATAACGTGTACACAATGTACATTGTAACCAAAAACTAATAAAAAAAACGTCCATGCTACTACATAATACAATCCGATTTATTCCAGGTTGTGTGTCCTTTAGAGTAACTATTGTTTAGCTTAAACCATAACATGGGAAGTCCCATAAGCTTTACTACATCGATACATTTGAATGGCAAGAGTGTTTTATTCACAATAAAAAAACAACTGAGAACATTTTAATCCTACAATTAATATATTTTATATTTTAGCATGGCTGAACACCGGCTGATGCAACACACGCATGGTAGCCCTTGGCAGTCTAGTGGGGAACATTAACCGGAGGATGACTCACTTCTATGGCATTTATCTTGTCCAGAAAAGAAGACAAATGTACATTTGTTGGAATTGTGAAATTTAAGTTTACTTACGATATTTAGCTATCCATTAGGCTGGTAAAGCGACTGTCAGCGACAGAAATAGCATCTAGCTACGTGGCTCACTCGGCTCCAGCGTGGTGCTAATGTTGCTTTCACTGTTTACTAAAAGAACGTAGGAATTTTGCAATGCCGTTGTACGAGTTATAACTAATATATTATTACATACCACATCAGGCACCAACTCAACCCTTTTAATTATTATAAAGGCTATGTTAGGTAAATAGGTCCATGACCTGAAGTGTCACTCATGTTAATTGAGAGTTAATACGTCACTCTTATGTCGAACGATCCAAAACATAATTTGGCTTCAGATGACCCTTTGTTCTTACAGCGAGTGATTCACCCTTCGGGTAATGGTGGCTAGCAAGTCTCTTAATTATTCGAACAAGCACACACAAAAACTCAAGCGTGTGTTAATAAGCATCACTAGTACGGATTGTAGAAAATCCCACATTCTGTGTAGTCTGCGAAAGTAGCACTACAATAATCCCCACGCCTAGCAACACTACTATAAACCCTGTGACGATGTGTACCAAAACAATGAATGAAAAGAACACAAAATTAGCGGGTACACCATAAAGTATAACCATTTAGTTTCACAAGTTTCGTGTTTTTTTTTTCCTGACGTCCCCCCCCCCCCCCCCCCCAAAGTAGCAGTGGTCCTATTACATCAGCTGATTGCCGCTCAAATTGAGCAGTCCTTACGGTTACAAAATCGGAGGAAAAAACACCTTTCGTTAAAATCGTGCTGAGAACAACCACAACATTTCCGCGTTCTCCTAAAATTAATGCTAATTCTTAAAAGGAGAATGATTGCGTCAGTCTACCGCCAAAACGGTTCTCGCTGTGTGTTTTTTTTTTTTACAGCATACATCGGTGAACAGAGAATGGCGTTACCTTCAGTGTCTTTTGGCTCGAAAACGCACAGAAGATGCAGGAAGAAAGGTTTAGTGAGCGTCGTGTAGTTGATGAAATATCTCGCTGGGTAGATAGTGCATGTGGTTTTGATCCGCTTGAAAGAGGGGCGTATAAACAAAGTGACGTCAATAGGGGGCGGGGTTTTCCATTCATGGTTGAAAGCCTTGGAGTCTTGTTTCCTTTCGATGTTTGTGGACGATGGTTGAATGGATACAAAGTAATAAGAAAACACGTACAGTATTTTATAAAAGCGTTACGGAAATGAACTGCATATGCACGCGCTTCGCCATAGTAGTAATGCCCATATAAGGAAATGCCCGTCAGGCCCCTCCTTCTTTGAAGCTATCTTTGGTGTAAGCTTACAGACACTACTGTACTGTACTACTTTGCTGTATTAGGTAGGCCTTATATAAATATATACGTTATTGTTGCCAGCCTACATGTTCTAAAATAATATTAAGTCTGTCAAGAGTTTGGTCATAAATAATTGCTTTAAATTGCTATAATGTCATTGATGGCATGAACAGCTGTGGCCGTAGGCAACCTCCCGATGTACTTTTTAAAATTAACTCCACAACTGCACTTGAAGACCTTCATCGACCTCTGCGTGAACTTTAAAATGTTGCTATTCGGCTTGTTGGTGTGAAACTGGAACGCTAGGCTGTTATCGCTATTAATGCATTAATTCCAGTTATTGTCTGCTTCCAGTTCAATCAAAGATGGATGTTTTCATTGACGATACAGGAAAAATGTGCAACAAGCAAAGTGTGTGGCAACGCATGATGAGTCAAAACATGTACACACCCAGACTCTGGAATATGCAATCGTTGTTTGTTCTTGTTTTCTTCACAGCAACTTGATTGACCTTCAGGACTCTAACCGCGCTAACTTAACACCAAAATTGGATTCCATGATAGAAAACCCTACCTTTTTTTGGGTAAGGGGGCGGCAGTCATGTCACCTTTTGTTCTTGCCCAGCCTCGCTGCTTAGGCTGCTGCTCTTTCGATTTATTTCCACTTTATCAAGCTAACCCCCAATAGGTGTTTCTACAAAGACGGACGTCATTGCAGAGCCTGGGAGGGCTCCAGCGCTTGAACCGCTAACCAAACACAACCTAATCTCTGCCTTGGACCGCTATGCCCATCATGTTTGTCGACTTTCATTTCTCAGGACAAGACCCTAGCACATCAAAGCTGGTTTGTTTGATCCGTCTCCCTTCTAGTCGAAGAGGAAGGTTGGGCCTCTGTTGCCAACATGACTGGATTTAAAGGTATAACATAATTTATTCAATACATTTGGTCATATATTCCGAACACAATTGTGTCCAATTATAGTCACGTCTGCTTTGGATCACCTGCCGTTCAACATCACAAGATCCCTATTCAGGTTAATCCACCTGTGGCCAGAATGCCCTTTTTTTCCTGCTTAATCCCCCACTGTGAGAAAGCAACAACAGGAAGGAGCTGTAGTGAAACAAAAAGGCCCACTGTTCCAAGTAAAGTAACCCCCCCAGCTTATTATATAAACTGAGACTGATTTCCAAATCTAGATACAAATGCACTTCATGCACCAATATATTGACAAAAAAACACTCATATGGCACGCCATGAGTTGTTTTTTTTTTTTTTGGGTCACAACAGAACTTCCCATAATCTAAAATGAACCGGTCCTGTCACACTTTTTCTGTATTTTTTCACCACTTTTGCCAGATAATGTATGTTGTAATTTTTCTGTTTGACACACAGAGGAAACTGTTTCTGCCACCACCAATCACAAATGGTACCGCCGTGTCATCGTAAATTACCTTACATCAGGGGTCTCAAACACGCGGCCCGCAGGACACTAGTTAGTTACTGTTAGTGCGGCCCACACAAGTTTGATATGGATGCTGTATGGTATCATGTACCCAGAAAAAATTATTACGTTTGATTAATGTTCATGTTAAAGGTTAAATAACTGTTAATAGTTATCCTCCCTATCCGTGTGGAAGTGGTAAGTTTTTTGGCTATTTAAGTTTAAAGGAAATAACTTGAAGGCTACCGTTTAGGTCGCTAGCTCTCTAGTTTGCGAGTTAGCATGTGTGTCAAGACCCTGCAGTTGCGCAATATGTTGTAAATAAAAAGAGTATAAATGTGACTATAGTCGTGTTTTGTCATGTCTACAGGACTCTAATAATGCTTTGTTCATTTTAATCAGAAAAAAAATAATTTGTCTACCCACCAACTACATGTGGTTTCTTGAGTTTTTATTATTTGCCGTTTTATTATTATTATTACATTTATTTACAGTGAAGAAAATAAGTATTTGAACACCCTGCTATTTTGCTATTTCTCCCACTTAGAAATCATGGAGGGGTCTGAAATTTTCATCGTAGGTGCATGTCCACTGTGAGAGAGATAAACTAAGAAGAAAAATCCAGAAATCACAATGCATGATTTTTTAACAATTTATTTGTGTGATACAGCTGCAAATAAGTATTTGAACACCTGAGAAAATGAATGTTAATATTTGGTACAGTAGCCTTTGTTTGCTATTACAGAGGTCAAACGTTTCCTGTAGTTTTTCACCAGGTTTGCACACACTGCAGGAGGGATCTTGGCCCACTCCTCCACACAGATCTTCTCTAGATCAGTCAGGTTTCTGGGCTGTCGCTGAGAAACACGGAGTTTGAGCTCCCTCCAAAGATTTTCGATTGGGTTCAGGTCTGGAGACTGGCTGGGCCATGCTAGAACCTTGATATGCTTCTTACGGAGCCACTCCTTGGTTTTCCTGGCTGTGTGCTTCGGGTCGTTGTCGTGTTGGAAGACCCAGCCACGACCCATCTTCAATGCTCTGACAGAGGGAAGGAGGTTGTTCCCCAAAATCTCACAATACACGGCCCCAGTCATCCTCTCTTTAATGCAGTGCACTCGTCCTGTCCCATGTGCAGAAAAACACCCCCAAAGCATGATGCTACCACCCCCATGCTTCACAGTAGGGATGGTGTTCTTCGGATTGTACTCTTCATTCTTCTTCCTCCAAACACGCTTATTGGAATTATGACCAAAAAGTTCTATTTTGGTCTCATCTGACCATAAAACTTTCTCCCATGACTCCTCTGTATCATCCAAATGGTCATATGCAAACTTAAGACGGGCCTTGACATGTGCTGGTTTAAGCAGGGGAACCTTTCGTGCCATGCATGATTTCACATCATGACGTCTTAGTGTATTACCTACAGTAACCTTGGAAACGGTGGTCCCAGCTCTTTTCAGGTCATTGACCAAGTCCTGTCGTGTAGTTCTGGGCTGATTCCTCACCTTTCTTAGAATCATTGAGACCCCACGAGGTGATATCTTGCATGGGGCTCCACTCCGATTGAGATTGACCGTCATGTTTAGCTTCTTCCATTTTCTAATGATAGCTCCAACAGTGGACCTTTTTTCACCAAGCTGCTTGGTAATTGCTCCGTAGCCCTTTCGAGCCTTGTGGAGGTGTACAATTTTGTCTCTGGTGTCTTTGGACAGCTCTTTGGTCTTCGCCATGTTACAAGTTAAAGTCTTACTGATTGTATGGGGTGGACAGGTGTCTTTATGCAGCTAACGACCTCAAACAGGTGCATCTGATTCAGGATGATACATGGAGTGCAGGTGGACTTCTAATGGGCAGACTAACAGGTCTTTCAGGGTCAGAATTCTAGATGATACACAGGTGTTCAAATACTTATTTGCAGCTGTATCACACAAATAAATTGTTAAAAAATCATGCATTGTGATTTCTGGATTTTTCTTTTTAGTTTATCTCTCTCACAGTGGACATGCACCTACGATGAAAATTTCAGACCCCTCCATGATTTCTAAGTGGGAGAAATAGCAAAATAGCAGGGTGTTCAAATACTTATTTTCTTCACTGTATTACTGATTGATTGATTTTCATTATTCTTGATTTGTTTATTTTTCATCTTATTTTGTGTAGAAAAATAAAAATTAAGATATTTGAGAACAGTGGAATGTTTTATCAGAGCTTTTATTGTAGAAAATCGGAACCAAAGCAAAGTTTATTCATTTTTCTGTTTTTAATAAATGCGTTTTTTTTTGTTTTTTTTTTTTAAAACCTGATGCGGCCCAGTCTCACCCAGACCCTAGCTCCAGTGGCCCCCAGGTAAATTGAGTTTGAGACCCCTGCCTTACATGAACCAGGAAGAGGGCTACTACCATCAAATATGGCAGTCCCAGCCTAATCCCAGCCTAAGAGGCCTACTAGATGGATGGATAGTTTCTATTGCTAAAATAAAATACTATAATTTAACAAATAAGATATAGACATTTGGCAATGTCAACCATTTAACCCAAAAACGTTGAGTAAATTTTTCAAGCTTGTGTTCCCCTTCATTGTTGATAGGCCATCTGCTATTCTGGGGCCTCTCCCATATCACATTCAACGTGGAACTTTGGTGAGTTTACTGACTCCCCCCCCCCCTTTAAGAACTTGTGAGACATGACACAGCATGCAGCAGGAAATTTAATAGTTGGGACGGAATTAACAAGACAATTCCTCATGATAGTGTAACTGGAATGATAACGTACAGTGTTAACACACTTCACAATCATTGTTTTAAAGAAAGAAAAATAAGCATAAAAATCCCGACTGGAAGGTCAGTGAACCTGATGCTTATGTGTTCCATAAATGAATCTGTTCTTGTCACAGTGCTATCGATTTGATGAACTTATCGTTTGCATTAGCGCGACGACTGGGCAAAGGATCCCGTCTAAAAAAGCACATACAGACTGAACGGAAAGCAATGACGCTGATGTGACCGCCCTTTTTCCCCATGCTACATGCTGCTTCACTTTGGGGAGGTTGTCATCAAAATTGCATCTCGGCAGCAAAAGAGAAGCTCGTATGATGTACACAAGAGGAAAGATGAGAAAGACACAACAACTTATACATGAGAGCAATAGTTGTTTTTTTTTTTCCCTACACGGTTGACACTTTTCCACCAGCTTTAAAGGAAAAGGTGTAGAAATAAATGTACACGGAGAAGGTGCAGCCATCTGTGTGGAGAGTGGGAAAAAGAAAAAGACACCATAAATACGTGGGAGTCATTTCAACACAAGATCCAATACAAGCCCTGTATCAAAGATAATGTGGTTTTACATCATCATACTGTATTTATGTTTATATTTAGCCAAGATCATCTCATATCTCCGTTCAATAGCTACACAACGCCACTAGGTGACAGTATTGCTCTGAAAAGACTGTCCTGCTGCTTCTTTCCATTACAATTTTACTTTACAGTATTTTGGTTTTATTTACTTACAAAAAATATTAACTAAAACGTTGTATGATGGCCAGTTTGACATTAGTCCTTTACATCCGTTCCTATAGAACATAGCAACTGTTTTGAGAACTACAAAAGCAATCAGCATCACAGCTTGTGTTCGACTTTAGAGGTTTAGTTGTATTTTAACCTTGTAACAACCACCATGTTAAACATTCCTGACCAGCCTTATTGTCTTTGTAACGGGAGGATTTTGCAATGTGCAGATTGCTTGTGTGTCAGTAGACGGTGTATTGCTACAGATGTCAATCCTTTACAAAAGTCCCTTTGCATGTTGCAAAAATAATTGATGGGGGTCGAACATGCAAATGCACTCACTCCACAGTATTTTACTCCCCCTAAAAAGGGGGGATTGCAATATATGACTCGAAAACTACGCAACTCTTGTGGTTACACACATTTTGGAGGTCACGAATAAAAGAGCTGTGGTTGACAGTTTACTGCTGCAAGGCTTGCTAACCATAAATAAATACAGTATCTTATACACTCATATTTTTATTACAGTATATCTTAACAGACAATGCTATAGAAATGAAACATACTTCATAGTGGTCTGTGTACAGCTTGGAAAGTGGTTTTACTATTGGGAACTGGAAAAAAAATTCTATATAGCTGGCAACACAAGTGAGCAGCAAGTTTATCTTGCCTACAGTCAGTCATGGTGTTGTGGTCTTGGGCTGCATGAGTGCTGACAATTGTGCTCACACTAAAGAGTCACACTTATTCACTGTGAGGTGCACTCATTTGTGTTGCAGCTATTTCGACAATAATGTTTGTGTGTCGAGTTATTTCCAGTAGTAATCGATACTCCTATACAAGGTCTACACAGGTTATTCCGGGTTTCATTTCAGTAGTATGGTCGCTTAAGATATACTCAAATACTTGTGTTTTCACTTTTGGGAACACTAATGATGTAAAGTAATGACATGCATCGTAGAAAGCTAATTTATTGATGCTATCCGGTGACTTCCATCACATCAACTGATGATGTTGCTCGTTTTCAAGTGAAACACAAGGGAAGTTATAGCAACAGAAAATACGCAAAGGACATCAAAGTTAGCCAACAACAAACAGTTAATTGCAGCAAAATTATAACTAAAAGCGTGCAAGTTTGCCATGCAGGCGGCGATTATTCGTGCAGTTGACTGTGATTCAAGTATCAGCATTGGTTAGGAAGCAAATGTGTTGGTTGTTGTTTTTTTTTTTTTTTTTTTAAACTACTTCATAGTTCACACATCGTGACTATGCTCTCATCTTTGCAATGTTTTTTGTCAGGGTTAAAAATAGTTATCGATTTATAAAGCTAAAAATGCCATGCAACTAAACAACTTCCAGGAAAGGATTAAAATAAAGCACACTTACGTCAACTCATACCTAAAACAAACACACAAAGAGAACAAAACAGGATCAGAAATATGCATATGATACACACACCAATGCACTTATTTACACATTATTCTACTTTATTCACATTATATTGCAATCATGAATTTATGACACTCAGGAGGGAAAATGTAGCATTTAGCATTAAAAAACCCCCCAAGAAGTTCACTGTACAATCAAACTACATTAAGGTTTGTACAGTATATAAAACAAAAGCAGGAGAGAAGCCACCGGAATACACAGACAGATACTCCAACAATCGGAGTGACATCCATCCCGGAAGATGTTACCCTTAAACAACCACCTCCCACCCATTTACCCCCCGCTAGTGTCGTACTTTTCCAGGAATGTAGTTACGGTCAATCTCGGCTTCTTGCAGGAACATGTGGAGACAGCGTTCATTCTGAGCCAGAGGGTGACCGGCAATTCTATAGAAACAGATGCACAAAATGACAAGAATTTAACCATAAAGCTAGCAGATGAAATGAAATAGGGCTACAATTTTGTATAGTTTAAGGCACTATCTTTTATCTATTTTGCGTCCGTTGAGTGTAGTTCTTTTTACCTGTTGATGAATTGCTCCAAGCCTAACCGCCGCTCCTCAATGAAAGACTCCTCAAAAAGCCCCTCATCGCTACGGAACGGCAACTGTCTCTTCAGGGCTTTACCTGGGAGAGGTGGTACTACAATCTGAAAGAAATCAGAATCAGAAAAGGTTTATTGCCATGTATGATCAAACACATACCAGGAATTTGTTTTGGTATAGTAGGTGCAGACACATCTATTAAAAAAGAATGAAAAATACAAAATATACAGAATAACAGTATAAATATATGTAGACAGTCTGTTTTTTGTTTGTTATTCGGGAAGTGCAGTCTGATTGTTTTTCCTAAGAGTCCAAACTGCGCGTTAATGTAATCATGAATATTTAGATTTGTCCAATTGTGAACAAAAAATAACACTATCATCACTTCTCAGGTCACGTTTCAATCTCATTGTAGTTTGACTTTTCTGTCATCGTTGTTTACACATTTTGCCTGGCTTTCATGCTCCCTGGTGGCAGTTAGCTGCTTACCTTCTGGTTCATGGACTTTTGTTTTTTAAACCGCAATTGCATTTTGTCTGCCTGGGTTGCCTGTGTTTGTCCTATGCTGACTGAAATACTAATTATGTGGTTATGTCCTGCAGAAAAACAGCATATATGCCTAGTCAGGCCCGCTAAAGTTTTTTCAGTTGGGTCTGAAAACATTTTTCCAACAATAGTGGATAATTATTCTCTTTTTGTTAACAAATGAGTCAGTGCCTCACCAGCCATGAACCTCACCGTACTCACCTTGCTGTCTCTTTCCAGCTCTTTCTTTAACCACTCAAAGTCACTGTATCGTCTGGTCACAGAGGACTCCTTCTGCTTGAAAATAGGAAGGTTCGTCTGAATAAAGATAAGAACAGCCGACACAGCAGGTTAGCAAATGATAACATGTGACCCTAGTAAATCGTCACTATGATGGTAACGTGTAACGTTACAAGCAGCTGACACTTTTACAATTTCTGCTAGTTAGCTACCTGAAATTGTTGGGAGTCATTGCCGCGGACAGTTGACATCGCACAAAGTGTGTTGCAAAAGTAATGCAGTACATGTTTTGAATTCAGAACGCAAACTTGTATTTGAATTCAGAATTCGTGTAGCGAGACATAACATAGCTATGTTTTTCATTCGCAGTGTAACTGCATTAATTACTGTTAGCCTAGCACAGCAGTGTTTCCTACAGTCGTAATTACTCAAATTATCTAAAAAAATAATAGTTGCTCCTTCATATACTCGACGCCAGTGGCATGGTTACAAGTGGAGTCGTTTCCTAGAGTGTTGTGTAAAACTTTAACACACAGTTCAAACAACAACAACGCACATCCGGCTGAACTAGGCCGCTAGCAATCCACGGCCCTCGAGTTCGGTTGCCAACCCGACTTGACGCGCATGTGGCGGGTCGAGTCAACCTCACAGCCACTTTAGCACAGGGGCTAAAGTAGCTTCGTTGCTAGCAAACACTGTACCCCTATTAGCATGCCAGGCTAAAGGTTTCTTGTTGAACACTTACCCGCATTCTAACTTTATATATTGTGTATCGTTGCCGTCCGATTCCAACGACTTGTGGATCAAAAACGTCTATCTCCAGAAAATTGCTGGGTGGACCGTAAGCGTCCGTCAAGTCCTGGGGTTTGGAATTCAGCCGGCGAGTGTCGGCCACCGCAGGCTCTGACATTTTGTCGGGCTGCATTTTTTTTTCAGACTACCAGAGTCGAATAAGCGTAAAAGTGAAGTAGGTGAGCCGACAATGTGGAAATATCACACGACAAGACATTAATTAATTGCTGTAGCTGACGGGTTCAGCTCAGGAACTAGCCGACTGGAGTTTCTCCTCTAGCGGGGGCCAGCCGCCCTGCGCCCCACCCTTCCCGAAGGAGGAAAATACTTGCTCCGTACCGTGTGGCACACCTTAACACTAAACTAAGGACATAATTACATATTTTGTTTATAATGTCAATGCAAAGCTTTGTCATATCGCCATATTTTTACTTCACCAATGACATAAATAAAAACGTAAAACACAAGAACCTGGACGCTCTGCTGACCAAAAGTTTTGAGAAAAACAAATATTAATTTTCACAAAGTCTGCTGCCTCAGTTTTTATTATGGTAATTTGCACATACTTTAAAACGTCCTGAAGTGTTTGGGCAAACAAAAACCTATAATGTGGACAAACTCCCAAGATTATGCAAGAATGGGCTGCCATAAGTAAGGATTTGGCCCAGAAGTGAATTGAAAAAGAAGGGTCAACACTGCAAATATTGACACTGATGTCAATAAAAACCTTTGACATGAATGAAATGCTGGTAATCATACTTCAGTATACCAAGATAAATTTGGACAAAAATATCTGAAAACACAAGCTGCAAAACCAATTCTCAAAAATTTGAGACGCTCGTCAAAGATCCTCTATATGTCACGGTTTTAATATGTTACTGAACAGAACAGAAGTCAAAGATCCTATATATGACAGGACCACTCTGCTCTTTTTAACAACCGACTTGCCAAAAACGCTACATCTGAGTCTGCTGTGTTTCTGACAAGTCCGCTGACTCGAGTCAGTGAATCTAAAAAGGCTTCTTGATAAAAATTTGGAGCATTTTGTGACTTCAGTTGGGAGTTTATTAAAAAGTGATATACTGTATTCAGGAGAAGTGCAAGAACTGAGAAGCAAGCACAGGGAAGCAGTGGTTTTACTTCCTTAATTTCCTGGTTTTGCATAGAAACTGCTGAGGCACTTCCAAGATAGACCACCACAATCCTAATCCTAACTCAAGAACATATGCGAAACTCAACTCAAGACTTTAATATTTCTTCTAATCAGAAATCAGATGCTCCTCAGTGGAGGCGGTGGGGACAGTGGTGCTGGAAGAGGAGTAGTCAGTTTGCTCAGTGTCGAAGGAGGAAGTGGAACCGTCGGAGCTCTGGCTGTCAAACTGGGACTCTTGGCAGCATTCGCGAACAGGGCAGGCGTGTTCATGGTATTCGGTTTTTAAACCTTCTTGAAAGCCTTTGGAGAATTGATGCCAAGTCTTTAAAAAAGTGAATATGCACGTATATGAGCAATTTGGCATGACCTTCTGTACTTTGTACAGTATTCCGTATGATTAAGGTTAGTATTTCTGGATGCTACTTACCTCAATGTCGTGCAGTATCAGGAGTGGCTTGGGTACCACATGAATGAAGTGGATTCTAAACCTGCAAGGGACCATCTTTCATCTTTTATTACGTCAACAACAGTTCATTGGCATCCACTTTTATGCAGTACATTTCCAGACCACATAAGCTTGTCTTGATGAAGCATTGGCATGATAATCGATTAATGCATATTTAATAAACGACTACACTAATATGACAACTCACCGCTCGTATTGCAGCAAAAGTATGCCCATCAGGACAAGTGCGACTGGAGGCAAAATGTACACAATTATCCACACAAACATGGAGCTCTGTGCTTGATCGGTTTCTGTTGGAAAGGGGTTGGAAAAGTTCAATAAATAAATACTGTCTAACGACATGATCCCAACAATGCAATGGTGTAAAATACTGATAATATTTCAATGTCTTTGTTCAGCCTTACCTGTGTCTTTGTTGGATCCCCACACCACAGGCTCGCTCCATTCGCTCCAGAAGTCAGACTTCCCACAAGTTTTTTCAATTCTGCTCCTCACTTGAAGCTCATACCGGGAGCGGCTGGAGGGCAAGTTAATGCAGTAATTTTGCTTCCCCGGAATGACCGAGTAAGTCTGCATGAATTGAAAGATAATCTATAGATGACAAAGCAAGACGCTGAGGAGCATATACTGTATATGTTAGGTTACTCACAGCCCACTTCTTGTCATTGATTCTATAGCGAACCTCACTTTCCACACAAGATGCAGAAGTCTGATTCCAGTAAAACCACAGATTTGTGTCGGCTCCATTCTGAACAGTCAGGTTGGTTGGTGGATTTAACTTAACTGCGTAGGTAACATACAGTTAAATATTATATAAGTGCATTTTTATTTGGCGGATGGGCATTTTTTAAGCTTTAAAGTGAGTACACCCCTCCTATTTCAGCAGACATTTTATTATTCATTCATTTCTACCGCTTTTTTCTCACAAGGGTCGCTGGAGCCTATCCCAGCTGTCTTTGGGCGAGAGGCGCGGTACACCCTGGACTGGTGGCCAGCCAATCACAGGGCACATATAGACAAACAACCATTCACACTCACATTCATACCTATGGACAATTTGGAGTCGCCAATTAGCCTAGCATGTTTTTGGAATGTGGGAGGAAACCGGAGTACCCGGAGTAAACCCACGCATGCACGGGGAGAACATGCAAACTCCACACAGAGATGGCCGAGGGTGGAATTGAACTCTGGTCTCCCAGCTGTGAGGTCTGCGCGCTAATCACTCATCCGCCGTGCCGCCCACATTTTATTATATCTTATGTTAAATTTTTTGTATTATTTTATATTTATATTTAATTTAATTTGAGGAGACGGGCATTGACTGGCTACCACTGCCGACCCGCTAACTGGAGAGCATTGTGGTTGAAGGTTCAAGCGCCCTGTGTAAGTTAAACCCAAACTGATGACATCTTCTCCTGGCCAAAAGTATGTATTTAATAGTAGTATTTATGCATTTAATAGCAGTAGATTTACTATCAACGGAAAATGAGTTGACATGGTTCCTGCTTCAGAATGTCACTGTACATGTTAGAATTCATGTTTCCCCTCAATGACCCACAGCTCCCCCATTGCCAGCAGCACTCGTGCAGCCTCAGAGCAATGACTTGCCACTCATTTGTGTTGCAAGCTATTTAGACAATATTATTTACAATTTAGACAATAACATAATTATACAGGTGTGCTATTTGTATAATTATACTATACTATTTCTATAGTATTGTCCTTTACAATATATACAGTAATACAAATGCCTAGTGGAATGTGAGGGGTGTACTCACCTTCGTTAGAATTCCTTTAATTAGCACTTAATTTGCTGCAGCGTTATACAATAGCCCAGCCTTACCTTTGTTTATAAGATCGTGCTCCTTCACGGAATTACTGTGATCCAGTTGTGTGTAAAATGTCAAGAACCTGTTTCCTTTGTCCCCGTATGGCTGAATACAGCCGTTGTTTACATTGTTGTCTTTCTGTGTCAGGTAGTGCTCACATACTGTGATATTTCCGGAATGGAACCTGTATTTAAAAAAAAAAAGAAAGTAGTTATTCGTACAAATAGTAGAGTCAGTTTCGATTATGATCTTTTCACCTACCAGCTTCTGAAGGTGTGATTGACAGTCGTATTCCAGGAACAGTGAACAGCCTCGAGATGCAACACAATACAGTCGACATCTGGACAGATGTAATGATAATCATAGACCCAGAAAAGCAATACTGTATACCCAGCTAACTAATTAGCCCCAATGTATTTTTCGTAACTTATCTAAAGGAAGAAGGACAAAATAAACAGGTAAATAAGTACCACTTCCACACTAAATAACAGACCATATTTGTTTTATAACAACCGTGGTATTCGAACCGTGATGTAATGAGAGATGATTGTACTACACAGCACTTATTCATCCCAGTAGTACCTATAAAATGCCACAAGCTAACATGATCACACCTTCCCTCTCCATGACGTACGTATCTGTCTTCAAAGGGTTGCAGTTTTGCGTCTTTTAGTTTTGTAACACCATTGTTAACTTCTTTTGATACTTCCTCAACATAATTTTTCATAAAATACGAAACATCATAAACTAAATTGACCTTTAAGGAAATTCTAGAACTTCTCAGACAAATCCAAACAAATTAACTTAATTAAGTTCTTACCTGGAGTTTCTTCGGCAAAAATAGCTCCTGCCAGACAGATGATTAAAACCAATGTATTCAGCATCGTGGAGCAGAAGAACAGACGCTTTTTTTCATTTCAGGTTGAAATCTACATCTGAATGTGTCACATGTATGATCTGGTGGGGGTGGGGGGATTGTCTTTTGCTTCCTGTCAGCGGAAACTGTCAAAAGGTCGACATGTAAACAGATGCTATACTGCAATATAACATTTATAGAACATAGTTCATAAGTCTACAGGGCTGCAATACATTACTCCTCCTGTTTAGACTTTCTTTAGATTTCCATATTTGTTTGATTAGCACTGAAACATTACAAAATGTTCAGGTGAACACGAATAATAACACTTTCTACACATGCGACTGCTCTTTTGGCTTTTGTTTCCTGTCAGAGGAAATGGCTTAAAACATACAGCTATTAACTCAAATATCTCAGGATATTGGATTGGATGATATCAACCTGCATTTAAATTCATATTTTTAGACATGAGTAATAAAGAGTAGAGTAATTTCAGGAGGAACTAATCAATTTCATTTGTCTAACCAGTTTTATGCACTTCCTGTTTTATCTTGCTTGTAAACAAAGTGAAACAATGGCGAGGCTCAAGCTTATTGTGTGGTGCTTTGTCACATATTATATTTTCCAAATACAGTTTTTAAAAATCAATATATCAAATACATACAAGCTGGCGCAAATATTGATCAAAATGGAGAAAGAAATTGGTATTTTGATTTATATTTAGCTTTAAAACCAGAGGGCATGGGCCCTTGACACTTTTATTTTGAAGAACCAGACATTTATTTCCATAATAGTCCGGAAGTCATAGACCAACATGGCTGTGAAATAATAGATAGATGCTTTATTAATTTCCAAGAGAAATTCCAGCAGCGCTGCAAAAATACAATTATTAACTTAATCAGAAAATGTAACGTATACACAAACTACGTAAATTTAAGGAGAGAGACGAGAGGAAACAAACGCTAGCAACTCTGGTAGAGCCAGTAGTACTGTATGTGTACAGTGCTTGTCACACGTTTAGACTTTTATGTCGAAGAACCGGAAGTTGTAGTTTTATTTTCTTAACACATCGGAAAGGGATGACATTTGTTTTGGTTTCACCGATTTGCCACTCAGGTAACGCAGTTACCTGCAAACGCTAGCCCATAACCGCAATGGCATCTCCGCTAATGGGGTGCTTTCCTGACAATAAAGTCTCGAAGGCGCATTGGTCGCTGCCGTTTTTGTGTTTGGCATTCGTCCTCGTCGGGAGAGGCGAGGGCAACGCGATGGACAACGGCGCTACAGAGAGGATGGCTGAAGAGAGCCACCGACAAGACAGTGCCAACCTGCTCATATTCATCATGCTCCTGACTCTCACCATTCTCACTATATGGTTGTTCAAACACAGACGCTTTAGGTTCCTGCACGAAACAGGACTTGCAATGATCTACGGTAAGAAAGCTAGCTCGTCCAAGCTGAGCACCGTTTGACACAAATGCTACATGCTAACTTGTTAGCTCCGTTAGCGCCTAATGTATACTAAGCACTAAGCTAATTTGACAGCTTATACTGGGCGGCGTTCATAACAACACAAAGAATATGTTGTAGTTTACATATGTTCAGAAATAACTGACATTGCTTTGTTCCTCTTCAGGTCCAAAAAAATAGAAAGATACAATTATTTACAATTTTGATAACTAAGAAAATGTTTTTTGCATTGGTACTCAAATGTCCTTCACCACTTAAAGGCCTGTTGGTGGGTGTGATCCTGAGGTTCGGCGTCCATGTACCTCAAAGCATGAGCGACGTGGTCCAGGGCTGTGCGGTGAATGCCAGTCCCGCCACACTGCTGGTCAATGTCAGCGGGCGATTCTACGAGTACACCCTGAAAGGTGAAGTCAGCCGGGGCAAAGGTCACCAAGTGCAGGATGACGAGATGCTGAGAAAGGCAAGTGGAAGAGTAGATCTTCTTGAGACATTAGATATCGCATCATTGATCATTTGCTCCATTTTGTTGTCCTCAGGTAACCTTTGACCCAGAAGTCTTTTTCAACATCTTGCTGCCTCCCATCATCTTCCATGCTGGTTACAGTCTAAAACGGGTAAGCAGACCTACACGCTCATAAACTCTTACCTACCCATGGTAGAGACACAATATCAATACAATAATAATAATAATACAATTGTATGGATGCTATATTATGAGTATTTGTAGGTGACGTTTATATATACTGTATATCTGGGATCCTTTCACGTCTGAAAATCATTTTAAAAGGCGTTAGCAAAGCAGCACATCATATCAGATTGGTATCACAAATACCAGCCGAAATATTTACCCAGTATCGGCGCGGAAATTGAATGCACATGCATGTCACTTTCCAAAAACAAACAAAAAAATCATATCCTTGCTTGAAAGCAACAGGGAACTCATCTTATATTGAGGATCTTTGATAAACATATTGTTTCTGTTTTAATTTGACTTTATGAACATTGTTTTAGATCTTTTTGTTTACTTATTCAATAAAGCGTTATCCCTTATCTGTTTCAGAGACATTTTTTCCGAAACATCGGCTCTATCCTGGCCTACGCATTCGTGGGTACAGTTATATCCTGCTTTATTATTGGGTAAGTCTTCTTTGAAATGACACCGTAAGGTCTTCTAGCTTTTCCTTGCGTCTATTTATTTAGTCATATCAGTAAAAATCCTCATTTGATGCCTTCTGTCTGTATACCCAGGCTCATCATGTATGGATTTGTGTCCTTTATGGAAGTGGTGGGCCAGCTGAGCGGAGAGTTTTACTTCACAGACTGCCTCTTCTTTGGGGCCATCGTGTCGGCAACGGACCCAGGTACAGTACAACACTACTATTAAAACCCAGCGATCTTTATTGACATATTGTATTATAAAGTCATAGCACATGTAAATGCCCTTAAGCATGGTGGACTTGTCCTCTGAATCTTTTTTTGTCTTTGGTCTTGCAGTGACAGTCTTGGCTATTTTCAACGAGCTGAAAGTAGACGTGGACCTGTATGCTTTACTTTTTGGTGAGAGCGTTCTCAACGATGCTGTGGCTATCGTTCTCTCGTCGTAAGTTTTCCTCGATACACACACACACAGACACACTCACCCCTCATTTGGCACACATGCAGGCTACCGCTACATATCTTACTACTCATCTTTCACTCATCATACTAACACAAGTCCCTGTCATTCCATTGCTGGCCATCCATTCATCCATCTGCCATCACCAACTCATACGTACGTATGTATGCAGTGTTCTCCTCCACTTGGACAAGCAGGGTAGACAGGGAGCTAGAATTGTGCGGCCCACCGAGGGCGAGGCAGCATGGCTAGGAAGGAACCAAACAGGAATTCCTCGGTGGGTGTTTGGGCTGTGTGATTGGTTGTGGTGACTTATAGGGTATATTTGAATAATAGGGCACCATTAAAGGAGCTGGCTTTATTTGACCACTTCCATCTTTTATAATTATGTTTGCATGTTTATCCTGTGTGTCCGGCCCTCAGCTCCATTGTGGCGTATCAGCCCGCCGGGGACAACAGCCACAGCTTTGAAGCCATGGCCTTGCTCAAGTCCTTTGGCATCTTCCTGGGTGTCTTCAGCGGTTCGTTTGCTCTCGGAGTGGCCACCGGAGTGGTTACGGCACTGATATCCTTGGACCTGCATCGCTGTTGTGACTTGTTTTTGAGAAAAGAGTTTGGCTCCATGAGCCTTTATGCTATTTCACTGAAGCGGTAAGCAATCATACACTACAGTCTTGTGTGGAGCAGTGGTCTCTGATAGTGTTACTGTACTGTTGGTTAATTTATTATCTTTGCAACAGAGGTTCCTTTTTCATTGCTGTGCTGCTGTTTGTGTGTACTTTCCTGCCTGTGGTTCTCTTGAGACAACTCTTGTCTAAACAGGAGATATTAATCTCACAAGATCTTGTGACTGGCACCCCTAGTAGGTATATATTCTAAATCGTTACGTGCGTTCAATGCCATGGCAAGAGGTGGTCATGCCTCATCACTTCCAGGCTGCCTAATCTCTCCTTCTGCACCGTGTAGATTATATTTAAAGTCAACACCAGCTTACAAGGAGCACAAGAACCACAGTGAATGTTTTCTCAGTTGCTGTGTATCGCTGTGCAAAATGAAACCAGTCCTTCGAAGTCAATAACTTCAGAAATAAGGTTTTAACTCATAAAATAATGGCACAAATTTCATTAGATGCAAACCAAAAAGATCTGTTGAAGCTATGCGAAAAACTCATGATCGGTGTCATCTTAGATGGAAGACTATCATCACGCAGCAACTAACACTGAAAAAGTTAGCTAAGAATAATGAATTTCTTCCCAGCAGATCAGTTTATTGGCCAATGGCCCACCGCATTGAGCTTCCAAGAAATGCTGTCTCAAACTTTGAGCCTTCTATTAACTGGCTCAAGAGCAGAAAAAGACGAAGAGGTTCACCACTTCCTGAGCCGTGTTCTGTCATGAAAAAAAAGTATCACAGATTCTTCAGGTGTTTCTCTTTAACTTCCCATCACGTGACCAAGTTCACCAAGCTGAGGGACTTTCCTTTGCTGGAGACGGCGCTCTTTGTCCTCATGTCCTGGAGCACCTTCCTGTTGGCCGAGGCGTGCGGCTTTACCGGTGACGTATTTGCAATAAATGATTTCGATTCAATGTAAACACTCTGATCATGTGGTTAATGTGTTTGAATCCAGGAGTTGTCGCCGTGCTGTTCTGCGGGATCACCCAGGCTCACTACACCTACAACAATCTCTCTCGGGACTCTCAAGATCGAACCAAACAGGTGAGTCGTTTGTCATCGTATTCAGAAAGACTTGATGCTGTAATTTGCTGCCAATGTGTTCAATGAATTGTCTGCCTTCTCAACGTCACAGTTATTTGAGCTGCTCAACTTTTTGGCGGAGAACTTCATCTTCTCCTACATGGGCTTGACACTTTTCTCCTTCCAGTCGCATGTCTTCAACCCTTTGTTCATCATCGGGGCTTTTGTATCCTTTAACACAGCAGCTACATCACCAACCAGTCAATGTGATTCACTCCCATTAATTAAGGTGGGCTTCAATTTGACTGAATTGTTGTGCCCTCAACTGCACAAAAACACCTTATTGACACCAAAATAAGAACTAACTCCTGAAGGAGAGAAGAAGAATTGGACCTTATTTATGTTCAATGGATTGATTATTAGAGCCGGTAACGTTCCCACTAAGTGCATCGTTTCCCTTGACATCATTGCGACTATAGGTGGCGGTGTTTCTTGGCAGGGCGGCGAACATCTACCCCTTGTCTTTCCTGCTCAACCTGGGCCGCAAGAATAAGATCGGCTCTAACTTTCAGCATGTGATGATGTTTGCAGGTAATGATGAGGATGACGGGGGGGGGCACTGGTTAGCTCGAGCACACACTTTTGAGCACCTTCAGAGTTGAATTATGACATTGATGAATTGATTTTTTTAAATGGAGGATGTTGGAAAATATGCAGTTTACTCTCACTATATTGACTATGACCTATTATTATTATTATTATTAGCGAAATATATTCATATTTGTATATGTTGTATACAAATACAGTTGCAAGTTGTATAAATTTTTTTAGTATTTTCAAGCATAAAATGGCTAAATGCACTAAAATAGAAATACAGTAAAAGCAATTAAGACCACAATTTGTAAATGTAGTATTTTCTATGTCGGTCGTTAGGTGTCAGTAATTGTTAAACAACACCACCGAAGCAACAGACTTGAACAACCGGCTTTTATTATGAGATTAAATGATGTCACAACAGGCACAGTCATTACAACACAATAATCATAATAATTATAATAATTGCGGCCATAGTGTGCTAAAACTCAGCTCTACGTCACTTCCTGTCGTTCCTTATTCTTCTCCCTTACAAGCTAAACTGTCGAAAATGGCTTATTTTCTCAGATAATCAACACGAGTTTAAAGGTGACTGTTTCATGTCTTGACGGCTCTAATAATGTTAAATAAACATTAAAAAAACACAAAAATTAATTCATCATATATATCTTAATTTTATTTTCATTTATATTTTTCACTGTTTTTAATTTAGTTTGTAATTATACTGTATATTCCTTTTTTAATGCATTTTTTAATCTTTTTTTAATGTGATATATACAGACTCTACTATATAGACGAAAATATTGGCACATGACATTTTCTCTGCCGTTGTGTTTTCCCCCAGGGCTGCGCGGGGCCATGACCTTTGCCCTCTCGATCCGAGACACGGCCACCTACGCCCGTCAGATGATGTTCTCCACCACCTTGCTGATTGTCTTTTTCACCGTGTGGATCTGTGGAGGCGGCACCATGCCCATGCTGTCCTTCATGAGCATTCCGTAAGGGCCTGCTTCACATCCGCAAGCCTGTTCCAGTCTTTATCCCGCCCTCTGTGATTGTTTTTGATATTTTTTAATTCCTTAAAAGTCACCAGCCTGTCCTTCTCTTTCCTTTTTTTTTAATCCCGCAGCGTGGGCGTGGACTCTGATCAGGAACACTCTGTAAGTACAGACTGAGAACAGTATTAGCTTTTCCTGTGTAAAATTAAGAGCAGAGCATTGGAATTTTGTGCCTGACAGAGTTTTGGAATGTTGGATGGGTCGCAGAGGAGGAACACCAAGCATGAGAGCGCATGGCCCTTCAGGATTTGGTACAACTTCGATCACAAGTATCCTTCCTATGTCCTACTTTTGAGGGCACACATTTGAAACAATGCAAGATTTGAACACCAGAGGGCGCACTATACAAGTAGAAAGCACAAACAACAGACTATCCTCATGATGGAACAAGGGCAGCCATGCTGTGGGATATCCTGAGGTGTTTTTTATGTTCTGGTCCTTGACACCCTTTTGTGCAGTTACCTGAAACCCCTCCTGACCCACAGCGGCCCCCCTCTCACTGCTACTCTGCCTGCCTGTTGTGGACCTCTGGCGCGATGCCTTACCAGCCCGCAAGCTTATGAGGTTTGAACATGCAGCATCAAAATATATTGCATTTAGCAATTATACATAATCATCACAAATCTGAAATGTATTTGCAAAATACATTGGAAAGTGAATCCTTTATTGTTATTATATAATGAAATGTACAGAATTTGTCATGTCCAATGTGATGCTAACTGTACCACCACCTTATGTAAATGCGTACATATTCTATATCTCATAGTAATGCTATGTACAGAACATATAGACGTTTCTTGTGCAAATTCACGGCAGAATGAGGGTCAGCTTCACGACGACGACTCCGACTTCATCCTGAACGACGCCAGCGTCAGCTCCATGTACGCCGACGTCACTGTCAGCACGGACGCCTCGGGCTCCGCCGCCGTCAGGCGTAACCGTTCATCCACCGGCAGCACGGCGGGCGGCCCGTTTGACGAGGGTTTGGATCACGAGCTGGCCACGACCGAGCATGAAGTGTCCATCCGGGGAACCCGCTTGGTCCTGCCCATGAACGACCAGGCCGATCCCCCGACCACCGTGACCCTGCCTCCGCCGCCGTCCCCGCCTCGCTCGGACCCTCGTAGGCACAGGCTGTAAGATTACAGCTTCTTGTTTTCTGTCTCAAAGTGGTGGGGCGTGTTCAGGCTATATTTACGGGAGCTTAATGTATTTTATGGTCCATAAACACTCTAGAGCATCACTTCTCTTGGCAAGTGAAGTAACGTGTATGCAAAATACATCATGCTCACGTAATTATAGCCATTTTTCTTTTATTTTATGAATGGAATAATCCGCTGCTTTCACTGTTCTCGTCCCTTAACATCTCACGTCCCCAGGATCGTCTCGCTGTCAGCTGGGTGAGGGAACGGTTTGTTACTGTAAGCTTGAACGTGAAGACCCTACACGCAAGGTCAGGTACTGTCGAACAAGTGCACCTTCTACTGACAACCGAACGGGTTTGGTTGAACGTTAAATTACTTCCCACAGTGGCGTCCTCCATATTTATGTATTTATTTATTCTTTTATGGATTATGCACCTTTTTTATTTTCTCGAAGGCACCGCGGGCGACTCATCCTGTATGAAGGGTCGCACTGTGCGAATGGGTAGGGTTTTTGCGGTGTGTGTGTCTGTGTCCGTGCAGGGAAAAACAAACAAAAAAAAATGCTTTGGGTAATGTAGCAAGATACTTTACAAGCTTGTAAACGTACATGAAAGCCTCTTTCACACAGAGTTCCTGCAAAATCTGAGATCACCTCGGCTTTTTACAGAACCCGGAAAAGACCGGATGTTTTCACGCCCACAAAATGATTAGGTGATGTGAGCATCTGGTGTAATGTGTCAAATAGATGTGTGTCAGGTCTCTAGCCCCTTTCACACAGCCTGTAAAAGCCACTTTGCTGCGTGTCACTCTTCTATATAAACGGTACCCACATGGAATGAGTAAGACAAAGATGTCCCGGCAATTTTCCAGGCCTCAAAAATAGCTTCTCAGCCATAACAGAGGCGGGATGTAGCCTGTGTGCAAGGATGATGTCTCGCAGTGACAGGACATGGGTGTGGAGTTTAAGACCTGTTGTTGTCGGAAAAGTGATTCCATTTCATCTGCAAAGACGCAACTTTAGGTGTTTTTGCAGATCTGTGTGTGAAGGGGGTTGATTGACAGGCTCAAATGGAATACTTCCATCTGTACACTCAGTACACTATGTCGACTGCGTACTTATGTAGTGCTTAGTAGCCAAGCAATTTGACAAAACACACAATTATTCTTGTATAAACTGGCGTCACTCTGCGTCTTAAGTCACATGACCTTCTCTGGGTTCTGTCTAAAAAGCACAGGTGCATAAATACCATTGCTTCCGGCGAAGCAGGACAATTGCCGGACCCTGTTCTGTGTCCGTGTCATTCACACAGAACAGCAGCAAAGCTGGAGGGGGGAAAAAAGCCAGCTTTTACAGGCGATGTGAAAGGGGCTTGTCACATAGCTGTTTGGAACGAGGGCTGGCTCCACTGTTGTGAATTCAAGTGCCTACAGGAAATGGAAAATCCTCTGTGTAGATTTGTACAATTTAGTTTGATTTGTGGAGTCATCCATCATCCATTTTTTTTTTAGTAATACTCTTGATTGCTGTTGAATGTGAACACTACAGTTGTGGAAATGACAAAAACGTTACCAATATGTGACACTGTGTACTGACTGACTTGTAAATATAACAATGTGGTTCCGGTGTATGGAGGACATGGTCTACTTTGTCTCCTCTGCTGTGTTTCCAGCTTTGCATTGCACTGAGGCATCTCTCTAGTTTGGTGGACTCGAACCCGTGAAGAGTGTCTTTTTTTCTTTTAACACTGACTACTAACTTATCCCTCGAAATGTAAGTCTTGATGACTTCTTAGTAGTGTTGTTCATCGGAATAATGATTTTTCTACAAATGGCTTGCCCATAAGGAAATATGGTATGGATTTGTAATCATGTGTGTATGAATTGTGCAAAGAAGATAATTGATATGGTACTTTTTGTCATGTCATTTAATGAACGCTTCATGAACTAAATATGTATATTATTAAAACAAGATAGCTATTTGTAGAAACCAAACTGAAAACAATCATTACACAGTATGTGATTTTCATTTTTTGGAAACACATTTTACTGATTCATTCCCTCCTGTTTTTTGTCTTGTCAGACCTCTTGCAAGTGTACCAAAAATAAATACAAACGACTGCTGAGTCTTTTTGGCTACACTTAACTTTTATTTTGAAAGTTTCCTTCCTCGTGCTCATGGAAATTCGCCTCTTTTATTTTGAAGTCGATTCCGGTCTGAGCTTTTTGAAACGCCATAAAAAGACACAGCGATATCCCTAAATAAGGGATAACGCTGTGTCTTTTATTTTGAAGCCACTTCCGGTCTATGCTTTGGTTGGTTGATTCCAGCAGACGCTCCCGATCCCAGACGTGTTTATGAAGCCGGAGGGTCAAAGTTACGACCGTTGCTGATTGATGCCCGGCGAGAGGCGCACTTAACCGGACACAAGACTCGACCTTTAACCGGTAAGATGGAGGACAAAAAAAAATTTAGTAATTTGATGACGTGCTTTCAGAAAACAAATGTTAGTGCTTCTTTGCATGCAATGGAATATGCAGTACTTGTATAAATTAATACGTTATGTGTTGTTAGATATCAAACAGAAGGTTCCACCATGTGTACATTAGCTGGTACTCCATGTTGATGATGATGTAACACATCTTCTTATTCCTTACAGATCCACTCTTGCCAAACCAGCTTTTTTGGTATCTGAAGAGGAAATAAGCCTTAAAAGTTGTTGCATGGGGCGTTGTCTCTGTAAGTAATCTGCAAGTGTGTGTGAGAGTGACTGAGACTTCAAGTCTTCCAATCTGTTTCCAGTTAACTTCCAGAATTTCCTCTCTTCGCTCACCCAGGCCAGGAAAATGCACACAAAGGTCAATTAACATTCCTGTACAGCAATTTATTATTAAATGGCGTACAGCAGGCATTGTTTGCAACAGTAAACATAGCATTAGGAGATCTTTTAGCTGTAGCTTTAGCATCAAAACCATTGTATTAAAAATTCAAAGCTGTCAGGAGGTTCAAACCTGAGGCACTTTTGACCTGGTACTCTCTGTAGTTGAGCACCTGGTCACTATAATAGGAAGAAACAAATGCCTCGGAATACTAAAGTTGTTTTGCAGACTTGAGTAACATCCTATGAAAAAACCATACTCCTTTTTTTTTTTCCTTTTATGATTTGTGTCCCATCTCTGCAAGCTCATCCAGACGTCTGCTTTAACCGTTAAACTGACGCTAAATCATTTGCTACCGCTTGAAAAAAAATTGTTTTTCTATGTGGAGTGTTTTCCTTGGCGAAAAGGCGTCCGGAGGAGTTAGTTTGGCGCCTCAAGGCGACACTTTGTGTCACATGGAATCACCGTTTTGTTATGTTTTTGAGGTTTTCCTCTCAGTGTGATGCAATGTCATCCATAGTTGAAGGAAATTGGTCATTCATCTGTTAAAGTCGTCATGTATTTGCCATTTGTGTGTGTGTGTGTGTGTGTGTGTGTGTGTGAGATCATGCTTTTGTCCGACTCGACAGTATCCCACTCAATGGAATGTGTCTCGGTGGTGCCAGATAAAACAAATTAACTTTTTTTTTTTTTAGAGCTTATCTGGAGTAGAAATGTTTAACCAAACATATGGCTCGGTTTCAAATATTGTGTAATGGTCGTATTTATTGGTGTTGTAATGGTATGAGGAGCTAGTAGAGTCATGTAGTACTTGGGGCATCTGCTACATAGTGTTTACTATTCCTTCTTTATGATACAAATCAGGATTTCTGTGTTAAAGAAAATCTGAACCATACTTTCACAGGACATTAATTGTGTGTTTTTAATCCATTTCATTCAGTGTTTATAATTATTTAGCATTTTCCTGCAAGACTATATAATTACTCTCCATAAAACTAATATTTTGTTTATATTTTTAGGCTACATTCATTCATTCATTCATTTTCTACCGCTTTTTCCTCACAAGAGTCGCGGGGGTGCTGGAGCCCACCCCAGCTGTCTTCGGGCAAGAGGCGGGGTACACCCTGTACTGGTCGCCAGCCAATCCACATATAGACAAACAACCATTCACACTCACATTCATACCTATGGACAATTTGGAGTCGCTAATTAACCTAGCATGTTTTTGGAATGTGTGAGGAAACCAGAGTACCCGGAGAAAACCCATGCATGCACGGGTGGTACATTATAATACATAATAATAATACATTAAGAGTTTTCGCGGGAACCTCGAAATGCCAAGAAATGCAGCTGAATAGGTGCAGATACTGGAAGAACCAGAAAGCTGTGTGTGCTGGTTATTGTGTGGACTTGCCCTGCTCTCATGCACGGGGAGAACATGCAAACTCCACACAGAGATGGCCGAGGGTGGAATTGAACCCTGGTCTCCTAGCTGTGAGGTCTGCGCGCTAACCACTCAACCGCCATGCCGCCTATGTATATATATATATATATATATATACTATAAAAAATTAAATATATATTTTACTTAAATTACAAAAACAAATAAACACATTTGGGTAAATTACTAAACTTTAAATAAAATAAAAAAAAATTGTATTTCAAATTTTTTTTTTTAATTTAAAAAATTTGTATTTCTAAATTTTTTTTAATTAATTGTTGTTAATAAAGGTAAGGGAAAAAAAGATTCAAGTCCTAAGGTTGTCACAAGCTCTCGTGAGACTAAAACGTTACAAGATTTCTTGCTCATAAAATAAAAAGTCTTGTGGGCCTGGCATAATAACAAAAAAATTATTAATCATCTGATAAATGAAAAATGAACTTGATAATTTTGCCGGTTTCGGTATATGGCCATGTGCATGCGTGTCTGTTTTCCTCAGGAAAAGGAGTTCACTCCTGTATTGGTCTCAGCACCTTGCCGTGTGTGTTGCATAGAACAACGGCATGAATGTAGTGAGCCCTTTTGTCAATCGTACAGTTGCGGTGGGTGGAGGCGGGGCCGCTAGCATGTACACACAGAGTGCAGAAGAGCGTAATTACAATTTTTCATTGTCATTTTCTTTAAAGTAATGTTAAAAGTCTTGTCTTGGATGTATAAATACTGTGTGTGTGTGTGTGTGTGTGTGTGTGTGTGTGTGTGTTTGGATTGTGCCAACACCATTCTGATGGAGACTTCCTGTTTCTTCAGTGTTCCAGCACATTCTTCAGCGATAAGCTCATGCCAACACAACACAACACAACACGCAAATGTCAGCTACGTGCACACAAATGTGACAAATACGTGCATGGTTACTCCTTGCTGATGTCTTCCCACAGAAATAATATGGATTTATGGATTTAATATGTCCTTTTATCCTAATTAATGATGATTTCAAGGACAATTTAAAACGCCCCACAGCTCTAGCCTCCCACTTATGCATGATAATAAAAAACAAGAACTTTTATGGTAGGAAGAAAAAACTGTTCAGACTTGTAGGAATGACGTCAAATGTGATTTATTTTCTTCCAACCTGCACAGAATCCATCTCACTTCCTGTCAGCGAGTACTTCCTGTGAGATAAGCATCTCATTATATGCTTTATCTTAATGCGTCTTTGTTGACCAAATCCAAATATTTGCTGTCTTTGACTGCTTTCTTTACAGTGATAGGTCACCAATTACAATGGAATGAATAGAAGTCCTGGTGTAATAATAGAAATAATCTGTTCCGGGGTCAAACTGTGGCCATAGTAAAAAAAAAAAAAAAAAAAAAAAAAAGTGTAAAAAGAAGCTCAGTGCTTTTACTGTTTTCTAAATGACTATCGGCAACAAGTCCTACAAAGACATTTTGTTTGATGGCGGCCATGTTTTTTTCACCAATCCTGCTTAAATCTTGCACAAATGTGCTTGTCAGTCCCCTAGAAGAGCTGTACATATTTTTTTTTAATGCACTCTCTTCAGTGTTTACTGTATACAGTACAAGAGTAGCTTACACTCTTAAAAATGCTGGGTTGTTTTTTTGACCCAACCGCTGGGTTGAGCCTGTTGGGTCATTTAATTGGGTAATTTTTATTGAATTGGGTATTCTGAGAACCCAATTCGCTGGGTTATCTCTGTTGGGTGCTAAGTTATTTGCTGCTGGGTTGGGATTTCCATTATGTTAAAAATTAAAATTAAAATTAAAATTAAAATTAAAATTAAAATTAAAATTAAAATTAAAATTAAAATTAAAATTAAAATTAAAATTAAAATTAAAATTAAAATTAAAATTAAAATTAAAATTAAAATTAAAATTAAAATTAACATAAAATAAAAAATAACATAACATAAAATAAAAAAATAACATAACATAAAATAAAAAAATAACATAACATAAAACAAATAAAAATAAAGAAAAAAAATAAAACAAAAATAAAACAAAATAAAACAAAAATAAAACAAAATAAAACAAAAATAAAACAAAAATAAAACAAAAATAAAAATAAAATATATATATGGTATATTGGCAACCCAATTTGCTGGGTTGAAATAACCCAGCAGTGTAGTAAATATGAACCCAGCGTTGGGTCATATGAACAACCCGATTGTTGGGTTAAGATAACCAACCCAACTTGTTGGGTTAAAATAACCTAACGCGAGGTTGGTCCAATATTTAACCAGCGCTGGGTTGGGAAAACCCATATTGGGTTGTTTTTAACCCAGCATTTTTAAAAGTGTATAAGCTAAATTAGCTCTAAAAGCATGCTTATTATTATTTTTTTCGTGTGCTACCATTCTGCTAGAAAGTAGAACTTCTTGAGTGTGCTGGTATGTACACGGTTCATTTTGTGGTTTTTCATGTTTGTTTCCTTGGGAGTGGCCTTTGTGTGTGTGTGTGTGTGTGTGTGTGTGTGTGAGAGAGAGACCTTGTGTTAACTTTGGATGTTGACCACATGAGTCATACTAGTCATTCTGTATGTGGGCTTACAATACACACAGAAATACACTTACAGGAGCTCTTTCCGGAATATCACACGGACATAAAAATGTCCTCACAGCAAAGAGCAAAGGTGAGATGTTAAGAAGATAGAAACAGAATTCCTCGCGATCAGCCAACAGGAACTTGATGTGGCAAATATGTGAGTGCACTTAAAAAAAAAAAAAAAAAAAATCTTTCTCGCTGCATTCCTCTGACTTATGGGCACAAATGTGGTGATTCAGGGCACCATTTTTAGGACAATTGCCTCCCCAGACTGACTTTTCGGACACCGTGTACAAGAACGATGCAGGACATCAAACCCGCTTTTTTGTTTTTATACCTGAATTTATCATTAAGATTCAGGCTCTGTTTTTAGTGGTATGTTGCATGATGGTTGAGTGGTTAGCGCTCAGACCTCACAGCTACGAGACCCGGGTTCAATTCCACCCTCGGCCATCTCTGTGTGGAGTTTGCATGGGTACTCCGGTTTCCTCCCACATTCCAAAAACATGCTAGGTTAATTAGCGACTCCAACTTGTCCATAGGTATGAATGTGAGTGTGAATGGTTGTTTGTCTATATGTGTCCTGTGATTGGCTGGCCACCAGTCCAGGGTGTTACCCCGCCTCTCGCCCGAAGACAGCTGGGATAGGCTCCAGCACGCCCATTACCCTCGTATGGATAAGCGGTAAAAAAATGAATGAATGTTTTTAATGGTGTGGTGTGGTTTCTACCGCCCCCTGTTGACTGTACAGGGTATTGCATAAGAAACATATCATTTACTTTTGGTGCGTAAATTGCAGGTCAGGATGCCAGAAACTTAAAATAAGTACTACTCTGCAAATTGCACCCCCCCCCCCCCCCCCGTTTTATAGTGATGATCGGGGCGGACTTGCCATTAGAGGTTTACAGGGGCCACAAATGAAATGTACATGTTACTCTTTTAGTTTTAATTTACGACATCAAAATGCGTAACCTGTAATGATCGATTTCAGCCGTTTGGGGGGGGGGGGGGGGTAAAGCAGAATTACATGCGTTTGTCAGTGCAGTACGAGGACATTGAGGGCCACAATGACCGGTATTGATCCAGGGTATTTAACACACACACACACACACACACACACAAAGGCAGGAGCTCACCTAGTGTTCTGTACAAACATCTCTGGAGCCCTCTAGTGGTAATTTGCGGGATTGCTAAATTTATCAATGAAATGTAATGTATAACAATCACCTTTGTGAAGTCACATGATTCTGTTGCTTTATAGCAGGGGTCTCAAACTCAATTTACTTGGGGGCCACTGGAGCTAGGGTCGGGTCAGATTTTCCAAAAAAAAGAAAAAAAACGCATTTATTAAAAACCTTTTTTTTTTTTTTTTTTTAAACTTTGCTTTGGTCCCAATTTTCTACAATAAAAGCTCTGGTAAAACATTCCACTGTTCTCAAATATCTTACTTTTTATTTTTCTACACAAAATAAGATGAAAAATAAATAAACAAATCAAGTATAAAGAAAATCAATCATCAGCATTATTAGAGCCCCGTAGACATGACAAAACACGACTATAGTCACATTTATACTCTTTTTATTTACAACATATTGCGCAACTGCAGGGTCTTGAGACACATGCTAACTCGCAAACTAGAGAGCTAGCGACCTAAACGGTAGCCTTCAAGTTATTTCCTTTAAACTTGAATAGCCAAAAACTTACCACTTCCACACGGATAGGGAGGATAACTATTAACAGTTATTTAACCTTTAACATGAACATTAATCAAACGTAATAATTTTTTCTGGGTACATGATACCATACAGCATCCATATCAAACTTGCGTGGGCCGCACTAACATTAAACTTTCATATCAAGGCGGGGGCCTCAAACTAGTGTCCTGCGGGCCACATGTGGCCTGCGGGCCGCGTGTTTGAGGCCCCTGCTTTATAGTGATGCACGTGACATCCTTTCACTTCAGTAGTGATTACTTTTTTTTTATTGTTTTGTTGTTGTCCTCAGGTTAAAGATGGCCGCCAACGTGCACTGTTTCTATTGCCGGGAGGACCTTGGGGGCAGGAAGTTTGTCCGCAACGAGGGTCGCCCGGTTTGTGTGCGTTGCCACACCAAGTTCTGTGCCAACAACTGCGCCGAATGCCATCGACCCATCTCTGTGGAATCAAAGGTTGGAGAGAGGCTGTTTATGAAATTTAGTCAGTAGAACACAGGTTTTAGGAAAATAATTGTTCCCGACTAAAAAAAAAAAAAAGGGAGAAGACCAACTTTTACACTTTTTGCTTTTGTGACAGCTGAAATATCTAAACGATGCCAACATAATTTAAAAAATGGGTTATTGTACATCAGAATAACTATTTATTTACAAATATAACACCATAAACGTTTACTATTTTCACATTTGCAACTGAACTATGAACTATTAAAACAGGAAATTTACAAGAACAGGAATTGAAACTGGAATTTTACAAGGATAAAGTCAAAATATTAAATGAAAAATGTCTTACTTTTATGAGAATAAATTTTAGTATATTTTTAGTAATTTAGTAATTTTAGAATACATTTTTAGCATCATCACCTCATGTAAACGTTGTTGGGATCCCTTTATAGCACATGCAGAGGTACATTAAGCGACTTAGCGGTTGAATTGAGGTGTTACCTGTGGCGTTTATGTATGGTACACCTGTCTCATATCTCCCCCCCCCCCCCCTCGCTTTAGGAGCTGAGTCACAAGGGACGATACTGGCATGAGGACTGTTTCCGATGCGGAAAGTGTTATAAGCCTCTGGCGAGGGAGCCTTTCACCACCAAGGATGATCGCATCCTGTGTGGGAAGTGCTGCTCCAGGGAGGAGGCTACACGTTGCCACGCCTGCTATAAACCCATACTGGCTGGTAAGAACCATTAAGACATTAAGTGCTCTACATTTTAGTGGAAAAATGAAACGATGCAAAGGCCATTTTGATATTTTGTGAAATAATCTATTGTTAATATCAACTTGTATCGTTGCAACATCAGGAGATAAAAGCACTACTTAGTGGGGACGTTGATAAAAATACACTTAAATCTACCTTTTCATGAGAGTGGTACATTCTTACGGACTCTGACAACCGTATGTGTGTAAAATTTCTGCAAGATTGCTTGGAAAAACCTGACTAGCATTAAGCAAAACACCCTTGCAGGGGGGTACAGGTTCTCCAAAAATGTCATATTGTGTCGAGAAAATAGTGTGGAAAAAAGCCGGCTATTATGGCCTCCATGTGTCCTTTTCTGCAGGCACAGAGAGTGTGGAGTACAAAGGCAACTCCTTTCACGATGAGTGCTTCACCTGTTGCCACTGCAAACGACCAATGGGATCGCAGAGCTTCGTCTCCAAAGGCAGCGACGTCTACTGCAGCCCCTGCTATGACAACAAGTTTGCTAAAATCTGCGTTTCCTGCAAAAAGGTACGAGATCAAAACAGTAATATATTCCCGCGTTTGACTCCTCCGCCTTGTGCTTCCTAGCCCATCATGTCAGGAGGAGTCAACTACCAGGAGCAGCCTTGGCACGGACATTGTTTTGTGTGCAGCTCCTGCTCCAAACCGCTGGCCGGGTCCAGCTTCACCACCCACCAGGACCACGTCTTCTGTGTGGACTGCTACAAGAACACAGTGGCGAAGAAATGCAACGGCTGCCAAATGGCCATCACAGGTTTCTTTTAAGTCTACATCTTTTCTTCCTGTCACTCACATAACATGAATAAAAAATTCATTCATTCATTCAGCCAATCACAGGGCACATATAGGCAAACAACCATTCACACTCACATTCATACCTATGGACAATTTGGAGTTGCTAATTAACCTAGCATGTTTTTGGAATGTGGGAGGAAACCGGAGTACCCGGAGAAAACCCTGGAACCCTGGTTTCCTAGCTGTGAGGTCTGCGCGCTAACCACTCGACCACCGTGCCGCCCTTAATTATGACATTATTCCCATAATATTTTGGCTTTATACTAATAGTGCTACAACTTTTGCTGTAGCCTGATTTCCCCCCAAATTACATATTTATTCATTGTTTTGTTGATGATTGTTAAAAATTAACATTTTAACTGTATGCTACCAAAATAATATTATATTATTATATTATATTATATATATTCTTGTAAAAATACAGCTTTTTCTTGTTGGAGTTGGATTTTTTTCTGTTAATATTTAATTAAAGTTAATATTTTTTATTCAGGGCGGCACTGCGGTATAGTGGTTAGCGCGCAGACCTCACAGCTAGGAAACCAGGGTTCAATTCCACCCTCGGTTTTCTCCGGGTACTCCGGTTTCCTTCCACATTCCAAAAACATGCTAGGTTAATTAGCGACTCCAAATTGTCCATAGGTATGAATGTGAGTGTGAATGGTTGTTTGTCTATATGTGCCCTGTGATTGGCCGGCCACCAGTCCAGGGTGTACCCCGCCTCTCACACGAAGACAGCTGGGATAGGCTCCAGCATCCCCCGCGACCCTCGTGAGGAAAAAGCGAAAAGTAGAAAATGAATGAATGAATGTCATAATTAAAACAGGCAATTTTCAGGAACGTTGAAACTGGAATTTTACAAGGATAAAGTCAAAATATTAAATGAAAAATGTCATCATTTTATGAAAATAAAAATAAAATTATTGTCATTTTAGTGGCATAGCATTGAGTTATTAAAGAAACAATATACTCTTTTTCAAAAGTTATGAGAAATAAAACAAAAATTCAAATAAAAATGTCTGTTGCAGGAATAAAGTAAAAAATATTTCGGGAATAAAGTCATAATAGTAAACACGCACAAGAAAAAAATGTGCACTATGATTATTACTATCTGTCATTCTCTCATTTAGCAACTCAAAACACCACAATACATCGCTTTCAATGTGACAATGTGGCTTTCTTAATATGACTTGTTTATACTTGTTTATCTGGCCGCATAATCCAGCGAAACGTCTTACGTTAGTGTCAATACGGTCCATACTCCAATATGTTCTGTTTGCCTGACCTCGCTCTCCTTTTCCCGCTCAGGTTTCGGCAAAGGAGTGAACGTGGTGACCTATGAGGGAGGCTCATGGCATGAATATTGCTTCAACTGTAAGCGATGCTCCCTCAGTCTGTCCAACAAGCCCTTTGTGACCAAGGGGCGGGACATCCTGTGTCCAGACTGCGACAGCAATTAGAAAAGAAACTCGCTTGTTTTAAAAAACAACAAAAAAAAAAAACATAAAACTGCAAAGTTCCTTACATGATGGTGTTAAGATGTCTTTATTTCAATGCTGCCTTAAACTAGCAAGGCGGCCATTTTTATCGATGGAAAAAAAATGAACTTGGGGAAATCCCATTAAACAAAAAAAATTAATTTGTAAAGGTTGAACCTTTATCATTTTATCAGTTTTATCAGTGCAAAAAGACGTTATAATAGTAGTACTGTGATGTGAGTCAAAAATATCACGCATATCCACACCACTACCACCAAAGACAAAAGTAATACATTTTCATTTCTTTTTTTTTTTTTTTTTGTCAAATTCCATATTTTAAGACTGCTAGTCCGGTTTGGATGTAATAGTTTAATAATTTCTACGATTAATATTACATTGTATGATGTAAACCTGATAAACAGTTAGCCCACAGTTGCTTATCTTAACGGCGCATGCTAATGCTACATCATTGTGTCATTCCATAACGGATGCTAAAGTGTTATTAGCATTAAAGCTAAACGGTCGGCTTGGATTGTTCTAAAAGTAAGGCTTTGATTTGAACAGTTATGCTGCTATTAAGTCCAAAATAAACTTGTTTATAAAAATGTTCAAGACTCATATCTTTATTGCAGAGTGTGTTTTTTTTTTTGTTTTTTTTTTTACCTAATTTTATGTCAGTTGTTACGTTGATGTAAAGGTGAGCTGTAATGGTAGTTGGGGGGGATAAAACATGCAAACAAACCCTCCAAAATGTGAAAAGATGTCTTCAAAATGACTTGACTACAGCCCATTTTTAGTCAAAAACATACATATTTAAAGAAATATTGCCTATTCTTGGCCCGCAGGACACTAGTTTGAGGCCCCCGCCTTGATATGAAAGTTTAATGTTAGTGCGGCCCGCGCAAGTTTGATATGGATGCTGTATGGTATCATGTACCCAGAAAAAAATTATTACGTTTGATTAATGTTCATGTTAAAGGTTAAATAACTGTTAATAGTTATCCTCCCTATCCGTGTGGAAGTGGTAATTTTTTGGCTATTTATGTTGAAAGGAAATAACTTGAAGGCTACCGTTTAGGTCGCTAGCTCTCTAGTTTGCGAGTTAGCATGTGTCTCAAGACCCTGCAGTTGCGCAATATGTTGTAAATAAAAAGAGTATAAATGTGACTATAGTCGTGTTTTGTCATGTCTACAGGGCTCTAATAATGCTTTGTTCATTTTAATGTGAAAAAAATAATTTGTCTACCCACCAACTATATGTGGTTTAAGTTTTTATTATTTGCCGTTTCATTATTGTTATTATATTTATTTATTACTGATTGATTGATTTTCTTTATTCTTGATTTGTTTATTTATTTTTCATCTTATTTTGTGCAGAAAAAATTTTATTAAGATATTTGAGAACAGTGGAATGTTTTATCAGAGCTTTTATTGTAGAAAATCAGAACCAAAGCACTGAAAAAGTTTGTATATTTTTCTGTTTTTAATAAATGCGTTTTTTTGTTTTTTTTTGAAAACCTGATGCGGCCCAGCCTTGCCCAGACCCTAGCTCCAGTGGCCCCCAGGTAAATTGAGTTTGAGACCCCTGGCCTTAATGAAGCATTTTTCAAATGAATTATGCTGTGCGGGAAAAAACAACATGGATCTCTCTCAATGTAGTTTGGTTTATTATTTATGTCCAATATGTCTTCTTTTATGTTTACTTTGTTGGGTAATGCAAGTGTGAAGTTGAGTATAGGGGTGCTATTTCATGTCTGGAGGGCTCTAATAATGTTAAAACTTGTTAAAAATTTAATTTTTTTCACTTTTCCATGCATAAATAAGGAATTCACTTATCACTTATTTCTTTCTTTTTTATGAATGTTGTGTATTTTGTAGTAGTATGCGGTGAGTGACTTCATTTACAATGTGTGTCTTCAGCTGTAAAAAAAAAAAAAAGTATGATAAGCCACCCCCCCTCTCTTTCTGCTTAATGATGCCTTGCTCTAAAAATGTGTGTCCCACACACACACGCTATAGTCAGAGTGGAAGAGGTGTTAAACTCTGACGTTAGGACCCTTTAACCAGGTAAGTGCAATGTTCTAATTGAGTTTTAATGACTTTTAATCCTAACAATAACCACCATGTTGAGAATGAATAATTTCTTAGAATCATAAACGTTTTATAATGGTGAAAATCCTCGCCTTTTGTTTAGGTTTGTGATGGTTTTTCATCTACAAATATTGTTTGTCGCTCTGCTGTGCAGCACTTTCTCCACCAGCATGCAAGGTAGGATATTTTATTTAATTTACTTTTACTTTACTTATTTTACTTTACCCTTTATTTTATTATTATTTATGTCTAATTGTAAGATGAGTGTTAGGGTGTATGCATATTTGTAAATGAGTTTGATTGCAATGTAAAGCAAACAGTGTGCAGGACTTCAATCACCATTCACACGCTTTATATAAAGCCAGGCTACATGTCAAAATAATGGATGTGTGTACTTTAGCCATCACGTCATAGAATGTTTATCTTCAATAATAATAAAAACATGATATATTTCTCACACGTCCCACCTGATGTTGTTCTGATTTTGTCGTCCTTCAGCGCCTCTTCTCAGCCTTTGGGGCAAAGTGGCGGAGTTCAACTTAGGCTGCAGCCACTGGAGACTAGAGGATGGGGTCTCCATCCCCAACTTGAACCACCTCACTGCGTGCCTGGACCTCAAGTTTAAGGTGCCTGTCAAGAGAAAAAAACTTATTTTGTGTATTTTATTTTTATTTATTCGTAATAACATTTAGAGTTATGAAAATAATCCATCATTCTAATTAATTCATTCATTTTGTACCGCTTTTCCTCACGAGGGTCGCGGGGGGTGCTGGAGCCTATCCCAGCTGTCTTCGGGCGGGGTACATATAGGGCACATATAGACAAACAACCATTCACACTCACATTCATACCTATGGATGGTTAATTTGGAGCCAATTAATTGTTCTCCCACATTCCAAAAACATGCTAGGTTAATTAGCGACTCCAAATTGTCCATAGGTATGAATGTGAGTGTGAATGGTTGTTTGTCTACATGTGCCCTGTGATTGGCTGGCCACCACCAGGGTGTACCCCGCCTCTCGCCCATCTAATCTATCCATCTATGGATCTTTCCAGGCACCAGCTGGAACTCAGTGGACAGCCTTCATGTACCGCTATCCTGACACCCAGTGTGTGGGTCTCGGCGTGGGGGGTCGCAGGGATTGTTTGGTGGTCTGGTTGTTTGGCACAGAGTGGACCACCCTCCCAATTAGCCTTGGGGTAAAGGAGTGGCATTCGCTATGTATGACATGGTCTCATACTAAAGACAGGCCTCTGCTTTATGTCAATGGGACCCTGATGGACCTCATGGCGGGTAGGTGGCGCCACCCCTGCTGGCCGTTGTAAAAAATGCACATAATGTCTTTATTCAACGTCTTCTCTCCTGTAGTACAAGACTCTTCACCCTCTTGTTGCAAACCGGCTCCAAATGGTACGCTCACCCTGGGTGCCGCCCACGAGCTGGTGAACGGAAAAGTCCAAATCCTTCCGTCCACCATCCTGACGGGCACCGTGTCCCTGTTTCGACTGTGGGGGCAAGAGCGCAGCAGGCAGGAAGTGACGTCACTCAAGTGCACAGAGGGAGACCTGCTGCAGTGGGACAGCCACCTGTGGGACACACGGGTGTGTGCCCCCATCCCTGACCCTACGCTCAAGTGTGGTCAGTACATGATGATACCTGGGACACTGGGACACAGCTTAGACATGAAACATATCATACAGTAAGAGATATTTATCCATCCATTTACCATCCCTCCATCCATCCATCCTTCCATTCATCCAGCCATCTTTCTCTCAACATCCACCCTTCTTCCATCCATCCAGCGATACATCGATACCATCTACTGAAATGATGGCATTGAAGTAAACGTCTCTCTTAACACTTATTTCTCAACCAGCAACACTGCATTTACGTCAGCTCCTCAGCCTTCCAGTGTTTATTCCTCTGTTTTTTTTTTTTTACAGCCACTTTAGCAGCAGACGCCATGGTGGCTCTTCCTTATGCCGTCAGCTCCCATTTTAAATATTGACCACCTGTCTTCAGATCACTTAAACAAATATGGCTGCCAATCAATGGCGTTTACTGTACACACGAGGCATCAATCACATGGCTTTTATGTACTGTGTCATATTGGACGACTTGTATATATGTGTTCAATGTTGTCAAAATCAGCCCTCAGGGCTTGGGTTCAGGGATTTGAACCCGGGACCTCTCACACCCGAAGCGAGAATCATACCTCTAGACCAGGGGTCTCAAACTCAATTTACCTAGGGGCCTTCAAGTTATTTCCTTTAAACTTAAATAGCCAAAAACTTACCACTTCCACACGGATAGGGAGGATAACTATTAACAGTTATTTAACCTTTAACATGAACATTAATCAAACGTAATAATTTTTTCCGGGTACATGATACCATACAGCATCCATATCAAACTAGTGTCCTGCGGGCGACATTTGGCCCGCGGGCCGCATGTTTGAAACCCCTGCCCTAGACCAACGAGCCACGTGGTTTTCCCTAAACTCTAACCCACCAGTTCCTACTTTTGTGTTTTTCATCCGCCCATCACCGCAATAAGAGTGGTCCATTTACACGGTCAACCTGAAGTTCAACATCATTCGATATGACGGCAACAACACGGAGCTCTACACGGCCAGGGACATTGCACATCGCTGGGTACTGTTTTACACAATAATACATCACCAAAATATGACCGCTGAATGACGCTTTTCGACATGTTTCTGACTCTTTCAGCTCCGAGATGTGCTCCCGTCCAACATTTATTTACACAGAGTGTCTGTCTATCAAGCAGTCAGGTATCTCACTTCATTGGACCATCAATACTTATTCATGGTTCTTTAACGAAACTCTGTTTTAAACAGATTCAGCGGCAAAGACTCAAACATGCTGACAACATTGAGTCAAGGCAAACTGGTGAGCATACATTAATATTATTTTTCATGTATTTATTCTGTATAAATTATGGATGAATGAGTGTCCTTTATGGGCGGCACGTCACTTAACATGCACCTCTGAATCCCTGATGTCACTTCCTGATCACACGCCCAGAAGACATTTATTGAAACATAGCTTATTTTATCTGATTGTATCTACTATAATGGGTAATATGAATGTAAATGTGACTATAGGGGTGTTATTGTATGTATGGAGGGCTCTAACAGCTGTATGTAGAAGGTTGTAAACAGGTTTTCTATGCTCTAATTATGAAAATATTGGAAGGCGGCACGGCGGTCGAGTGGTTAGCGCGCAGACCTCACAGCGAGGAGACCAGGGTTCAATTCCACCCTCAGCCATCTCTGTGTGGAGTTTGCATGTTCTCCCCGTGGGTACTCCGGTTTCCTCCCACATTCCAAAAACATGCTAGGTTAATTGGCTGGCGACCAGTCCAGGGTGTACCCCGCCTCTCGCCTGAAGACAGCTGGGATAGGCTCCAGCACCCCCGTGACCCTCGTGAGGAAAAAGCGGTAGAAAATGAATGAATGAGTGTCCTTTATCCCTCAGGTACGCTGGACCTCCTCTAATATTAACAGGTGAGATATTTTCCTTGTCTTATGAGCCACTTTAGCCTAAAAATGAACCGCACTAACGTCTGTGTTGTGTTTTGTAGGTTTGATTGCTTGGTCTACGTGAGCGTCATACCCTGTGTGGACGTGGCAGCGGTGCAGGACACCATGCACGCCAACCTGGGTACCCCCTATCATGGTTTCGCTGATCTGATCCAAGTGCTGGCTGACGTAGCGAGCATACAAACCACGCCTGTTGGTAGGGAAAGCCTACATTTCCTCATAACATCAAAGGGGATGCTTTGGGTTACCATGACAACACATGCTAATAGTCTTATGGTCCGCCAGCTAGTTTCTCCCCTGACACGGTTCCCACTCCCGTGACTACAAGATCTCCACCCGTCACAAACTTCACTATGACGACATCGGTGCTTACTTCCGCCTTCACTGAGACATCCTCAAATTTCTCAAGTGATCTGTACTTTGAGGTCAAGGTCAACGTGTCGATAAGAGGAGAGTGTGAAGCGGAGGATATTCTCGCCACGTGGGTGAGCATCCCTCCATCATATAATCTACAGTACCAAACGTTTGGATACGCTTTCTCATTCAGTCTCATGGTCGAGTGAGTCTTTGTTTATCTTCACAGCTCAACGACACGCTAACTGATCACATGATGACGGTGCTAGACCTTCAGCTGCTTCCCAAACATCAACGGTAACGTTCATGTTTTTCACTTTTTCTACCTAAGCTCAATTTGGTCATGTCGCCCACAGACGTAAACTCAGCCGCGTGTGGGACCTGTCGGTTTCTGATGGGGTAAGAAAACTTCAAACATGGCCTCCATTTTAACAGACACTTTGCCTCATCCAACATCGTGCATCGTCCAATAAAAAAACAAACAACAAACATTCGGTGGACGAGTGGTTAGCACGCAGGCCTCACAGCTAGGAGACCCGAGTTCAATCGCACCCTCGGCCATCTCCGTGTGGAGTTTGCATGTTCTCCCAGTGAATGTTTGGGTTTTCTCCGGGTACTCCGGTTTCTTCCCACATTCCCAAAACATGCTAGGTTAATTCATTCATTTTCTACCACTTATCCTTATGACGGTTGCGGGGGGTGCCGGAGCCTATCCCAGCTGTCATTGGGCGAGAGGCGGGGTACACCCTGGACTGGTCGCCAGCCAATCACAGGGCACATATAGACAAACAACCATTCACACTCACATTCATACCTATGGACAATTTGGAGTCGCTAATTAACCTAGCATGTTTTTTTGGAATGTGGGAGGAAACTGGAGTCATTCATTCATTCATTTTTACCGCTTTTTCCTCACGAGGGTCGCGGGGGGTGCTGGAGCCTATCCCAGCTGTCTTTGGGCGAGAAGCGGGATACACCCTGTACTGGTCGCCAGCCAATCACAGGGCACATATAGACAAACAACCATTCACACTCACATTCATACCTATGGACAATTTGGAGTGGCTAATTAACCTAGCATGTTTTTGGAATGTGGGAGGAAACCGGAGTACCCGGAGAAAACCCACGCATGCACGGGGAGAACATGCAAACTCCACACAGAGATACCCGAGGGTGGAATTGATGCTAGGTTAATTGGCGACTCCAAATTGTCCATAGGTACGAATGTGAGTGTGAATGGTTGTTTGTCTATATGTGCCCTGTGATTGGCTGTCCAGGGTGTACCCTGCCTCTCTCTTGAAGACAGCTGGGATAGGCTCCAGCATCCCCGCGACCCTCGTGAGCATAACAGTAGAAAATGAATGAATAAATAATATTTGTAAAAAGTATAATACAGTAAATACCTGGTGCTCTCTGCAGGTGAGCCCCCTGCCACTGTATACACTATTTCCTATTATTAAGTTTCATTTTATACATTTACACACTGCATTACACACCCAGTACTCTCTAATACGAGGAAATAATACAGTATATTTTTTTCTTTCTAGGTGTCTTCAAACACTGTGTCCAGGTATATTGTCCCATACAACACATGCCACTGAACTAACATGAAGTGACCTTACATAAAACATGTCGTCATCACAGAGAGAGCTTCATCTTCCAGGTTGAGGTGAAGATGCGGCTTACAGACCCTCAGCAAGTCCAACAGCAGATACGAGATCTGCTCCTGGTGCCTTACAACCAAGGCTCCGTCTCCATAGAGACCGAAGACATAGAAATATGCCGCATCTGTAAGCCCGGGATGAAAGGATGACTGTTCAAGATGGTCACATGACCTGGTCTTGTGTCTTGCTTCTACAGTGAACGTGACCTGTCAGCCAGAGAGTCAGCAAACAAGAAGAGGTCTCTTTGAGTGGCCCGTCACTCCAGGAGGGAGAAATGCTTCTCAGCCTTGCCCGAAAAACCCTCAACGCAGTGGAACAAGACACTGGTGAGACCGTGGCGACTACAAAATTAATATATTTTCTCACAAGACTTTGGTAGGATTTTCATTCATTCATTCATTTTCTACCGCTTTTTCCTCACGAGGGTCGCGGGGGTGCTGGAGCCTATCCCAGCTGGGGTACACCCTGGACTGGTCGCCAGCCAATTACAGGGCACATATAGGCAAACAACCATTCACACTCACATTCATACCTATGGACAATTTGGAGTCGCCAATTAACCAATTAATGCGTATCCACATTTTTTGGAATGTGGGAGGAAACCGGAGTACCCGGAAAAAACCCACGCATGCACGGGGAGAACATGCAAACTCCACACAGAGATGGCCGAGGGTGGAATTGAACCCTGGTCTCCTAGCTGTGAGGTCTGCTCGCTAACCACTCGACCTGGTAGGATTTTAATCAAAAAATTATTGATTAACTAATTAATTAATTATTGATTAATTACTTACTGATGTATCTAAAATCCTTATTGGTATTTTGAGGAAAATTAGTACATTGAGGTTCTTGGGAAATATTTTGTACAACTATCATTTTATAGATCCTACAGTAAGACTGTAGGATTTAGTATAAAAATAATACAAAGACAAGACACAGAAAGTCTTCCAGGTCCTGAAGCAGCAAAACAGCCCCAGACCATCGCACTACCTCCACCATATTTTACTGTTGATTATGTTATTTTTCTGAAATGCGGCTTTATTTTTCCTAAAGTTCTTGGACATCATCAAGATTTGCTTTCTGGCAAAATCGAGACAAATCTGGTTTTCGGCGTTTTTCTTGAACACTGACCTTAACTGAGGCAAGTGAGGCCTGTGGGTCTTTGGTTGTTGTTGTGGGGTCTTTTGTGACCTCTTGGATGAGTCGTCGCTGCACTCTTTGGGTAATTTCGGGAAGGTCCTGGGATGGTTCACCACTGTTGCATCGTTGTAGGCAGGTCCCATTGAAGTGATTTCTTAATTGACATAGACATTCTTTATTGTCATTGCACAATAACACAGCAATGAAATTGCCAATGAAATGTCGTTGCCTGCCTCCCGTGTAATAATAATTAATAATTAATAATAATAAATAATAATGTGGAGAATAATAATAATAATAATAAATAATAAATAATAAATAATAAATAATAAATAATAAATAATAAATAATAAATAATAAATAATAAATAATAAATAATAAATAATAAATAATAAATAATAAATAATAAATAATAAAGTGGAGAATAAATAATAAAGTGGAGAATAAATAGATGACATCAAATATGAACAACAATGTACAGCGTAAACAGTAATTTGTACAAATAACTTAAATAATTTGAGAACAGGTAGATGGATTTTTTTTATAATATAATATATATTTAGTAATATTTAAATTAGTTTGACCAACATGCAATCAGGACTTTTTCACACCACAATTTTTCTTTTACAAAATGAATAACAATAGATAACTTTAATGAAAACAAGCAGTCTGAATGGTTATTTTATAGTATATTTCTGGCTAAGCTTTCTCATATTTATCTATTTATTATTTACTGCAGTATTCCGTCCTGTTTTCTTCCCATGAGAACACACTGCAGAGTGTGTACTTAAGACCGCTGTGACCTGCAGGGAGCTCATTTTATAGCGTGTGTCAACATGAACGCTTCAATAAATTTGTCTATTTGAGTTCTGATTACATCCGCTGGTATATATTTACATGTGTTATGTGTTGACTCAGTCGATGCTGTAAAAGCATTAATCAGAAGCTTTGTCAAGATATATTCACACAATCTTTTTCGACCTTTAACTAGAATGGTATGAAGATCTTTTTTAGAATAAAAAAATAAGTGACAACAACAATGTCATTTGTAAATGTACTCCTCTACTAGTAAACTGAGTTTCAGCACCCAGTGGATGGCCCCAAACCTCCAAGAGTGCCCTATAGTGGTGGAAACCATCCTTGATCTTGACCAAGTGGAAGTCACTCCAGGTGGTTTTCAATTCAATATTGTCAAATAATGTATTTGTGAATGGTTTAAAAAATTACTATAAATGATTGATGTGCAGATAATGCCATGGACGTGATGGAGATAATGCAAAGTTTACTGAAGAACCACTCCAACCTCAGCTACCAGGAGCTGGACACTGTGCTCAACAAGCTGAAGGACGTGGTGAATGTCAGCATGGTGACGCCAGTCCTGGGCACGGCAGTCATTAACACCGTCTCGGACATACTGGAGTCTCACAGCTTCCTCTTACCCTTCACTAATACGTAATGTAACAACTTTATTAACATAGAGGAAGAAACTGAGATTTTACCTTCTCTGTGGTACCATCCAGGATTCTGAACATCACAGAGGCAGTAGGTGACCGCATGGTGGGAATGGAAAACTCGTCAAATCTTGTCGCTCCGGCCGTGGTGGTCTCAATGGTGGACGTGGTTCCAAGAGAGTTTGCTGGTTTGACTTTTGGAGTGTCTTCGGACAGGACGGGCTCCAAACCTGAGGTAGGACCAACGCCTGGGAGAACATGATGGAACACATTTACTGTATGGGTCTTCTTTATGTCTCATCATGGCTTATTTTTTCTGTATGAGTGTAAAGGTGATTATAGGGGTGTTAGTTCATGTGTAGAGGGCTCTAATTATGTAAAAAAACAGGTTTATAAATGAGGATTCCTACTTTGTGGATATTTACTTATCACAGTCGGTTCTGGAACCAATTAACCGTGATAAATGAGGGATGACTTTTGTCGTAGAAAGTGTCGGATTTCGGAGTCGCCACAGCAGATCCTTTAGATCCACATACTGATTTTTGGATTGAACCCTTTATATTCCCGGATGCCGATGAAAACCGATGAGTCCAGAATGCTAACCACTACCTAGTGATTGTCTAACTACTGTTTATGTTTTAGATTTTTCTAAACAGGCTTCCTCTTAAAGACACGGTGGCTTTCATAGCGCTGCCCTCCATTCTGCAACACAGCTTCCCGCCCAACCAGAGCGCGCAGAGGATCCAGTTTCAGTTCTACGGCGTGTCGCAACTCTTCAGGGTACCCGAAACTCCCAATAAACGTCTATGAGTGATGGCTAAATGTAGTGTTTTTGTTTCTAGGACAACCACCAGAAGCAGATTCTGAACAGCTTTGTGGTGTCAGCCAGCCTGAGCAACGCCACCTCTCAAATTCAAGACCTTGAAGTTGACATTAAAATCATACTGCACCACCTCCAACCCATTTATGTAAGAACGCCGCTAAAGGTCACTATTGGGCACCTTTAATACGTTTATATCTCTATCTCAGCAACACATGGACACACAGTGTGTGTATTGGAACTTCAATGAAAACAGTAAGAGCTGATTAAAAAAAAAAAAAAAGAATCACTTTGCTGTCACCTTGTAACGTGTGTGTGTGTGTGTGTGTTGTCCCACAGACGGACATGGAGGATGGGACCCTCGTGGTTGCAGGAAACACAACAGCAGCCTGGACTTCACAACATGTTTGTGTGATCATCTCACACACTTTGGAGTTCTTCTGGTACTGCTTTCTATTTATTACATATAGTACACACATGCTGCACACTTCATTAGGTACACCTGCATTATCTAATGCAAAGACTAGTACAATATTGAACAAAGTAGATGTTCTCCTAAGATTTTAGTATAAGTATGTATAAAATGTATTTATAGATGTTTACACATGACTTTAATAGGTGTTTGTAAAAGTAGGAAATGGTCTTAGAAAGTCTTTAGAAAATATATTGACTATCAGACTTTAGTAGGATTTTGCACGAAACTTTTGTAGGATTTTGCCCAAAAAGAAGTACATATATGTCAGACAAAAGATTAGATTAAGGCTCTTACAAGGCATCATAGTTTGTGTGTTTACAACTGTCATGTGATTTAGTCGGATATGTGTCCCCACACACACATATACATACATATATATATTGACTGATTGTCTCAGATTTTTGTAGGATTTTGTACAAAATCAATACATGTTTGCATAAGACTTTTGTAGGATTTTTTTACAAACAAATTCCAGTCGATAAATGGTTTTATAAGAATTTAGCAGGTTTTTTTAATATAGTTTTTCTCCCAAATTTTACATAATTAATGGGTGGATATCTTCAAAATTCTTCAGTACAATTTTGTCCAAAACATCAGTAGAAATTGTAACACTTTGTATACAATTAATCGTGTTCTCACAAAGATTTAGTCGGATTTTGTATAAAATGAGACTTGAATGTGAATGAATGTGAGTGTGAATGATTGTTTGTCTATATGTGCCCTGTGATTGGCTGGCGACCAGTCCAGGGTGTACCCAGGTTGTACCAGGGTGTCCAAAAATATCGAAAGACACTGTAAGACTTTAATTTTTTTTTTAGATTTTGTATACATTAATGTTCTCACAAGGTTTTAGTAGGATTTACATATGTCTATGAATACATATGTTTGCATATTCTATTGATACAGCTCTTGTATTGGAGCGTTTGTGCAGGTGTACCTAATGTTATGTCCAGTCTCCAGATATTGGAGATATTAACAAGCTTGTGTGTATTTGTTGTGTATGTGTGTCCAGGATGTCACCAGGGCCCCAGTGGACAAAGCTAATGAGCATATGTTGACGATAATCACGTACGGCGGATGTGGAGTCTCCTCACTGTTTTTGGGAATAACGGTCCTCACGTACACAGCTTTTCAGTAAGACACCAAGATCTTATTAAAAGGTTGGACCGTTTAAGATGTCAAATCTTTTCTTCTTCTCCTTTAGCAAGCTCCGTCGAGACTACCCCTCCAAGATCCTTATCAACCTCTCGCTGGCCTTGCTGGGTCTGAACCTGGCATTCTTGCTCGACTCCTGGCTCTCCTCCTGGGGAATAGACGGCCTCTGCGTGGCCGCCGCAGCAGCGCTCCACTACTTCCTACTGGCATCATTTACCTGGATGGGACTGGAGGGTGTCAATATGTACTTCGCCCTCGTCAAGGTCTTCAACGTCTACGTGCCGTCCTACATGCTCAAGTTTTGTGCTCTGGGATGGGGTGAGTTAAAGGCTGTAACATTTGAATGCTGAGGAGAGTTCGACATGGTTGTCATGGTGCTTCCAGGTATCCCCTTGGTCATTTGTGTTCTGGTGCTCGTGGTGAACAGAGATGCCTACGGCAGCCACCTCTACAACGATGCTCTTACCAGAACGGAGTCACTTGACAACTCCGACAACTTGTAAGTTGACATTTAAGCACCGACAGATACAACTTTTGGAGAGAAACCATATTTGCCTTTAAAGTGATTTTACCCCCATTATGTCTCTAGCTGTTGGCTTCAGGACGACGTTACCTTCTACGTGTCTGTGGTCGCCTACGCCTTGTTGATGTTCCTCTTTAATATTGCCGTAAGTCATACTCAATACCAGCGGTTGGCTGGCGAGCAGTCCAGGGTGTACCCCGCCTCTCACCCAAAGACAGCTGGGATAGGCTCCAGCATACCCATGACCCTCGTGAGGATAAGCGGCATAAAACATTGATGGATATATAACATATTCTTGAAAATGCAACACACTACTACTATTTTAGGCTGCACGGTGTAAAGTGGTTAGCACGCAGGCCTCACAGCTCGGAGACCCGAGTTCAATTCCATCCTCGGCCATCTCTGTGTGGAGTTTGCATATTCTCCCCGTGCATGCATGGGTTTCCTCCCACATTCCAAAAACATGCTAGGTTAATTAGCGACTCCAAATTGTCCAGGTATGAGTGTGAGTGTGAATGGTTGTTTGTCTATATGTGCCCTGTGATTGGCTGGCGACCAGTCCAGTCGCCCGAAGACAGCTGAGATAGGCTTCAGCGCCCCTGCGACCCCAGTGAGGATAAGCGGTAGAAAATTAATCAATACTACTATTATACTATTATACTACTACTACTATTATTCATAAATGTTTTTTCTAATGCAAACTCCCCGTAGTAAAGGTCTGGTAATGTAATAAAATAGGTAAAAATAATAACGCAAAATATAACTACATCTATTATTTTATTGGACTGACCCAATAAGAATAATAACTATAAAATTGCTACTACAATAATAATAATAATATACTTCTCTAACTATCATACAAGGTTTTTGTGGTGGTCCTGATCCAGATTCGCCACATGCGGACCAAAGGTCCATCTGGGACACGTGGAGGACTGATGCACGACCTAAAAGGGATCGCAACTCTCACCTTACTACTGGGACTCACATGGACTGTGGGTTTTTTTACATGGGGGCCGGCTCGACTGGTTCTGCTGTATATGTTCTCTGTACTTAACACCACGCAAGGTAAAAAAGCAGTGACAGTGTGGTGAGGTACTTTGGTGTTTATGTTTAGGTGGCTTTTAGGTTTCTGTTGATTTTTACTTAAGAATATTTTAAAAATGATTGTAATTATACATAAAATTAATTTAGAATACAAAACATTCTTACCTGCTAGGTGGAGGATAGTGCTGTCATTCTGTTTCTGTTATTCATTTTCTAGGGATGTTCATCTTTGTCTTCCACTGTCTGATGAAGGAAAATGTCAGAAAACAGTGGAGGATCCATCTGTGTTTTGGGAAATTTCGACTTGAAGAGCACTCAGGTACTTTTTCCCCACTCTAATGTCAATCCACAATAGATTGTTGGCTTTGTGAACGTTGGACTTGCTGTCTTCCAGAGTGGAGCCACTCTGTGTCCGTTGCCAAACCCGCACAAAGGTTACCGTCAGTCCGCTCCATCAAATCCAGTTCCACCGACAGCACCTCGGCCTCCTCAGAGTCCAGCCAGAGGGGCTGGTCCTGCAAGAGACCTGACCTGGGTGAGGACCACCACTGCTGTACATCTCATTGGAGATTTACACAGCCATTATTGAGATATTTAAATCAATCCTCCAGGTCATTTTATGAATCCCCTGACTTTTCCACGTGCCCAGATGAGCCATTCAGGTGGTGGCACTGCGTGTGAGCCCACCACAAGGGTGACAAAACAACCCCCTCCACCCAGCATTGACACTGAAAAGTTTCATTAATTCTCTCTAATTGTATCATGAGACACTATTGTTCTTTGTTTCTGCTAACTATCACAAAGCATCATGCAATTATGAAAACATTACATCAGGACCAAGGAGGAGCCTGTTGCCAAGCAACTGGTGAGGAGACATTGTGACTATGAGACACACAAAAACGCATAACATGATGCAAGTCAGACTCATGATCCTTTTTTTTTAGGATGAACCTGATCATTTTGGAATATTATTTATAACACTTACTGCATTTATAACATACTATATGTCCATTGTGCTTATGTTTGGCTTTGTTGCTAACTGTGTAACAATTTAAATTCATATTTGACAGCTATGTATACGTATGTATAATAAAAGGAATCAATACACAAACCTGTAAATTGCACTGTTTCGCAGAACTGGCTTTATATAGAATATCAACAGTGCAAAACTTATACTTTCGAACTAATAGAAGGCAACAATGCACTAAAATGTAGCTTTAAATAACCAAACATTTTTACCAACGGAGCTTGAAGAGATTAAACACAAACTAAACCTCAAGGAGTGTCTTCAGGCACTGAAGCAGTTCACCAGCTTCTTGGCGTTCCAGGGACCAGCATGGATGCCGAGGAAGTATTGCTTGACCAGTTCTTTGGCCGTCTGGTAGACCAACGCCTCCGCCTGTACACATGATAGTCTGCTGAGTTGGGCACACAGGTTTAAAAAAAAAAAAATTCACCTTGACACTGTGGTAAGTGGGCAGACGCAGCAAGTGGCCATGTCCCCCCAGCGGGGCCACTTGGCAGAAATAACTGAAAAGAGCTCGCTTGCACAGCCTACTGGAGAAGCCGGGTCCGCTCATGGAAGGGGAACTGGAAGGTGACCAGGGAGGTTTCAATGTTTTGGTTTGAGACCTCACCAAAACTTTCTATCGTTTTAGTTGTCTCAAAACAGGTCTCTGCAGGTGCTCGACACAGATGAGAACGCTACCTGTCATCAATGAGGCCTTTGCTGCTGTCCAACACCTCGATGTCTTTGTCCCCGAGACACCAGTTGATGCTGAGGACGTCATGCTGCGGCCACCCCTCTCTGGCTTTCACCTCATCGCAGTGCAGAAAGATGATTTTCTGCTTCTTGTACCATGACGGCAGGATGTTGTCCCAGCCTTCGCCCAGACGTTCGTTGGTTATCTCTGCCATGTTGTGTATGTACATCTTCTGGCCCCCTGCATGGTAACAGTGTCCACCTTAAATCCTCAGTATATGTCATTGGAATATGTTTACTATGTGACGTTACCAAGCACCATGCTGGTGATGTAGATTGGCCGGATGAAGTGACTCAGCAAAGCGCCTTGTACCCCCACAAAGGTCCACATGCACAGCTTGTCACTGCCCGACATGCTGCACACTTTGGCGCCCAAGTAGCTCGGTTCAAGGTAGGAGGCCGGTATGAGCTGATTCTTGGCATGGTACTGCAGCTTCAGAGGGGTCGATGTGTTGTTGTTGTAAGGGCCCCTAACGCAGACCCCATTGATCAATATACAAATAAGGTGGAAATTGTCTGCACACACAGGAACAAACTCAACAAACCTCAAGTGGAGGTTTTTAGCAGCGCCTTCAAGACACTGATTGGTGTAGAGGTGCAGACTGGTCTTCGCTTTAAGCTGAAGCTGTGGTCCGTCTGTGCTGCTCTCAAATATGCAATGCTCTTTGACCCCAGGATCGGTGCTGAAGAAGAGCAGAAGCTGCTTGTAGAGGAACCTGAAGACAAAAAACAACAACTGTCATCACTCCAAAACACAAGTATCAGGTATGATTACCACGTTGTGTACCTCCTCAGTGCCCGCCTGGCAATGATGACGGCGTGACAGTCGTGTACGATGTTGCCGTTGAAGCAAAGCCAATTTGTGCAGCTCAAGCGGCCGGCTCCTAGCGCCACCACTTGGTAACGATCACATGTCTGACCCACTGTGTCCAAACATGGAATACATTAATTAATTAACCTTACATTATTTACAACAAGAAATTGGATGTCAACCAGCATCACTGACTACCGTATTTTCTGGACTATAAGTCACTCCGGAGTATAAGTCGCACAAGGTCAAAAATGCATAATTCGGTATAAAAAAAACATACATAAGTCGCACTGGAGTATAAGTTGCATTTGTTTCAGGTAATTTATTTGACAAACTACTTGACCAAAACAGACATTACATCCTCTTGGTTTTGGTAACATAAACATTTTTTCCATTTATAAGTCGCTCTGGAGTATAAGTCGCAGGAACAGCCAACCTAGGAAAAAAAGTGCCACTTATAGTCCAGAAAATACAGTAATCGACTGAAAAACAAATCGTTACCGTCCAAATACCGTATTTTCTGGACTATAAGTATAAATTACCTGCAAAAAATGCAACTTATACTCCAGTGCGACTTATGTATGTTTTTTTATACCGAATTATGCATTTTTGACCTTGTGCGACTTATACTCCGGAGCGACTTATAGTCCAGAAAATACGGTATTTGGACGGTTACGATTTGTTTTTCAGTCGATTACTGTATTTTCTGGACTATAAGTCGCTCCGGAGTAAAAGCCGCACAATGCCAAAAATGCATACTTAGGTAGAAAAAAAAAAACATACATAAGTCGCACTGGAGTATAAGTCGCATTTTTACGGGTAATTTATTTGACAAACTACTTGACCAAAACAGACCTTACATCCTCTTGGGCAAGGCAAGTTCTAACAATAAAAGAATAGAGAACAGGCTGAACAGAAAAGGTGTCCAGTGTTTATGTAACATAAACACTTTTTTCATTTATAAGTCGCTCTGGAGTATAAGTCGCAGGAACAGCCAACCTATGAACTTATAGTCCGGAAAATACGGTAGTTTACGACTTTGGAGATAACCATAGTGAGACAACTGACTTACATCTTACAATTACAAATGCTGCCATATGGCTCTTAGAGTCGTAAAGATTCGGACACATCTTCAGGAGGCTGTCAAACTTGTCACTGCTTATTGCCGCCATGTGCTTTTTGTGGAAGTCTGTATCCCAAACTAAAAAGACAAGGTCCATTATAATGAACAACTCAATGGCGACAAAATTAGGTACAGGTGTAATGATAGTGATGTTTTAAACAGAACTCGAATCCGGCAAAGGGGAAGATGAAGTTTCCAGTACGGCTGACGTTTCAGTGGAACTCTTAACAAGGTTATCAGGACAGGCTGTAAACAGAGAGTGAGAACATTAACAAAGGTAATAACCAAATAGGTAACTTTAAAGCTACGTTTGCACCTTCGCTCTCTGCACCCACGACAATCTCAGAGTCCTTGGTCTTCTCTTCATCTGACGACACGCTTTCAATGAGAGACATGCCAGACATACAAAGGAAAGCCAGTTCGTTCGTGTCTTCTTCCTCAAGAAGCATTACAGGAGAGTCTTTATTTTAGGTTTTATGAACTGTATCTATTTTGTCTCGAATGTCACACATTATCTATTGTTTATTTACCTCATCTTGAACCAAGAATGTACTCGGCTCAAGCACATCTGCATGTTTTGGGGTGGACATCCTCTGTGTTGCCAGTTTGCAACCCTCTTCACTCACATTGTTATCATCGCTGAAAACAGACAAATTTTGGGTTAAATTAACAAAAGCAAATATTTTTGTTGATACGCACATTTTAATGGAAACGAGCTATATTAAAAATATGTCTGAATAAACAATTGTAGCAACAGAATGCTAAACCACCATACTTTAAAGTGTCATCCATCCAGTGGACCTGAGGACGTTTATGGTTCCATTTGCTGTGGTTCAAGCTCGCAGCACCTCTCGTAGGACTGCGTTTTTCTTCACTCATCATGCCTTTATCCACCTATTACAAAATTAAACACAAGCTATAATTTCTATGGTATTAAATGCCCCTGTTTGCTAGTAAACTAGCCAAGCTAAAATAAAGTCAATAACTAACAACTAGCTAGCTAGCTATTATTATATTTCTTACAATCATTCCTAGCATAAACAAAACAACTACCCATAATCATGGCGTCTAATTCATATAAATATATAAATAAATATACAAATAAACACTCACCACAGAGCAGTGAATGACGTCAATGTGGTCGAATTGTAACTGATGGCGCCAGTTTACTCAAAACAAAAAGTGACCGGAAGCGAATTATGAACCAAAGTTTAAAACAGCTTCTGATTGGTTCAGCAGTAACAAGCCGTCTCCACTAGAGAGCACCTTACTCTTAACCAGGAAATGAATTCAGCGCTTCTTATACGTGCTGTGGCGGGTGAGTGTATACGCAATACGAATACTTTTATTGTGCACCATTGCTGTGTGTTTTAGTTTTCTGTGGTGTCGAAGTTGCTGACTGACATTTACCAAAACTTTGTCCCTCTCATGTAGCAAATCAATTGACGCATAAATTATACACCAAGGAATAAATTGCTCCCTGATTGGTGTGGTGTTAACATTTGATACCTTTTGACCAATCAAAGAGCACCTTACTCAACCACGGAAATGGGTTTGCAGATTAAGTTGTTACAAAATCCGCTAAGTATGTCTTATTTTTCGATAATCATTGTGTATTACTGTGGTTGTAATAGTTTGTGATGGAACACTGTTGAACACATTGCTCTCAAGTAACTAAATAAGTTAGCAGTGCAGTTAAATGAACTTACTAAATGCTTTACAGTCGATTGTATGCCGCTGGCGCCATCTTTGGGGCCTTTAAATATATTCTGTAAAAAGAAACATCCATCAAAGTGCATTACTTTAATTATCTTCTAAGGCATAGTAAGGTATATGTGTAGAGACAGGGAATATGAGGTGAATGTATAAATGTATTAGTACAAATATGATAACACAAATTTTGCATTTGAGTATTTTTATTTAACTAATTAATGAATGATAAAAGATTCCAACTTATCTTTTGAAACATATTACAAAGTACTGCGTTTTACATGATATTTACATAGTACAGTGGAGTACAGTAAAAAAAGACATTTGAGATTTTGCCTATAAAGTAAGAAATCACATTTAGGTGAAAAAAGTTGTAAAATTACCAGAATAAGGTCATAAATTTACAAGAAAAAAAATCATAACATTACCTGAAGAGCTATGCTCTATTTTCCCCCTGACACGTATATAATATTACGACTTTATTCTCATAAATGTACAACTTTTTTTTGTTTCAATGTGGCTGTAATACTCTGCTGTACATTACAATGTAAACAACTAAAAAAGATGGGATCCAAAAAGATGATTTTTAACACGACTGGATGTTTGTTGCACAGCTGAATAAATATCAAATCTGCCTTGGTACTCAGATATTCATGTGGATGTTAGTATTTACATGGAATGAAAGGGCGTATCTTGTCATGTTTTATGTAAAGCTGCAGCAAATAAGCAAATAGATGCAGAATGGTTTGTGGACTTCTATGAATATGAAATCGAGTACACAATACAATACACACACATGCAAGCTTAACGAATATAAGCACCATAAGAGAGAAAGATTAAACCTCACACCTAAACAACCACACTTACAGTATATGCTGCATCGGTGAGAGGCCTTATTTGCACCAGTGAAATTCAACTGTATTTATTTCGACTCTGAAGTCATCCCTGCTGAGGCACAATGTGAAGCGTCCCTTGTCTATTTCTATCCCCCTTGTTTTCCCTTCTTGTATGTATCTGTTGTATTATTTCACACCCACGCATTCGTTTAAAGGCCCGGAGATTTCCCAGTTTATTTCTTTAATATAAAAAAAAAAACAACAACCCTCCAAACGCTCAGTTAATTGTCACAGCTTTTTGTGTTGGAAGATGGTCCAGTGAAAACTGTGAAACGCTGATAGATAGCATTTTTTATTCAGCATATGTTGCGGGGCATGTGTGTGTGTTAGTGTGTGAGTGTTTTTTTCATGTGTGAAAATAATCACCACTAGCATGGTGAGCGTTTTTTTTCTGACACTTGACTGACAGAAATCACACTTTGATTTTGTTAATTGGTGTTATAAGTTAAGAAAAATAAATATATTTACACCCGGCGTGAGCAGCTCTCTGTGGCGCTAATCATTGTAGGGTTGTGTGACTATAAAGAGCTAAATTTCATACGAGGGAGAAAGGCACTGTGCTGGTCTATGTGAACCTGAAAGTAGCCTGCATATAACAAACAAGCAAAAATTTGCCACTCCCTGATTTTTTTCACCATTGTTAGAGGCATTGTTGTCACTTTTTGCCACTTGGGTCACAATAAAACTGTTCCCCCGACGCCATAACCAAAGCTTTTGCAGTCCCGTCATCTCACTAACCAACTAATGATTATTTTAGTAAATCGAGCATTTTTGGAGTAATTGATGATTAATCGATGATAATTGATGATTAATCGATGATTGATTGATGATAATTGATGATTAATGGATGATTAATGGATGATTAATGGATGATTAATGGATGATTAATTGATGATTAATTGATGATTAATTGATGATTAATTGATGATTAATTGATGATTAATTGATGATTAATTGATGACAAATTAATCTCTTTAGTCTCTTTATTCTGAAATAGAATATTTGAACTGACAGCGCACATAAGTGCACAAACACCAGGTTGCCTGAATATTCTGTTAAAAATAAAAAAATACATATTTAAAAAAAATCAAAATGTTTGTCACACAGCTTCAGTAATAATATATAAATATATAATATATAATATATCAATATATATACACACAAATGCAATCATGATATTTTCTTAGTCGATTAATCTGAAACTTGTTGTTTTAGTAACCATTTTGGCCGTAGATCAGGGGTCCCCAATCGCCGGGCCGGGGACCAGTACCGGTCCGTGTCGCATTTGCTACCGGGCCGCACAGGAATAATAAAGGATTTATTCATGACTCACTGTCTCCCATCACATCTAGATGGGACCATCTCGTCTCAAAGAAACAAGCTCAGGCCTCCCATTGATTCAGCGGGTGAGTTCTATTTTCCCTGCACTTAACATTTAATTTAGCCCCGTGTTATTTTATATTTGCTGTATTTTTCTGACACACATTGCTGGTCTGTGGAAAAAAAGACCCAAATCACACCGGTCTGTGGTTCAAGAAAGGTTGGGGACCCCTGCCGTAGATGGACCAAATGAATATGAAGCGAACCAGGAAGTAGTCTCCTAACTCGATAAAAACGATGATTTCATGATTTTGTTTTAAAGGATTTTTTTGGTAAAAGGGATCTATTCCTATTTATTTATTTTTTTACTGTTTGTGTCCCAGTGAAGTGGTAGAGTCCTGTCGTCTTGTGTATATTATTTTGTGTGAACTCTTTCAATTTTCTGAGAGATTTTTGCCCGTTTGAATCTCAAATACGCCGTTCAACCTGGCCCCAAAATCAAAACTGGTACAGTCCTGTCATCTGATATAATTTTCAACAAACCAGGGAATGGCCTACTAGCATTTGTGTCAAGATGGAACCACTACTGCTGCCCCAAGAATTAAAAAATGGTAGAGTCCTATCATGTTACTATTAAACAACCAAAATAATTGCTTCACAATTTTTTTCCCACATTTGTCTTTTTGCTGTTTAGGTCTCAGTGAAGTCCTGCTACTCCCACAATGAAAAATGGTACAGCCCTCTGCCTTATATCATAACATTCTCCCTGAACCAGAAAGTAGCCTGCTAGCTAACACACTGACAAACAAACATGGCACTCCCTCGCTTTTTCACTTTGTTAGAGGAAGTCATTTTCTGTTTTTGACGTTTGAGTAATGATGGAACCATTCCCAAACAGTCACAGAAATGCTATAGGAACCAGGAGTAGCCTACCAACTTATGGCCGGACAAACAAACGTACGTATGCTGCTCCTTGAATGATGCAGGAAGTATGTTCCTCTTTTTTGCAGAGTCATAATGAAACTCTATTCAGAATTTTAAAAAAATGGTACGCTCCCATCATCCTATGTCATCCTCCTTGAAGTACAAGCAAAACGAGAAAGAAGCATACATTTTTGTTTCTTTTATTGCCGTTTCAGTCACAAGGGAGTGTAAAAAAATGGAACAGTGCGGTTATCTTGTCGTCTTCCTTGAACCTGGATGTGTCCTGCTAATGCAGCATTTAATAGGGCAGAAATAATAACATTAACGAATAAAATCATCTTAACATCGGCGACACTACAAACGAAAACCGCAAAGTCCAATGTCCTCCATTTGTGTCTGAGCTAGCTGAGCGGTTGAGACAGTTGCATGAAGAACACATGCAGAGGCTATTTCTTTCTTTATCTCCTGCCCTCTGGTTGCAGCTTCATGCATCTTTAAAGATGAGAGGGAGGCTCCACTTTCTCACGCCTCGTAGGACGAGGAAAGAGGGACCCACACATCGACATGCCTAACCCACACAATGTATCGTGATGGAAGTGGGCATCCTTTGTCTGTCTTTGTCCCTTAGCTGAGTCGTGAGGTATATCTCTCGTCCTCAAATCTCATCAGGATAATAATTATTCAAACATCTGAGCCACAAGCATCTGCCTCTCCTTCTGTTGACCTCCTCCCCCTCATTCTTGTCCATTTATATGTGACTTGACGCATGGTCAGAAGAGAAAAAGTGAATCATTTATTTTTTAACCCTTTAAAAGCCACATTGTAGACATGTCACTGGGTGTGTGGGTGACAAGAAGAAATGTCATTTGGCGCCACCTGCTGGGTTGTATCTAGAAATTGCTATAAATCCTCAAATATAAGACGACCAAAGTTTTTTGGGTGTTTACTGAAGAGTGGGGTGCAGTGTTATATTGATTCACTACTGTTTCCATGCTCGTATCTTATAAAAGTTGTAATAGAAGGTCAGAATGAATGTAGTTCAACTCCGAGCTGATATCTAGGCAGCTAGTCGAGAAAGACTCAACAGCACACTCAATTGACGTTCACCACCAAAGACTCCTCATTAGTATGTTTAAAGGGGACATATTATGCTTTTTTCCACTTTGCTGACCTATAAATGTAGTTACAATGTCATATTATCGTGTTAAACGATGCTAACGTTTCAGATAATGAGGTTTACTCATTTGAAAGTGAGCTCTGAAAGCTGTTTGGGATTGCTCAAAAGGCTCGGTTTCAAAAGGCGTGGTTAAACTGCCCCTTTGTGATGTCACAGAGGGGCGGACTTCCTTATATGGTCACAGTTAGGAAGCACTTTGGACGTGGGACCATTCACAGTGGAGTGGGCATGCCGTGGGTGGTAATAAATTAAAGCAGACTGTTTTGGCAGGGACCTATCCCCGCCTGAAGACAGCTGGGATAGGCTCCAGCACCCCCGCCAGCCTCGTGAGGAAAAGTGATAGAAAATGAATGAATGTTTTGGCAGGAAGCACAAATGAAAGGAAATAGAGCTGAATAGGTGCAGATTCTGGAAGATCTAAAATGTTTTCTGTGCGGGTTATTGTGTGTATCTGCTCTATAGGAGTCCACAACTAAGTGCAAAGGGTTGGAAAATGAGCATAATAGATCCCCTTTAATACTGTCCAGCAGCATCACTGTCTTCACCTCCATGTTTGGTTAAGCTCAAACATTACAATGCTGTGTTAACGAGGGTGATGCAATCTATAAATAGCCAATAATATAAGCCCATTAACGGTATCATCACATATATGTATATCATGATACATTTCTTATACCTAAGATCATCTAATGATAGGGATGAATCTCACAGGCTCGACAGACAACCATAAAAAGTAAGTAGATGGAGCAAAATGGGAGAAATCTCTCACGCGTATGCAGAACAGATTCGCATTGCATGTGAAAATACTGGGGGAGGGGCAATGCCTCCTCGTAGACGCAGCAGGGGATGTACGCTGTGTGCATATTCACGTAGCGAGAAATATCACTCGAAAAAAAAAAACGAGTTTAAACAGAATCAAAACATCTGAATTAGTAAGTGCGGAAGATGCATATGTATCAATTAAATATTAAAGTGGGTGGAGCATCTTTCTATCTATCTGTCCTAAAATAGGGCTCCATCAATGTTAGATACGTAAATGTGTTATAGTTATACATATGTGTGTGTGTCTGTGCACTGGGTCTTTCCCCACAGCGGTTCTGTTCTGTTCCTCTCTGAGGTGCCACTGGTTACCATGGCAGCAACATCTCTGAACCTCACCTCCTTTTTCCTGCCTCTGTCCTTCCTTTCTCTCTATGTCTTTCTCTTGTCATCTTCTAACGCCCGCTCGCGACCTCTTTCTCTCATATGTGCACCAAGAAGCAGGCCATCTTTTTTTTTTTCTAACCCGGTACAGTTGGTGTGTATGCAGGGTTTCCCTCCTCTGGTGGGAGGACACATGGCAGCCATGAAAATGTCAGACCCAGCCAGCGAGATGAAGAGTTATAATGAGGTGTTTCATGCGCATTTATCCTGCCAGTCCAAACATTAAAGAGCGAGCTGCAATAAATGCACATATGTGTTTGGACATGTGACTATTCCATCTCCAGAAAATAAAAGAAAGCGGGCGTCGACCCCCCCCCCACCCCCCGCCCCCCCTCAAAGGGGTACAATTTGGAGTGAAACCAAGTTTCTCTGGAAAAATATGACTCAAAAATCAAACAATTTATGTTAACAAATCTCTTCAGATGTCATCTCACTGAGCGTCTAAAGGATGCGTGTTTTGCTTTTGCTTTTTATAATAACATCACAGTAAAGGAAGGACTAGTGTGATGATAACCACAGAACCAGAAATGGCCCTTTCAACATAGAAAGGCATGTGGTGATGGCACAGTAATAATATGAGCAATACAATGACTTATTATATTATATTATTTTTATATCAATTATATCAATTACCTATGCAAGTTAATTTTACCAAGAAGATGCTAATGATGCTACCTCTGCTGGTGTAGTGGTACAAGTCCTTATAAATGGGAGGGCTTTTTTTATTTTTGGTTAGCCAAATCAAATGCGATTAATTCGCTGTGGCAAACACTGAAGACAAAAATAATAAAAATAAAAATAGCACTGATGCTAGTGTGGTGGCGGGTGGCACGGTGGATGAGTGGTTAGCATGTAACTGCAGGGTCTTGAGACATATGCTAACTTGCAAACTAGAGAGCTAGCGACCTAAACGGTAGCCTTCAAGTTATTTCCTTTAAACTTAAATAGCCAAAAACGTACCACTTCCACACGGATAGGGAGGATAACTATTAACAGTTATTTAACCTTTAACATGAACATTAATCAAACGTAATAATTTTTTCTGGGTACATGATACCATACAGAATCCATATCAAACTTGCGCGGGCCGCACTAACATTAAACTTTCATATCAAGGCGGGGGCCTCAAACTAGTGTCCTGCGGGCCACATTTGGCCCGGGGCCGCGTGTTTGAGACCCCTGTTCTATGTGATTTATTTATGTTTCAAAAGCTGACCAATTTTACTTTATTGTAGTTTTATTTAGTTGAGCAAATCAGTGTTATAACTATTCAACCATACAAGTACAGTTGGAAGCTGCATGGCTGATGAGTGTTTCACGTGCAGGCCACACAGCTGGTTCGATTCCCCCGTGCATGTGTGGGTTTTCTCCGGGTACTCTGGTTTCCTCCCACATTCGTCTATACGTATGTGCCCTGTGATTGGCTGGCGACCAGGCCAGGGTGCCAGAAGACACCTGTGATAGGCTCCAGCACCCCCTTGTGAGGATAAGCTAAGCAGTAAAAAATGAATGAATGAATGCATTGTTTATAGTTAGTGCATTTATTGTATGTTTATCCTGTATTTATTTTTTGGCTAGAAGCAATTGAAAGCATATTTCTTTATCTATATTATCTGATTTATGATATGAAATAATTCCTCTCCTCCTCCACCATTCTTCCATTCCCTTTCCAACTCCCCCATTTGGTGTTGCGGGTCCTTGGCAGCCGTAGTTTTTCTTTGGGCCAAAGCACAAACAAATGGCAGCCTCCCTCAGTGTGACGCTGCTGCGACACACATGCACCAGTGCGCTTGGAGACTATGGCCAGGTCGTGCACTCGTGTGCAAGCAAGAATGATACAGTACTGTGCACACTGTACCAGCACGGACCAATGCTCATTTGAGCAATCATCCATGCATGTATATGAAGCATACATGGCCCCACACACACACACACTTACACAGATGGAAGTATCAGTAACATGCACCGACTGTGTGGCTTTATTAGCATAATCCAGTGTTTTACTATAAATCCAAGCTCTCTTCTCCCTGAGGAGATCTCACCATGGCCTGGTTTCACTCTTGTTTAGCACACACACACAACGTCAGGGGTGGGATCAGGCTGTATTCAAGCCAACTCGTTCCAGATTGGCCGCTCATAGTGACAGTGTAATGAGTCGGGAGCAATATGTCGCCTGCCTTTCTGTCTCCTAGTTTTGCATCCTGTGAGCGTCTGGATCAAGTTAGACTGCGTTGGACTTATGCGTAATCCTTAAGTCTACAAAGCGTTACTTATGATAAAATACAAATATTGTATGTAGCGTTTTGATTAATGATCCGGTCTTGAGCATTTAAATGTTACACTCATCTGCTTGTCGTTGTTTTGAGAGATTTTGAGAGTTAGAGGCGGTTGGCTGCACAGAAGGTGGGATTAAGCAGCATGTGTTTATAAACTGGGGAGTGTAACAATTTGAATATGTAAATCTAGCAAGCAAAGAAAGTATTTGCATGCCAGTGTGTGTGTGTGTGTGTTGTCATGTGACCTCATCTTACCTCTCCAGCTCACAAACGACACACCAACCATCTTGCTGCAGAAACATACCAATTTACCCAAATAGTAGCTTTTGCTGGCGACAAATGACTTAAGCAAATTCTACTTCATTTAGTCTCGTTTGTGTCATTTATTTTTTAAAGAAACAGGTCTTGGAAAAAGAAAGTGTCTTATATTTGGGTCAATACCGTGATACTAACAGCACCCACCTGTCGACCCAGTTTTATAAACCTTTTAATAATAAAAGCATATTTTGGAAGTATCAACCATTACTTTTTTAATTGCTATACATTTAAATAGAAAATGTTTCATTTTGCTGGCTACACAGTGGACAAGTGGTTAGCACGCAGGCCTCACAGCTCGGAGACCAGAGTTCAATTCCACCCTCGGCCATCTCTGTGTGGAGTTTGCATGTTCTCCCCGTGCATGCGTGGGTTTTCTCCGGGTTACTCCGTTTTTTTCCCACATTCCAAAAACATGCTAGGTTAATTAGCGACTCCAAATTCTCCATATGTATGAATGTGAGTGTGAATGGTTGTTTGTCTATATGTGCCCTGTGATTGGCTGGCCACCAGTCCAGGGTGTACCCCGCCTCTCGCCCAAAGACAGCTGGGATAGGCTTCAGCACCCCCGCGACCCTCGTGAGGAAAAAGCGGTAGAAAATGAATGAATGAATGATAATTAAGATTGGCTGCACGGTGGACAAGTGGTTAGCGCACAGGTCACACAGCTAGGAGACCCGAGTTCGATTCCACCCTCGGCCAACTCTGTGTGGAGTTTGCTCCCTGTGCATGCGTGGGTTTTCTCCGGGTACTCCGTTTTTTTCCCACATTCCAAAAACATGCTAGGTTAATTAGCGACTCCAAATTGTCCATAGGTATGAATGTGAGTGTGAATGGTTGTTTGTCTATATGTGCCCTGTGATTGGCTGGCCACCAGTCCAGGGTGTACCCCGCCTCTCGCTTGAAGACAGCTGGGATAGGCTCCAGCACCATCTTTAGTTACTGTCTGACAGTATCATGCATTGTATCATGATATGATATACAGCACCATACTCCTGAGGTCATTTTATTTTATTTTCTGTAGGAACTAGAATTTTCTAGTAGTTGTGTGTTTTTTAATGTAATAATGCATTTTCATGAACAAAACTGTGTGTGTGTGTGTGTGTGTGTGGTATCGGGGGCTGTCAACACTGCACCAAACACCTTGAATGTGTAATTATCAGCCAGCCTTTGTGCTTACTGCTCGACTGTAACCCCGTTTTCGGCTAATTTAACATCTCAGTAGGGAAATAGGACAACGAGAGACTGAAGAGTGATTATTCTCACGTAACATTTAAGTACACTTGTATAATCCCATGAGGTCCGGCCCAGGAAATAATGTACTGTATATCAATAATTCTTACTTTTGGTTTGATTCAATCAGAAACGACCTTGTATGATGCAGTGCTGTGACTGCTATTACTTCTCCTCTTCCCATTCATTCATTTATCCAGTGTGGTTTCCCCAGTATAAAAATGGCTTTAAGGGCAGGAAGCTACTACAGTAGTAGAGTTGATGAAATATCGGTGTAATATCAGCTATTTGATACTTGGTGAAATCTCACCAGAATTGCAATATATATATATATATATAAGCATCTAATCTGATTTTGTCCTTCTCTTCTGTCATACAATCTCGTTTCTTCTGTCCTTTCCTTGCTTGGTCCATACGACGAGAGCATATTAAGCCAGCACGCTGCAGCAGACTCCTGCAATCTTGGGCTAGAGATTTCGCCTCATCCTCGCTAAGCTATTTATGGCGCACAGGCTCGTGCAGCAGTGTGGCTGAGAAAGACGCTGGAATTGAGGGTGGGGGCCTGGGGGGTGGGTGTCTATAGCAGGGTGGGCTAGCTAACAGGGATCGCTTTCAAAAGATGAATCTGAAAGGTAGGCAAAGTAGAAAAAAGCATGTTTGTAGATGCCTATGACGTAAATAATATAATAATAATGTGACGCTTGGTAAATAAATACATGGGCAGTCAACATGTTCCAAATACACTCAGAAGGAGAAAACTAGAAAGCTAATATTTTACATAAGAAATAGTGGAAATGGAAATAATCCATTCCAGGAATGCACAAGTCATGGTTTACCAGGGGTCTCAAACCCACGGCCCGCGGGCCAAATGTGGCCCGCAGGACACTAGTTTGAGGCCCCTGCCTTGATATGAAAGTTTAATGTTAGTGCGGCCCGCGCTAGTTTGATATGGATGCTGTATGGTATCATGTACCCAGAAAAAATTATTACGTTTGATTAATGTTCATGTTAAAGGTTAAATAACTGTTAATAGTTATCCTCCCTATCCGTGTGGAAGTGGTAAGTTTTTGGCTATTTAAGTTTAAAGGAAATAACTTGAAGGCTACCGTTTAGGTCGCTAGCTCTCTAGTTTGCGAGTTAGCATGTGTCTCAAGACCCTGCAGTTGCGCAATATATTGTAAATAAAAAGAGTATAAATGTGACTATAGTCGTGTTTTGTCATGTCTACAGGGCTCTAATAATGCTTTGTTCATTTTAATCTAAAAAAATAATTTGTCTACCCACCAACTATATGTGGTTTCTTAAGTTTTTATTATTTTTATGATTACTTGATTGATTGATTTTCTTTATTCTTGATTTGTTTATTTATTTTTCATTTTATTTTGTGCAGAAAAATAAAAATTTATGTTTTCTTTTATTGTAGAAAATCGGAACCAAAGCACTGCAAAAGTTTGTATATTTTTCTGTTTTTAATAAATGTGTTTTTTTTGTTTTTTTTTTTTTTAGAAAACCTGATGCGGCCCAGCCTTGCCCAGACCCTAGCTCCAGTGGCCCCCAGGTAAATTGAGTTTGAGACCCCTGCCCTGGTGTAAACCTTTTGCCCTAATTTTTGCCCTGAAATCTTTGGTTGCACAACCTAGAGCTCTGAGGGCCCTTGTAAAACTGTGATAATTCACTTTTACATACAAACCGCTATTTGTTCTAATGTTGGATTGTTGTACCCATGCTGCATATCTGTACTAGATGACGTCACAACATGGCAGATGAAGTGAGTGCCAGGTGTGAAACCACTCATTCCTGTCCTGGCATTGTGGAAGATCCTTACACCCATTCAGAAAAAAAAATAGTTGGGTTGACTCGGTTCCCTGCGTTCCGTTTCAGTACTATTCATACAGCAATCTGGAAAGATGATGGCTTTGTATTGGCTAAAGGGGCTTACAAATCCAAGTAGCCTGGTGGTCTACAAATATAGTATAGTCCAAACAGGGTCAGACAACATTCCTCTGCATCACCAGTTGGCTTGTCTACCGGCTAGCATGTCATGTTAGTGTCACGGTTCCAGCCAGCCATGCATGCATGTGTGCCTTGGCCAGCCCTGCAATGGGAACAGCACTATCAGCACTTTGTCTCCTCTCACTTGTTTGGAAGGTTAGTGGCGATGTACGTGTGTGTGTATATGTGTGTGTGTATGGGCTGAAATGTTAACAAAACACCCCCCCCCACCCCACGCTACCCGGCCTTCTTGGCCTTCTCTGCTCTGCAGTCCTGAAAAGCTTCATCAGCTAAATTACTGGAAGTTAGCTGTCTCTATCAATTATCACTGAAGCCTTGTTTCCTTTATACTGTATCTCCCTACGACCCCCTTGATTTTGTCATCTTTCATTTACTCCGTTTGCCTCCTCTCCCTTGGCGCTTTTTCTTCCCCCCAACAGCAAGTCATTGCTCTCTCCACTTCTGCTAATCTACATGCATATGCGGCGCATTACACTACACATAGTACATCACAGGGCAGAGGACAGGCCCTTGGTGCATTTCCCTTTAGTCACCCAAGCAGGGGGTGGGGAAAGAAGGGGGTCACTGGACAAGGAGACCCTCAGGTTCTCGGATGACCAATAAAGCCTCTCCTTCCTCCTAACAGCCTTTAAAAATTAAAGCACATTGTCAACGCAGGCACTGTTTCTATCTCATTTCATTTGAGGCAAAGACGGAAACCAAAAATGTACCACTTCCACACAAAATGGAGGAGAATTGCAGTGTGAAAAGTGAAATCTAATCTAATATCTAATGTTCTGATGCCTAGATTACTATACATAACTTGTCCTTCAGTTTTGTTTTGACTAATAATAGTTAATAGTCAACAACAAAACTTTTTAAAATTAATTAATTAATTAATTTCTGGGGGGGGGGGGGAAACAGGGAGTGCTGTTATCTGAAAAACACACAAACCGAGGCTGATGCTAACCGAGGTTCCACTGCAATAATATCTCCAAAAATAAATGAAAGTAATATAAAATATGAATAAATATATATAGAAATAGTCCAATATGTAAAAAGTACTAAATATCTGGCTTGAGAAAAGTAACTGCATCTTAAACAAGCCGCACATTTTGTTACTTGAATGAGTTCTTTAGCAACAGTGTTGCCAATAAATGGGATTTATTTTTTTTTTTTTTAAGATCAGCTGTAAAAAATGAATTACATAAAATATTTGAGCATAATGTAGAATATATTTTTGACATACAGCAGCATTTGTGTATTTTGTAATTTTACAGGCGTGATATTGAACCGCACATGATGCTGCTGTTGCTTTCAGTAATGACTTTATTCAATCAGCTCTGCAGATGCGGCTTTGTTTCCAAGACAACACTGCGCTCATTATCATTTGTAATTTTGTAGTTAACCCACTCAGCCATTTTATTAGTATTTTTGTACTTGTTTTTTTAACGCGGCGCAGGATGAAACCGATTCCACTCCATGGGTCATCTGGACGAAGACGTTCAACTATGTGTGACTGTTATGTCCCTTTATCTCTCTCATTTCTGGGCACAATTTGTATTGTGTTGTGTTCTATTCACCGTGGTGCTTATCTCTTTCCAAGTTAATGCAGATGTGACCCACAGAGAGCGAGTGAGAGACATGGATAAGGTCACGTGGGCTCAGCATGTGCTGCTGCTTGAGGTCTGACATACACGCTCTTGACAACAATCCTCTCACTGTGTCCTATTTTCATTTTAAAAAGTAAGAAAAAAGGGGCATCATTAGGAAGGCATCAAGCCACTAAAATTCCATGGTGTGGTTGATGAATGTATGATCCTGCCCGGTCGGAAACGGCCCACCATGCAGATATTTAATAATCAAAATATATACGTATTATACCAAACATTTAATAGTTTTTCATATTTTTCACTAATGTTCTCCACTCTTGAAAATATATAGTAGTTGTCTACTTTCTAATGAAACACAACACTTATGTGAATATTTATTCAGTACACAAGAGAGGTATCAAAATATAGCAAATAACCTCTAGGATCTCTAATTAGCGCAGGTTCAAAACACACTGACGTTGACAGCTGTGGCTGTAGGGAACCTCCACGCATCCAGCATCTTTATCTACCTGTACATGCGCTTTGAAATACTGGCTACGCCCTCTCAGCTGTCTGTGTTAGATAAGCTAAGATATGGACTGGACTGGTCGCCAGCCAATCACAGGGCACTTATAGACAAACAACCATTCACACTCACGTTCATACCTATGAACAATTTGGAGTGGCTAATTAACCTAGCATGTTTTTGGAATGTGGGAGGAAACCGGAGTACCCGGAGAAAACCCACGCATGCACGGGGAGAACATGCAAACTCCACACAGAGATGGCCGAGGGTGGAATTGAACTCCGGTCTCCTAGCTGTGTGGCCTGCACGCTAACCACTCGTCTGTTGTGCAGTATATTTGATAATAAATGTCCAAGAGAGCTACTACGTTTTTCCCCCACTTTTTCATGCATTAAATATAAATAAATATAATAATAAATATAATAAATAAATAAAAATAAAATAAACATAATATAATAATAATAATAAAACGGCAAATAATGGAATGGAATGGCCTTTATTGTCATTATACAAGATGTACAACGAAATTGGAGTTAGTTATTTCCTTTAAACTTAAATAGCCAAAAACTTACCACTTCCACACGGATAGGGAGGATAACTATTAACAGTTATTTAACCTTTAACATGAACATTAATCAAACGTAATATTTTTTTCTGGGTACATGATACCATACAGCATCCATATCAAACTTGCGCGGGCCGCACTAACATTAAACTTTCATATCAAACTAGTGTCCTGTGGGCCACATTCGGCGTGTTTGAGACCCCTGTTCTACAGCATGTAATGATTGTGCATACGTATGTGCCTAATGTTCTGGCCGGTGACTGTACACTGTCATCCATCCATCTTTATTGAGCAGTGTTGATATAATTGTGTGTGTGTGTGTGCGTGCATGCCTTTGTTGTTGCCCTCAGCTGCTCTCGTGCTTTCCCCAGTGGGGCAGGAATAACAACAGGAGATCATAAACAGCAGCTGTGCCTGTCAGGGCCACACGGTGCACCCCACCAGCGAGCTGAACTAAAACACGCTCTGAGCTAATATGTAAACATTGTTAGCATACATTTTACATGTGACCACATTAGAAATGTGGCACAATGTCTTGCAAAAATATTAGTATCACATTTCTATATTTGACAAAATATTTGTTACTGTCTTATCCTGTCTACTAACCAGGCGGTTATCACGGTCCAGGACGTGCAGCATTGATGTTTGTTACTATGGCGACAGTAACCAGAGACACCACATTGGTGTTCCATCGCATAGGGGAGGTCATCCATTGTTCTTAGCGATGAGATCGTCTGTCACACCCCCCCCTCTGTGACCTGAAATTTCATACATATCAAACCGCGTGGGCTGCCATAGGATGCTTGCCTTATTTAAGAAAAGCCATATTATTATTTTGAATTAGTTGTAATAACACACACACACACAGCATTAACAGTCCAACATGGATGCCGACTGTGATGGGACACCCAAGCCTTTGTATTCAGTTACTTTCAACAGTGACCTACGAGCCTCTTGAGAGTTGGCTGCAGGTGGGAACGGGGTTAAGAGAGGTGCTGTTTTCACTGGGTCAAATGGAAGTCATGTAAGTGGTGTTATTAGGGTGATAGAGGAGGGTGACCCACTTACCCAGTAAGGGTAATTTCCTGGTATGAAAGCAGCTTATTAGAGAACATTGTGATCAGGACGAGCACCTGCTGATAAATGAGCTTGAAATATCATCATCTGTGATCATTCCTAATGGATTTGACTAAGGAGGTGATAGTCCCATAAAGCAGGGATGTGAAACTAATTCTAAAAACAAATGGAACCTCAGAGGAACTGGTATAAAAAGCAGCATAGCATAAATCCACAGATGCATATACTATAACATAGTATATACACACACTCCTGTGGCGTAGCATCCAGTAGTACCTTGATATCATCCTGTAGAACCTTGATATCATCCTGTAGGACATTGATATTATCCTGTAGAACCTTGATATCATCCTGTAGAACCTTGATATCATTCTGTAGTACTCTATTTTCATCCGTAGGGTTTTTAACCTCCTTAAGGTCATCATCAGGTCACAGATGCATATATAACATAGTATATACACACTCCTGTGGCGTACTAAGTAGCATCCAGTAGTACCTTGATATCATCCTGTAGAACCTTGGCATCATCCTGTAGAACCTTGATATCATCCTGTAGAACCTTGATATCATTCTGTAGAACCTTGATATCATCCTGTAGAACCTTGATATCATTCTGTAGTACTCTATTTTCATCCATAGGGTTTTTAACCTCCTTAAGGTCATCATCAGGTCACAGATGCATTTATAACATAGTATATACACACTCCTGTGGCGTACTAAGTAGCATCCAGTAGTACCTTGATATCATCCTGTAGAACCTTGATATCTTTCTGTAGAACCTTGATATCATCCTGTAGGACATTGATATTATCCTGTAGAACCTTGATATCATCCTGTAGAACCTTGATATCATTCTGTAGTACTCTATTTTCATCCGTAGGGTTTTTAACCTCCTTAAGGTCATCATCAGGTCACAGATGCATATATAACATAGTATATACACACTCCTGTGGCGTACTAAGTAGCATCCAGTAGTACCTTGATATCATCCTGTAGAACCTTGGTATCATCCTGTAGAACCTTGATATCATCCTGTAGAACCTTGATATCATCCTGTAGAACCTTGATATCATTCTGTAGAACCTTGATATCATCCTGTAGAACCTTGATATCATTCTGTAGTACTCTATTTTCATCCGTAGGGTTTTTAACCTCCTTAAGGTCATCATCAGGTCACAGATGCATATATAACATAGTATATACACACTCCTGTGGCGTACTAAGTAGCATCCAGTAGTACCTTGATATCATCCTGTAGAACCTTGATATCCTGTAGAAGCTTGATATCATCCTGTAGAAGCTTGATATCACCCTGTAGAACCTTGATATCATCCTGTAGAACCTTGATATCATCCTGCAGAACCTTGATATCATCCTGTAGAACCTTGATATCATCCTGTAGAACCTTGATATCATTCTGTAGAACCTTGATATCATCCTGTAGAACCTTGATATCATTCTGTAGTACTCTATTTTCATCCGTAGGGTTTTTAACCTCCTTAAGGTCATCATCAGGTCACAGATGCATTTATAACATAGTATATACACACTCCTGTGACGTACTAAGTAGCATCCAGTAGTACCTTGATATCATCCTGTAGAACCTTGATATCTTTCTGTAGAACCTTGATATCATCCTGTAGGACATTGATATTATCCTGTAGAACCTTGATATCATCCTGTAGAACCTTGATATCATTCTGTAGTACTCTATTTTCATCCGTAGGGTTTTTAACCTCCTTAAGGTCATCATCAGGTCACAGATGCATATATAACATAGTATATACACACTCCTGTGGCGTACTAAGTAGCATCCAGTAGTACCTTAATATCATCCTGTAGAACCTTGGTATCATCCTGTAGAACCTTGATATCATCCTGTAGAACCTTGATATCATTCTGTAGAACCTTGATATCATCCTGTAGAACCTTGATATCATTCTGTAGTACTCTATTTTCATCCGTAGGGTTTTTAACCTCCTTAAGGTCATCATCAGGTCACAGATGCATATATAACATAGTATATACACACTCCTGTGGCGTACTAAGTAGCATCCAGTAGTACCTTGATATCATCCTGTAGAACCTTGATATCCTGTAGAAGCTTGATATCATCCTGTAGAAGCTTGATATCCCCCTGTAGAACCTTGATATCATCCTGTAGAACCTTGATATCATCCTGCAGAACCTTGATATCACCCCGTAGAACCTTGATATCATCCTGTAGAACCTTGATATCATCCTGTAGAACCTTGATATCATCCTGTAGAACCTTGATATCATCCTGTAGAACCTTGATATCATTCTGTAGTACTCTATTTTCATCCGTAGGGTTTTTAACCTCCTTAAGGTCATCCTCAGGTCACAGATGCATATATAACATAGTATATACACACTCCTGCGGCGTACTAAGTAGCATCCAGTAGTACCTTGATATCATCCTGTAGAACCTTGATATCATCTGTAGAACCTTGATATCATCCTGCAGAACCTTGATATCACCCCGTAGATCCTTGATATCATCCTGTAGAACCTTGATATCATCCTGTAGAACCTTGATATCATCCTGTAGAACCTTGATATCATCCTGTAGAACCTTGATATCATTCTGTAGTACTCTATTTTCATCCGTAGGGTTTTTAACCTCCTTAAGGTCATCCTCAGGTCACAGATGCATATATAACATAGTATATACACACTCCTGCGGCGTACTAAGTAGCATCCAGTAGTACCTTGATATCATCCTGTAGAACCTTGATATCATCTGTAGAACCTTGATATCATCTGTAGAACCTTGATATCATCCTGTGGAACCTTGATATCATTCTGTAGTACTCTATTTTCATCCGTAGGGTTTTTAACCTCCTTAAGGAGGTCACAGATGCATCATCTGGTCACAGATGCATATATAACATAGTATATACACACTCCTGTGGCGTACTAAGTAGCATCCAGTAGTACCTTGATATCATCCTGTAGAAGCTTGATATCATCCTGTAGAAGCTTGATATCACCCTGTAGAACCTTGATATCATCCTGTAGAACCTTGATATCATTCTGTAGAACCTTGATATCATCCTGTAGAACCTTGATATCATCCTGTAGAACCATGATATCATTCTGTAGTATTCTATTTTCATCCGTAGGGTTTTTAACCTCCTTAAGGTCATCATGCAAGGCAGCATTATAATCTTGTAGTACCTTGTTATCATCTCATAGTGCCTTGGTATCCTTGTGCAAGAGCTCTAGAGAATTTTTGGTTGAGTTTGTGCTTTATATGGTTCTAACTTTGAAGTGTACACAGCAGACAATGAGGCAGGTACAGCCAGATATCCAATCCATATCTGTAGATAATGTGTGTCAAGACAGCAAAATATAATCAAACCCGAGACGGGGTAGATTGTAATTGAAGAAGTAATTAGAAGAACCCGAATGATGTACAATACTGTATGGCTGCGATGAGGTTATGATTCATTCTCTATATTATCATTAACAACAAACTTGTATTCTGATCACATCTATCTCTTAGCAACACGGTGAGCTCTTCCACCTAGAGGCTATTTTTACTTTGAAGCGGACTCTATTATTATTTATTCATAAAACCCAACCCCAGATTACCAGCGACCTATTTATATTTTAGACCAAAATCTGGCTTCACTATTTTTTGACTGTTTCTACAACTCCTTCTTTATCCATCCCACTGCCTTCTCTTTTTTTCCCCCCTGTCCTCTTTTCTCCTCCTTAACATACAGTTGCTATGGTGAGGGTGTGGGTGCAAAAAGGGAGGAAGTACCGCAGACAATATAAGGATGTGGGTTAAGAACCATCCCATTGCCGGACCCTCAGTCTAAAATATATATAAAAAAAAGAGTAGGACGAGGAGTGTTACATGTTCTGGTCCCGTCTCCCTCGATGATTCACCATTCAGCCATCAAGTTTGTCTCCATGGAGTATGAGACCTCCAATTTAACCTCTACGTCCCCGCTCCATGTTGTCATGGCAATCCCATCATTTATTGGAGCGTGTGCGAGGAGAAGATTTCTTTACATACTCTTATTTCGAATATAACACACTTATAAACATTTGCCCTTGGTAATCAAATTCTGCTTTAAAAAAAGCCAAGGTTGCAGCCTCTGCATCCCACAACTCAACTTCTTTCTGTTTGTTGTGTCCTTGTGTAGCACTGTTGTTAAGGGGCCCTCTGAGACTACACCGTCAAGTGCCGATGCAGGACTCAGAAACTCCTTAGATGTCCGCGCACACAAAAATGAATCGATGTGGAACGGCAAGGTTATACTGTTAAAAACATAAAATAACATTTCCAGGGGTACCATGACACCCTCACCGGGGCACGATCAAATGTAGAAAAAGGGGGAGTGAAGTGAAGGACAAAGGCAGACATTTTTTGAAACATAAACGGCACCGCATTCTTATAGTCGTACCTTGAATGCACCTATTAACGGCTCTATTCAATTTTGTCGCTGGGTATGTGGTCTATTAAAACATATAACATAATCTTTTCCAGGAGGTACGACTCAAACCAAAACATACACTAACCAAATCATTTTTTTCTGCAAGAAACAATGGAAATATGATTAATCCATTCCAGACACAACACAAAACACATTTTAAAAATAGTTTTACAACTATAGTTTTCTATGCAGAAATGCATATAAATACATATATACGTAAATGATGAATGAACAGGATTTTTTATGTCAATTTTACCTTGATTGTTAACCAAGACGGCGATGAAGTTGAGGAGTTATTTCTTGAATTAAAAACTGAATTCATTAACTGCTGACACTTTGGCCCCATGGTGGGTTATTTTGAAGCTACGACTTTTGTTTGGTTAGCTAACAGAACAACGAAGGAAGTTTTGTGATTTAGAACTCTGTGTATGTCACTTTTACCTTGATTGTTAACCAAAACGGCGATGAAGTTGAGGAGTTATTTCTTGAATTCAAAACCGAATTCATTAACTGCTGGCACTTTGGCCCCATGGTGGGTTATTTTGCAGCTATGACTTTTGTTTGGTTACATAACAGAACAACAAAGGAAGTTTTGTGATTTAGAACTCAGTGTATTAATAGTACAACAAGACGCGCCATCGGTTATGTGAAATTATGGTGTAAATCTTTGAAAAAAACCACGCTAACCAGGATGGATGCTAACTGAGATTCCACTGTAATGGGTTCTTCGTTGCCCCTCCCCTACCAGGTTAGCCAGGAATTGGTTATGTAGTTATTAGTACACAGGTTATTTCACTAACTGACATAGAAAATCTCGTTTCACATTATCTACATACATTATCTACATACTGTATTGTATATAACTCTGGGAAAAAGTGTTGATTTTGTTAATACTTGGGTTGTTTATATTGTTTATTTTTCTATATCGTTTATTTTGTACTGCTTAACTGATTCTGTACTCTTGCTGCTGTGCAATGCTAATTTCCTCACTGAGGGACGAATAAAGGCATATCTTATCTTATCTTATCATGCATGGATCCACGCACCACACCAAAACTGACTTTCCTAACATTGCAGCATAATAATTTAACATGAACATTGTAGAAAATACCCTCGTCTTACTGATTCTTCTCGCTGCATCTTTGAGTGCATCAGTGCGCCTGTTTAAATGGCTTATGGCCTCCAACTTGGCAGAGCTTACTTTAGACCTAGCTGTGCATCTCAATGAGGGCCGTCAAACTCACAGAGAGCATTCACACCGCATGCTGAGGTGGGTTTTAAGTTTAGACGCGTGTTTGTGGCTTTTATATCTTTACGGTTATCATCTCATAGGTCACTTGAACCCTCTCTGTGTTTAAAAATAGCACCCCGTTTTTGGTCTGAATTGCATGCCTGGTGTCATTATGGGTAATTACCAGGTTTGACAAAAATGCCATGGTGACTCAATGTTTATGTGGCAATAAAAGAGACTGGCAGTGAAAGTGTGGGCCAGCATCTGTAATGGAAAACAAACATGTAACACATACATGTATGTCCATAATCATGACACTTATGGACAATTATACAGTGGTATAAAACTTTAAGGGTGACAAATATGCAAAAAAAAAAAAAAGCCTAGCCTCGCCTCTGCAAAGACATTTTTGTTGATGGCGGCCATGTTTTTCTACCAATCTTGCTCACATTTTCCAGACATGGTACAGTTACAGTGGCTGTTTTGGACTTTATTATTTATTAATAGTACAGTATGTAATCAACTGTTAATGTTAGATGCTAGCACTAGCTTAGATATCATCATCTGATGACCTGTGGAACCTTGATATCATCCTGTAGAACCTTGATATCACCCCGTAGAACCTTGATATCACCCCGTAGATCCTTGATATCATCCTGTAGAACCTTGATATCATCCTGTAGAACCTTGATATCATCCTGTAGAACCTTGATATCATCCTGTAGAACCTTGATATCACCCCGTAGAACCTTGATATCATCCTGTAGAACCTTGATATTATCCTGTAGAACCTTGATATCATTCTGTAGTACTCTATATGTAAATATGTAAATATATGGGGCGGCACGGCGGTCTAGTGGTTAGCGCGCAGACCTCACAGCTAGGAGACCAGGGTTCAATTCCACCCTCGGCCATCTCTGTGTGGAGTTTGCGTGTTCTCCCCGTGCATGCGTGGGTTTTCTCCGGGTACTCCGGTTTCCTCCGTTCCAAAAAACATGCTAGGTTAATTAGCGACTCCAAATTCCAGCGTGTTCCCCGCCTCACGCTCGAAGACAGCTGGGATAGGCTCCAGCACCCCCCCGCGACCCTCGTGAGGAAAAGCGGTAGAAAATGAATGAATGAATGTAAATATATATCAATGTGTGTTTTAATACCGAACAAAGTAATGCCAATACTGGTTAAATAGCATTACTTAGCACTTCTTTGTAATCACTTCTCTCCTTGAGACCATCGTAGCGTTCTTTTCCTTTTGTGATGACTTGATGTCTTCTTCTTCATTTTGTTGAAGATTCAGCACCCCTCCTCCTTTCCCCTAGGGAGACATTGATGCAGTAAAACAAATCTGATGGATTCAATGTGTCTGAAAATCCCAGCAGTTTGGCCCCTTATAGCTTCCTAGAGAATAGATCGGAAAAAAGGAAAAGCTATCAAAACCAATCAGACTTCCGTCAGACTCCTTCATTTTGGCCCTTTTGGATCGAGCTCGCATCTGCAGGTGTGTGTGTTTTTTGTACATGCAGACCTCTCTGATATCAGCGAGCGTGTGTGTGTGTGTGTGAGCTTGTAAATGTTTGATGGGTTTTGATCCTACCATCGGTCCGCTATACCACTGCATGGCTGAGACAAAGACAGAGATCCACAAACAGAGGTCAGGTTACACCAAGGTCGACAAACGACTGACAATGAATATCACATGTATGCATGTTCCCGTATGAGAAGCATAGATTCAACGGATGATTAATTTCTACTCTAAATGCCGTAATCGTAGTCTCAAAGCGGATACGGCGATAATAATTGGAGAGAGGCTGTTATTTCCAAAAGTCATTTATATAGCTAGTAGGGTTTTTTGAATGATAAACCAATACGACCGGATATCTGGTTTTACAAGCGAGAGATGCGGATGCGTCGATTAATCCTTAGATTAATCGATTCTAGAGACATGCACCAGGTATTGCGAGTCAAACAATTGATTGACAGTGACTTAACCAACGTGAGACCCTGTGTTGCGCATAGGGCCTAGCTTACCACGACTGATGACAAGAACAGATGTACATAAATAGTAGCAGGGCGCTAGCAGTAACTGGTCAGTGAAAATCTAAAGTTTGGAATGTTGGATTTTACAAGAAGGACGGAAAACTGGACAAAAGCCACGCCAATTCTTAGCTATGCAGAGTACAAATCTTTTTACTTATCTTTACTTCAGCACATTTTTGCTACTTTTGAAAAAATGTGTCATTATTTGAGGGGATTTGAACTACATATATTAAACATTGTACCCAATCTTTCATTCATTTTCTACTGCTTTTTCCTCACGAGGGTCACGGGGGTGCTGGAGCCTATCCCAGGCGGGGTACACCCTGGACTGGTGGCCAGCCAATCACAGGGCACATATAGACAAACAACCATTCACACTCACATTCATACCTATGGACAATTTGGAGTCGCTAATTAACCTAGCATGTTTTTGGAATGTGGGAGGAAACCGGAGTACCCGGAGAAAACCCACGCATGCACGGGGAGAACATGCAAACTCCACACAGAGATGGCCGAGGGTGGAATCCTAGCTGTGAGGTCTGCGTGCTAACCACTCGACCGCCGTGCCGCCTGTACCCAATCATTAATAAAATATGTACGTATATCGTCTCTTGATACTGCATATCCGTCTACTACCGTCTTGTGGGGTTAACAAAAACATCTTCAAGAGGTTGCCTACAGCCACAGCCATTAATACAATGTTTTCAGAGCTAAAGATAAAGCAATGGCTCCAATGTAAACATTATTTAGATTCAGTCAGGAGATCGGGAAGACATTGGTTTGAATTTCCGCTTGGGCATCCCTGTGTGGAGTTTGCATGTTCTCCACGTGCGTACGTGGGTTTTCTCCGGGTACTCCGGTTTCCTCCCACATTCCAAAAAGTACATCAAGAGAGTACATCACTTGAAAATATAAATAAGTCATGTTAGACTTAATAAAATCACATGTTAGATTTGACAGCGTACTTCCTGGTGGCTATTTCATCCAACTCAACTAAACGATCCACTTCAATGGCGTTATTAAGAAGCAGAAAGAATGCATTCAAACAGGAGCTGCTGTCGGGCCACTCTCTAACGTACACTGCTAACTTGCACTTACACTTCCCAGGCCCCGCTTATTTAAATGCTATGCGGTGTAGCGAGGGACGACTGTTTTGACTTGTTAAGGACATTTACGTATATATATTTATATCGATTACCTTTGCCGTTTGCCTCACAGCTAGGAAACCCGGGTTCAATTCCACCCTCGGCCATCTCTGTGTGGAGTTTGCATGTTCTCCACGTGCATGCGTGGGTTTTCTACGGGTACTCCGGTTTTCTCCCACATTCCAAAAACATGCTAGGTTTGGCCACTCCAAATTGTCCATAGATATGAATGTGAGTGTGAATGGTTGTTTGTCTATATGTGCCCTGTGATTGGCTGGCGACCAGTCCAGGGTGTACCCCGCCTCTCGCCCCAAAGACAGCTGGGATAGGCTCCAGCATACCCGCAACCCTAGTGAGAATAAGCGGCTTAGAAAACAAATGGATGGAGATGCCTTGGTTACTGATTGGCTGTGAGAAATCACATGGTTGTAATGCATTATAGTGAGGCATGTCTCGTCACCGTATGTTTCCTTGAAATTGATAATATTCATTTTATTGTATGATCTTTGAAGACATAATTCAAAGTGATACATCTGGGATCACATCGTATACCTAATCAAGTGTCTAACGTGTGTAACGTAGCATGTAGTCTATTAAGTGTAAATTGCTATAAACGAAGCACCGCATTAAAACACCAATTACACCTCCCTGTTTTCAATCTATAATATTTGAGCAACCCTATCGACTCGGCTCTTGTGTGATAATCACTTCCATCATGACTGTGCTCTCCCTTCAGGCTTCATGTGAGCGTCGCTAGCCGGCTAGATGATCAACATGTATGCTAAACAGCTTTATATTGATTTTTCAGGAGGTATTGATTATAGCGCGCCATGACATTTCAATGCATAGCACAGTGCATGATTAATGTTGAGCTTCCAGGGGACAAAGGTGACATGATTCTGTGTGTTTACACTGTGCTAAATTGCTAAATGCACAAACAAATACATTCATACATGCACAGCACACGAGTGCGGCCCCTCCTCCCAAATCTCCTGGCTATCCCCCCTTCCCATGACCAAAGAGATGAACACATTGATCACGTCTGTGTTGTACTTCAATCAATGGCTCTAACTAGCAACGAACCAGATTGTGAACTCTTCTAAGGGAGGTCAATAAACACAACAGACCAGAAAGGTGAATTCAGGGGGTGGGAACGTGTGATCAATGTCTTACCAACTCCCCCACCCTCATCAAACTTCCACACGATAAAGGTCACTCTGCTCGACAATAATTACTAAATAAATAAATAAATGTATTTATTTATTAAGTAAAATATATATTTTTTAGAATTAAGTCACAGTTTTAGGAAATTAAATAATTTTATGAGAAGAAAATATTAAATGAATACCTTATGAGAATAAAATAGACATTTTTCTTGAATAAAATGTAAATTTTGGACAATAAAGTCCAAATGTTACACCAATAGAAATCACAATTTTAGATGAATAAAATGTACGTATTAAGTGAATAATAGCAGAATTTTCAAAGAATAAAGAGGAAATTGTACAACAGTAAAATATAAATATTACATGATTGAGTTTACATTTTATGAGCATAAATTCCATAGTTACAAAAATACAATGTAAATATTATGTGAATGTTACTTTATGAGAATAAAATAAAAATTCAAATAAAATAATAATACAAAAATAAATAAAATAATATATAATAATTATTATGAAAAATTATTAATAGTTATTATTTATCAAATCAAATCAACTTTATTTGTATAGCACTTTTCCTGCAAAGACATGCAACACAAAATGCTTTACAGAATTAAAACAATTACACAATTAAAAGGAAAAATAATAATAATAATAATTATTATTATTATTATAAATAAATAATAATAAATAATAAAAATAATATCGAGGTTATTGAATAAAATATAATATTCAATAATATTTAAAAAATATAAAAAATAATTATTGGAGAAAAAATAAAAATTCAGAGAAAACAATATTAATTTGAAAATTAAAAAAATCTGAATATTTTGGAAAATTTGCAAATTACAGGAATAAAGTAAAAAAAAAAGCTGGAAATATTTGACCTTTCTCTCTTTGGGTCACCATTAAATGAACTAAGATGTCGTAGTTGGGGCGTGACTAAAGAGCAGCTGAAGGTAGGGACAAGCAGTCATGTCGTGGGACGTCTTTTTGACTGACACACACACACACACACACACACACACCTCAAAGTACAACCCAGCATAGTGGGAGGTGCAGCTGTGAAGTGTGATAAGGCTCCGGCTCTACCTTCATGTGATCTTTCATTGCTGTTGGCCTCACCAGCAGACACATGCATGCAAGACAACTAACATAATGTCTGTAAATACATACAGCACTATCCATGACGCCCATTTCATCCATACGCTGACACACATTAGTGACACTTCAAGGAGGACTCTCCATTATTGATGAGACCACATGCTCTGTACATTTATTTGGGGTGTGGGGCCGCTCCTGCTCTGCTTGACTCAGCATTCCTCTGCCTATTGCTCTTTTTTTTTTTAAGCCTATGTCAGCACTGTGGATGTGTGCGTGGACGCACACTCACACATGCACAGGAAGAAGAAAACAATGGCAAGACAAACACAGACAATATACCAAACTAAAACATAACCTTTACAAAGTAGATGGTTTGATAGTCCTGACAAAATGATCATGATATTAAAATGATTCATATTTACAGTACACTCACTGAAAATGTAAATGTTAATTTGTTTTTGCTTTTCTATTTCTTTTAGATCAGTGGTCTCAAACACACGGCCCGCGGGCCAAATGTGGCCCGCAGGACACGAGTTTGAGGCCCCCGCCTTGATATGCAAGTTTAATGTTAGTGCGGCCCGTGCAAGTTTGATATGGATGCTGTATGGTATCATGTACCCAGAAAAAATTATTACGTTTGATTAATGTTCATGTTAAAGGTTAAATAACTCTTAATAGTTATCCTCCCTATTTGTGTGGAAGTGGTAAGTTTTTGGCGTTTTAAGTTTAAAGGAAATAACTTGAAGGCTACCGTTTAGGTCGCTAGCTCTCTCGTTTGCGAGTTAGCATGTGTCTCAAGACCCTGCAGTTGCGCAATATGTTGTAAATAAAAAGAGTATAAATGTGACTATAGTCGTGTTTTGTCATGTCTACAGGGCTCTAATAATGTTTTGTTCATTTTAATCTGAAAAAAAAATAATTTGTCTACCCACCAACTATATGTGGTTTCTTAAGTTTTTATTATTTGCCGTTTTATTATTATATTTATTTATTACTGATTGATTGATTTTCTTTATTCTTGATCTTATTTTGTGTAGAAAAATAAAAATGAAGATATTTGAGAAGAGTGGAATATTTTATCAGAGCTTTTCTTGTAGAAAATCGGAACCAAAGCAAAGTTTATTAATTTTTCTGGTTTTAATAAATGCGTTTTTTGGGGGTTTTTTTGGAAAACCTGATGCGGCCCAGCCTTGCCCAGACCCTAGCTCCAGTGGCCCCCAGGTAAATTGAGTTTGAGACGCCTGTTTTAGATATTGTTTACAAATATTGCACAGATGCTGATTACACAGGATGATTATTGCACAGGTTGGCCACAATAAAAGGCCACTCTAAATTGTATCTGTTGTGAGCACCGTTTGCTTCACATAGTGCAACACATCTCCACCACATACAGGTAATTATGGCCTATGGAATGTTGGCCCACTCCTCTTCAATTACTGTGCAAAGTTGCTGGATAATGGCAAAAAAAACCAACAAAAACACCAATTCAGAGAATCCCAAACATGCTCAATTGGTGCCCGGTGAATATGCTCTCCGGTCAAGAACGGAGATGTTTTGAGCTTCCAGGAATTGTGTACACATCCTGCTAACATGGGGCTGTACATTAGCATGCTGCATATTGTCGTGGATGAACAATGGGACTCAGTAACTTATCACAGTATCTCTATGCATTCCAAATGCCTTCAGTAAGATATCCATAAGATATATCCACACCTACCCATACCATAACCCCACCGCCACTGTGGGCTCGTGGATCCACATCAGCAAACCGCTCTTCCATCTGCACTGTACTGTGAAAAACACCTCTCCAGAGTGCCCACTCAAGTGGGGTACGACAGCCAACTGCACCCATGTCGTGACCCCAATAGGGATGATTAGCTTTCCCTGCATTCGATTCTTGTTACAGCAGTTGTCCAAGTGGCAGGACTCAGACAATCTGGAGGTCAAGATGGCGGATGTAGGGGGGTCCTGATGTAGAGTAGTTACTTCTTCTTCTTAATTTATTTCAGACATGCATACTATGTTACATTCTTTCTCACATATACACTTACAATATCTATCTATCTATCTATATAGTATATATATATATATGGCGGTCGAGTGCTTAGCGCGCAGACCTCACAGCTAGGAGGACCAGGGTTCGATTCCACCGTTTTTTTTCCGGGTACTCCGGTTTTCTCCCACATTCCAAAAACATGCTAGGTTAATTGGCGACTCCAAATTGTCCATAGGTATGAATATGAGTGTGAATGGTTGTTTGTCTATATGTGCCCTGTGATTGGCTGCCCACCAGTCCAGGGTGTACCCCGCCTCTTGCCCGAAGACAGCTGGGATAGGCTCCAGCCCCCCCCGCGACCCTCGTGAGGAAAAAGCGGTAGAAAATGAATGAATGAGTGAATACACACACAACACCTCATTACTACACATGTCTGAAAAGGAGCAGGAAGAAGCAAAGCTTATTAAATCCTACCCCTTCTCCACGCCATAGCAGTTACCAATTCAATATGTGATTTTTTTCCACACATATAATGACAGAACAACAAAAGAAGAGTGGGAACATCGGACACCCCAGCAAAACCCCCAGGACATTGCCGAAGCACACCACCAACCCCGCCAAACCAACCCACCTGGCCCCGACCCCCATAGCCCCTGAGTGCAGCCACCGTGTGCCCAGCACCCCAGCAGTCCCCGCACACCCCATCTGCACTGTACTGTACTAAATGAACATTGAAGCTCTAATAGACATTCCTGCAGTCTGCATGGCTATTGAACGCTCCTTCAACATGCGGGGCCATTGTTCTATGTCATAAAACTGCACACTTGTGCAATAATGCTGTCTAATCAGCATCTTGATATGCCACACCTGTAAGGTGAATAACCTAGCACTATCACAGATTTGGAAATAATATTTTAGCGAATTAGGCTTGGCTGCATGGTGGACGAGTGGTTTAGATGTAGGCCACAAAGTCAGTAGATCATAAAAGACGGGAGCAAAAAACAAAAGTGTTGTGTTTATATTGTTGTTGAGTGTATGTTTATGTTATATCATTTGACACGCTATCCTCTGCTATACGCTGTTCTTCTCCTGGCTTCTTCTTTGTTATGTTTACTGCTTCTCTCTTGTTGTTGCTTGTGTTCCAATATCCCCGAGCGTGCCAGATCTGTTTCCTATCAGCGTTTTCCTCTTAATCGCACCTGCGGCGTCTGGATGACACTCAATGATTCTTCCTGCTGGATTCTCCATGCCACGTACTTTCTACTTCCTTCTGCATTTTGTCATGCTAGTCTGTTTTCAGCCTGTTCCTGTACAATCCAGTTCAACTAGTCGATTTTGTGTTATTACTTGTTTTTACTTAGATTTGTTGTCTGATCATCTTGGGATGCATCCTCGCTGTGCTGCATAATGTATAATCGTAGCCATTTCATTCAAGATGATTAAAAAAGGGAAAAAATCTGGAATCCTTCACAATATGTATTTTAAATTAATTCATTCATTTTCTACCGCTTTTTTCTCACGAGGGTTGTGGGGGGTGCTGGAGCCTATCCCAGCTGTCTTCGGGCGAGAGGTGGGTCGCCAGCCAATCACAGGGCACATATAGACAAACAACCATTCACACTCACATTCATACCTATGGACAATTTGGAGTCGCTAATTAACCTAGCATGTTTTTGGAATGTGGGAGGAAACCGGAGTACCCGGAGAAAACCCACACATGCACGGGGGAGAACATGCAAACTCCACACAGAAATGCCCAACAGAGATTCGAACTCCCGATCTCCTGACTGTGTGGCCAACATGCTAACCACTAGTCCACCGTGCGGCCCCATTATTAAGCATATTCAATCATTCATTTTCTACCGCTTATCCTCACAAGGAGTCACGGGGGTGCTGGAGCCTATCCCAGCTGTCTTGTACACCTTGGACTGGTGGCCAGCCAATCACAGGGCACATATAGACAAACAACCATTCACACTCACATTCATACCTATGGATAATTTGGAGTCGCTAATTAACCTAGCATGTTTTTGGAATGTGGGAGGAAACCGGAGTACCCGGAGAAAACCCACACATGCACGGGGAGAACATGCAAACTCCACACAGAGATGGCCGAGGGTGGAATTGAACCCTGGTCTCCTAGCTGTGAGGTCTAACCACTAGACCGCCGTGCCGCCCGTATTTTCCCATTGATATTTTCCTGAATCTAACATAACATCAAATTCCAGTCCTTCACAGAGGCAAAGAGCAGCTCATCCAAGCAAAAATGGACAGAGGAGGACCAAATTTGGGAATTTGTACTCGGAACTAACCATCCAGCTGCTGTGGCTCCTTCCAGTCTGTCTGCCAGCCAGACTCATCAGCGCATGGACAAAAGCCCAGAAGGTAAATGAAACCATTCCTGTTTCTCACACACAATACCTCGATTGATTTCACACGCACACATCTGTGCACGTTTATAAATTCTTGCAAATTAAGTGTCTCTCTCACCGCAAAAAAAGGCAGATGCTCATACATACTAAAAAAAAAGCAAAACATTAAAATCCGAATTACACCCCCTAACACACACACACCCTTTTTGTATAAGTGATGACAAACAGTGAATGAATGAACCAGTAGGCCAAATTGGAATCACCATGGCAACTAGATATTCTCACATTGCAGAGTGACACATATACAGCAAAGAGTTGCCGTGGGGAGGTGGCAAAAAACATAGTTGGAGACAGTCCTACATCCTTGCTTACCCTTGACACAATTTCTTCCCAAAAAAGACACATTTCATATCACTCTTTGGCAGCTTCATGCGAGCATTTAACACTGGCTCTATTTGTTCTCCCCAAAATAGAATAAAACCTTAACCTCATGGTCGCCAGCCAATCACAGGGCACATATAGACAAACAACCATTCACACTCACATTCATACCTATGGACAATTTGGAGTCGCTAATTAACCTAGCATGTTTTTGGAATGTGGGAGGAAACCGGAGTACCCGGAGAAAACCCACGCATGCACGGGGAGAACATGCAAACTCCACACAGAGATGCCCAACGGAGATTCAAACTCCCGATCTCCTGACTGTGTGGCCAACATGCTAACCACTCGTCCACCGTGCGGCCCCATTATTAAGCATATTTATTCATTCATTTTCTACCGCTTATCCGACGACGGTCACGGGGGTGCTGGAGCCTATTCCAGCGAGAGGCAGGGTACACCCTGGACTGGTGGCCAGCCAATCACAGGGCACATATAGACAAACAACCATTCACACTCACATTCATACCTATGGACAATTAACCTAGCATGTTTTTGGAACGTGGGAGGAAACCGGAGTACCCGGAGAAAACCCACGCATACACGGGGAGAACATGCAAACTCCACACAGAGATGCCCAATGGAGGTCCGAACTCCCAATCTCCTGACTGTGTGGCCAACATGCTAACCACTTGTCCATCGTGCGGCCCCATTATTAAGCATATTCATTCATTTTCTACCGCTTATCCTCACAAGGGTCACGGGGGTGCTGGAGCCTATCCCAGCTGTCTTGTACACCCTGGACTGGTGGCCAGCCAATCACAGGGCACATATAGACAAACAACCATTCACACTCACATTCATACCTATGGACAATTTGGAGTCGCCAATTAACCTAGCATGTTTTTGGAATGTGGGAGGAAACCGGAGTACCCGGAGAAAACCCACACATACACGGGGAGAACATGCAAACTCCACATAGAAATGGCCGAGGGTGGAATTGAACCCTTGTCTCCTAGCTATGAGGCCTCCGCGTTCACCACTCGTCCCCCGTGCAGCCTTCTAAAGCATATATTTGTTAAAAGTACACAATGCAATAGTATTCCAACATGGCAAAATTTGGAAATATTTGTTCAGTCCACAGTGCACGTACATGCACACGTAGAACCCCAGCCGCTGTTCTCATGTAATTTATTACACACACTGAACCCAGCGGAGTCATGAAATCAGGCTTTATGACACACACACACACACACACACACACACTAAGAGTCCATGATTCTTTCTCAAACAGTCGCCGTGGCCCGGCTACTCGACTGAGACCTCTTTGGGTTAATTAGAGTGGAGTCCCCTGGGAGAGCCCCCCAGGTTGAAATAATACACTGGAAGAAAGGATGAAACCAGGTAAAAGGACTCAGTCGGCTAAGAAGATATGAAACAGAGTAGAGGAGCGGTTTTATGTTAATCCTGAGGAGACCCCATCTTCACATATGTCATTTAAAGGTGGAAGAAACTTGAACGTTCCACCTAATAAAGACACCGTAGGGCCGCACTGTACAAATAAAAAACTATTTAAAATTTGAATACATAGTAGGAAAGTGTATCGAGTAGTATTACTAAAATAATGTTAAGTATCGCCAAAAGGAATTTGTAATTTATAGGAATATTTTTGTGGAAATATTATGGGAAAGAAGTTTTAATTTCCCAAGAATAAGTTTTGATTTTTTCTCCTTCATAAAATTCCAATACTGCAACGAAAAAATCATCATTTTATGAGGAAATACATTGAATACATTTCTAATTTTACAAGAACAAATTTGTACTAAAGTAGGAATGTATATCGGGTAGTATTACTAAAATAATGTTAAGTATCGCCAAAAGGAATTTGTAATTTATAGGAATATTTTTGTGGAAATATTATGGGAAAGAAGTTTTAATTTCCTAAGAATAAGTTTAGATTTTTTCTCCTTCATAAAATTCCAATACTGCAATGAAAAATTCATCATTTTATGAGGAAATACATTGAATACATTTCTAATTCTACAAGAACAAATTTGTACTAAAGTAGGAATGTATATCGGGTAGTATTACTAAAATAATGTTAAGTATTGCCAAAAGGAATTTGTAATTTATAGGAATATTTTTGTGGAAATATTATGGGAAGGAAGTTTTAATTTCCTTAGAATAAGTTTTGATTTTGATCATAAAATTCCAATACTGCAACAAAAAAAATCATCATTTTATTAGAAAAAACTTATCATTGTTTTGATATGGGTAATATTATGAGAAAGAATAAATTTGGGGATAATGTAAACAAGAATAGTCAGAATTTAATAATAGAAATATAACATGGATCAAGTTGTAATTTTGTAATAACAAAAAAGCCATAATTTTAAATGAAAAAAGTAGAAGAAGTTGCATCTTAACTAGAATAAAGTTGTATTTTCAAGACGAAAGTCACCATTTTAAGAGAATAAAATTGATATTCAATTATTTGACAGGAAAAACATGGAAAAAGTAGAAGAAGTTGCATCTTAACTAGAATAAAGTTGTATTTTCAAGACGAAAGTCACCATTTTAAGAGAATAAAGTTGATATTCAATTATTTTTACAGGAAAAACATGTGAAATGAAATAATTTTAAAATAAAGTAAATTGGAATCATGCAAGAAAGCTCTTTCTGCAACTCAACTTTGCAATACTTGGAAAAAAAAACGTCAGTGTGTCTGCTAATCCTTTGTAGAAATTATTCCGACAATAATCTATTTTTTTTCCCCCAAAAAAACTCTGTTTATTTTTAAAAACACATTATTCACATTTGTAACTATGTTTAAAAGCTTTGCATCACTACCACACAATTTGCACAAACACGATTGCTGCCAGGTCAAAAAGCCCACGGGTCAACTTAGCCCTTCCAGAGGGATCCGTCCACTTCCATGAATGAGTTTAATGAACCCTGGAGACAGGAAGGCCTATCTCCACCTCACCCAAATGATGTTGTGTGTATACATGTAAATACAGCATGTAGTGATGCACACTGGGTGCGATGGTAATTATGCCTAAGGTAGAGGCAATTAATTTTTTAATGCATCCATATTTTATTCATAGCACCTATCCAGGCTTGGCTATAGCAGAGTGCACAAGAGGGTAAAACCAGGAGTAAAACATGGAATATATTTCAATCTGTCGACCAAAAAACACACATGGAAAACGGCCATAAATGGAAATGTCTTTATAGTTGGCTGTGTATGGCTTCATGTGGACTGTGTGTTTGTTTTAAGAAGCGAAGGGTGTTGCCTCCTGGACTGACACCAGTAAGACCAGTTACGGCTGTCCTAGAAATCCATTTCCAGTTTTCTATTGAAAGTCCCTGCTTTGCATTGCACGGATGCAGCATGAACGGAATCATCGCTAGTTGTCATTCCCACATCTGTATTTTTTTTTTTTTTAATCGGATTACTTTAATCTGGCCTGACCCTTCTAATACTTAACCATTGCCTGCTCATCCTTTTGGTACACATTTATCAACACTCATTTATCACCTTCTACCAGCCGGACTGGAAGTGACTGATATATTAGATAGCCATTTGTGCATCGGAGACACTGACAGGAGTCAAAGCCTCTTGATGACCTCCAGGTGATAATGAGGATACAGCAGGGGAAGGACACAAGGGGAGATAGAAGGGTGTGTATAGGAGATGGCGTATCAAGGAAAATTCTTTTTTTTCAGGTTAACAAACGTCAGCTTTACAGATGCCGTGATGTATGTATCGTAAAACATGTGTCTTGTTTGATTTGCAGTGTATATTAGAACAAAATATTTACTACCGGCGGCACGGCGGACTAGTGGTTAGCGCGCAGACCTCACAGCTAAGAAACCAGGGTTCAATTCCACCCTCGGCCATCTCTGTGTGGAGTTTGCATGTTCTCCCCGTGCATGCGTGGGTTTTCTCCGGGTACTCCGGTTTCCTCCCACATTCCAAAAACATGCTAGGTTAATTAGCGACTCCAAATTGTCCATAGGTATGAATGTGAGTGTGAATGGTTGTTTGTCTATATGTGCCCTGTGATTGGCTGGCCACCAGTCCAGGGTGTACCCCGCCTCTCGCCCAAAGACAGCTGGGATAGGCTCCAGCATCCCCCGCGACCCTCGTGAGGAAAAAGCGGTAGAAAATGAATGAATGAATGAATATTTCCTATAGAATAGGCTCCACACGACGCCATTAAGGACAAGTGGCGGACAAAATGGATGGATGGAATGTTCGATTAAAAGACCAAGGTTTTCCAGAACAAAGTGGAAGGTCAGCAAGTGCCTCGTGGTCTGCGGTGCATTCTGCACAAGGCGTGTCAAGGCGAATCCTGTCTTGGTGTTGACTCTGTTGGGAAATAAAAGCAAGTCAATCAGGACCACTGAAGCCCTGTAACCGTTTCGATATGGGTCAGTCCAAAAATCAATTGAATTAATACCAAGGGTCGTATTGGCAATGTGATGAGGGGGATATTTTTCACTTTGTATATTCATTTGGTTTCACAAATATTGTTTTGGTTGTGTTGAACACAACTGCATTGTTAATATTGCTGTAATATTTACTGTAATTTCCGGTGTATAAGCCACTACTTTTTTCTCACCCTGCAATTTGTACAGTGATGTAGCTCATATACGGTATAAAGTACATTTGCCTTTTCTGGACTACAGAAAAGGATAGCGAGATGGCTAATTTTCCTGGAGACAAACGTGACAACAATAACGTGGCGAAAGAATAATGACACTGTTCAACTCCGATGCTGAAGAAGATGAATTTAGTGGTTTTAGTTCCCAGGAGGAGGAAGAGGACAGCAATGAATGACTTTTCCGGTTACTGTTTAACTAATCATGTTACATTATTACTGTATGGAAATATGGGTTAATAACTATGAGGGCAATCTTCGCTGGCTGGGTGTGCTGCAGGGGGGGTCAGTGGGGGTGGTTCATGGTTCAGAGAGAAAAAAAAAAAAAAAGAACTAAATATTTCATACAAAGGTCCTGCAAAACCGGACCCTTAGCAGTCCATCATATTGATCTTTGGGCATAAACTAGTAATAATAAAATCTGTCCTGTGCCTTTTACACAGAACCCAAAGTGAGGCCGCAAACATCGATCAATTAATTAAATGCATGATTTGCTCAATACACAACAGCACTTTCTCCAGCGAGATGATGCTACCTCCAGAGGTAAAAAAGCCGGAATTTCATATTGGTACCTTTTGTACAGAAGAAGCTACAAAGAAAAATACCAAAGATTGACTCTTTTTTCCAAGAAGCGTGAAAAAGAGTATACTTTATGGTCATTATGCTACCTTTTGAAGACGGAAAATTAATCGGTCAGCTTCCTCCCTGAATTCCGTGTCGGTGCCTTATAAACAGAACACACAATGTAGAAAACTGAGAAAATGGGGTCAACTTCGCCCCCATTCCCAATGTCGCTGCCATTTATATCGAACAATGCAGAAGGAGCAAAAATGCCTGCAACATAAAACCTAATTTAGCTCGTTGAGTGACAGTAATGAATGCTTACAAATGATGATAAAGGAGGATGACATAAACCTCATATTTTGCTATTATGAGTGCTTGAAATACTGCGTAAATTATTTGCCTTAGTATCCCTGAATTGGCCGCACAGTGGTCTAGTGGTTAGGATGTTTCGCACACAGTCTGGACATGTGGAAGATGTCGGTACGAATCTCCGATGGATATTTCTTGTGTGGAGTTTGCATGTTCCACTTGTGCATGCGTGGGTTTTCTCCGGGTACTCCGGTTTCCTCGCACATTCCAAAAACATACATATTAGCTTAAGTGGCGACTCAAATTATCCATAGGTATGAATGTGAGTGAGGAAGGTTATTTGTTATTTGCCTCTCCCGCCCACAGTCAGCTGGGATAGGCTCCAGCACCCCCCTCACGACCCTAATGAATATCCCTGAATTCAAAACATGAAACAAAATTATGATATTCCTAAAGATAATTTGATTCCAGTGTAGATTTTGCCATTTGTCAGATGAAAATATGAATAGAAAAAAAGTACACTGCCCCCTTCAAGTGTCATGGTTTTTTACACGACTGATTCGTGAAAAGACAGGTCGTGCTGAGAAAAAAAAAATTCCATCAGATCATTTGTGCCCTCCTTGTGAAAAAAAAAAAAAAATCATGGGTGTATTGTTCATGTAGCTTTGGGCGGGTGGTAGGCGGGGTCATAGCAAAGCTACCGGTTTTTCAGCCAATAAAATGCCGAGGTGTGGCTCTCTGTGGGCGTAGACGCGAGGGAAGGGGCGGAGATACAAGCGGAAGTGTGTTTCGGCTGATCCTTCACTGTCATTCGGCCACGGTCGGCTTCAGTAGAGGGGGGGCAGCCAAAGCACACACACACATACACACACAAGGAATCAGGCAGATAAAAAAAAATACTGAAGCGAAAAATGAAACCGACCGAATAAGGCTTGTGACACATCCGTAGCCGAGTGCATTTGACGCGTTGCCACGAAGCCCTTGGATGACACGGTCCACAGTGGAGGCATAGCGGTGTCATTGAGCAGGCAGGACACGTCAAGAGAAGGGAGGAAGAGAAAAAAAAAAAGCTGACCGACAGCACTCAGCTTTTTAAATCGCCTCTGCCTGCATTTAAAACATCCTTCCAGGGACGACACCTTGCTGTCAAGCGGACGGAAGGTTCTCGACAAAAGAGGTCGGAGGTGGTGATCAGAAGGTGAAACATTTATATTCGACCGCAGCCAGCTAGCATGCTAAGCTAGGAGCTACCTTGCTATGGCTATTAACCTATATTAGCTAGTTAGCTACATTTTTTAACCGGTTGTCAACCTTTTCTTTGTTATCTCTCTATGATCAAAATGATTACTACATCTTTACGTTGCGTATTTAGCCCATGAAAGAGGAGAGTCTTGACAGCTGTCAAACAAGGTCGTACGTTTTTTTCAGTTATATCGCACACGTCATGATCGTTAGTATTTTAAAATGACTTCAATGTATTTCCTTTTTTTTTTTTTTTTTTTTAAATGCATGGCGTGTCAGTTTGCGTCAAGGAAACGTCTCCAAAAAGCAGAATGTGTCGCCTAGTCACATCAGAGCTAGGAACTAAAGCAGCATATTGGCTGCCAGCAGCTCAGCTGTCCGTGGACAGGTTGGCAACGTCATGCGGTTATAATTAGCCGGAGATGTATAATGTTTGCTTAGCACACAAGCGTTAAAAAGATAGAATGCTCAGGGAAAGGATGGGCCCATTGGGCTGTGAGATGGTTATCACGTATCTAGAAATTCTATGAATGGGTAAAGCAAAACCGGTATAGAGATGTATAAGTCTGTAGTGACTGCTAACCGTGCATGCTGTGTGCTCTTTTCTCCATAGGACCAAACGATCACGGGATACTATTTGTGTGTGGGGGGAGCAAACAAATGGGGGATTACGGCTTTGGAGTCCTAGTTCAAAACAACACTGGCAACAAGTCCGCATTCCCGGTCCGGATCCACCCGCATCTGCAGCCCCCACACCACCACCAAAATGTGTCGCAGAGCCCTGCTGCGTTCATAAACAGCACCACAGCCGCGGGGAATGGCACCACGGCGAGCTCACCCTGGCTCTTCCCGGCCTCTGCCACCCACAGCAGCGTGCAGGACGAAATCATGGGGGGGCCTGACAAGCCCAAAGCACAGCAGCAAGAAATGCAAGAAACGCAAGAAAAGCAGCTCTCCCCCGGGAGTCACCAAGAGGGCGGAGGTGGCGGCGGCGGCATCATCATCTCAGAACTGGAGAAGAGCCGGTCGGAGGATGGCAAGACGGACAACGGTGCCCCCGACGCGGGGAAAGATAAGCAAATCCGCCTCGAGTCTCCTGTGCTGACGGGCTTTGATTACCAGGAGACACCTGGTCTCGGGGGCCCGGTTCAATCCAGTACCACGTCATCGTCGCTCACCGGCTTCAACAACTGGTCGGCGGCCATCCCGCCGGCGCCGTCAACCATAATCAACGAGGACGTCAGCTTCTTCAACCCTGCCTCTGCCAGCAACGGGCCTCTGCTGTTCCAGAACTTCTCGCATCACGTCAGCCCGGGGTTTGGCGGCAACTTCTCCCCTCAAATAGGACCAGCCGGCACCCTCTCGCAGCACCACCCGGCACCCCCGCCGCACCCCCACTTCCAGCACCCACACAATCAACACCAGCAGCACCGGCGCTCGCCTGCTTCGCCGCACCCTCCTCCGCCCTTCCCACACAGGAATCCGGCCTTCAACCAGTTGCCGCATTTGTCCAACAGCCTGAGCAAGCCTCCGTCCCCCTGGGGGCCAGCGAGCTACCAGAGCCCCTCGCCTTCTCCGGGCTCCTCCACCTCCTGGAGTCCCGGAGGTGGTTACGGAAGCGGTGGGGGTGGCTGGGGCGGATCTCAGGGCCGAGATTATCGCAGAGGGCTCAATGGCGGTATGACCCCTATCAACTCTATCTCACCGCTGAAGAAGACCTTCCTGAACAACCACGTGGCCTCCCAGAAGTACCCTCGCAACAACCCCGGGGGCTTCAACCCCAAGTCTTGGATGGATGATGGAGTCGGACGCAGTGATAACATCTTCCCATTCCAGGTATGTCTAACCTTCATACGGCCCATCCATTATCCATACATTGCCGGTAAAGCATAGGGATTATACATTTGACTTTAATGCCTTTCAATTACTACATTTGGGAAGAATTAGGACAGTTGTAAGCTTTTACTCCTGAACTACTGCACACTCTACTGTCTTTGACCCCATAAGTCGGAGGAACTGGAAATTTCTCATACAGCTTTCTGGTGTTTAGCCGAATTGCAATGAAATTTAGTACACGTCTTTCAGGGGATTGACAATCCTGTAAAATTTGAGCAGTGTTGGTTGGGAAAATATGGCCGCCATCAACCAACCATTTTTGCATTGGCACGGCCGGTACTCCGGCATTGACCCTTTGTCTACTATATTATTGTAAAGCTTTGATGATGTCTGTATTACACGTCACGTACGCTATCATGTTGTCCACAGCACAATCTATGAGGGATGGCACATACATGACAATTAAACAATAGCCCACCCCATTTAATGTTAATTTAATGCGGTAAAGGTGATATTGCTGTTATGTATAGACATTGGGAGATGAAATTAACAAGGCGATTCACTTATAAGTAAGGTTTTTTTTGTGCTTCTTTTGGAGTCGCTTGCATTGCTTGTCCGTGATGATGACTAATGTGCTTGTGTCACTGCAACGTTGCAGTGTGCCACATATGCGAGCTGAGGGGGGTTTATCAAGGATGCAGAGAAGGTTATAGAATAAAACCAGCGAGATCATACATTTTTTTTTATATTTGTGTTTCACTCTTTTCACATGACAAAGTCTCAATATCATATTCCCAGAAATGGCGCCTAATTATTTTCTTTATTAATAATCAAGCATGAGTCTGTTATTAAGCAAGTCCACTTGTTACATTTTTATAGGAAAGACTTAAGAGTGCACAAATAATTGTAAAAAGGGTCTGATTAGAATTGACGGAAAAGGCGTAAAGAGAGCATGAAGAAAAATTCATTGTATTGATCTGCCATGGTGATTGATTGTGTAGGTCATTACAACGAGGGCGGGGCCTGGGGGATAATGCTCGCCATAGGCCCCAACTCGGCCTCATGACCTCTCTAAGTACTGTACATAGCCATTGTTCCTTTTTGTCTTAATTTCCTGGTAGTGTTCTGTCAAAGTCAGGTATTTGAATTCATTTGAAATAAATATACGTATATGCTCTTAAAGTGAGTGGACGATCACTTCATTCGTTGCTTTAGCTGCTGATGCCCTAATGGCTCCACTAATTGGCCTCAAAGACCACCATCTTTAAGTTTTAGTTAATTTTATTCAAAAGTCTTACACATGCCAAAATTATAAAATTTTGAAGCCTTAAAGTTGCCCTTGAAAGGCTAAAACTTCTGTGAGACTTAAGATCAGTGAACATCTAAATTAGAACCTAAAGAACTGTGATGATAACCAAAGAGCCGACAATGGACCTTATTGCAACGTAGCATTAGCTGGGTAGTCCAACAGCAAATACAATATGCGCTATGAACAATAAAACATTGGGTATGGCGTGAGTATTTTGTGTAGATATTTATCTGGATACACTCCTGCTACAGTAGGTTACTTTTTTTGTTGTGGTGTTTGGGTCGATTTTTTCTTCAAACGATAGATTGCATCTATTTCCTGTATGACTCAAGCCTGCCACAATAGCGCTAAAAGTCATACAACCGCATACAGCTTTGATGTTAAAAAAAAAAATGCTTGGCGAACCTGATGTGGCCCCACAGTTTGCCCACCCCTAATCTACACACTTAGATGCTGATCTTTAGAACAAGTGTGATGATAACCACAGAACAGGTGCTGACCGGAAAATGGCCCGTATTTTTTTAATCCCCAGGTTGACCAGTTCTGATGTCTCAACATGTCCTTTCCTTGTTGATTTTATTGCGTTTTTTTTTTTATGAACAATAATATAAACTCCGATAATCCTGCATTCAACTTGACTCCTGACACAATGAACAATCTCGTCATGAAATCCCCTGTTGTAGTTTAAGCTAAAGCTACTCCCATCTGCAGTATGTGTGTCTCTCTTATGTGATGAATCAGATCAAGCAAAGTGGCATTGTCCTTCTGCCCTCTTCATAGCAAGGACACATGGAGGATGGGCACTAAATGACCTTACTGTGTGCGTGCGTGTGCAGAAGTGCTAGAAATTATGCAAGTCTAACCCACTTACAAACAACAATTGTGACACGCAATCGAGAGTTTTTCTCCAATAGATTGGTACCTTTTTGTAATTTAGTTCAATTACTGCAATGAAACATGAGCATGCATTATTTTTTATTTTAATAGAAGAATAGGACACCCAAGATATATTGGAGCCTACATTATTGAATTGGAAAATGTGCCATTGATATGATACATTTTTTATTTCCTTGATATAATTACTGAGGAATTGTTCACACCTTTAAATAAAGTCAAAATAAAACTGTATACTATGGGTAGTCATAATGCACTTACAATCAAAATAAAGTTGGAATATGTTGAGAAAAATCACAATTTCACAAAGAGAATGATGTAATTAAGTTTAAAAAAAACACAATCTTCTATTTGTGTGTCTGAGCTGATAAAAATTGTGATTGTGTTGCTCAGTGCTTGTAGACATACTACATTGCACAAGGCGGCCACCAGTTTGGTAACCACTGTAGAATTTATCCAAGCACGTCTATATTAAATGGAAAACATGAGGAAGTGTCGCCACGCTACCTTGTTTTTTTCGTCTTGAGCCTTATGTAGTTTCCTTTTTAGCACTGACACAGCACATTTAGGGCTCCTTCACACTGGGCCATGTCAACTGTGCCAAAACCTGGTCACTCACAGTGCTCTACAGGTCTGTTTATGTGTGCCAACAACACAGAATGACAGTAAATGTACTCATTGTGTAGCGTATTTTGACTTATTTCTATTACTCGAGGTGGTTGTATCATGAATTGGTCCATATAGAAACAAGACATTAGTTTTTGGATGATTTTTGTTTGTATATTTGTCCGTCTTTTTGTTGTGTCGTGGCTGTTTATTCCAAAGTAACAGGAAGAGCCATGCAGGGCACACCATGTTCCTGTACTGTAGCACAAGCTGCAGTATAAGCAGGCGATGCTGGTGTTATTAGAGCAGATTTAGTATTTGGGCTGGGCTGTGGGCCAGCGACACTCCTGCTAACTGCTATTAATGCAGCTAGTGCCAAGCTTTTACCCCACCACCCCGAAATGTGTGCGCTGTTGTTTCATGTCCTATATATTGTTGTCTTTTCGTGTCTCGCAGCACACACACTCCTTCCCAGAGAGCTGCTGTTGTGTCAGGTGTTGTGTACTGTAAGCCAAGACAGGATGTTGTCTTTAGAGAACCACCTGGTCAACTGTTGGTTAAAGCTTTGGCATCCTCACTGTAACTTTTGGACGTGGTGCAAATATAGTGTGCATTCATATGCATTCAAATGAGTGTTACAAAACATCGAGCTTCAACACATCAAACCTTATCATCCACCTGAAATGGCAGCATCACAACAACACAAGTGGCCCGGGGTTTGTTCTTATCGCCGTGGTGTTGTTTGCCACAGACGACCCGAAGCATCCTATTAGAAAAGTTAGCCAATTTGAGAGTGTATTTCATTATATGGGTTAAGGTTTGTAGCTTTTCATACAAGACTCTGCGGAACTTTAATTTTACATCGTTTTGTATCATCATATTGGGATACATCAAAAAAATATTGTGATCTAAATTATCCATAGGTATGAATGTGAGTGTGAATGGTTGTTTGTCTATATGTGCCCTGTGATTGGCTGGCGAACCAGTCCAGGGTGTACCCCGCCTCTCGCCCGAAGACAGCTGGGATAGGCTCCAGCACAACACAAGGGGCCCGGGGTTTGTTCCTATCGCCGCGGTGTTGTTTGCGACAGACGACCCGAAGCATCCTATTAGAAAAGTTAGCCAATTTGAGAGTGTATTTCATTATATGGGTTAACGTTTGTAGCTTTTCATACAAAACTCTGTGGAACTTTAATTTTATATTGTTTTGTATCATCATATCGTGATACATCCCAACAATATTGTACCCCGCCTCTCGCCCGAAGACAGCTGGGATAGGCTCCAGCACCCCCGCGACCCTCGTGAGGAAAAAGCGGTAGAAAATGAATGAATGAATGATAAGGTCCATATCACCCAACCCTACTCTTCCTTCTATGAAAGCCTTACCCAGTAGATGCCAGGTACTTTCTGAAGTTGAGTAAAGGACACTGTCCACTATATGAGGAAACTCACTCAACTCACTTGGCTGTGAAGCTCTGTCTGAAAAACGGAGGTGCTACATTTTTATCAAGCACACATCCTGTTTTTTTTCATTCCATTCCACTTCACATGGAGTCATTTCACCAATTAGATGTTCATTTCACTGCAGACCTCACTTGATTGAAACAGGATAATGTTGAATGTTTAAAAAAAAAAAGCTTCATTCATTAGAGATAGCTTTTCATCCTTTATCCATGACATGCGCATGCAAATTCCCTTGCACATCTACGAGCACTAATTCTGACTGAGCCATTAAGCTGCAGAAGGCCCGAGGTTTCAGTCATTACCCCTGGTCTTTGTCACGTTGGTGCTAAATGAGGGAAATGTTTTTAGACTAATGAGGGGCCTGAGCCGGGCTGCACACAGCTCATACTGTAGCTCTGGCTCATACGGCTTCATTGCGCCCTTCTCACACCCTTGACAGAAGCAGTACATGTGTGTGCACATGCCTATGGCTGCACGGGCCCTCATTAGCCCCCGCCATATCTACACATGTGTCCGAACAAAGCAACAGAAGACAAAGCAGTGTCTATGTGGAAGTGTCTTACTCTATTTATTTCCGCAGCTTGCATACAATGAAGTGAGTTCAGCCTAATCCCTGAGTAATCCCCAAAGCAGAGGAAGGTTTCTGTTTCTCCATTACATGCACAACAATTACCAGCACTCGGCTAACAATTGTTAATAAGTTGTTTTTGACAGTTGAGGTGTTAAATATCCTAGGAGGGCTTTGAAATATTTTGGCCCGCTGCAGCCATATTCACAGGCATCAAAAGCCCAACCTGCTTCCCCTTCCTGCCCCCCTGGTAAGGCAGGCAGGGAGAAAAGGCCTTTTCTCTTTTTTCCTTTTCTCCATCCTCCTCTTCTTTTCATCTGCCCTTTTGCCTTCTCTGTTTTGGACTTCCTTTCTCTCCTTGTTGTTGAGGATGTGATTAAAAACACAATAAGAACCAGTGAAATGGACAATTTCCCGTCAATTTAAATGTAGATGTAGAGGTCAAAATCTCTGTATTGTTTCTCCTTTATCCTTTTATCCCTATGTTACAGTTATTTACCTTTTCATACAGCCTCCATCTTTCACTATAAATCCAGGTGACATGAAAGGACAATGTTGGAATGACTTATCCGTAGCATGCTCTATTGAATAGTATATTTCGGCTTATATTTCTTAGGCAGTACACGATATGTTTTACTAAGTTTGCCTACAAGTGCAGCCAGCTAGCGAGCTCGGCACCATCATCAAAAGTACATATTACTATTACTTTAATATTAAAAATGTTATAATTCAGTCAGGGATGCACGGTGGTCGTGTGGTTAGCGCGCAGACCTCACAGCTAGGAGACCCGGGTTCAATTCCACCCTCGGCCATATCTGTGTGGAGTTTGCATTGGGGACTCCGGTTTCCTCCCATGTTCCAAAAACATGCTCCAAATTGTCCATATGTATGAATGTGAGTGTGAATGGTTGTTTGTCTATATGTGCCCTGTGATTGGCTGGCGACCAGTCCAGGGTGTACCCCGCTTCTCGCCCGAATACAGCTGGAATAGGCTCCAGCACCCCCCATGACCCTCATGAGGATAAGCGGTAGAAAATGAATGAATGAATAATTTAGTCAAAAGTGAAACTGCACACTATTTTAATGTAAAAGCAGACTAAGTTCAGTTTAATTTTCAGTCCCACTACTCAAGTTTAAAACTTGCTGTTAATACAAAAAAAAAAAAAGTGTACCAAATAGTTTTAAAACTGTAAAATATTAAACCAGGACTTCAGCTCCCTGGGCTCTGCCAGGTGCTTTACCCTTGGACCTCACCCAAAAAGCTCGCTCACTCAGTTTAAACACTTGCTGTTCTTGCTTTGGAAAAAACTGACATCAAGTGTTGGCAGCTCTGTGTACTTCATATTATGGCTGGTCAGTGTATATTATTTACTCTTATTTCCGAGTATAGTGGCTCACGTTATATACTCGTCTCCAGAGAATACTTGGCATCTTGAGTTTTCTAGGGAACACAAAGCCCTTCATTTGTACAAATGCATGTTAAAATAATAATAAATACCTTTTATGAACAATACTTAATTGTGTTTGTTGATGTCACAACTAGTCAAAGTTGAAATATAGTATTTAGCAACTTTTGCTTAGCAGCACACCACACTTACCCTTTAATGGCACTTGCTGTAATAAAGACATCCACTGCAACACATGGTGGAATCGGTCTTTGGGATCACCACTTGTAATAAATGTTGCTTGTATTTGTACGCACTTGGTGACTAATTTAGGCACGGCGTCTATTACAGATGCATTCTTCCACATTGGTGAAGCGTCTTTTGGACAGAGATCCTGCAAAATTGCGGCATCAGAGTCACAACAGTAGCTGCGGAATTTATTCATAACCCGATATTGTCGTAACTGTGTGCTTTCACACAGCGACACGGCATCAAATAATAATCACATATGTGATGGCGTCATCATCAAACAGCAACAATTGCATTCAACACAACAGTGCAGGCGAAGCATGTGCTGGGTGTTAATTTACACTTACCTTACAACATCTTCACCTCTATAAAAAGGGGACCTATTATGCTTTGTTCACTTTTCTGAGATATAAATGTAGTTAGAATGTTGTATTCTTGTGTTCAGATAATTTTGTAAGGTTTGCGCATTTGGAAGTGAGCTCTGAAAAAACGCTCGGTTTCTGAAGGTGTGTTAAAACTGCCCCTTTTGTGATGTCACAGAGGAGTGGACTTCCTTATATGGGCGTATCTGTAATAAGGATATGGATAAGTGCTCTGTCCTCCAAACAGTTAATACAAAGGGACAAAAAATGAGCATTACGGTCCCCTTTTAAAGCACTGAAGCTACCTCTGAAGGTGGACCATGGTCCGATTGACTTCACCACACCCCCTTCATGTCAGAGCTGTATATTCACAACAGTGGCATGGGAAAAAAGACCATGTCCCTTTTTCTCAGTGTGAGAAACGTTTGATGTTTATCCACACTTTCCTTTCCTAAGACGATAAATTATGGTCGTTATTGAATTTTATTGAACATGTGACCCCCCGCATTCGAGTTCATGGTGTATCATTGTACTGTGTTAGCTATTGTTCTCCTGAGGTGGCTTTGCCCTCAAATTGTTTCCAATAGCCAGGGTGTGACTGACCTGTGTGATGCATGAATAAACGCAACTGAAGATGTTGAGCATTGAAGAATTGATTGTCTCGACTACATCCAGGTTGACAAGTACAGCTTTTGTGTTAAGAGGATCTGGATTGTCAAGGCCAACCATTTCAGTGAAGCTTTGTGGACAAAAGTGTGGCCTATAATATTTTTTTTTATATTCTCTTGGGTGTATCGCATATTCAAGTGCTGATGTTAATACAAATTATATAACAATTGTAGTTTTACATGCAGAAAACAATATAAAATGGATATAAATGATGAATGAGAGGGATTAATGAACGTCACTTTTACCTGGCTCTTGACTCACTAGTGAGGACTGGAGACGGAGGAGGTGAAGAGAATGCCACATGAAAGATAAATGTAAATGTCTTGAATTTAATAATGTTTCTCACCTTCTTTATTACTTGCATTTTTCTTTGGCTCCATGGTGGGTTATTTTGCATGTCTTTCTGCAGTGTTTCCATGTTTAATTTACTCCACACCCTATCCTCCACTACGTACTGATCACACTCTCTAGTGCTCCAGACGACTTATGAATACATAGGTCCGCGTTAACTGAGTGCAGGCATTCTGCACCCCATATAAGGAAGCCTGGATTGCATTCACGTCAGTAGGACTCGGTGTTAGAACCCTTCAGAACACTTCAGTGCTCACTTCCCCAATGTGCTACTCTCATTATCTGATGCTTTGGTGTCGTTTAACACTGGACACTAGAATACGACATTGTAACAACATTTATAGGTCAGAAAAGTGGAAAAAACATAATAGCCCTACGCTGCTTACTTGAACCGGTTTACTAGTTCATGTGCATGTTCAAATGAAATAATACCATTACCATTATGACTTTGATTTTATCTCACTAATGTTTAATATTGGCTTGTGTTATGATGCAGTTGAAGTCAACCCTTCGTCCGTATTAGTCGTGACCAAACAGTCAAACCACCATGATGAAGCAATTTTAGTCACCGCACTGAAAGAAGCCTCTGAGAGCACATGACTGAGGAAGCTTTTAAGACATTTCTGCTTTTCAGAGGACACTCATGATTGGGGCAGTGGCTGGAAAAAATGAAGAGACACAGGCAGCGAATGAGGCATTTTAATCATGTGATGTTTTGACATACCAAACATAGCAAATTGTACATAAATTGTGAAAGGAAGTAGCTGTCATGCTGTGTGGCTTTTCATGAGAGGGTGCAATATTAACAATTCATATACTGGACAGTGGCTCGCAAAAGCATCAATTTTTATCCCAGTGTATATTCTTAGGGGACAATACTATAGAAATGAAACTTGAACATAACTATAACTATATGACTATATAAAGGAATTGGTGTACAGCTTTTATATCAGTGTACTGTCTATCCACAAAATAATGGCTGTTGTCATCTGGAAAGGTTGCTTGGCCTTGTTATGTTAGAAACCTCCCATACGGCTCATACTTTGCTTCACAAGGTCACCGTACATGTTGGAATTCATGTTCCCCTCATTGAACCGCAGCGCCCTAGTGCGGGCACCACTCATGCAGCCCGGACCATGACACTACCACCACCATGCCTGTGTGTCGCCGGATATTTAGACATGAATGGCTCTTGTCATTTTCAGTGGATATTAAATCTAAATTATTAGAGCCCTGTAGACATGAAATAACACCCCTATAGTCACCTTTACATTCATATTACCCAATATAGTAGAGTAACTAAACCATTGAAGACATTAATAAGACAAAATAAGTGTGCGTTGCTGTCATGTTCCCCAGGAGAGCTGAGTGACGGGCAGAAAATATTTTTTTTATTTTTTTTTTTTAACAGCAAGAGTAGCCCGTGTTTTTACTAGGGATTAGTAAAAATTCAGATCTGCAAAAAGGTCTGTTGTTGTCATCCCGTTTTTGAGTGCCGTTTGTGTCTCACCAAACATTACAGTAACATTACTGACATCTAGTGACCAGCGCAGAAAACTACACATCATTCACAGCGTCTTTGAATGAGTCTTCTGAATGTCTTGCATACAGCGGTGTGTTAAAAGTGTGTGTCCCACACTGTAGAAAGTTTCATTTTAGAACCAAGTTGTGTTGTCATTGGCTAATATTTAAATTTGTAAATATTTGTAAAACGCTCTGAAACATTTAAGTGTGACAAACATGCTTTCTCACACCACCGTATGTACATTTAGCCATAGGCAAAAAATACACAATTTTGCAAATGCTTGCTGAGACGTGAGGGGTGTGCTCACCTTTTGTGAGAGCAGACTTGACTGAGAATGTGTGCACACATTGCATGGGTGTGTGTGTGTGTGTGTTTTCATGCATGCGCACCCAAGGAACAATTCCCAGTATGGTTGGTATGCCATAGTTTTATGTGACAAAAGCTATCGCCCAACAGCCGTCACGGCTCCTGCTTGTTTGTTTTGCTGCCAACCTAAGTACCACCTTCCAACGCAGAACAGTACACAAAAGATCTTAAAAATGAAATGACACACAAAAAGACTGGTCTGGTAGCTCCTTTGTCATTCCTGCAGATGACGTTAATGACACCTTTATATTCCAAATGAAGCCATGTAGCAGCTTGATGAGAATTTAAGTGACTTTTTTTTCTGTATTCTTTTTAGGAACGCACCAGGTCGTTTGACAGCTTCAACATGAACACTCTGGAGAGCTCCCTGATTGACATCATGAGGGCTGAGCAGGACAACTTGAAAGGTAAACATAGCGCCTGTCACTTGTGCAAACGTTGTTCGTGACATACATTACACAGAAGCAAACACCACGACATGACGTTGCACTTTTTTTTTTTTTTAAATGCATACAGTGATAGCTATGACAAGCACAGATGGGAACTATGAGAGCGTCGAGACTCGAACGCATGTCACTTTGACCCTGTGTGTCATCTTTAGTTGAAGTCCTTGTTTTTGTTGACTCTTTCTTTGGGTCAAAACCCAGATCGCTCTATTGTAATTTGGCAACGATCACACGCTAACCGACTTTAGTTATTGATTGCAAGAGAGCAGCCAATGCCAGTTATTGACTAAATGTTGTTATGCAACACAGCATAAATAGGTTACTGGATTGTGCATGCATGTACTGTTCATGTATTGTTTCATGTTCTAACTGACAGTAATTGCGTACGACCAGGGCATACAAGTATTGATTTTTTGGAGGCAGGGGGTGGAAATGCATGTTGGTAACAGTTTTGGTATTGATACTCTATTCTCAAGGCATTAGTGCAGTTGAAAGAGTTTCCTGGGAGGGTGGCATGTTAATTAATGCTTTATAGGCCATGAAACTTAAGCCTTAATCGTGTTTTCTGCTGGGTTGTCACTCTTGAATGGGAAGCTGTTTTTTTTCCAAGAAACTATATGCCTTAAGCTCAATTAACTTTTCTAATATTACGGAGATTACACAGTACAATAGAACCAAGGTGTAATTTACAGATAGGAAATAATGTGAAGTACTACTGAAGCGATGATAATGATTTTGACTACCTGAGAAAGTAGGAAGGAAAACATAGCTCTCCAGTTGGTGCCAGCTTGTTTGGTCACTCCCTTATCAAACTTGTTGCCGTTTGACTTTTCTTGTTTACTCACTTGGCCTAGCTGTCACTGGTGGTAGCTAGCTAGCTAGCTAGCATTATCCGCCTATCCGTGTACTGGACTCCACAAACATGTGACATTTTGTTTTTAAGTAACTATCATTCTGATGCCGTCTAGTGGCGTTTTATCAATACTGTAAGGTTAAGGTATAATGTTTTAAAAAGCCAAAGACAAAGCAAACAACATAATAAATTAATTTTTTTTTAGGTTTTTAGGCTTTTCCGAGAAAATATTGCTCAAGTTCCAAAATGTGTACCCCTTTTGTCCTGTAAGATTGTGTATTTTTACATAAGAAGAAAAGCCTGGTGTGTTTTGTAGCTCTAACAATGCCATAATAAATGAGCTCCACAAGTCATTCCCACCCCTTATTTATTTCAGCCTTATGCCCACTGTGCTCGGCCAGCTCCAGCTGTGTTCTTAATGTTGTGCTGTCAAAACTCTGTAAATCTTTCCTTAATAATTAATGTGAGAAGGCGACTTTGCTGCGTTTTGGTGCGTTTGCTCTAAAGCCACGGTGCTGCCGATAGCATGCTTTTTTGTGTCTGTTTTTTTGTTAGTAATCCTTAAGGAATAATGCACTTTTGGGGGGAATTTTGTCCATCATCTACATTCTAAAGATATAAAAACAGATAAAAAGCAGCAGCTAAGAATGCACATAATGGGGACACAAGTACTGTATTCCGCCTATAAACTCCAAACAATTTACATATAATTTGTCATATTAACCAAGCTACAGCAACATTGCTATTATCTTTGTTATGCTGATTGAACTGCATTACATTACAGTGGAATTTCCATTTGTTGGGCTAATAAACACATATCTTATATTAATGGAATATTGACAACACTTTGCCACACCACGCCGGCTAGCTACTAGCAGGTTAGCGACGAACTTCCTCAGGCTACATCTTGGAGCTGTCGCTACCACTGATGTGTTTTGTTTTTGAGTTTGGAAAAGTTAATGCGAAGTGTTTGTTTCCGTGTTGCTATTTCCAGTCATGCTCAAAGTACCAAAAAGGACCAAAAAGTACGACATAATACTGTATAATATGTTATCATGAATTCACCTGTTGCAACATGGGTACAGTATGTACATAAAACCATAAAACCGTGTTGTAGGTGTTTTTAATAGCGGCCATTGTTTGTGGTATAGGTGTGTCCCATTATGCGCAGTAATGAGCTGCTTCTTTTTAACTATTCAGGAGATTTTGGAAAATGGGCAAAATTTTGGGCTAAAAAAAAAAAAAAGTTGAGTTTTCTTTTAAGGATATGATGCAGTTACGTTCACTTAGCATTGATAGCATCTTGCTGTAATATTATCTCTTGTTTGCTGCGAGGAAGATCAATCCAACAAATCAGTTTCCCCTCTCATTTCACCCCATTTTCCTCTTATTTTTCTTCAGGCATCTTTTATCAGATTGTCTGTTATGACAGTGCTTCTTTTCTTTGCTGCTTTCACATGATACATCACGCCAGATTCAGCCTCATATCCTCGTTGCTTGTTGCAGTCGATTCTGTAATTAACATCCAGGTTTTTACAATGTTTTCTACGCCTTGTGAGTCACTCACATATAAACTATTCAGTATTTGTCACATTTGCTGCATCATGCTCTCTCTGAGACCAACATGCAGTAGCAAATATAATAAATGTTACTGGCTTTTGTCATTTCAAGCCACCATTGTGGACAAAGGGCGAGAAATAAAAGCACAGGGCCCAGGCGAGACAAACTGTCGTCTGTAGTTGTGATTTTGAATTGCTTCCAGCATTGTCTTGACTGACAGAAAGGAACCTTCTGTTCTCCCACGCCACGCACATACAGTACACATACACAAGTATGTTTGTGGCCGCTTGTGCATGCGTGTTTTCCTCAACATTACTGAACATGTCAAGCTTGGCAGCACGCGAGGTGGGTTCACGCAACGGGCATGCCCACCCTGTTGACACTACCCCCCTCCAAGTGCTAGCATGCATACTTCGCATGAAAGATTCAAATCCAATTTGACAACCGTATTTAATTACGCAGTTCTGCAGTTTAGCCCGTGTTTGTAGTTCAACCTCGCCATGTTGTGAAGAACATGCTCAAAAACGCATCGCGGTCCATCCTGTTTTTTTTTTTTTTGATAATCTAGGTCTTGTTTCATGTGCTGCAACTCCTGCATACTGTGCCGTATCTGCACTGTGGGGGAGGGGCCTTCAGACGTCCATGTGACAGAGGCGTTGGAATGCACCAATCACAGGACGCTCGGTGTCCGTACAAACAATGGTTGTACTATTTCAGCTTTTTCATCTCATTATCCCCCCTTTGCGGGGCTTGCATAACTTTGAAGCTTGTTTGGCATCAAAACATGATTTTTTTGTGTGTTGTTTATACAAGCTATGTGTGTGTGAGAGAGAGAGAGAGAGATTGCAAGAGATGGCCCTGGCAAGGGGGACATGTGCGATAGGAAGCCCATAGTGAGAGATGCTCAGACGGGGAAATGGAGGTCGATGAGACCCAAACAAGTAGCCTCTAATGAGATTGATGTGGAGGCAACTCTTGGTTTGCTCGCAGTTGCCAAAGAAAGCCAAAGTGATATCACTCCTAATGAACACCAACAGCCATATTTAAGATATATTCAAATGGCACCGCCCATCGACAAAAGAAAATTGAATAAATACGGTTGTCACCTACACTCTTGATTGGGTTGACCAAAATCCATCTTGATTATTATGATTTTCTCGATCACGCAAAGTAGACGATAAAGTGTTGCATAATTATTACTATTGCTAAACACGCTAGTTATTATTGGTAACCGTCACCTTGTAAAATAGGGTAGAAATAATCCACAAAATCAAACTACACTTCCTTAGTCTGACATGACAGCTCACGCACTACTACGCAACATGGATGTCTAGTATGAAGAATGCGACTGCTTCCTTACACAATACACATAAACGGAATAGGAAAAACTTTTTCCCTGAAATAAACACCCCTAGTCACAAATAATTAAGCTCTCATGCAGTCATTTTGACACTAGACTATTAAAATAAACAAGCGCTAGTCGGGGCTATCATGTTAAAAATATTACCATTGTGTGTCTCCCCTGTGCAGGTCGTCTGGGGTTCCCCCATCCTGGCGGGGACAACCCACTGCCCCTCAATGGTACGTATCCTGATCGACTAGGAGTCAAATTTAATTTCCACTGTGCTTAAAGCTCCTACATTATAGTATTTTTCAACAATTTTAAATAAAAAAAAAAAATCAGTTTAAAAGTTCTTTCACTCGGGCCATGCTGGGAATACGCCGTTTTGTATGTGTTCCTATTAATGCTACTAAGCTGTGCATTTGTCCAATATAATAAATAGATGCCATATACTGTATTAACATTAAGAAGCGGGACAGGAGGACAATGCTAGTGTGGCTACGTGAGCTACAGCGCTAACATGACTTAAGCGTTAATTTAGGTATGAATTCTGACATCTGACACTAGAATTTGACTTGGAACGCGTCATAGGAATCAAACTCGATCATAACCAATCAACCAACCAATCTTAACCAATGAATGTTGTATTTTGTCTTTTATTCTGTTTACTTGCTTTATTCAACTTCATTGTGTCTTTGAGTATTTTGAAAAGCGCTATACAAATAAAATGTATTATTATTATTATTATTATAACAGGAGGATCACCTGTACTTCGTTAGCCTGCCAAAATCTCTGTGGAGATGATGATGACAACCCTTTTGCACATTTTCAGTGCAAGCCATTTTTGTTGACATGCATCATTTTAATATCGTGATTATTCTTTGCTCTCTGGTCTCTGGGCCATGTAGTTTGTTCACAAGATGTGCAGGTCACATGGCTGGATCACATGGTCACGAGCTGTCATAGAGCCGTGAGACAGATGGTGCCAGCGGATACGCAGCACACATCTCGTTCGCTTGCTCTCACCCCCCCCCCTTCATCATTATCATCATGCATTTTTTTTTTGTCATCAGCGTGCTTCAGCGTGTTTTGCAATCTTATTTTTCCTCATCTTTTTATAGAACTATTTGGTCCATTTCAATCTCCTCCCCCCACGCCCCTCCTTTTGACCTTCCCCTCCAGAGTAATGTCCATCTGGGTTGGAAAGTTGACTGCGGGAGCTGGGGATTAGTGTTTGTGTGTACCGCGGCTTCTTCATCCTTTCTGTGCTGCCAGTCCTTTTATATTGCCGCTGCAATCTCTCACAATGTCTCCTGGACTACTTGTGAGGGCTGCTGGGAACAGATTGTGCTTTCAAATGGTGGCTGATAAGCACTCTTGTTTGCCCCCCCCCCCCCACACCCTCTTCCCATCTCTGTACAGGCAATGATCACAAATCTTAACTGTAATGGATACAGTAGAAACTTCTTGTACGAGAAGAAGAATTGCCTTGTACGACTTCATTTATCATTGTCCTTTCATGGTACATCAAAACCAGTATAATGAATCACCACCCTTGCAAATTTGATTATTTTTGGTGTTGGTTGAGGATGGGGGATTTGAACCTACAGTATAGACCGTGTTTTATGGTTCTATGGACTTACAGAATGGTGGAAAGTATATGAAGTGAGGTTCCATGGGTGGTAATTTGGTCATTTCCAAGCAGGTGTTGAATTTCAGTTGCCTGTTTTTATTTGATGACATGCTCATTTTTGTCTTTATTATGCACATTTGAACAGGAAGATGTTATGATTTTTGATGACTTTTTAATGCTTTATCACTGAAATATTGCAGACATTGTTGCATGATAAATGTGTGCCCCAAACATGGCGGCTGCTGCTTTTGTGGAAATTCTAATGCATAATATAGTGGGCACCATCTCTCCGCTTGGTACGCTTATTGATGAAATGCATTGTGGACTTTTCATAATCCCCACTCTTGTTTGATTTCACACGCAGCCAGGAGTTATAGCAGGAGACGAGGTAAAAACATGTCAAATTTTATTCACATATGCATGCCATAATGTGATTGTTGGGACACTGTAGGTTGTTAGCATTTAGCAGAAATGTAGCACTATAGCTCAGCTGCACACGTACACACACACACACACACACTTACACGTTCCACAGTGCAGCACACAACACTGTAAGCTGAGGCTGAGGCTAACTCCCTGGCATAAATCTTTATAAAGCAGCTCAGGGCAGGTTGTATTGGAACAGGCATAGGCAAGGCAGGGCTTAACCCGTACAACGTGTGCACACATACTCACACATATACGCACGCAATCCTCTTGTAAAGCAACGCAGACCCTCACCGACAGGGAACTTGTGTTTTTTTTTGTGTAAACTTGCATGCTTGTTCAGTTTAGTTATTGTGTTATTTTTTTTTTTCTTAACAATTTCGAACCGTTTGGCAGACGGTGAGGTCGAGGTTAGAGACGCAGCCAAATGTGGTGTGTCAGATTAAGCGTTGTTTGTGCTCTCCTCAGGAAATAAATAAACCCTCATCCTGTACTTTTTTTTTTTTACTTTCAGGCCATTCTTCCCTCTTCCCCATGGAGGATGGATTCCCTGATGACGAGCGTGGCGATCAGGGTCTCGCAGGCCTCGGCTCCCCACACTGTTTTCCACACCAGAACGGGGAGCGTGTGGAGCGCTACTCACGCAAGGTTTTTGTGGGAGGATTGCCCCCAGATATAGATGAAGGTACACGCAAATTCCCGAAATACATCTTGATGTTGCATGGCGGGTCAAAGAGACTGCTACGTCACAGTGAAAATACTGCAAAACACAAAACTGACTAGTCTTTTTATCGACTATATCTTTTTATATAAATTATAACTTCAAATATTAGTTCCTTTTTTTCCTATAGTTAGATATTTGTGTAAAAATTTTGAGTGACTTTATTCTCCTAATTATTGGACTTTTTGCGTCTTAAAATGTATATTTGACCTTATTTCAATCACGTCAGGACTATTGTTAAAATTATAAGATTATTGTATGAAACATTTTCTTAAATTATTACTATTAAGGATTTTTTTGCAATATTAAAGTAATATTTTGTAAAACAAATCCCAATTTTTTTTGTAAAATTGTGATTCTCAGAATAGTAATAGTGATTTTCTTGTAATTTTTTTTAACATTATGACTTAATTATTTTACTACTTTTTTTCCCCTCCAAAAAACGTTTACATTTTGTTACATGTAATGTTACATGTTTACATTTAAAAATGTAAAAATTGCGACTTTAGTGTTATCATATTAGGCCTATTTTTTATAAAATGTAAATTTTTTTTACTTAAATTCAGGATTCTTTTTCATGTAAAATATATATTTTTATGTTTGAATTATGACCTTATATTGATAATCAAACATTTTTCTTGTAAAACATATTACGTATTTTTATTTATATTATATATATATATATATATATTTTTTTATTATTATTTTTGAATGTAAAAATGATCAAATGATCACTTATGCTCTTGTGTCTATAATTTTGATATTTTTTCCTGGTATACTATTATATATATATATATATATATATATATATATATAGTTGACGATTTATATCTGTGTTTCAGTATGTATAACATATGATTGTAATTCTACTGTTTCTTTTTAGTGTGGGCTTTCACACAGTAAAAGACTGAATCTTGAGTGGAATGTCCTTGCTTGAAAGAAAACATGCATTATTCATTTAGAAAAGCGCAGTAAAATGTAAAATAGGCCATTCCCGATAAGCCCTCCTTTTTGAAAAGCTGAACGTTAGTTTTCATTTGTTTTCTTTCAGACGAGATAACTGCCAGTTTTCGACGTTTTGGACACCTGTTTGTTGACTGGCCTCATAAAGCCGAGAGCAAGTCTTATTTCCCCCCTAAAGGTATACATACGCACGTTACCCCCCTTGTGTATGTAGAAAGCCTTGACCTAAATGCAAGCGTTTCCACGGGCAGGCTACGCCTTCCTGCTCTTCCAGGACGAGAGCTCCGTGCAGGCTTTGATTGATGCCTGCATCGAGGAGGATGGCAAGCTGTACCTGTGTGTGTCCAGTCCCACCATCAAAGACAAACCAGTTAGCATCCCGCTTTTTGTTTCCTAATTAGCTCGACTTTTGTTGCAAAGTTCTACTTTCGATTGACAGGTCCAGATCCGCCCGTGGAACTTGAACGACAGTGATTTTGTGATGGATGGATCGCAGCCCCTGGACCCCAGGAAAACTATTTTTGTTGGAGGGGTGCCTCGCCCGTTACGTGCAGGTAGGACACTTAAACTCCTGGTAATCGGAATTCATGTTTCCCGTTTATGAACCAAAGCTCCCTAGTGCCAGCAGCACTCATGCAATCATGCAACCCCAGTCCAGGATTGGCTACAATTACTATGCTTGTGTTAGCCAGTCATTCATTTTCTACCGCATTTTCACGGGGGATGCTGGAGCCTATCCCAGCTCCCTGGACTGGTCGCCAGCCAATCACAGGGCACAATTTGCCAATTTATCCTCGCATGTTTTAAGAATGTGGGAGGAAACCGCAGTACCCGGAGAAAACCCACGCATGCACAGGGAGAACATGCAAACTCGAGTGTGGAATTGCTCAGGTCTCCTAGCTGTGAGGCCTGCGTGTTAACCACTCGTCCACCGTGCAGCCCACCACCTATCCATATTCTGTAATAATGACAACGGTTTGTTTATTTAGTTACATTGAAACACATGACATGGTACAATAGTGGTACTGGACCGCTAATTTAGGCTGTTCCTTCTATGACCGGGTTTGATTCCTCCAAGGCTTCCTTTCTTTGATGGACAGAATTACTGGGCGCAGCCAAGGCCTTGAGGGGCTCCGCTTTTGTGGTTGCAGGACTGCTTTTTTTTGTAGACGATGTGGTCCAGCTGGCTTCATGGAGCAAAAAAATTCACATTTTCTAATTTCTCTGAAGAAATCTAGTTGTTCTAGTTCTGTGTGTTCCCTCGAACCCTGCTAACCTTTTAATCCATCTGTGTTGCTGGCTTAAAGCGCTCAGATCTGCTGCCCTCATGAACTTAATGAATGTAAGGCTGAACGAGAGTGCGCAGGATTGGCTGACATCAGGAAAGGCGAGCACCTGTCGTCAAAAATGAAAAACAACAAGCAATGATAAATCATAAATAAAAACTATTATGAAAACAACAGTAAACAAATGTTTTCCTGTTAATGACCTATATTAATATTAAAAAAAAAACTCCCTCACCAGCCATGAACCTCAGTGGCTGACACTGCTGCTGTTTTTATTCTTTAATTTCACGTTTCCTATGCTTGTACCTTATCTCGCCCCCTGCAGTGGAGCTGGCCATGATCATGGACCGTCTGTACGGCGGTGTGTGCTACGCCGGCATCGACACAGACCCCGAGCTGAAGTACCCGAAAGGAGCAGGGCGGGTCGCCTTCTCTAATCAGCAGAGTTACATTGCTGCTATCAGTGCTCGCTTTGTGCAGCTGCAGCACGGAGAAATCGATAAACGGGTTCGTGGAAAGAAATGTGACCTCGGTCTTGCCTCACTTTGCTCTCACGTTTTCCTTTCGACTGTCTAGATTCTACTCGGCATTATTTCCCTGCTGGAAAAAAAAAATGGTACAGAGAATAATGGCAACACTGTAGGCAAAACATCAGCAGCCATACTAATCAATTACATGATTGATTGTATTATGGGAATTTTGGAGAATTGATTTATTGCATCTTCAAGTAGCCAAGTCAAAATGGAGTGCAGAGGCACTGTTGACACGGTGCCTCTGCACCAGCGAGTTTACTGTAATGTCATGTTAGATTACGGAGCAACTCAATATGTTATTATTCCTTATATAGACATATTATGTATTATTTTTCCACTTTTCTGACCTAAAAATGTAGTTAAAATGTTGTATTCTCGTGTTAAACGATGCCAAAGTTTCATATAACGAGGTTTGCGCATTTATTTGGGATGACTCAAAACGCTGGGTTTCAAAAGGCGTGGTGAAACTGCCCCTTTGTGATGTCACAAGAGGTGACATCACAGTTAAGAAGCACTTGGGGTGTGTGGCCAATCAGAGTGGAGTGGGCATGCCCAGAAGGGGGTGGTGTGGGTGGAATAAATTAAAACAGACCGTTTTCGCCGGAAGCACAAATCAAAGGAAAAACAGCTGAATAGGTGCAGATTCTGGAAAATCTAAAAAAGTTATTGTGTGTAGCTGCTCTATAGGAGTCCACAACTCGATACAAAGCGTCGAAAAATGAGCATAATAGGTCCCGTTCAACATAAGTCCTAAAACATGAGTCGTTTAGCCGTATGCCGATTAGCATAACGATACAAAATATAATGCTAACATAAGGACACTTCATTGAAACTAGTGCTGCTAATTTTCCTATAATATCCTAATTCCCTAACTCTCTGCTTTGCCTGCAGGTGGAAGTGAAGCCATACGTGCTGGATGACCAGCTGTGCGACGAGTGCCAGGGGACTCGCTGCGGCGGCAAGTTTGCGCCATTTTTCTGCGCCAACGTCACCTGCTTGCAGTACTACTGCGAGTACTGCTGGGCAGCCATCCACTCGCGCGCCGGACGGGAGTTCCACAAGCCGCTAGTGAAGGAAGGCGGCGACCGGCCTCGTCACATCTCGTTCCGCTGGAACTGAATGCCACGACGCCATGATGACGCCATGACGACGCCACGGCGGCGGAGGAAAGCAGGAGGGCAAGGTAGTGCAGGAGTCACAAATCATTTTAACAAATAAATGCACTTTTCTGTTGCTGGTTCCTTTGTGCTCAACAACTATTTTTAAGTTAATATTTATATTTTCAAGAGAGAAAACAGGAATATATCAAAAGTATGTCCAGCAAGGAAAAAAGTTTTAATTTTTTTTTTTTTTTTTTTTTTTTTAATATTGTCCCCAAAAATGCTTCTATAGGAACGTTGATGTGTTATGGTACTCTGCTATTCAATTGGCATGCTGTTCTTACTCTGTGTCTTTTTTTTTTTTTTTTGGTATGAAAACTCTCCCCCCGCCCTCAAGCAAAGAAAACTATTTTAAATTTGACGTTTTGATTTTGTAGCAGAGCTCTTATGAATTGAAAAAGATGTTTCTGAAGAAGAGTGCACTTATTTCAACAGCAGTATAGCAGACCCTTAGTTCATAACCAAAGCTGTTTTAATATCTAGCATCACAGAAATAGAGAGGCCACACTCTTCTTGTTTTTTCCAGTCCCAACAGAAAAAAAAAAAAATCTCATAATTTGTGGTTTCGATCTCCAAACTTGACATGCAAAAACTAATACCTCAAAAAAAAAAAAAAAAAAAAAAACTCAAAAAAAACATTTTACCCGTGTTCTCTCCCTTTTTGGGGGGTGGGTGGGCGGAGCTACGATGTCACTGGCACACTTCTGTACTTCGCTAGCTTCGTTGCCTCCATATGTTTTGTTTTGTATCTGTAATATGGTACCAGCGCAAGCAAGAGTGCATTATGGGAATGTATCGCAATGGGAGGCGATGCCCCCCCCCTCAAGCTAACCCGCTAATCCATGCAAGCCTCGTTATTAGATCTATTAGAGGTCACATCCTTCCACACTGGAATAGAAATACGAAAAACGATCTGGTTTAGTAGCCATTTTACAGTTTTTATGGGGCTACAACCACATTTAGAAAAGTACGTCACATGTTTAGCAGGGGTGGGAAACCATACGGAATTTTTTTTTTTTTTTTAATACAAGAAAGCCTCATCCCACTTCTGCAATTTTGGAATTATTCCAGACATTTTTTGTTAGCATAAATAAAAGTAGTAGTACCACTACTGCTTCTACTACTACACACTTTAGGTCCAGCAACCAAAGATGGCTGTGTAGTAGGAACTCATTTCCTGTTTGTAGTTGATTTAAAAATAATAATAATAATAATAATAAATCAGCCCCATTTTTATCCTGCCGTCAAAACCAAAGATTGGCCTTAAAAATACAAACTGCAGTAAAATCGCATCAAAAATATTCACTTCCTTCTCGCTATTTTCCAACATGACAAAATATAAAAGTGCACATTCACACGGTGAACATATTGCTTTCTAGGGTGCACTCACACTGGGCAAAGATTTGACTAGTGCCTGGACGTATCATCAACATCATCATCATCATCATCATCATCATCATCGTAGTATTATCAATGCATTCACTTCCTCCCGCCAGTAATGAATAAACCTTGCACAGTATGAATAAGGAAACCTTGCAGTAACTGTATTAGAAAGTGACGACTCCAACTCCCAATAAGTGCAGCAAGCACAGCGTGAGTGCCGAGCGTGATGTGATGGGCCTAGTGTGAGTGTGCCCCCCCTACCCCCTCACCCCCCCAAATTCCCCCACTATAGATGTTTCCAACACTTTTGGGAACAATTGTTCAAAATGAGATGAAAATTATTTTATACATGGCCTGCTGATTTTTTGAAAGTGTTTTCTAGCTAAATTATTTTGTCATGCACATATAAAAATTTATTATGCACTCCTTTTCTAGATTTTTTTTCTCTATTTTTTTTTTTTCACTTTTCCGACAGTCATTTTAGGCACATTTTTCACAGATGGGGAAACTCCTTTTTGCAATACCTCAATTTTTTCACATTGTGAAAGGTAGCTTTTGTACTTTTGTTACTGAGAGATCTGCATATATGGAAATGTTCATTTTAAAGAAGATTTAAAAAAAAAAATAGAGCTGAGTGATTTCAAGATATATAATATTATTTTCAATTATGCTTTTTATACATTTCAGTGCTGAGGACTCTTTAACAACCTTAAAAAAATGTGTGTTGATGCGACTACTTCACAGAGAAGAGACCAAAGTGTATCTGCTCTTTTGGTCTTTCAGCTTTTCCTACACTTGATGTTTCCAGTCTAATCATGATAATAATAATAATATTAATAATAATAATAATAATAGCATGGCGAGAAATAACTAAAAAAAAAATGACAAAAAAAAAGTGGTGATCTTAAAATTTGATGTGACTTAACAACTGCGAAAAATCTGACACTTAACGCTGAATCTCGTATCACAAGAATGGATGTTTGGTGTTTAGATATTTTAATATTTGATGAAAAAAAACGTATATAAATATATACATATATATATTCTTGCCAACTAGCACCTATTGTAATCCTTAGCATGCATGGCGACAAAAAAAAAAAAAAACAGAAAATGAATTAGCTATGAAATAAACTGTTGTGATGTGCACCAAATGTTTCTCAGCTATTGTTAAGGATAACCTCCCCGTAATCCGTTGTGCCCCCATTTCTTCTCTCGCACCCCCATTGGCAGACCTCAGCGGGATGCACAAAACAGAAGCTATTAGCGTGAAAGTTAGGTTTTGTTTTTATGTTTTTTGTTTTTTTTTGGCAGTGAAGCATCCTTCTAGAACACTGTTGGGGAAAAAAAAACAACTAATAAAGACTTGATAAATCTTACACAGACCTACATGGAGGAAGGGGAGTTTTAAGACTTGAATGTGGTAAAAAAAAAAAAATTAAAAATAAAGACAAAAAAATACAATGTTGCAAGTTAACTTTCAAGTTGTTATGTGCAATACTTCTTTTGAACCTTTTTCCAGATGAAAGACTCTTTGCAATGTAATTCTTTAAGAAAAAAAAATGCCATTTTTAATTATTGCAGACATTTAATTAAAGAAGATGTTAATATGTTTTTTCACAAGTCATTTTCTACTGTTTAATGTAATCCTTTTCATGCTGGTGTTTGTAAAAAAAAAACAGAAAAGAAATCCAACTATTTGTACTAATATAAATAATTGAAGTTATTTTTAAAACATTAAAAAAAAAGGTTTTTGTGCTCATTTTGCTTATATATATTTTTTTGGTTTATTTGAAGCTACTGTGATTGATTGCATTGTAATTATTAGGTCAACAATGTATTTAGCTGTTTATTGGTATATTTTTAATTGGAATGTATAATTGATTTTTATAATTTTGATCAGATTTTTTGTTCTATTTTTGAGGTGAAGCTTTTAATATGTTCAAAGTGTCTAGTTTTTACTAATTGCTATATTGTGCTCCACAATATATGGTTCACATTTTCTGAAGGAAAAGAAATATTTAAATATTTGTCTGTTAATGTTACTTAATGGCAAGATTTCAATAGTTTTTAACTGTGTATGGGAAGGTTGTTGTATTTATTAATAGCATTTTTTTACTTAAGATATCACCTTAATTTTTATTGTCATTTCACTTTATAAGTTCCTATTTTTGTATTTTCCTTTCTAATTAAGTTATGTAATACGGATATGTCCATATTTCTAGGAGTTGGTCTGTAGAAGTGCTAGTGAAAACAAAAAGAAAAATCTAATGTTATTTAATTGTTTGCGGCCAACTATTTATATAACAGTATGCATAATTTTAAAATATTTGTAATGTGAAATGTTGAATGAAATAAACCTTAACTGTGATGAAAATGTGTTGTGTGCTTATTTATATTACTTAATGTTTGTATTTTGTCTTATCAGTACCGTTTTATTGTGTAGCTTGCATAAAGAGGTCAGTGATTCTTAGCCTTTTCATTGCAAATCAACGTACTGCATCACTAAAAGCATCATCGCCCTCTTGCGGTGGCAGTAGGAATAGCACCATTCCCAGAACAAAAAAAGAAATCCCAGCTTTTTTTTGCCTCAGTTTTTATGTCAACTGTTGTCAAATGTCAACTTTCTTGCTTCAAGGACGAATACGGAACTAAAATATTTTTTTTCATACAACTTTAATGATACTCTTTAAACCGTGAAATTACTTTTTAAAATCACCTCACATTGGTGGTTGTACCTAACCAATGTGACCACCAGGTGGCGAACGCAAATCAAATATTAAATCTGATATTTCCGCCATCATGAGCGACAGTAAATTTGCTATTTTATCGACTTTTTGCGCATAAAAACTAAACATTTTGAATATGTAGAAACAAGACAAATTAGTTTTGATCAGGCATATTTATATGCTACTAACTTCCGGGTTGAGAGTTACCAGGTGGCGAACGCAAATCAAACGTTAAATATATATTTTTGCCATTACGAGCGACAGCAAATGTGCTATTATATCGAGCAAATACAAAGTTATTGACCGAAATGGAAGTTATTTCCCTAAAAAAAACCCGACTCAACCGTTTACATCACAGTACTTTGTAATTGTTAAATATTACGAATGTTTTTTGTTTTTGTTTTTTTACTTAGAAGCACTTAGTAGTTAAGACATAGTTTAGACATAGTTTAGACATAGTTTAAACATAGTTAAGACATAGTTTAGACATAGTTAAGACATAGTCTGTACATAGTCGGTGACAAAACGACAGAGGAAGAATAAATCCTGAGGGTGAATATACGTCAAGTCATCGTGGATTGTCTTCCTTATTCTGTACCACAGGTTAGTACAAAGTAGAGATAATTTATATTTTAACGGCTGTAAAGAGTTTAGAAAGTTGCTAGAGTAAACAGCTGACTGCCAAATGTTTGTTACAAAATGTTTTGTAGAGCATTTGAACATAAGCGAAATGGCTAACGCTAGCTAGCTTTAATGTACAGTTAATAGCATGAAGCAGGCTAACTGAAAAATGTGAAATGTGTCTGGAAGCAAATTGGTAATTGTTGATGTAATCATCTTATGATATCTGAAGTGTTGTTATTTTTGAAGTTATTTTTAAAGAGAGTAAATATCCGTCAAGTCATCGTGGATTGTCTTACTTAACTTCATGCTTGGTGTATAACTACTTTCAAACCAGGTAGGTCTACTTTACGGCGAGCCCCTGAAGGCAACATGAATTCAGCTCCCAAAAGGATGAAAAAAAAAACAGGCTGGGTGTTGTTGGATTCCACAGACTAGCAGGATTCAGGATTAGGGGGTTGGACCGTCTGCTGCTTGGAGAAGACCAAGCAGTGAGTTTGTGTGTGTAGCGGTGGAGCGTCACATCTCTCCCGCAGCATCAGCATCACCTGCTCCTCCTCCTCCTCCTCCATCTCCTCCTCCTCTGTCTTCTACTGCTGCTGTTGGTGGTGGTGGTGTTGCTTCTTCCTCTTCCCTTCAAGCAGCACACACACACACACACCACACACACACACACACGCCGCTGCAGCACAGGAAGGACCCACCGACGAGGACTCTGTAAGTGTCTGCTTTTGCATGTGCTTGTTGTCTTGTGTCCATGTGTTTATTTCCACGCTATTCTACCACAGATGTACACAGGACTCTTAGCTAGCTTCATGTAAACATATCATGTAAACATATCATGTAAACATATCAACAACCTACATCTCAACTGGGCCGCCTTGCTAAAAAAATGAAGCAATTTTCCTCACAATTGACAACAAAAAATCATTTAACACTCTTATCCACCAATAATGTTTTCTGCATGCTCTTGTACATATATTCATTCCTTATTATGTATTTGATGTAGTATTTATATAAATATATACAGTATATTTTGTCTGTTTGTTGTGATCTTATGTTTTTATATTTTAGCATTTTGAATGATTTATGTTCTTGGATTTATGTACTTATTCATAGGTAGCTTATTAAATTCATTGTTTTGTTCATATTGAGTATATATATTGTCAATAATATATAAAGTTTTGTTTAAATGTTTAATTATTCAATGTATAATTATTAAATTACACTTTTATATACTTTATATTTATATATTTTATTTTTTATTTGTATCAGTAATTGTCATAGTAGTTTAATAATATTTGTATATTTTGTATATTGTTTTATTTATATATAAAAATAATAAAATCAATAATTAATAATGTAATCATTTAATTTTATAATTAATAATTAATTATTTATATAAAAATTAAATTAAAATGATTAAAATGTTATGTTCATATTTTATTTTATGCATATGTTTTATTAGACAATTATTCTAATTATTCAGATTGCATCTGGTCTGTTTTAAATTGTGTTAGTAAATGTTGATATAGCACTCCCACTCATTTTATAACAATAATAAATATATAAATAATAATAAATAATAAATCTATGAGCACCATTCAAGAATTCAAACTCAATATAAATGAAAAAAAATACACAAAAGTTCATGTTCATGTATTCGTTGCTAAAATCCTACAGGGGACTTGGAGGATACACAAGATGGTGAAATTAGGGAGTAATCTTCAGGACAAAGGGGCCAAAGTGGTGTCCGTGGAGGATGGCTTCCAGAATGTTCCCCTCATCGCCCCCCTGGATGTGGGCAGCCTCCAGAGCCAAGGCCCTGACAAGGTGAGTGCCCACCTGAGCCCCCCCCCATCCCTTTTTCTTTCTCCGCCAACGTGAAATGTCAACGTGTCTGAACTCACTAATGTCGTCTACACGCCTTCATTCACACGTTCATTCATCTCCGCTGTCATGCGTCCACATCCTTTGTTTTCCCAGATGAGATTAGGAAGCAGATTTGGCTGCCAGACAGACGGCCATTTGTCATGTCGACATCCCATAGTCAAGTGCGCCGCTGCTTGTTAATCCAGTTACCATGGTGACTTTTCAACAAAGGGGAGACGGCTGTCGTTTGCATAGGATTGGCTGATGATTTGACTTTCCTCATCTCTCGCCCCCAAACGGGCTGGAAGATCGTTTGCTGTGCTGGTTTCAGTACAGTGGTGTGTTTGTCCCGTAGAACAACGGTATGAACGGGGTGAGCCCTTTTGTCAGTCAAACTGTGGGTGGAGGCGGGGGCGCTAGCATACACACAGAGTCCAGAAGAGTGCAATATATTGTTCAATATTTTTTTCATTTGACTTTTCTTAAAAAGTAATCTTGTCTGGTTCCCGTAGACCAGGGGTCTCAAACTCAATTTACCTGGGGGGCCACTGGAACTAGGGTCTGGGTGAGGCTGGGTCGCATCAGGTTTAAAAAACAAAAAACAAAAACACATTCATTAAAAACAGAATTTAAAAAAGCGTCTTTAAAGTGTATCTAACATTAAACTTTCATATCAAGGCGGGGGCTCAAAGTAGCGTCCCGAGTTTGAGACCCCTGCTATACATCATGTCCAAAAAAACAAACCAGTGGCTTTCTTGGCTATATCATGGCTATATCACATCATGTCCAAAAAATGCTAAATATGCCTTACTATACACCATGTCCACTAAAGTGCAAAAAAGCCTTACTACGTCATGTCCCAAAAAATACTTTATTATACATCATGTCCAAAAACATACCTTACTATACCTTATGTCCAAAAACACACCTTACTATACATCATGTCCAAAAACATACCTTACTATACCTTATGTCCAAAAACACACCTTACTATACATCATGTCCAAAAACATACCGTACTATACCTTATGTCCAAAAACACACCTTACTATACATCATGTCCAAAAACATACCTTACTATACATCATGTCCAAAAACATACCTTACTATACATCATGTCCAAAAACATACCTTACTATACATCATGTCCAAAAACACACCTTACTATACATCATGTCCAAAAACATGCCGTACTATACCTTATGTCCAAAAACACACCTTACTATACATCATGTCCAAAAACATACCTTACTATACTTTATGTCCAAAAACATGCCGTACTATACATCATGTCCAAAAACATGCCTCACTATACATCATGTCCAAAAAATGCAAAAAAGCCTTACTATACATCATGTCCTAAAAAAGCCTTACTATATATCATGTCCAAAAACATGCAAAAAAATGCCTCACTATACATCATGTCCAAAAACATGCCTTACTATACATCATGTCCAAAAACATGCCTCACTATACATCATGTCCAAAAACATGCCTCACTATACGTACATCATGTCCAGAAATAAAGCCTTACTGTGAGTCATGTAAAAAAAAAGAAAAAAAATGCCTTACTATACATCATGTCCTAAAAAAGCCTTACTATATATCATGTCCTAAAACATGCAAAAAATGCCTGACTACGTCATGTCCCAAAAAATGCCTTATTATACATCATGTCCAAAAACATGCAAAAAAATGCCTCACTATACATCATGTCCAAAAACATGCCTTACTATACCTTATGAAAAACTTACCACTTCCACACGGATAGGGAGGATAACTATTAACAGTTATTTAACCTTTAACATGAACATGAATCAAACGTAATAATTTTTTCTGGGTACATGATACCATACAGCATCCATATCAAACTTGCACGGGCCGCACTAACATTAAACTTTCATATCAAGGTGGGGGCCTCAAACTAGTGTCCTGCAGGCCACATTTGGCCCGCGGGCCGTGTGTTTGAGACCCCCGATCTAAATGCAGCCTGTGGATATACCTGTATGTGAATGGGAATCTAACCATAGGAAAACAATCAAACAGCCCCCCAGTGTATATACATACGTATTATTTGTGACAAATGACAAGCAATATCTGCTAGCAGCCGCCCATTTGTAGTTTGTGACATGACATTTAAGAAGCTGTCAGTCATTTTCCAGCAGCCTGCCTCACATGCAGACGGCCGTGTTGTGTCATCTCCTCCATATCATCGCCAGACACGAGCACATAAAGCCCAACCCTCGGGATTTGCCGGGGTATTATTGTCGGCCACGTTTGACAAAAGAGGCAGAGGAGAAGTGAAGCGTCTTTCTTCTTGCGTCTTTTCTTGTCGACACGCCGCCTGTCAGCCGTTGCAGATTTTTTGTCGTCTGCTTTCCTGCCCGTGAAAACGTATTTGTTTGGCCGCGTAAGCTGCTTAAAGTTGCCTGCATGCACCAGACGTAATCACATGCAGGAAAGTCTTTGTTGCCGGTCGAGAATGTACTGGCGTATTTTCCCAAACGGCGTCTGCAGGTTGTTTATCTACACAACTGCAGAGAGTACTGGACATTTATTTGGACATTTGTACAAATGTTTTTGTTTAGAGTGGAGCGATATGATTTTAGTGTTTATGTGCGTTACAGTAGCCACGTTTACATGGACCTAAATATTCCAATTCCATTCGGTTTATTTGCTCAAACGGAAAGAATGTAACCTTTGTATACACCTCATTCCGAAAGAAAAGTGCCAATCCCAATGAATATATAATCGGATACATAGGGGTGGAATATTCCTTTCCCCAATCCGATTGAGGTATCTTGTACCCGCTCAATCGGAAAGTTGTTAGACTGCGTTCTTCTTCATGGTGTTTTTCTTCTTCTGTTGTTTATTGGCGGTTGGCAAGCAGCTTTCGTGTGCATTAGCGCCATCTGAGGAACAGAATCTAAACCAGGGGTCTCAAACTAGTGTCCTGCGGGCCACATTTGGCGTGTTTGAGACCACTGTATTAGGGGCAGCACGGCGGACAAGTAGTTAGCGTGCAGGCCTGACAGCTAGGAGACCCAAGTTCAATTCCACCCTTGTGGCGTTTGCATGTTCTCCGTCTCGGGGGACTCCAGTTTCCTCCCACATTCCAAAAAAAATATGCTAGGTTAATTAGCGACTCCAAATTGTCCATAGGTATGAATGTGAGTGTGAACGGTCGTTGGTAAAGAGACTATGGGGGTGTTATTTCAAATTTAGAGGGCGCTAATGCTTGAAATGTATTTTTCGCAATTTTTTAGTCAGGAACAGATATTTTCCTGAAACTTAGGTTAATTAGTGACTCCAAATTGTCCATAGGTATGAATGTGAGTGTGAATGGTTGTTTGTCTATGTGTCCTGTGATTGGCTGGCGACCAGTCCAGGGTGTACCCCCGGCCTCTCGCCTCCCGAAGACAGCTGGGATAGGCTCCAGCACCCCCCCCCCCATGTATAAGGATAAGTGGTAGAAAATGAACGAACTTTATATTGACCCTATCCATCTTAGAATAGGCTTTCATACCAAGATGGCAGAACTACAAATGCCAGCCCCTTAGACCATAGTCTGTGTCTCCAGGGATGAGTGCTGCTGGTTCACTTAAGTGAAAGCATTTATTTGCATTCCCCAGACATCTCAGGTGTAAATCGATTTCTACACCCGCGGAATGAAAAGCAGCGGTGCTCTGAAGTGTTTAGGTGGAACTGCACCGAAAAAACCCGTCGAGCGGTTAAACCTACTGCAGAGTTGCTGGACTCAAAACAGTAGTTCCAATGAAACTAGTCCCCTTATTTGTGGTTTTTACAATCCTCATTCCAGAATCCCTGCTTAGATGGAATCCAATCTAATACTCATCTGCCCCAGCACATGTAGGCCAAAGCCATATTATAGTAGTGTATATGTATGTGTGTGTGTATATGTGTGTGTATATGTGTTTATGTGTGTGTGTGTGCTATGAAGGCATCCAAGCAAATATCCTACAATAACCCTGCAGTCGGGTGGCATGGAAACAGCTTTTCAGAACTGTGCTGCAGATGTTGGGGCATACCGGTCTAGTCACGTGACCCACTAGACAGCTCCAAACTGGCTTCAGGTCAGATTAAAGCAGATAAAGCCAAAGAAAACAAAGAAAGCAGAGGACATTATTGGACCACCACAACAACAACAAAGTTGTTCCTGTTGGCCTCATTGATGGGTATAATATTGGGTTTATAGTGTTTTTAAGGGCTAAAAGCCACAACGACTAATAATGCTTTGTTCATTTTAATCTGAAAAAAATAATTTGTCTACCCACCAACTATATGTGGTTTCTTAAGTTTTTATTATTTGCCATTTTATTATTATTACTATATTTATTTATTTATTACTGATTGATTGATTTTCTTTATTCTTGATTTGTTTATTTATTTTTCATCTTATTTTGTGCAGAAAAATACAAATTAAGATATTTGAGAACAGTGGAATGTTTTATCAGAGCTTTTGAAAAAGTTTGTATATTTTTCTGTTTTTAATAAATGCGTTTTTTTGTTGTTTTTTTTGAAAACCTGATGCGGCCCAGCCTTGCCCAGACCCTAGCTCCAGTGGCCCCCAGGTAAATTGAGTTTGAGACCCCTGGCCTAATATAAAGTTAACAACATTAATATTTTCTGCCCAATTCTGCATATCCGTATTGTCTTTTAGCTTATGGTTTAGTTTTAGCCCTTGACTAAATGGTTTTAATTTCCCCAGTAGCAACATCAATAATGCTCTCCTAAGATGAACTCAAAGTTAATTAAAATTAAAATGAAACTTGTCATTGGCACATTTGTTTAAACGCTACTGCCCTATTTTGGAAATGATGTTCAATTTTGTTCTAAGTCTGCAAGCAAATGAAATAAGCTTTGAGACAGCAAGAGATAAAAAAAAAACATCCAAAGGTGACTTCCACGCTGAGGCTTTCCCCAAAAATTCTTTCTTTGAGGATAGAGCATGAAACTTCATTCCGGGTGATGAGTGCTTTGAGGAATAAAAACAAATATCTCTGACAGCGATTCCACAGGGAATATATCACATAAAGAGTCACACACGCATCCTTTTATAGTGTTTCAGTGTCATATTTAAAGAAAATAGGGAAATATTTAGTCTTTTAGTGCATTGACAATTTCCTGTCAGTCACAACAATATGAAATATGATCATGTTGGCATAACACAATTGCGACTAATTGGCTTTCTGGTTATAGATTATTGCTGCAAACTGCTCTACTGAATGAACTCATTGAAATGATGACATTAATGACTCATTCAAAGGTCATGGATTACAATTAAAGCCTAGCATTGTGCTGCTAGCGGCTTAAGAAGTACTAAGAAGTACGTGTTTGTTGGTCATTTACATATTATCTGATACCAATGCTAAATGGGTATTTTTGTCCTTAAATCAGTACTTAAAAAAAAAGGAAAACATACACATTTCATATCAGACTATCCCAGGCTAGATGTAGCTACAGATATAGTTTACCAATGAATAATGGCTTCACTTCAGTGTGAAGTGCTTTGGGTTCTGTGAATAGCGCTATAAAATCCATTCATCTGTTTTCTATGCCGCTTATTCTCGCTCAGTTTGTGGGTATGCTGGAGCCTATCCCAGCTGTCTTCGGGCGAGAGGCGGGGTACTCAATTATTATTATTTATTCATTCATTCATTCATTTTCTACCGCTTTTCCTCACAAGGGTCGCGAGGGTGCTAAACCCTACTGAATGTAATTTTAAGTCAAACAGAATTGTGTATCCACGTTAGCGTCAAACTAGCCTAGCAGGTTGTCCAAATGAACGCAGATTGGACTCTTTCTTCGGTCATAAGTTACCAATTTGACCACCGTAATCATGAAATGCAAATGTTGGAAGCAGATGAGCATTAGAAGTGAAAACCCGCAGGCAACCACAAAGAGATTTTTCCATTAAAAAAAAAAACGCTCCTTGATTAAATGGACTGTCACCAGAAAGCAGTATTGAAAAATGAGCTACTTCCAATGGAATAATAAGCAATTTGTATTTCCCCTCCTTATTAATTGTGTCATTTTCTACGAGTGTTCCTTTACATTAGGCTTTGTTGAAAGACTTCTTCTTGCTCATAAATTAAAATTTCAGCCTGAACTTTTTTTGTTTTCCGTGTTTTTACAAGAGACTGATAGCTGAAGGCGGCACGGCGGTCAAGTGGTTAGCGTGCAGACCTCACAGCTAAGAGACCAGGGTTCAATTCCATGCTCGGCCATCTCTGTGTGGAGTTTGCATGTTCTCCCTGTGCATGCTTGGGTTTTCTCCGGGTACTCCGGTTTCCTCCCACATTCCAAAAACATGCTAGGTTAATTAGCGACTCCAAATTGTCCATAGGTATGAATGTGAGTGTGAATGGTTGTTTGTCTGTATGTGCCCTGTGATTGGCTGGCGACCAGTCCAAGGTGTACAAGACAGTTGGGATAGGCTCCAGCACCCCTGTGATCCTTGTGAGGATAAGCGGTAGAAAATGAATGAATATGCTTAATAATGCGACCGCACAGTGGTCGAGTGGTTAGCATGTTGGCCACACAGTCAGGAGATCGGGAGTTCGAATCTCCGTTGGGCATCTCTGTGTGGAGTTTGCATGTTCTCCCCGTGCATGCGTGGGTTTTCTCCGGGTACTCCAGTTTCCTCCCACATTCCAAAAACATGCTAGGTTAATTAGCGACTCCAAATTGTCCATAGGTATGAATGTGAGTGTGAATGGTTGTTTGTCTATATGTGCCCTGTTATTGGCTGGCCACAAGTCCAGGGTGTACCCCGCCTCTCGCCCGAAGACAGCTGGGATAGGCTCCAGCACCCCCCGCGACCCTCGTGAGGAAAAGCGGTAGAAAATGAATGAATGATAGCTGAAGGGTCGGTGCAATAGGGGCGGCCATGATTAATGGACACTTCATTAAGGGAGATGGAGAACGGGTGCTTGTTTTGTCAACTTTTAGGCTCTGGGTGAACGAGTTTGAGAAAGTTGGGAGTTAAATAATGACATTATTTTTTGGGGGGCTACGTTGTTAATAGACATTGAAATTGTTGTATTATATTTGGGTGTCCTTTCTCCCCGGATTGTAGACAATAACAAACAAAATGTGCTGCTAGATTTTCTCACCTCAGATCCAGACTGCGTCTCTCTTGGTCACTGGTGTGGGTGATGATAAGAAAAGTCAGACTCCCCCCGGAGAGAGAAGTTGTTTGGCACTATCTGTTGAAATGAAATATACACACCTCTAATACAAGACTTTCTTATCTCTCAAATGCTTTCTTATCTTTGCGTCAATGCGGTGTAAATCTGCGGAGCCTATTAAGGTGGACTACATCCTGGACTGTTTGCTGGGGTCATAGTGGTTGGGTGTCGTTTATTGCAGTGTTTTTCAACCTTTTTTGAGCCACGGCACGTTTTTTTTACATTGGAAAAATCTTGTGGCACACCACTAACCAAAAAAGTTCCAAAATGTCACCACGACCTCACACGTGCATGAATAAGTCTATGGGAGGAACAAGGTAGGTGTTGCCACACGGACCAATATTACATTGCTCTGCCAGTCTTTACACCACAGACACTCCACAGTAGCCACGTTTTTACATCACCACTTTTTCTCTTTCCCAATCACCTTTCGGGAAACAATGGTATCCATGGAAAGGAATATTCCAATCTCTTGTCTACATGCGCCGTGAAAATCAACCAGAATAGTCAATGATGTCATGCGCAGTAAAACGTAAACATCAACATCACGTGATACCGACTTTTTTCCAAAGTTTTTCTTTCACTTGTTGGAATAACTCCGTATTGCCAGTTTTTCGTCTGTCCAGTCTTGAAATTTAGTTTGAATCAAAAACAAACTTTGCTTAGTCCAGTGCCGATTGCTGGCCTCCATTTTTAAAAGTGAAGAACGTCTGGATCTGCGTGTTACGTCATATCTGAGCATGCGCTGAAAGAACGCACCCGGGATCAATTTAAACAGGAAAAGATCAAATTCAATCTTGCTAATATTTTATAATTAAACTCGGGACATATGGAGCCTATAAATAGACAAACAAGGAAACCGGAGTACCCGGAGAAAACCCACGCATGCACCGGGAAAACATGAACTCCACACAGAGATGGCTGAGTGTGGAATCAAACTCGGGTCTACTAGCTGTGTGGCGTGCGTGCTAACTACTCTCCGCCCGTGCAGCCGACCTTTAAGTCATTTTATATTCATGAGATGAGAAAATTCACGACAGTGTCATCCAAAGTTCAATGTTTTTTATCAAAATTGTTTAAATGAAGATGTTTTCTAAGGTTATCGCCGTGTTGATAATGCAACGTAAAAGAAGTGCGGCAATAAAAACAACCATAATACTCGCCGATATCCACTTTTCCTGACTCACAGCACTATTATTGCCACTAAATTACAGCTTCTCCATTTCCTGTTTCACACGAGTGCTATATGTGTAGATGGGTTATGTTGTCTTCCACCACGGCTTCCCTTCAGGTCAGTGGTCTTCAATTCCGGCCACGTGGTGGAGTGTACTGCCTGGTAATCTGTTTGATGATTCCTATGGGACAAAGTCTTATTACCTCACCAAGTGTTGGTCACTTAGTTATAGCTTAGCCATTGTGTTTTTATGGGCTCTGGAATACTGAGATGCTATCTCAGTATTCCAGACGGAGTTGTATTTTCTAGTTTGGGATGTTGTTGTCTTGAGTTTGAGGTTCCACATTTCACATTCATGATCCATCGACAAGGGCTCTTTTTATCTCTCCTCCATATTCCCCATATACTCTCATCTTTGTCCTCGTGCGGCTTCTGTTTTCCAAACGACTTTCTCTATGTGTTGTGTGTCATTTTGTCCTTGAGCTCCTGATGAGTTTTCATCCAAGTTCAATCATTTCTGTTCATCTGCTTCACTGCGAGTCACGTTGGATTTTTTGGGGGGGGGGGCAAACAGCAAAATTCAATAAATTACACACCTAATCTCAAACAAGGCATAAAAGATTTGCATGAGATGAGACTAATGGGGTTTCTACCTCGACATCAAGTGGTCTCAAACACGCGCCCCGCGGGCCAAATGTGGCCCGCAGGACACTAGTTTTGATATGAAAGTTTAATGTTAGTCCGGCCCGCGCAAGTTTGATATGGATGCTGTATGGTATCATGTACCCAGAAAAAATTATTACGTTTGATTAATGTTCATGTTAAAGGTTAAATAACTGTTAATAGTTATCCTCCCTATCCGTGTGGAAGTGGTAATTTTTTGGCTATTTAAGTTTAAAGGAAATAACTTGAAGGCTACCGTTTAGGTCGCTAGCTCTCTAGTTTGCGAGTTAGCATGTGTCTCAAGACCCTGCAGTTGCGCAATATGTTGTAAATAAAAATAGTATAAATGTGACTATAGTCGTGTTTTGTCATGTCTACAGGGCTCTAATAATGTTTTGTTCATTTTAATCTGAAAAAAATAATTTGTCTACCCACCAACTATATGTGGTTTCTTAAGTTTTTATTATTTGCCGTTTTATTGTTATTATTATATTTATTTATTTATTACTGATTGATTGATTTTCTTTATTCTTGATTTGTTTATTTATTTTTCATCTTATTTTGCGTAGAAAAATAAAAAGTAAGATATTTGAGAATAGTGGAATGTTTTATCAGAGCTTTTCTTGTCGAAAATCGAAACCAAAGCAAAGTTTATTCATTTTTCTGTTTTTAATAAATGCGGTTTTTTTTTTTTTAACTCATACAATTCTTGTGTTGCTGTGCCCACAGGTGGTGGTGAAAACCCGCACAGAGTACCAGACGGAGAAGAAGAGGCTGAAGGTTCCCAAAGTGGAGGAGTTCACCATCAGCTTTACAGATGGCGTGTCTGAGAGACTTAAGGTAAAATAAGCAAGGGATTACTAATAATGATTGTGATATTACTGCAATTTAAGGATTTCTTGTGTCCACCTCTTTAATTTGAAAGATTTACCCATCGTCATTAAGTAGTGACTCGATTTTTATTGAAGTCAAACCAAGCCAATATTTTTTTATCTTTTGAAATAACCACTTCCACAGTCACCGTGCAGCCTCATTTTGCAATTACAACACAGAAAACCTGTTCATGACTTAACACTATTAGAGCCCGGTAGACATGAAATAGTAGTTTTTTTCTTTGTTTACATCACATTGCTCAGACTGCATGGACATAACAGCTGCTAACTAGTTAGCCTCTCCAATTGACTTAATCAAAACTTAAGAAAGGCTGCACGGCGGTTAGGTGGTTAGCGCACAGGTCTCACAGCTAGGAGACCCGAGTTCGATTCCACCCTCTGTGTGGAATTTGCATGTTCTCACCCTGCATGCGTGGGTACTCCGGCTTCCTCCCACATTCCAAAAACATGCTAGGTTAATTAGCGACTCCAAATGGTCCATAGGTATGAATGTGAATGGTTGTTTGTCTATATGTGCCCTGTGATTGGCCGGCGACCAGTCAAGGGTGTACCCCGCCTCTCGCCCGAAGACAGCTGGGATAGGCTCCAACACCCCCCGCGACTCTCATGAGGATAAACGGTAGAAAATGAATGAATGAATGAAACTTATGGAGTGGGGAAGGACAAAAAAAAGACAAAAAATTACCACTTCCACACAGTATGAGAGTATAATCTTTTTCTCTGTGTCCATGCAGTATGTGTCATAACATTACTGATGCCTAGTGATCGCAATGCTCCAGTATGTTTGACTTTTCTTTCAATATTTTTGTACTAATAATAGGTCATTGTCAACTGCAAATAATTTTTTGAAAAACTGCAATATAGCGAGGGAGCGAGGGATCACCCACCGTGTATTTTAATTTAATTTCGGCCAATCTGTCTATGACCCACCCAGAATGGATCCTCAAGCCACTGTTGGGTGCCGACCTACCAGTTATGAATCTGTGCTCTAATGGATGGTGATGGACGGTTAGTCATCACCACGCACACACACACACACACACACACACACACACACATTTGCACACCTCTGGAAAGATGATGAGTGCCGGAGTGCGTGTGAATCACATAATTAGGCTCCCGAAAGCGCCCGTCTCTTCTGTTGTTGTTAGGGGAGACCAAAGAGAAGTCATGTTGTCATGGTAGCAAAGAAAACCTCCCTCCATGGCAACTCTAGGATGAGAGCAAGCAAGCAAATGAATGAGAGGAAGGAAGGTGTGTAATCAAAGGTGTCAAGGGATTTTATTTCCAAGAAATATTCATCTTTTTTTAATTATATTTATTCTCATTGATTTAGAAACAGTATTACTTGTAAATAATGGAGTAAGACCCAAAAATACCATTATGGTACTTACTGTGGTATAAACATCTACAGCATTTTCCTATGGAGAAATCACATGTCTGTTGTTGAATATAAAGTAGATGAAAAAGCTTCTATATGGTGCAACTAATTTAGTAATCAAAACACAGCGTGGCAAATTGCTGCCAATTACACAGCTGCCAAGCTACTTTTCTATAAAGTCTATTTAAATGGAAAGCAACGAAGCAATCATTCTAAGTGAGACAATATTTCCATTATGGCGTTTATGGTCAGAGTGTGTATTCATAGTTGAAATGGGGAGAACTCTCAGGGCAGAACTACATTTGAAACACTTATATGCTAGGACTACGTTAAAAAAGCCATAGCATTTCGGTATGTGGAATCAAACTATGGAATGGATTGCTATATATATCACTATATTTTGACACTTACTATGGTACCCATTATGTCATTGGATGGTCATATCACCTCCTACTTCGATACTTGACAAAAAATTTAAAAAATTCAAAATAAAAAAAACCCCAAAACAAAACCTTAAACTGGTGAATTAATGAATATTGCCAAAAATAAATCTACAAAAACACCAATATTATATATATAATATATTTTTTAAAATACTTAAAATATCAATTTAGATGTATTTTTAAATTCTAATAGTTTACTTATTTTTATTACATTTTTTTAATATGAAAAATAATTTTATTACTGGCTGCATGGCGGACAAGTGGTTAGCGCGCAGACCTCACAGCTAGGAGAAATTGTCCATAGGTATGAATGTGAGTGTGAATGGTTGTTTGTCTATATGTGCCCTGTGATTGGCTGGCGACCAGTCCAGGGTGTACCCCGCCTCTCGCCCAAAGACAGCTGGGATAGGCTCCAGCACCCCCGCCACCCTTGTGAGGAAAAAGCGGTAGAAAATGAATGAATGAATGAAAACCTTAAACTGTATTATTGAAAGCAGGAAGTGAGCAAATGTAACAGTTACTGATTGTAAATGTACCAGATGGAGGGGTAGGATTTAATAAGCTTTGCTTCTTCCGACTCCTTTTGGACATGTGGAACTGTGAACTGATTATGTGATGCATTCAATTGTAATCTGATGCATGTTCAAATGAAATTAAACCATTACCATTACCATAGTTGTACTACATACAATATATTGTATTACACAAGTGGTATTTTTAGTCTCTGCATCCAGATTGTGGATGCAATCCTAAACTCTAGTTCTCTTAGACCAGGTCCCAATATCGACATAAGATTGAGAAATTCCAAGTCTGGTATCTAACTTTTATTTTTTGACCTGAATCTGACCTTATTGGGATTTAAATCATCAGTAATTACTCGCTGTATGGCGGTGTCTTATTCCTGAATGGCGCCTTAATCGGGTTATTAATGTAGGAATATTGCCATGCCAGCGTTAGTTATCAGACTTTTCCAGAAATGTTGTGGTCGGATTACTAAGGGGGCTCGCCTTGCCTTCAGCTTTTGTTAGACAGAAATGCAACTCGAGTCGCTGTGATTCTGTGTGGTGTCGCTTGCTTTTTTTTTTTTTTTTGGAGGGGGGGGGTTCAACTGAACCGCTGGCTTGGCTTCAACTGACAGCGCTGATTTTGCCCACGCACACATACATGTCACAGTGTGTATTTGCGGATCCTTACACATCTTCGTCGCTCCTCAAAGCTTTGCAGATTGTATTGATGGATGATGGAGAGCTCAGAGTGGCTCTCTAATCCGCCCTCGCTGGCACCGTCGACTCCTCCTTCCCACCTTTCCGCCCTTTTCATGCACCTCCCTTTCTATTCCGCTTTTGCTTCCTTTGCCCCCCATTTGTCTCTTGTTGCACTCTCTGCAGCATGGGACACGGCCATGACAGTCTTCCAACCTTTTTTTTTTTACAGACATACTATAGTCAAGAAAATGACATATTGTAGTAATTTGGCCTAAATAGAAGCCAACCAATGGCGCTCAAGTGTCATTTCCCTTCCTCCACCCAACTCCATCCCTTGTCGCCTGCGTTACAACCACCCCCCCCCACCCCATCCCCTTCACTCTCCCCCCTCTGTCTTTCTGATTACTCTCAGTAGACATGCAATATTCCCAACTGCAGTCCTCGTTTGTTAGCTCCGGAAACATTTGCCGCCACATTCTAGAGGAAAAATATAATAGAGTCTACATCATTTTGGTTCATTTCCAATCTGTTAATCATGATTACAAATGACTAATACTGTAAATGGACTAATTATATCATGGATGTTTGTTTACATAAACTGCAAAGAGGATTTTTATTAATAAGAAGCAGGTGTAAAATGTAGCTGACTGGAGCTGAATGTACAGCATTAACAGTTATTTAACCTTTAACATGAACATTAATGAAACTTAATCATTTGACCCCATTAGCAAGTTAGCATCGTACTCAGTTCCATTCTGGGAGCAGCGTCGTAACTTTAACAACATGTTTGATGAGATGCTTTATCTTGACCGTGTATTTTCTGTTTTATTCCAAATCATTTCCTGTATTTATTTGTAACCCGGCGTCATAAGCCTTTAGCTTCATTGCTAATCCAAAGCAAAACAGGGTAGGGTAACAGTATGGGCGGGGCAAAATCATGTTAATTGTGTCCGGTGTGCACACAGCTTTAAGCTATCAAGGTGGGGGCCTCAAACTAGCGTTTCGCGGGCCGCATTTGGCTTGTGGCCCGCAAGTTTGAGACCCCTGCTTTACAAGAATAGTTACTCAGAAAGCGTATGTGCCTGTAGCGATCTTGTTTGTATCCCCTCACGCTTTAAGCTGTCATTTCAACATTAAACTTTGGTATCAAGGTGGGGGCCTCAAATTAGTGTCTTGCGGGCCGCATTTGGCCCGCGGCCCGCGAGTTTGAGACCCCTGCTTTACAAGAATAAATTATAAAAATTATGCAAATGTTAGTATAATCATTTCTACCTGATGTTAAACGACTAATGTGGACGGCTCAGAAAAAAAATGTTCAGGTGATTAGTTAGACTGGCGTGCTAGCATGTGCAGGATGTTAGTAGCTCCAGTCCAAAAACAATTATGCTGTAATTACCCTCCAAAAGCGGCATCGTAATCCGCCTCCAACACACACACAGCAAAGGCGTCCATGTTTTTTTTTTCTTTCTTTCCAGGTAGGACGTAATTACTGCACCGTGCACAGTCGCCTTCACTAATAGTGTGTTCGAATCCATTGTCAACTCCCAGTTAAACGCCCACAGTGATGCGGAGTCACACCATCGAAGTGAACAACGAGGCAACATTTGATTGATATGGTTGGACGTGTTCTTTGCATTATCTGACTTGTGCATTTAAAGATGCTGCTGCTATTTTATGTGAAAGTTAGGTGCTGAAGCCATTTTGCATCCTTTTAGGAGGCTGGTGAGACGATTACCAACGGCTCCTTTGAAATGGACTCACTTCTTCCTATTTTTCTTTGCCATTTTCACCCTCATCCTCCTTTTTTTCCCTACTCTTCTTCCTCGTGGTGTCATGCCAAGCCAGCAGTCAGTATATCAGTATAGCCAGCCGCTATTGGCAGGTAATCACACGCATCATATTGTTCAAAACTGGCTGCTGATAAAATGAAACGGCCAGATGTGATTGCAAGATCCTGAAGGCCTACTTGGCAAAATACGCAAAAACACACAACAACATCAGTGGTTGTCGTCACTGTTGTTTTATGTGCAACTTCTTTTCTTTTTTTTTCCAAGTTTTGGATATATTAACAGGATTTTTTATTTATTTATTTATTTGACGGGAACCAGTTATGAGGAAGCTCACACGCTTATCAACCCATTGGTAACCGCAGGGTGTCATTACTCAAAATATAACGGTCTGACTCACCATGTCATCTTGCTAAAATGCTAAATTCATCATGCAGCCACTTAACACTCAAAAGCTCGGTAAGAAATATACAAGGCAAGTACCTATACACGTTTTAAAATAAAACAACAGATATTTTAACTTCATCCCATAATGCATTTTCATTCCAGCAAAGCATTTTTTTTATTGGCCAAGGGTGCTGCAATGACGTCAGCCTACCTCTTGGCTCCTCTGGTGGACAGAGGCACCTTTACAGCACCTGTCTTCTTACCTATTTTTCTTACCTTTTTTACATGTTTTTTAATATGTATAAGTTAAGCTTCATGGTTCACAAAAGCTTTACAACAGGGGTCTCAAACTCAATTTACCTGGGGGCCACCGGAGCTAGGTTCTGGGTGAAGCTGGGCCGCATCCGGTTTCAAAAAAAACAAAACAAAGCGCATTTATTAAAAACTGGAAAAAAAATCTATAAAAAAACTAACGTCTCGCGGGCTGCATTTGGCCCGCGGGCCGCGAGTTTGAGACCCCTGGTCTAAAGTCAAATGCGATGATTAAACATTTTTGGCCCAATTTTGACTCTGTACTAAATGATGTTATGAAAACATAACATTGTAACATGAGTCATGTAATTGAAGGCTAATAGACAAGCTAACAGACAGTATGTTTTTGTCATTTTGGACTCAGCCTTCTGTGCTGACCTGTCACCATGAAAGTGGGCCATTAGGATAATCCCTGCGTGATCACATGACCTATGTCATTTTTTTTTTAAAGACAAGACTCAGCAAAAACAGACCTACAATACATAAAATATACAGTATATATATATTACTAATATATGTTACTTAAGCAGCTACAGTAGGGTCTACTTCAAACAGGAGATATATACAGTAGCTAATGACTTAATAGACAACCGTCATTGGTGATGCAAGGTTGCCATGGTAACCACAACAATGGCATTGTCCTGATAACAAGCCATGACTTAAAGGGAATCAGGACCCGTTTTACACAAAAGCTCTCATTACGCAAAAATAACAAAAAATGATGGTGACGTTACGAGACCGGTACTAACTGACATTTTACGGGAATAAAGTAAAAAAATAAAATAAATGTTTTCAAATCAAGTATTAAGTTAGAAATTTCGGACTAAGCTTGTAATATTACAACCTAATAAAATCTCTCGGCCCGCGAGTTTGAGACCCCTGCTTTCGAAGAATAGTTACTCAGAAAGTCTATGTGCCTGTAGCCATCTTGTTTGTATCCCCTCACGTGTGACAAAACCATGTGATCAGGTGACGCTGCCGTTTCCTAAAGCCCTGGAAAGCAACCAAAGCTATTTGTCAAGGTACAGATGTCCCTCATGTCAGCTGTCAGACAGACCTGACGGACAGCTCCTCGGGGTCATGGTGAAATGCAGACCGAGCTGAATACCGCGGCCGAATGAATGGCTGCTGCACAAGCAAGATTTGGGATGATTTATAAATCCATATGGCTTCTCTTGTGCTCTGTAATAAGTGTCAGGGATCACGTTGCTGATTTCTCACCTCTTCCCGGAACTTCCCTTTTATTGACTGCTGCCGACCCCGCCCACTTTCCTGCGTTCAGTGCTGCTTACAGAATGAACATATGAAAACAGCCCCACTGGGAGAACTGCTGAATCATTACACTAATGAATCTTGTCTTTGATGTAAACAAACTGGTTAAACGTGCACTTAGTACGTGTGTGTGTGTGATAGAGGGAGGACGTGTCCATCAATTATCATCTTGCAGGCAATATTTTCATCCAGCAGAGCTGACTAACAAATGGAGCCTCTTCTTGCATACTCAGGAGTCATAATTAGCGCTTGTCGCTTGCTGTTGGAGTACATTACAAGAATTATTATATACGAGAATTAGGTCGCAATTGCAACATATTCATGTCAATATTGCAATACCTTTCACACTGCATGGACACAGAGAAAAAGATTATACTCTCATACTGTGTGGAAGCGGTCATTTTTTGTTTTTTTTTTTGTCCTTCCCCACTCCATAAGTTTCATTCATTCATTCATTTTCTACCGCTTTTTCCTCACGAGGGTCGCGGGGGGTGCTGGAGCCTATCCTAGCTGTCTTTTCAGGCGAGAGAGAGGCGGGGTACCCGGAGAAACCGGAGTACCCGGAGAAAACCCACGCATGCACGGGGAGAACATGCAAACTCCACACAGAGATGCCCAACGGAGATTCGAACTCCCGATCTCCTGACTGTGTGGCCAACATGCTAACCACTCGACCACTGTGCGTTCGCATTATTAAGCATATTCATTCATTTTCTACCGCTTATCCTCACAAGGGTCACAGGAGTGCTGGAGCCTATCCCAACTGTCTTGTACACCTTGGACTGGTGTCCAGCCAATCACAGGGCACATATAGACAAACAACCATTCACACTCACATTCATACCTATGGACAATTTGGAGTCGCTAATTAACCTAGCATGTTTTTGGAATGTGGGAGGAAACCGGAGTACCCGGAGAAAACCCACGCATGCACGGGGAGAACATGCAAACTCCACACAGAGATGGCTGAGGGTGGAATTGAACTCAGGTCTCCTAGCTGTGAGGCCTACGTGCTAACCACTCGTACACCATGCAGCCCATAATCTCAAGTTAACCTCAATTAATATTTTCTGTACAATTCTGCAAATTCATATTGTCTTTTAGCTAGTCTGTTAGCTATGTTCTTGTAAGTTTTTTACTTTCGACTTGAAATTTTGGATTCATAAATTTTGTTTTGTAAAAGCTTGACTTAATCTTTCAGCATATTTTTCTTAGGTTACAGATATGGCCGAGGGTGGAATTGAACCCTGGTCTCCTAGCTGTGAGGTCTGCGCGCTAACCACTAGTCCGCCATGCCGCCCCATGCAAAATTGATATATATATTATATTGATATATATATTGAATATTCTGACTTTATTCTTGTGAAATGGCATTTGTTTTTCGACAAAAAAAAGCTTTCTAGAGCTTCCAGATTCTGCACCTCTTCCTGCACGCTTTCATGGATTTCCTGCTTTAATTTATTCCGCTCTCACAGCACGCCTACTCCTCTGTGATTGGTCACACTCCCAAGCGCTTCCGAGGACTTCCGGATACATAGGTTCGTGTTTACTGAGTGCAGGCCTTATAAGGAAGTCCTTATCATTAAACCGCATCATTAAACCTCATTAGCTCGAACTTCGGCATCGTTTAACACGGGAATACAACATTTTAACAACATATATATATATAAGTAAGTATAATATATATAAGTATAATAAGAGCATTATAGGTAACATTTAATGTCAAATTTCTGACGGGGTTGGTGTTTGTGTCAATGACGCACATCATCAATTTGAGTTAAGCCCAGACCCTCGTCTCTTTGAAGTTAGGTCTCCATGGAGATAGTGTATCTTCTAATTGGCATACATTAGCATGATTAGCATCTGTATGGCTGTAAGTAAGCACAGACTGTCGCTACCAAGACGCATCCACTCTAGAGGCAACTTTTGATCCTTTAATGTCATATCACATCTTTAATGAGACTTAACGCTGCAGGATTAGAATTCCAACGCAGTCCAGCCGCTGACTACAACTATTATGACTCCTGACAGCAGGCTGGCACAGCTTAAGTACCTGTGGATTTATTTGCACTTTGAGTGACCTTTTACGTGTAATGGCCTCTGCAGTGAAATCACCTCACACAGCATGAGCTTAAAGGTCACGGCGGCATTTGCTGTAAAGCCTTGAGAAGGAGCCCCTTTCTCATGTGCACACCTTAGCTGATTGTTGTTTGCCGTTGGTGGCTGCGCCATTACTGGGAATTACTGGGAACATCTCAACCACACAGTCCATCCATCCTCGAGAGATCTAGAACTGATTTGCATGATGCAGACATGCAAACATCTACGCATTTTTCCTACATTTCCTACTTTGTTTAACGCTAAAACATGCTATTGTGTCACGACATCGACATACATAAACCAGTGGTCTCAAACACGCGGCTAGTTTGAGGCCCCCGCCTTGATATGAAAGTTTAATGTTAGTGCGGCCCGCGCAAGTTTGATATGGATGCTGTATGGTATCATGTACCCAGAAAAAATTATTACGTTTGATTCATGTTCATGTTAAAGGTTAAATAACTGTTAATAGTTATCCTCCCTATCCGTGTGGAAGTGGTATTTAAGTGGCTATTTAAGTTTAGAGGAAATAACTTGAAGGCTACCGTTTAGGTCGCTAGCTCTCTAGTTTGCGAGTTAGCATGTGTCTCAAGACCCTGCAGTTGCGCAATATGTTGTAGATAAAAAGAGTATAAATGTGACTATAGTCGTGTTTTGTCATGTTAATATTATCATATCTTATTAGTATTTGAAATGAATTCTAGTTTGACCGTAACACACAGAACAATTTCCGTCCTTGTGCCCCCTTTCGAGTGGGTGTCAGGCAGGCTGCTGATGGCAAGATGAATGCAAACATTGTGTCTTCAGCCTTGTGTTCAATCCCTCCGCCTTTCTAAAAGAGGGAAAAAAGTCTCCATCTGTCCGCGGATCACAATGGCTTGCATTGCTGCTGTCATCCTTTTTTTGGGGGGGGGGGTTAGCTAGCTCTTCCTTATAACTCCCAGCAGAGAGAGAGAGAGAGAGAGAGAGAGAGAGCGGGGGTGGTGGGATGCAACAGACTGCATGCTTCCATATCTAGCATGTATCCTGCTTTTACAACCCATACACAGCTATACTTCATCAATACTGCATTTGAATATTTACACCAGGGGTCTCAAACTTGCGGCCCGCGAGACGCTAGTTTGAGGCCCCCACATTGATACCAAAGTTTAATGTTGAAATGACAGCTCAAAGCTGTGTGCACACCGGAAAACAATTAACACAATGATTTTGCCCCGACCATACTGTCACCCTACCCTGTTACCCCGCCTTGTTTTGATTTGGATTAGCAATGAAGCTAAAGGCTTATGACGCTAGGGTACAAATAAAATGCAGGAAATGATTTGGAATAAAACGGAAAATATACGGTCAAGATAAAGCATCTCATCAAACATGTTGTTAAAGTTACGACGCTGCTCCCAGATGGAACCGAGTACGATGCTAACTTGCTAATTGGGTCAAATGATTAAGTTTCATTAATGTTCATGTTAAAGGTTAAATAACTGTTAATACTGTACATTTGAATCTGAACAAAATAATTTCTCTCCCAACTGTATGTGGTTTCTTACCTTTTTCTTATTTGCTGTTTTATTATTATTTTACTTATTTATTACTGATTGATTGATTTATTGTCTTTATTCTTAATTTGTTTATTTTTTTAAATTTTATTTTGTGTATAGAAAAATAAAAATTAAGATATTTGAGAACAGTGGAATGTTTTATCAGATATTTTGGTGTGGAAAACCGGAACCAAAGTACTGAAAAAGTGTATAGCAGAAGCAAAAGCATTGAAAATAGTTTTTTTATTGATTTTTTTTTCAATTTTTAATAAATGGGTTTTTTTGGGGTTTTTTTGAAAACCTGATGCGGCCCAGCTTCACCCAGAACGTAGCTCCGGTGGCCCCCAGGTAAATTGAGTTTGAGAGCCCTGATTTCGACTAATTGTGGAGCAGTACATGGGAACACATCTCACGGTTACACACAACACCTCGAATGTGTTCATTTTTTTTTATTAATATATGTGTAATAAGACTACTTAATGTGATTAATAATAATTTTTCAAATGTAAAAGAAGATGAGTCAGCTTCACTTAAACATGGGCATAAGTTCCACATAAAACCTTGCTTGGTGGAGTATTAATAATAGGAAAGTCATCCTTGCAAAGCAGCGCGTTTCTCCCCGTTGCCAACCAACAGTGTCACGCACTCAGCGCTCCTTATTGCTGCTGTCGACTCTCGTTAGGGACAACGTGTCCTGAGTCCCGAAACGCAGAGCAACCAAAACAAACCTCTTTCCTGCTTGTCTGTTATCAGGAGTCACACAGCAAACAGGATGACGGCTGCGTTGGGAGCGATAGTGTTGCAGGACGGCACATTCGACGGCACTCACGACGTAACTGCCGTTTGCAAGTCATACGAGAAAAATGAAGATGTGGGCGGCAAATGGTGGTGGATAACGACGTCCTAACCACCCTAATGTCACCGTAATGTCAGACAAAACCTGCTGTCAAAATGTCAGACAGCTGTTGGGTCACATGACCAAAAAGATGCCATCGGTTGATTTGAAAGGAACTGTTGCGGAAGCGCTACGATGACAAGTACAATGCTCCTCCTGACAGTTATTAATGATAAGCACCGCTTTGCATCAGAAACACATAGAACACTTTAAAACAATCCCGATTTGTTCATGCACAGGCAAGTATAACACAGATAATGGAATCTCTCCTCTCACCGGTTATTAATGATAACCACCACCGTCTTTAATAGAAATAAACAGAACAACTTAAAATTATCCCCTAAGTCTTATCCTACAATCTTTCTCGTAAGCGGTTTAAATGTGTCTTAAATAATGATATTGCACCTCCTGCCAGTTATTAACAAAAAACACCACTTTGTATCATAAAAACAAATAGAACAACTTAAAATAATCCCGATTGTTCATGCACAGGCAAATATAACACAGATAATGGAAGCTCTCCTCTCACCGGTTATTAATGATAACCACCACCTTCTTTAATAGAAATAAACAGAACAACTTAAAATAAGTCTCATCCTACAATCATTCTCGTAAGCGGTTTAAATGTGTCTTAAATAATGATATTGCACCTCCTGCCAGTTATTAATAAAAAACACAACTTGGTATCATAAAAACAAATAGAACAACTTAAAATAATCCGGACACATGTATGTATAGTGTGTTTACTTGTACTTATATAGATAATATAGAGATAATGGAATCTCTCCTCTCACCCGTTATTAACGATAACCAATACCTTGTTTAATAGAAATAACGACAATGACTCCAAACAATTCCCAAAGTCATATTCTACAATCTTTCCCGTACGTGGTTTAAATGTGTCTTAAATAGTGATATTGCACCTCCTGCCAGTTATTAATAATAACCACCACTTTGTATCATAAAAACAAATAGAACAACTTAAAATAATCCAGACAAATGTATAGTGTGCTTACTCATACTAATATAGTAATTATAATACAGATAATGGAATCTCTCCTCTCACCGGTTATTCATGATAACCACTACCTTGTTGAATAGAAATAACTAGAATTACTCAAAACAATTCCCAAATTCATATTCTACAATCTTTCTCGTATGCTGTTCAAATGTGTCTTAAATAGTGATATTGCACCTCCTGCCAGTTATTAATAATAACCACCACTTTGTATCATAAAAACAAATAGAACAACTTAAAATTATGTATAGTGTGTTTACTCATACTAATATAGTAAACATAATACAGATAATGGAATCCCTCCTCTCACCGGTTATTAATGATAACCATTACCTTGTTTAATAGAAATAACTAGAACGACTCAAAATAATCCCCAAAGTCGTATCCTGCGAGCTTTCATTGAAGCAGTCGATGCAAAACTAATGATATTGCGCCGCCTGCCAGTGATTAATGGTAACCGCCACCTTGTATAACGGAAATATTGTATACAAAAAGACGCAAAATACCGACTGAAGTCGTATCGCGTGCAGTAGGCTGTATCGACAAGAAGCTTAGTTTGTGTTAGCATGTTTGCTAACACCACACTCTCCCTGTCACGGACCTTTATTTTGGTGACACGGTGTCTGGGACTTCGCAGTGATTAGCAAGCCTTCACGTCATCGCTTTAATTTTTGCGGGAGGAGGAGCTTCACGGTAAATCGTCAGACGGCGTCGTGATGTCTCTTCACAGGTCGTCAGTGTTGAAGGTCACACAAGAGTGAACATGCGGCGTGGAAGTAAACCATCACTCAGCCGCCGTGTGGCTGCCAAGCACCATAAACGCCGACCGAGTCTAACCATCACAGCCGTGCATAATTTGCTCTGACGGTCCTAAGTGAGAGCAGCCAATTGGAAAGGGCGATGACATTAGTGTGGGACAAGAATTGCAGGCAGGAAATTAGAATTAAATGGAGGGCAACTTTTTATTTTTTTTTATAATTTGCCTGTCACACGCAAATACAGGAAGTGAACACAGCTGTCGGAAGGTGGCAGACAAAAACACAGATATCCCTTCACATCTCATTTGCATAATTCTAATTAAAACGCTCTTTCAGAGGCATCCAATCAGAGTCTGGAGTTGAAAGCTGGGGAGGAAACAACCCCTTTTGTATGTTAATCTTCTTAACGACAACATGTCTATCTTGCATGATTGACATGCCGACAGTGACATCACAGTACTTTTTCTAATCGAAGCAACTTCCTGGTCAAGGGTTGTCTTTCCTGTTCTTTCTGAGTTCTTCCTGTCTAGCTAAACGGCGTTTGCTTCCACTGCAGGTGACCATCCTCATCATTTTGGCATTGGCCTTCCTCGCCTGCATTGTGTTCCTGGTGGTCTACAAAGCCTTCACCTACGACCACGCCTGCCCAGATGGATTCCTCTACAAGGTAGACCAATCCCATACTGTGTCACGGTTTAAAATAAAAAATAAAAATAACACGGTATTAAGTATAAGTATTAGCATTCTTCCTATGCGCCTGCACCGAAGTTACATAAGTTCTGATGTCACCTTGGCGCTGAAAGACAAATGCGCCGCTTTCCTAAAGGTGCACTGAATCTATTTTGGAGCGCTGTAGGGATTCGGAATTGCCTTTGCACAGCAATCATTATCACCGCTGGTGTTATTAAAAAAATAGAAGGTTGCACCCACACAAGTGGAGCTGTAGATAAAGTACTTTTAGTGGCACGCCATATCAAACCGATGCATTGAAACTATTATTGTGTAATAGTATTTGTAGGCGGCACGGCGGGCAAGTGGTTAGCGCGCAGACCTTGCAGCTACGAGACCAGGGTTCAATTCCACCCTCGGCCATCTCTGTGTGGAGTTTGCATGTTCTCCCCGTGCATGCGTGGGTTTTCTCCGGGTACTCCGGTTTCCTCCCACATTCCAAAAACATGCTAGGTTAATTAGCGACTCCAAATTGTCCATGGGTATGAATGTGAGTGTGAATGGTTGTTTGTCTATATGTGCCCTGTGATTGGCTGGCGACCAGTCCATGGTGTACCCCGCCTGGGATAGGCTCCAGCACCCCCCGCGACCCTCGTGAGGATAAGCGGTAGAAAATGAATGAATAAATGAATAATTGTATTACAAGAAATTCATATTAATTCATGTTAACATTTGTATTATTAACTATCTATTATTAACTATGAATGATCTATTATCAGCACAAGCGTTGCATCCCGGCATCGCTGGAGGCGTACTACGCCACGCAGGACTCCAACTCCAGGGGGCGCTTCTACACCGTGATCAGCCACTACAGCATGGCCAAGCAGACCACCTCGCACTCTGTCTCCCCCTGGCTGCCTGGAGGAGGGGCTGGGGGGCAGCCTCACGACGCCAAACCCCCCAGCGATGAGGGGCACTGAACGCAGGCAAACACACGTACACGCATCCTAATGCATATTATAGAGAGCGTGCCACTAGGGCGTTTAGAATGCATGCTGATATTCAATTAAAACATTGACTTTTACAATCATTTACTCCTTCTTGCTTATTATTTATTGACTGTTAATATATTATTTTTGATAGTAGTGTATGGATGTTTTGTATGTAGCTCTATCACTCAACTCTTCTGTCTATGGTTCATTTCCTTCTGTACTGTATACTACACACTTGTATATAAACTAATATATATACTATATACAGTACATACACATTGATGATGAGCCATGTCCTTTACTGCCTCTGCTGTGTGCAACTTCAGGCATGACCCCCCCCCCCCCCGTGTTTCGACATCTCCAACGTGTATATTTCAATACTGTGCATTGTTTCTGTGTTCATTGGAAAATATACTTACAGTATGTAATTACAATGATCAATTTTTCTGAACAATTAAGGCAAACGACAGAATTGCCGAAACTGCAACTTTCTGCCGTGTTTCATACGTTTTATGTGCAAGCTTTGTTTGACTTCAGTGTTGAGAGTGCTTTCTATGATCTGTTGTGATGTTTGTCCATACTAGTAATGTAGCGATACCTGGAATTAAACCCCTGTGCAACAACCCCCCCACACCTTTTCTCTTAGTTCAAATAAAAGATTACAAAACAACATTGTGTCTATGATATTAACATAAAGACTTAATAATAATAGACTTCCGATGCATTGGTCTAAAGTCAAATGCGATGATTAAACATTTTTGGCCCAATTTTGACTCTGTACTAAATGATGTTATGAAAACATAACATTGTAACATGAGTCATGTAATTGAAGGCTAATAGACAAGCTAACAGACAGTATGTTTTTGTCATTTTGGACTCAGCCTTCTGTGCTGACCTGTCACCATGAAAGTGGGCCGTGAGGATAATCCCTGCGTGATCACATGACCTATGTCATTTTTTTTTTAAAGACAGGACTCAGCAAAAACAGACCTACAATACATAAAATATACAGTATATATATATTACTAATATATGTTACTTAAGCAGCTACAGTAGGGTCTACTTCAAACAGGAGATATATACAGTAGGTAATGACTTAATAGACAACCGTTATTGGTGATGCAAGGTTGCCATGGTAACCACAGCAACGGCATTGTCCTGATAACAAGCCATGACTTAAAGGGAATCAGGACCCGTTTTACACAAAAGCTCTCATTACGCAAAAACAACAAAAAATGATGGTGACGTTACGAGACCAGTACTAACACTGAAATTTTATGGGAATAAAGTTTTCCGATTACAGTAAAAAAAAAAAAAAAAAAAAATTCAAATCAAGTATTAAGTTAGAAATTTGGGACTAAGATTGTAATATTACAACCTAAAAAAATCCTAACTGAAAATAAATAATTAAATAAGTAAATAAATAAATAAAACATTTTACCCGAAAAGTCTGTAATTTAAAAATACAATAAATTCATAACATTATGAGGTGAAAAGACTAAATCAACTATATAAAAAAATAAAATTACAAAATTAAAAGCAAGTAAAATAATTTACTCAAAATGAAAATAAATATATAATTTTTCAAGAAAAAATGCAATTGTTTCAAGAATCAAGTTAGAATTATATACAAACAAATTTGTCATATTACAGGAAAATAAATCATAATTTTAGGTTCATAAAGTCATAATATGAAAAAGAAAAAAACTTTCATATTTATGAGAACAAATCAGCAATTTAGAGTCAATTAAAAGAATCATTTAAATGGCGCAAATACCTGATATTATGGGGGAAGAGTACAATAAAAAAAATTTTTACAGACTTAACTCAACATTTTTGTTCATATTACAAAAAAAAGTGACAATTCCTGTTGAATTAAGTGGTAATATTCCTATAATAATAGAAAATAAATCACAACTTAATAATGTTAGGATTTTTGGAGAAACAGTTTAAATTTTATGATTGAAAAAAGTTGTAATATTACCAAAAAGAATGAAGTTAAGAAAATACTAGAAAAAATACAATATCACAAGAATAAAGTGTGCATTTGATCAGAACAAATAATAATAATAATTCAATAAAAGTGTATATTTTAAGAATAATATATACGTGAACAGCAGTAATATTCCAAGTGGAAGCCATGGCAGCCAAAAGAGCGTTTGCGTTGCGTTTAAAGACGACTTTGACATATTTCATTCTGCGCCATGGCTTATAAAGCTCTCAATCCTCCAATAATGAGGAGTGTGTGTGCACTTTGAGAGTGTTTGTGCATGTGTGTGTGTGTGTGTGTGTGTGTGTGTCCGTGCTGACACAAATCTTCCAAGTGATACACGGCTTATGAGTGTGCGTGACTAATAGAAATAGAAGATAATCCTTAGTGCTGCTTGCGTCTGCAACTGGCTGCTTGTGAAAGGAGGAAAGAGGCTGATATTGCGTCTTTCATCACCATCGACCCCCCCCCAAAAAAAACATGGAAGACACACATAGGAGTGATAACGACTTGAAAGTCAATTCCAAGCACACAGTTCATATTGTAATCACCATGGCAACAACATGGAAATGACAAACATGGATAATTAAAGTGTATATGATCATGGCACATTATGTGTCATGTAACTTTTTACAAAATCTCAAATTTGCATACTTTCATTTTTCATTTTTCTGTGTTAAGGTCATGTGACAATGTATAGCATTCTGTGTGAGCGGAAGTCGTTCTCTTCTGTTCTATAGCACACAATTCCAAAGGGAAATCAACCCTGGTCAGGTTCCCCATAGGCTAAAGTTGCAACAATGTACCCGACTCTAACTGAGGGCCCCTTTGCTAAAGCTTTACAAGAACTACAGTGACCCCTGCTGGACATGCCATGTTATTACAAAACTTAATCTGGCTTTTGTTTGAATGAGCACACCAAATACGCAACATTTTTATATGGAAGCCCGTTTCTACCGCTGAAAAAAAAGTCATCTTAATAGTAAATCATAATTATGAGATAAAAAGTCGAAATTATGAGTTAAGAAAGTTCTAATTATGGTATAAAAAAAATCGAAATTATGAGATACTAACTGCGCATGTGCCACAGGTACCGCCTTCTTCACTTGGGAAAAATGGCGACACAATTAATAACAGGAGCAATGCTAATGTAGCATGCTAAAGCTAGCTTGATAGCACTAGGTATCTGCTAATGTTAACACTAAAAGTGTACTATAGTAACGCTAAATGCGCTGATTGAGTTATGTTTTCAGACTATGGAATGGTTTAAATCGTATTTATAACTTTTATAACTTTTTTAAATTAACAAATCAAACACTTTTAGATTTAAATTGACATATTAAAAAAAGAAGACAATACAATCACATTGTGTTAGTCATTCTGAATTATCATAGCATATCCTGCCATTCATTTTATACTGCTCCATCTCACTGGGGGTCAGCTGGAGTCTATTCCAGCTGGAGTCTATCCCAGCTGACTTCATTCGAGAGGTAGAGTGCCAGCCAATCCCAGGGCACGTACACACAAACAACCATTCACACTCACATACACACCTATGGACAGTTTAAAGTAAATTTAAAGATATATGAACACAACAATGCGGCACGGTGGTCTAGTGGTTAGCGCACAGACCTCATAGCTAGGAGACCAGGGTTCAATTCCACCTTTGGCCATCTCTGTGTGGAGTTTGCATGTTCTCCCCGTGCATGCGTGGGTTTTCTCCGGGTACTCCGGTTTCCTCCCACATTCCAAAAACATGCTAGGTTAATTAGCGACTCCAAATTGTCCATAGGTATGAATGTGAGTGTGAATGGTTGTTTGTCTATATGTGCCCTGTGATTGGCTGGCCACCAGTCCAGGGTGTACCCCGCCTCTCGCCTGAAGACAGCTGGGATAGGCTCCAGCACCCCCGCGACCCTCGTGAGGAATAAGCGGTAGAAAATGAATGAATGAATATTGAATCATTATTATTATTATTATGTTAAATTACACATTAGATAACAAATTAATAGTTAATTTATTGATTATAATTAATGATACAGCTCCTGTTTTGGATTTCATGTAGAAGTGTAACAGAATGTTATTGCTGTAATAGCTGGTTTTGGTCAATAGAGGGCGCTGTTGTACAAGTATTCTAAATGTTCAAATTTCATAGAAGCTATAGATATGATAGAGAGGATATGCTGTATGTATGTATGTGTGTATGTATGTGTGTATATGTACACACACACACACACACACACACATATACATACATGTATATACATATACATAAAGATACAGTAGATGGGTTTCACTATTTAACACACACTCAAACACACACAAACAAACACATGCATGTTTACTCATCCTCGGTGTAATATTAATGAGTCATATGAACAGGCTAAGTGTCAGTCCTGACAAAACAACACAAAACCGGTTCTTCAGCGTGAAACTGACTCATAGCTTTTTATGAGCGAATCCGTCACAGCGGTGAAGACAAGCTCGAGTTTCGCCGTTTTTTTTGTTTTTTTTTTTTGTCACAGAGGCCAAACTTCACAAAGACACCAAACTGTCTGGAGCATCTGCGGAGGGGGGGGGCATTGTGTCTAATCTGTTTCATCAATACGACATCTGATCTGCTCTCTTCTCTCTGCTTTAGAGGAGAAAGCAATGTGTGCCGTGATGACGGACGGGCTAGTCAACAATAGATATGTAGACACTGTACAGTCAATAATGTTTTATGTCTGTGCTAGGCTAGTCATACAACTGACACACTGATTTGGGGGGCAGGGGGCACTGCTCTAGGGTTCCCGCTAAAGTCAAAAGTGCTATTTACACACTCAAAAAAACATACATAAGTCGCACTGGAGTATAAGTCGCATTTTTTTCTATTTTATTTTAATTTTGAGTAAATTATTTTACTTTCTTATACTTTTGTAATTTGATTTTTTATATAATTGATTTCGTCTTTTCACCTCATAATATTATGAATTTATTGTATTTTTTTTTTACAACTTTTACAACTTTTTTCAATCATAAAATTCAAACTGTTTCTCCAAAAATCCTAACATTATTAAGTTGTGATTTATTTTCTATTATTATAGAAATATTACCACTTAATTCAACAGAAATTGTCACTTTTTTTGTAATATGAACAAAAATGTTGAGTTAAGTCTGTAAAAAAAATTTTTTTTTATTGTATTCTTCCCCCATAATATCAGGTCTTTGCACTGTTTAAATGATTCTTTTAATTGACTCTAATATTATGACTTTATGAACCTAAAATTATGATTTATTTTCCTGTAATATGACAAATTTGTCTGCATATAATTCTAACTCGATTCTTGAAACAATTGCATTTTTTCTTGAAAAATTATATATTTATTTTAATTTTGAGTAAATTATTTTTACTTTCTTTTACTTTTGTAATTTTATTTTTTATATAATTGATCTAGTCTTTTCACCTCATAATTTTATGAATTTATTGTATTTTTAAATGACAGACTTTTCGGGTAAAATGTTTTATTTAGCCCTGTGAAATGACCGTCCTAGCTGCATTCTTATTTGATTATTTATTTTCAGTTAGGATTTTATTAGGTTGTAATATGACAATCTTAGTCCCAAATTTCTAACTTAATACTTGATTTGAAAACATTTTTTTTTTTTTTTTACTGTAATCGGAAAACTTTATTCCCATAAAATTTCAGTGTTAGTACTGGTCTTCAGCCAGGATAGGCTTTGTTTGACACAGATATCCCACATTTATTTGTCGGTGCATTTCACACAGAACCCAGCGAAAGATGGCGACACTGTAAATTGCGCGCATTCCCATCAATCGCATCAGCCGTCAGCATGACAGCAACAATTTCATTCAACACAACACGGTGGGGAAAAGTGACTCCATACATACTCTGACATTGCAGGATATACTTTCACACAGAAGCAGTCCCGCCTCTGTTCAGGCTGTAACCTCAGAAGCCGGAAAATTAACTTCAAGCAGTCTATTAATAACATTATATTAGAATTTACCTTAGCTAGCACTTTTAAGTGTGCTTCTCGGTGCAACGTAGACATCCTGGCTGGACAAGGAGCAATTTATGTTGTGTTGGTAAACCTATCACACAGTCAGAACATATATATGTGTGTAATTAGCTGCTGGCAAGGACCGTGCCTGCAGCGTTAACACATGACCCCCCCCCCCCTGAAAAGCGGCGGCCATCAAGGTGACGTGAAATATGAAGTGTTGCGACATAAAAAGAGAGCCATGCCGCGGGGCTTTGAAGCGTAATCCTCGTTTCCCCCCTAAGAGGCTCCCTGTGTGAAATGGGATAGGCTTTTTAAAGTTGTAATAAGTAGCTAATTTATGGACAGAAACACACAAACAAGGTTGCTTCCCATCTTGGGGTGAGTTATTCCCCCCCTGTGAATCATGCCTTGTGTGTGTCCTGACGTGTCAGCACACGGAAAAACCAAAGCGAGCCACGTAGCTAAATGTGTGTTTCGATAACAGCAACAAATCATCTACTGTCTAAAAGTCGGCATCAGACATTGAACTTTAATTGGCAACAACACCTCATTATGCTACTTAATGCCCAAAAAAAACCTTACCTAATGAATGCATGTGAAGATCTGGGAGCTGTTGCCATTAATCAAAATAGCGGTGCGCTAATTGACTAATTAAAACGGTGAATTGGTTGATTGCACAGCGGCCAGCAGCACACTTTGTCATCTTTTTGACTCACATAGAAACGTTTTCCGCAAACGCAAAAACATGCTAGGTTAATTAGCAACTCCAAATTGTCCATAGGTATGAATGTGAGTGTGAATGGTTGTTTGTCTATATGTGCCCTGTGATTGGCTGGCGACCAGTCCAGGCTCCAGTACCTCCACGACCCTCGTGAGGACAAGCGGTAGAAAATGAATGAATGAATTAATGAATATTGCCAAAAAATAAATCTACAAAAAACACTGACATTATATATATAATCATTTTTAAAAATACTTAAAATATCAATTTTAGATGCATTTTGATTTCTATTATTTTACTTATTTTTATTACATTTTTTTAATATGAAAAATAATTTTATTACTAGCTGCACGGCGGACGAGTGTTTAGTGCGCAGACGTCACAGCTAGGAGAAATTGTCCATAGGTATGAATGTGAGTGTGAATGGTTGTTTGTCTATATGTGCCCTGTGATTGGCTGGCCACCAGTCCAGGGTGTACCCCGCCTCTTGCCCGAAGACAGCTGGGATAGGCTCCAGCAACCCCCCTCCACGACCCTCGTGAGGACAAGCGGTAGAAAATGAATGAATGAATGAATGAATATTGCCAAAAAATAAATCTACAAAAAACACTGACATTATATATATAATCATTTTTAAAAAATACTTAAAATATCAATTTAGATGCATTTTGATTTCTATTATTTTACTTATTTTTATTAATTTTTTTTAATATGAAAAATAATTTTATTACTAGCTGCACGGCGGATGTTTAGTGCGCAGAGGTCACAACTAGGAGAAATTGTCCATAGGTATGAATGTGAGTGTGAATGGTTGTTTGTCTATATGTGCCCTGTGATTGGCTGGCCACCAGTCCAGGGTGTACCCCGCCTCTCGCCCAAAGACAGCTGGGATAGGCCATCATCCTTTTTGTGAGACGTAGTTCCCGTCCCAATTCTGTATCCAGCTTGCTTATTCCTCAGTCTGTTGTGGACAAGTATTCTCCTTAAGATTTTGTAGTATTACTCTTGCCTACATGCAGCCGGAGACCTTGTAATGATATGTTACTAGTGTGCTTGGACAGATGTCAGGCAGCAATCATAAAAAAAAGGCCGTTACTGACTCACCTACTGGTTGCCATTTTTTTTTTTACTGCGTCATGTTTCTCACCAATGACACACCAAAGACATTAGTGCTCATTTGAGGCTTCGGAGGCCTCACAATAGCTGGAATTTAGACCAGATTTTAGAATTTCTATTAGTGCATTTAGTAAAACTTACTGGGAAGATGTTGTGTAGTGTGTTTGTAGCTTTAATGCTAATGAGCTGGATTGTCCAAGTGCCTCCAAGAAGTGATATTGTGTACTTCATACATTTATTACATACATATACATTGAAATAACATAAGTTACTTTTGCCCTTCATTGACAATCTTTATGTTAAATATGAACACATACCGTATTTTCTGGACTATAAGTCGCTCTGAAGTATAAGTACAAGGCCAAAAATGCATAATTAGGTAGAAAAAAACATACATAAGTCGCACTGGAGTATATGTTGCATTTTGTTTTTCATTTTATTTTAATTTTGAGTAAATTATTTAACTTTTCTGGACTATAAGTCGCTCTGAAGTATAAGTACAAGGCCAAAAATGCATAATTAGGTAGAAAAAAAACATATATAAGTCGCACTGGGGTATAAGTTGCATTTTTTTTCATTTTATATTAATTTTGAGTAAATTGTTTTACTTTCTTTTACTTTTGTAATTTTATTTTTTATATAATTGATCTAGTCTTTTCACCTCATAATGTTATGAATTTATTGTATTTTTAAATTACAGACTTTGGGGTAAAATGTTTTATTTAGCCTTTTCTGGACTATAAGTCGCACTGAAGTATAAGTACAAGGCCAAAAATGCATAATTAGGTAGAAAAAAAAACATACATAAGTCGCACTGGGGTATAAGTCGCATTATTTTTTCATTTTATTTTAATTTTGAGTAAATTGTTTTACTTTCTTTTACTTTTGTAATTTTATTTTTTATATAATTGATCTAGTCTTTTCACCTCATAATGTTATGAATTTATTGTATTTTTAAATTACAGACTTTGGGGTAAAATGTTTTATTTAGCCTTTTCTGGACTATAAGTCGCTCTGAAGTATAAGTACAAGGCCAAAAATGCATAATTAGGTAGAAAAAAACATACATAAGTCGCACTGGGGTATAAGTTGCATTTTTTTTCATTTTATATTAATTTTGAGTAAATTGTTTTACTTTCTTTTACTTTTGTAATTTTATTTTTTATATAATTGATCTAGTCTTTTCACCTCATAATGTTATGAATTTATTGTATTTTTAAATTACAGACTTTGGGGTAAAATGTTTTATTTAGCCTTTTCTGGATTATAAGTCGCTCTGAAGTATAAGTACAAGGCCAAAAATGCATAATTAGGTAGAAAAAAACATACATAAGTCGCACTGGAGTATAAGTTGCATTTTTTTTTCATTTTATTTTAATTTTGAGTAAATTATTTTACTTTCTTTTACTTTTGTAATTTTATTTTTTTATATAATTTATTTAGTCTTTTCACCTCATAATGTTATGAATTTATTGTATTTTTAAATTACAGACTTTGGGGTAAAATGTTTTATTTAGCCTTTTCTGGACTATAAGTCGCTCTGAAGTATAAGTACAAGGCCAAAAATGCATAATTAGGTAGAAAAAAAACATACATAAGTCGCACTGGAGTATAAGTTGCATTTTTTTTCATTTTATATTAATTTTGAGTAAATTGTTTTACTTTCTTTTACTTTTGTAATTTTATTTTTTATATAATTGATCTAGTCTTTTCACCTCATAATGTTATGAATTTATTGTATTTTTAAATTACAGACTTTGGGGTAAAATGTTTTATTTAGCCTTTTCTGGACTATAAGTCGCTCTGAAGTATAAGTACAAGGCCAAAAATGCATAATTAGGTAGAAAAAAACATACATAAGTCACATTGGAGTATAAGTCGCATTTGTTTTCATTTTATTTTAATTTTGAGTAAATTATTTTACTTTCTTTTACTTTTGTAATTTTATTTTTTATATAATTGATCTAGTCTTCTCACCTCATAATGTTATGAATTTATTGTATTTTTAAATTACAGACTTTGGGGTAAAATGTTTTATTTAGCCTTTTCTGGACTATAAGTCGCACTGAAGTATAAGTACAAGGCCAAAAATGCATAATTAGGTAGAAAAAAAAACATACATAAGTCGCACTGGGGTATAAGTCGCATTATTTTTTCATTTTATTTTAATTTTGAGTAAATTATTTTACTTTCTTTTACTTTTGTAATTTTATTTTTTATATAATTGATCTAGTCTTTTCACCTCATAATGTTATGAATTTATTGTATTTTTAAATTACAGACTTTGGGGTAAAATGTTTTATTTAGCCTTTTCTGGACTATAAGTCGCACTGAAGTATAAGTACAAGGCCAAAAATGCATAATTAGGTAGAAAAAAACATACATAAGTCGCACTGGAGTATAAGTCGCATTTGTTTTCATTTTATTTTAATTTTGAGTAAATTATTTTACTTTCTTTTACTTTTGTAATTTTATTTTTTATATAATTTATTTAGTCTTTTCACCTCATAATGTTATGAATTTATTGTATTTTTAAATTACAGACTTTGGGGTAAAATGTTTTATTTAGCCTTTTCTGGACTATAAGTCGCTCTGAAGTATAAGTACAAGGCCAAAAATGCATAATTAGGTAGAAAAAAAACATACATAAGTCGCACTGGGGTATAAGTTGCTTTTTTTTTCATTTTATATTAATTTTGAGTAAATTGTTTTACTTTCTTTTACTTTTGTAATTTTATTTTTTATATAATTGATCTAGTCTTTTCACCTCATAATGTTATGAATTTATTGTATTTTTAAATTACAGACTTTGGGGTAAAATGTTTTATTTAGCCTTTTCTGGACTATAAGTCGCACTGAAGTATAAGTACAAGGCCAAAAATGCATAATTAGGTAGAAAAAAACATACATAAGTCACATTGGAGTATAAGTCGCATTTGTTTTCATTTTATTTTAATTTTGAGTAAATTATTTTACTTTCTTTTACTTTTGTAATTTTATTTTTTTATATAATTTATTTAGTCTTTTCACCTCATAATGTTATGAATTTATTGTATTTTTAAATTACAGACTTTGGGGTAAAATGTTTTATTTAGCCTTTTCTGGACTATAAGTCGCTCTGAAGTATAAGTACAAGGCCAAAAATGCATAATTAGGTAGAAAAAAACATACAGTCGCACTGGAGTATAAGTTGCATTTTTTTTCATTTTATTTTAATTTTGAGTAAATTATTTTACTTTCTTTTACTTTTGTAATTTTATTTTTTATATAATTGATTTAGTCTTTTCACCTCATAATGTTACTGTAATCGGAACACTTTATTCCCATAAAATTTCAATGTTAGTACTGGTCTTGTAACGTCACAATCATTTCTTTATTTTTGTATGAACAGAAAAGGTGTCCAATGTTTATGTAACATAAAAATGTTTTTAATTTATAAGTCGCTCTGGAGTATAAGTCGCAGGAACAGCCAACCTATGAAAGAAAAGTGCGACTTATAGTCCAGACAATACGGTATTTCATAAGATATTGCTCAATTTGACTTCAAGGTACATATTTAATTACATAATTATATGTAATGTAATTATATGTAATTATTGACGAAGCCGCCTGCGACTGACTCAGGATGGATCAGTTGAGAACCAGTAATATAAGAGATCTCTGTGGGCCAACACCTACACGTATGTTACATATGCTGCAAAAAACAGCATGTGATAATAAAGGATGACATCTGGCACAGCTGTCTACTGTCGTGATGGAAGGCTGTAGGGTGCTCAGTATTCATACACTTTTGTACGTTCGCATTGAAAACAAGCAATTATCTTTTCTTTGTGGCTCATCGCTGTTTCTTTACCTGCCGCTGTCACAAGACACATGACAGCTGTCGCAATCTTACAGGCTGTCACGCACACTCGCTCTCGCTCTTCTCCGTTCACACGCTTATCGATAGAGCAATTGACTTTTGAAACTGTTAGCTATGTGCTTGGAAATGAGATGAATTGGTTTAGTGCATCAGCTAACAGAAGCACGTGTGTGGTTTCCCACGATGGCGTTTATGGCTTTTGTTAGGTTAGCCTTCAAACTGTATGACAGTTGGGGCGTTGATGAATAGATCCTTGCATATCATATAGCAATCACCACCTAATATGGGATATTAATTTAGAAAAATATGTTTTAGATTAGGCACGGCGGTCTAGTGGTTAGCGCGCAGACCTCACAGCTAGGAGACCAGGGTTCAATTCCACCCTCGGGCATCTCTGTGTGGAGTTTGCATGTTCTCCCCGTGCATGCGTGGGTCTTCTCCGGGTACTCCGGTTTCCTCCCACATTCCAAAAACATGCTAGGTTAATTAGCGACTCCAAATTGTCCATAGGTATGAATGTGAGTGTGAATGGTTGTTTGTCTATATGTGCCCTGTGATTGGCTGGCGATCAGTCCAGGGTTTTAGATTAGATTAGATTCAACTTTATTGTTATTGCTCAGGCAGCACGGCGGTCTAGTGGTTAGCGCGCAGACCTCACAGCTAGGAGACCAGGGTTCAATTCCACCCTCGGGCATCTCTGTGTGGAGTTTGCATGTTCTCCCCGTGCATGCGTGGGTTTTCTCCGGGTTCTCCGGTTTCCTCCCACATTCCAAAAACATGCTAGGTCAATTGGTGACTCCATAGGTATGAATGTGAGTGTGAATGGTTGTTTGTCTATATGTGCCCTGTGATTGGCTGGCGACCAGTCCAGGGTGTACCCCGCCTCTCGCCCCAAGACAGCTGGGATAGGCTCCAGCACCTCCCTGCGACCCTTGTGAGGAAAAAGCGGTAGAAAATGAATGAATGAATGTTATTGCTCATGTCACTGGTACAGGGCAACAAAATGCAGTTAGCATCCAACCAGAAGAGCAATTTTATAAGTACCTTAGTAGTAAGTAAATGTAGAAAAATGGACAGATCTATGTAAAAAAACTATAACAGGCTATGACTATAATACAGTGAGTATATGTATACAGGGATATAAATGACTATAATATGGCTATTGTAGATTATACAGATTATAAACAGTATGCATGTGACAATATTTTAGTGTGAATCTGAAGAGTAATATTCAACAATAAAGCATCACGCACCAAACAAGCCCACATTGTGGGAGGAGGACAGGAGATGCGGATCCTGTGCAGACATAAGACAGTCAATGCCTTGTAACTCACAGAGGCCGCTCAGTCACAACTTGTTAAAGCAGGAGAGAGAGAGAGAAGATAAGAGAGAGCCTTGGAAGTGATCTGAAGGACCGAGGAGCACAGGGCCAGAAGAACATCCCCTTCCAATTAACCAGCATTAGCCCTGACCTCGTTAAAAGAGAAACATTCCCCGTTGTCACCACGCTGTCTGCAGGAGGTGGAGAGGCCAGGCCGACTGCATTATTGTCTCTCTCTCTCTCTTGAATTATAGCCTGTCACGGCCAACTTCTTCTCCGCTTTATGTTTGGACCATGATTGTCATTTATTTTCTATAAATGACTAAATATATGAAACATTATAGTGCATTTCTTACATCAATCAAAATATAACTTTCCATTATTTACATTTGTATTCAACTATCTGATAACAAGCCCAAAAGGAGTAGGCTGAAGCAAAAGCTTATAAATGCCTACTCCTTTTTTGCAAGATATAATCATGTTCATGCCACTGTCTTGTTTTCCCCTGTTATTATTATTATTATTATTATTATTGTAATATTCATTCATTCATTTTCTACCGCTTTTCCTCACAAGGGTCGCGGGGGGTGCTGGAGCCTATCCCAGCCGTCTTTTTGGCCGAGAGGCGGGGTACACCTTGAACTGGTGGCCAGCCAATCACAGGGCACATATAGACAAACAACCATTCACACTCACATTCATACCTATGGACAATTTCTCCTAGCTGTGAGGTCTGCGCACTAAACTCGGCCGCCGTAACAAAACAAAATAACAAAATTATTTTTCATATTAAAAAAATGTAATAAAAATAAGTAAACTAATAGAAATCAAAATACATCTAAATTGATATTTTAAGTATTTTTAAAAATTATTATATATATATAATGTCAGTGATTCATTTTTTGGCAATATTCATTAAATTAATTATTATTATGACTATGATTATTATGGGTATTATTATTATTATTATTATTATTATTATTATTATTATTATTATTATTATTATTATTATTATTATTATTATTATTATTATTATTATTATTATTGCTATTGCTATTATTATTATTATCATTATTATCATTATTATTATCATTATTGTTATAATCTTTATCATTATTATCATCATTATAATCATCATTAATATTACCATTTTCATCATTATAGTTAATTTTTTTTATTTTTTTTATTTTTAATTATTTAATTTGTTCAGACTTCATTGCTTCTTGTAGAGTGCTGTATCATTTCATTTGTTATTTTCTGAAATCCGCACTTTTTTGTGACATTGACTTATTTTCTGGATTGCATGTGTCTAATCTTGCGCTTTAAAAAAACAAGAACTTGAGACTGTGTCTGGACAGGTGACCAACCCAAACATCAGTATCTTCTTGTTAAGCCCTACCTGAGGTTTTTAGACGTGTTTATTAGTTTGTACTTACTGTTAAAATACAGTAAGCGTGATCACAAAGCTCCTCTTGAGGGGAAGTCCACAACTGTGAGAGAGTCCCCATTTTGAATAAGTGTTCTGTTGTTGTCCATGTATTAAAAAAAAAGGAACATGTTGTGTCCATTCATACCATAAAAACCTCCAATTCACACTTCTATTCACTAACCACATAGTCGCCGGGTGTGTACACAAACAAATACACCCCAGGGTCTATAAACATCAGCATGGACAGCTGCGGCTGGAGGCAAACTCCTGATGTAGTCGTTTCTTTTTTTTATTACCTCAACAAGATAGCAGTAGCTGCATATTAAGTATCAACAATGGTAGCTGTATCTGCCTCTGCATCCGCTATAAAATGTTGCTACTTTGCCTGTTGGTGTGAGAGTCTTGCATGTTAGACTCCCTCTACTTGTTGTTTACAGTGCACTCATTAGCATTGACAATGCTAACAATGTAAGGAGCTGTTTGCTCCTTACTGCTATTACAACAATGGTTTTGTTGTTGTGCAAAACAGTCATGCCTAAAAACTATTAAAATATTTTTTATTGATTGACAACCCTAAAATTAAGCCATTTTAGATATAAATAAAAACTGTGTGTTTTGCACTAAATGTGTTTTGGATATGTGGAGGACAGGAAGTGACATCAGGGATTCAGAGTTGTGTTTCAGTTTGCCATGGGTTAAGACTGCAACAGTAACATAATATTAATAATAACAAATTACAAATTTGCCCACTGAGGGACGAATAAAGGCATATCTTAATCTTATTAATAATAATCAATGATTATTATTAATATTATTGCAACAGTAACATAATATTAATAATAATCATTGATTATTATTAATATTATGTTACTGTTGCAGTCTTAACCCATGGCAAACTGAAACACAACTCTGAACCCCTGATGTCACTTCCTGTCCTCCACATATCCAAAACACATTTAGTGCAAAACACACAGTTTTTATTTATATCTAAAATGGCTTAATTTTAGGGTTGTCAATCAATAAAAATATTTTAATAGTTTTTAGGCATGACTGTTTTGCACAACAACAGTAACATAATATTATCATAATATTATAATATTATGTTACTGTTGCAGTCTTGCAACCCATGGCAAGCTGAAAGACAACTCTGAACCCCCGATGTCACTTCCTGTCCTCCGCATATAATCATAATCATTATAATTATGATTATTATCGTGCCTGAAATAAAAGGATGTTGTTCCTGTGATCATGCTTTGTATTGAGTTGAGGACTCCTACAGAGCAGCTACACACGATAACCCACACAGGAAGCTTTCTAGAGCTTTCAGGTTGTGCACCTCTTCCATGGATTTCCTGCCTCCGCGCCCAAACGGTCTCAAATTTACGCCGAAATTTACTCCTCCCCCCGGCGCTTCCTCTAGGTACACACTCATGTGTGATTGGCCAAACTACCAAGCGCTCCCGAGGACTTCCGGATACTTACGTCCGTGTATATATATACAACATACTATACAGTGAGGCAAGGGGTAGCGACGACAGGATGATTGGGCGATGTTTACTGAGTGCACACAACAGGATTGAATACATGGTGCAGTTTTTACATTTTTATTATTTTTTTAATTTTAAATAATTTTATTTTTAAGGGAGAAAAATCCAAACATAAATGGTTATGTGTGAAAAAGTGTCACCTAAAATAATAACTGGTTGGGCCGCCCTTCTTTGCAGAATTGTTGTAATTGTTAAAATGGTACTTACTATTTGAATACTATTTTATGATAAAGACAGTTTTGACCCTGGAACAGACTCAATATAAAGATAAACAGATGAGATAATTGGATATAAGTGAATTCCAATGGGAGGAACTGTCAGGCAGTGTCAAGGAATGTGTTGTGGTGTGCTTTGGAGGTTACGTGAAAATTAAATGTCAAATTCTGGATGTTTTTGCATAATCCTGTTAACCAATAAATACACAATGATCCTGGAGGCTGTAACTTCTACCTAGAATAGTAATAATGTGTCAATGTTTGGCAGGTCATGGTGCAAAATCATAGCCACAAGGAAAGAGCTTTCCAAACTGTTTAATTATGTGTAATTTAAAGTAATTTCAGCTCAAGACAGTTATCACACCTTTTTTGAATAAGAAATTAGTGCTTTTTTTTTTTTTTTTTTGGGTGCCATGCCTCGGTCAGCATGTTCCCGGAGCCTTAAATCACCTGAGTGGTTCTGTAATTACGGCTCTCTGGGACGCCCCCTCGCTCCACAGAGGCGCCACTTGTTGCACTGCTATTCCCAAAGTGGGAGTTAGTTGGAATAGAAGGGGGCGGGGGGGCAGAGAGAGAGAGAGAGAGAGAGAGGGAAGGTAGTTGAGATGCCCTGTGGCAATTTCCAGGTTAATCTTCCAAGTTGACAAAGCGATACCGCTGAGTGAGCGAATGTAAAAAAAAAAAAAGGGGACCAGTGGGGATGCAATATCTCCTGTAAATTGTGACACAACCTTATTTTGTCAAATGCCATGACAAAAATATTGATAGTACAAATTTGGCTTTTTGTGTTGTGGGAATATATATATATATATATATATATATATATATATATATATATATATATATATATATATAAATATAGAATTTTAGGGCTGCTTTTCATCTATTAAAAAACTCTGCAGTCAGCATGAAAACGAGCCAGGACACAGGCGGCCATTATGTTCTTCCACTGATAAAGAGCAGAGATAGCAATGGAGAAGTGGCAGTCTGTTTTACGAGTCAATAATGACATGTTAATTAGGGCTGGTGATTTACGGGGGTTTGGTATGGCGCATAATGATAGTTCATCTGCGTGTATGGGAATGGGTGTTGGTCACGAACTCGCAAATGCGCTGCGGTATGCTACAAGACGTGATATGGTACTTTGCCGGACGTAATATTAGGTATACCTGTATTAAAATGAAAAGGTGTCTGCCTCCATACCATAGATACAACACAAACTCCCACATTGTCTGTCAAATATCGTAATAATTATATTCAAGTGTACTTAACACATTTAGACAAACAGCCATTCACACACACATTCACAATTTCGAGTCTCCAATTAGCATGCATGTTTTTGGAATGTGGGAACATGCAAACCCCCAATCTCGTGACTGTGAAGCCAAAATTCTAACCACTGTCCACCGCGCGGCTGTGTACTTAACATTTTGTCTATTTACATTTGTCACATTGCCGGAAGGGACAGTACTCATTAAATAAGTCATTCATTTCAGCGTTCTACAAATGTTGACTCGGGAGCTTGTATGGCTCATTTATGAAGGAAGTTGACAAGCATGATTACAACTGTTTATCATGCAGAGCAGGATAATAGATTGGGTGTTTTAAAAGTAAACAATACATCTGCAATAAAAAGGCTAATTAATAGGAGAGCAACGCACGTTTTAATCGTGGCTGTTTTCAAAGGTTCATTTAGAGCAGGGGTCTCAAACTCAATTTACCTGGGGGGCCACTGGAGGTAGGGTCTGGTCCACGGCAACCCCAACGTTATAGAGTGAAATGATCGCGATTAATTACATTTTTTTACAGTCCACAGTTAACTCATAATTAATCACATTTAATCGCAGCTAGAAATAAGTTTTTATCTATAATAAGTAGGGGAAATCTCTTTGTGGCAACTACAACAATAATTACCTCAAATTTAAGTAAAAGGATATCAATTTCAGAACGGCATTACATCACCTTAACAGTACATGGAGTCAACCACGGCATCTCCAACATTATCGAGTGAAATGATCGCGATTAATTACAGTCCACAGTTAACTAATAATTAATTAATCACATTTAATCGCAGCTAGAAATCAATTTTTATCTATAATAAGTAGGGGAAATCTCAACTACAACAATAATTACCTCAAATTTAAGTAAAAGGATATCAATTTCGGAACAGCATTACATCACCTTAACAGTACATGGAGTCAACCACGGCATCTCCAACATTATCGAGTGAAATGATCGCAATTAATTACATTTTTTACAGTCCACAGTTAACTCATAATTAATTAATCACATTTAATCGCAGCTAGAAATCCGTTTTTATCTATAATAAGTAGGGGAAATCTCTTTGTGGCAACTACAACAATAATTACCTCAAATTTAAGTAAAAGGATATCAATTTCGGAACGGCATTACATCACCTTAACAGTACATGGGAGTCAACCACGGCATCTCCAACATTATCGAGTGAAATGATCGCGATTAATTACAGTCCACAGTTAACTCATAATTAATTAATCACATTTAATCGCAGCTAGAAATCAATTTTTATCTATAATAAGTAGGAGAAATCTCAACTACAACAATAATTACCTCAAATTTAAGTAAAAGGATATCAATTTCGGAACAGCATTACATCACCTTAACAGTACATGGAGTCAACCACGGCATCTCCAACATTATCGAGTGAAATGATCGCAATTAATTACATTTTTTACAGTCCACAGTTAACTCATAATTAATTAATCACATTTAATCGCAGCTAGAAATCAATTTTTATCTATAATAAGTAGGGGAAATCTCAACTACAACAATAATTACCTCAAATTTAAGTAAAATGATATCAATTTCGGAACAGCATTACATCACCTTAACAGTACATGGAGTCAACCACGGCATCTCCAACATTATCGAGTGAAATGATCGCAATTAATTACATTTTTTACAGTCCACAGTTAACTCATAATTAATTAATCACATTTAATCGCAGCTAGAAATCCGTTTTTATCTATAATAAGTAGGGGAAATCTCTTTGTGGCAACTACAACAATAATTACCTCAAATTTAAGTAAAAGGATATCAATTTCGGAACGGCATTACATCACCTTAACAGTACATGGGAGTCAACCACGGCATCTCCAACATTATCGAGTGAAATGATCGCGATTAATTACAGTCCACAGTTAACTCATAATTAATTAATCACATTTAATCGCAGCTAGAAATCAATTTTTATCTATAATAAGTAGGAGAAATCTCAACTACAACAATAATTACCTCAAATTTAAGTAAAAGGATATCAATTTCGGAACGGCATTACATCACCTTAACAGTACATGGAGTCAACCACGGCATCTCCAACATTATCGAGTGAAATGATCGCAATTAATTACATTTTTTACAGTCCACAGTTAACTCATAATTAATTAATCACATTTAATCGCAGCTAGAAATCAGTTTTTATCTATAATAAGTAGGGCAAATCTCTTTGTGGCAACTACAACAATAATTACCTCAAATTTAAGTAAAAGGATATCAATTTCGGAACTATGGGCCATTATTTAAAACAATACAGTCAGCAAGCAATTTTTTGTATTACTATTTTTCTTTATTATTAGCATATTATCGTGCTGGATTGCTTGGACAATATAGTTATACTTATACTTATACTGTTGCTAAATAAGTCAGCTGACATACATCAAGGGCTGACTGCATAAACATGTTATTCCTCTCCAGCTAATTAAAGTCAAATTTACCATTATTTCCCCGTGTTTAGCATCTCCAATCAGTCAAATGTCATTTTGTCATTAGACAGCTTCCTCACATAAAGGACACTTTTATTGCATTTGGAGTTTGAATGCTCCTGGAGGGATTTGTTTTTGCATGCCCTTCTCCATTTTGTTTCCCACCATAAATGTGTCATCTTCCTCCTGCGGCTTTTTTTGAAGAGGTTTTGGCTGCGACAACTGCCAGATTCTGGGTGGACCACGACACATCTATCTTCCGCCACTTGAAGGGACGCTGACTAGCACCCATGTAAACAAATGATTGAAATTGTTATTTTGCAATTGTTCTGTGCCTGTAAACACAGTCACTAGCTAATTACCCCCTTGATTTCAAGAAAGGACCACCCTAAACGACTGAAAATTGATGGCGGCGTCGTTGAAATGTTGAAGCAGCTATTTTAAAAGGAGGGGTTCTGTTCCCATGCTTGAAACGCATCAGTTGCGCGACAGTTTGTTGGCACCCGGCTCAGCCACGGATGCATTCTTTGACTATTTTTCCTCACAGGTTCTCCGCTAAGATTTGACAGGGCTGCCAGCAGTTTGTGAAGGTAATTACCTGTAGACATGGCACAGAACAAAGCAATCAGGGAGGGACGGCGTCTAGACTTGGTGTCTCGCTCCTGCTTCTCGGTGTCCCCTCGTTTATTGTGTGACCTGTTGTTTGACCTGACAACTTTTCAACTTGAAAAGGAACAGATGACACCGATTGTTTCTCGTGATCCCCATTGTTTTTTTTTTTTACACATCACTCAAAATGAAAACATTGTTGTTTTTGTTTTGTTGTGTGCGCACATTTGGCCAACCTCAGACCTGAAAACATTTAAGACGTCCTGCGTGGAGACAAACAACAGGGCAGCGCTTGCAAAGAGACGCTTAGTCTAACCCGCTGGTAATGGTCCTGCTTTGAAGTGGTCAAGATAGCGCTTGTAATCAGCTTAATTGATTGTAACAAGGCACAGGAGAGGAGGAAAAGAGAGCGCCGTGGGGTTGTTTTAGGGAACCACTCGTCCTTTGAGCAGAGTAGTAATTCACCGTAATGCCAGCCATTACCGCGAAGACAAACAATGTCACTCACGCCCAGCTGGCAGATGGTCATTGCACAGAAACGTAGCCACAAGGGAAGTAAACAGACTTCAAGTGCTTCTCAAACACAAACTGAATTATGTGCAATTTGAACTAATTGAACCCCAAGTGCAGCTCACACACCTTTGTATGAAGAAGTAACTTAACTGTTTGTCTCAATGAAGACTTAGCTGACATCAGATTCGCTATCAATGTACAGCGTCTGGAACACTTTGACATATTTCATAACCGCATTGCTTGACTTTTATTAACCTGGCCCGGAATTACAGGCATTAGGTGTCTACAAATCATAACACAGATACAAAGGTTCACCTTGTAAAGCCGTACAGTCAAGTAATTCATGTCTCAACATTAATGGTTTCATTATATTGTTGTCAAATTCATTTATTTGGACGGCCGAGTGGTTGGCACACAGCTAGGAGTCCCACATTCGATTCCACCCTCGGAGTTTGCATGTTCTCCCTGTTTGGTTTCCTCCCACATTCCAAAAACATGATAGGTTAATTGGCGACTCCAAATTGTCCATAGGTATGAATGTGAGTGTGAATGGTTGTTTGTCTAAATGTGCCCTGTGATTGGCTGCCATTTTTATTTTTATACCTATGGACAATTTAGAGTCGCCAATTAACCTAGAGGCGGTGTACACCCTGGACTGGTGGCCAGCCAATCACAGGGCACATATAGACAAACAACCATTCACACTCACATTCATACCTATGGACAATTTGGAGTCGCTAATTAACCTAGCATGTTTTTGGAATGTGGGAGGAAACCGGAGTACCCGGAGAAAACCCACGCATGCACGGGGAGAACATGCAAACTCCACACAGAGATGGCCGAGGGTGGAATTGAACTCGGGTCTCCTAGCTGTGAGGTCTGCATGCTAACCACTAGACCGCCGTGCCGCCCCGCCACCAATCAATGACCCATAAATACCTCTTGAAATATATCTAATGGAATTTATTTTAGTTTTTATTTCATATAAAACAATGGCGTTATAATATTGAGAGTATTATTATGGAGGAATAATCACACATATATGTGCCCTGTGACTGTGAGTGTACCCCGCCTCTCGCCCGAAGACGTTAAAATTGAAAATTCGTTAAAATGACAAAATTAAAATTCGTTAAAATGACAATAACATTGGCGTGAATTATGCATTTTCAAGCATAAAAATGGCTGAATGAACTCACCGAATGAATACATACAGTATAGGCAGAATCAGCATTCGAATTGTGAATGTAGTACTATACATTGGCCACTAGGTGTCAGTAATCATACTAGGAATTGATTGCAGGTGACTGTGTATAAGTCATGTCTCATCAATGTCTTTGAGTATGATTTGACTAATAATAGGCCATAGTCAACAACAAAACCGCAATCATTTATGAATGAATTAATTTGTGAGGTAAATCCTAAATTCATTCATTCATTTTTTATTTATATAAAAAAAAAAAACTTTGGAGATACATGGTTTTCACAGTGATTATACTATTCCATATCATTCTTATGATTTATAGTTTTTAAATTGGACCTATTATGCTAATTTTTGGCACTTTGACTTGACTAACAAATGTTATTTGGCCAATATCAAATTTATTTCCTTTGAGTTCCGTAAAAAAAATTTTACTTGAATAATTTACAGAATTTTGCAACTCACACCGTCACAAGCTAATATGAGGTCTATCTAATACAGTTTATATCAATTCTGTGCTAATGTTTATAACTGCTGTTAAAATCTTGCACACCGTCATCAATGACATGTAATCATGTAATTGTTAATAACTGTACATGTAAACCTGATTGTTGACTACACATGTAAAAACAAGCTTCCGCAGTGAAATCAAATGGGTCATAATTATAACAAACGAACGAGTGTGGGAAGGCTTGGTTGTGGTTGTGTAATTTCTTTCCACCAATCGCTGTTAGCGGCTCTCCTTGTGATAGCGCACAAGCCGCAATCTCCGTAATTACTAGTTCATTTCCAACCCATATATTCACTTGTAGCGTTTTATTTCCAAAACCAGGAAATACGGTCTAAAAAGGAAGCAGATCACGTCTGTTAGTGCAAAGCAAGGATGCCAAAGCTTTGCACTGATATTTATGGCGACTATTAACCTTCTCTCTCCTTCTTCCTGTGCTAAGGTGATGCAAATAAATCAAAGCAGCATTTCAGTAATTGCCAAACTGCCAATCAGTCCAATACCAAACTCCGGTTGTTGCACTTCAAAGTGCACATGCTAAAAAGTCAATGACCTTAAGGAGAGGAACGGGTCATTGCAAAAGGGACCCCAGTGGCAGTTTTTCAGCCCAATGAGGTCAAAGTAAAGATCAGCGGGGTTGCGTGTTTGCGGCAGAGCTTGCTTTCTAACCTGTGACCGGCGTCTCCACCCCCAATAAACTGGAGTTGAGCCTTGAATCATGTTGCCTTTGGAGAATCACTACGTTTATGTTTATTTATTCAACATAGAGACAGTACATATTCATGAACATGTACACGATATGTAAATACATCAGACTCTAGCCCAGGGGTCTCAAACTCAATTTACCTGGGGGCCACCAGAGCTAGGTTCTGGGTGAAGCCGGGCCGCATCAGGTTTTTCCCCCAAATTTCCCCACTGAGGGACGAATAAAGGCATATCTTATCTTTCAAAAAAAACCAAAACACATTTATTAAAAACTGGAGAAAAAAAAATCAATAAAAAAAAACTTCAATGCTTTTGCTTCTGCTTTGCTTCCGGTTTTCCACACCAAAATATCTGATAAAACATTCCACTGTTCTCAAATATCTTAATTTTTATTTTTCTACACACAAAATAAGATTAAAAAAAATTAAGAATAAAGACAATCAATCAATCAATCAGTAATAAATAAGTAAAATAAGAATAAAACAGCGAGTTAGCGCAATATGTTGTAAATAAAAAGAGTATAAATGTGACTATAGTCGTGTTTTGTCATGTCTACAGGGCTCTAATAATGCTTTGTTCATTTTAATCTGAAAAAAATAATTTGTCTACCCACCAACTATATGTGGTTTCTTAAGTTTTTATTATTTGCCGTTTTATTATTATTATATTTAGTTATTACTGATTGATTGATTTTCTTTATTCTTGATCTTATTTTGTGTAGAAAAATAAAAATGAAGATATTTGAGTGTTTTATCAGCGCTTTTCTTGTAGAAAATCGGAACCAAAGCAAAGTTTATTCATTTTTCCGTTTTTAATAAATGTGTTTTTTTGGGTTTTTTTTTTTGTAAAACCTGATGCAGCCCAGCCTCGCCCAGACCCTAGCTCCAGTGGCCCCCAAGTAAATTGAGTTTGAGACCACTGGATTCGGCCATCAAGACCAAGGTATACATAAACAACAGATTTTCAGGTCACCAAAATATATTTTCTATGCCGCTTATCCTCATTAGGATCACAGTTATGCTAGAGCCTAACCCAGCTGTCTTCGGGCCGAAGGTGGGGTCCACCCTGGACTGGTGGCCAGTCAATCACAGGGCACATATAGACAAACAACCATTCACACTCACATTCATACCTATAGACAATATGGAGTCGCTAATTAACCTAGCATGTTTTTGGAATGTGGGAGAAAAACCGGAGTACCCGGAGAAAAACCATGCACACACAAGGGAGAACATGCAAACTCCACACAGAGATGCCAAGCGGAGAATCAAACCCAGGTCTTCCCGATCACCTGACTATGTGGCCTATGTGCTACGTGCCACCGTGCAGCCGTCACCAGAATCATCACGTTATCCATTCACGCTCACGTTTTGTTACCTTGCTTGTCTCACTGTATTGGTATTCACTGTCATCTTAATTGCTGGGAATGGTATGCAGTTTTTCTTAAAATGGTTGCTGGAACTCCTTCAAGAGAACTCCTCAATGCTTCTTCACACCATCACAACACACACACACACACACAAACAAAAGATAGGCAGGTAGGGCCTTCCACAGTAGACGACAGCCCCTCCATAACAGCTCCACTCTGTGTGACGTGAATGCGTCCTTGTCACACTGTAAATCCTAACCTGTCAGACTTTATTAATATAGGGTGTCAAAAAGACTCTACATGCGCCCTGGAGGCTTCCCTTGTCTCTCACTCCTTCTCTACGTGCATAGAGAGTTTGACACGGCAACTGAAGTGACACATACGGTTATAAATGTCTTGTTGTTGCTTAGAATGCTATAAAATATCAAGCTGGTATAGCCTGCTTTACATGGTAGCATGTAAGATATACTCGGAACATTTTTTTTTTTATTTTCAAGTCATTTCGCTGTAATGAAATTTGCCAATGGATATTATTAATTTTTAAGACCTGCCATCACCCTTCTTGAAATTAGCCTAAAATGCCAACGCTCCCTACACAAACAAGCGCACGTCATTTATGACACAGACTCCTACTCTCCTACAGTTGCATAAAAAGTGACAACAAATGTTCCATGGAAAATACTGTTTTGGATCCCATATTTATCTTAAATGTAATCTTAATAATAATAATAATAATATATTTTATTTGTATGGCGCTTTTCAAAATACTCAAAGACACTTTACAGAAGAATGGAGTTGAATAAAGCAAGTAAACAGAGTACAAGACACACCAAAATACAACATTCATTGGTTAATACACAGTTAAAACATGAGTAAAAGCGGGGCGGGGCACAATAAGGACTAATTTATGTCGACATAATGGGCTTTAATGGGTTAAAATCCCGTAAATATAATTAATACATCTGTCTATTTCATGCAGATGTTTTGGTCATTGTACAACATGGAAATCTATAATGCCACCATTCATTCATTTTCTACCGCTTTTTCCTCACCAGGGTCGTGGGGGGTGCTGGAGCCTATCCCAGTTGTCTTTGGGCGAGAGGTGGGGTTGCACCAATCATTTATTCATTTATTTTCTACTGCTTTTTCCTCACGAGGGTCATGGGGGTGCTGGAGCCTATCCCAGCTGTCTTTGAGAGGCGGGGTACACCCTGGACTGGTGGCCAGCCAATCACAGGGCACATATAGACAAACAACCATTCACACTCACATTCATACCTATGGACAATTTAACCTAGCATGTTTTTGGAATGTGGGAGGAAACCGGAGAAAACCCGGAGACTCCAAACTCCACACAGAGATGGTCGAAAGTGGAATTGAACTCAGGTCTCCTAGCTGTGAGGTCTGCGCGCTAACCACTAGACCACCGTGCCGCCCTGCCACCAATCAATGACCCATAAATACCTCTTGAAATATATCCAATAATTTATTTTAGTTTTTCTTTCATATAAAACGATGTATTTACAATATTGAGAGTATTATTATGGCGGAATAATCACACAATATAGAAACTAGTCTCTCAGGAAACACTTGCACAATTACTGGAGCCATATCAATAAAAAGTGTTAAATGTTTACTTTTGATTGACAGTGTCAGTTCTACATGATCGTAAACCATAGTAATCAGCCTGTTATTAAATCAATGCCTCCCAGACAGCATCAATCAAACAAGGCTAAACAATTACCGAATAAGTACATACTGTAGTACATCTTTCGTTAAATGGCATTAAATCCATAAGAAAAACAAACACGGTTTCTGGCTTTGGTTGTAAATCGGAGTAACCAAAGACACAAAAGGAGCCCGGATTTGCAAGCGTCTTGCTTTGTGATTTAAAGATGAAGCGTACGAGGAAGTCATAAGACATTGGACAAGGAAGCATTAAGGCACTGATCTTCAAGCCATGAATTGCAAGGATTCCTCGACAATAATAATAGGCTGAGATGAAGCTATGAAGCTCATATTCTTATGTGCACATAACATGTGAGGTTGACACGTTCATCTAAGAGCGGAATGTGTTCCAAAATATAATTACAGCTTCCAATTACAATCAACAATACCATAAATTCAACACGATTAACTAGTTAAGCCTACATGCAAGAGTCGTGGATTAGTTGAACGAAATTTTAACGTTTTGGCGTGAGCTGTGCAGGTGAAAAACTAGCTATAGTTTATATCCAAATAGTATGTGGCATAGTATATTATACTACACTATATAGAGCAGGGGTCTCAAACTCAATTTACTTGGGGGCCGCTGGAGCTAGGGTCTGGGTGAGACTGGGCCGCATCAGGTTTTCCAACCCAAACCCTTAGACACAGCTTAGACACACTCCTCCGTTGCCTGGCAACACCTTGCTGGCAAAAACACAACACACACTGGTGTCCACAGTGTGGCCCAGGGGCCATGCATGGAACGTGGCTCATTGCAGAAATAAAATAAACAAAAACAAAAGAGCAAAAAACAAGACAAAAAGACACTCATTCATTCATTTTCTACAGCTCTTCCTCACAAGGGTCGCGGGGGTTGCTGGAGCCTATCCCAGTTGTCTTCGGGCGAGAGGCGGGGTAAGGCCATCAAGACCAAGTTATATATAAATAACAGATTTTCAGGTCACCAAAATATATTTTCTATGCCGCTTATCCTCATTAGGATCACAGTTACCCTGGACTGGTGGCCAGGCAATCACAGAGCACATATAGACAAACAACCATTCACACTCACATTCATACCTATGGACAATTTGGAGACGCTAATTAACCTAGCATGTTTTTGGAATGTGGGAGGAAACCGGAGTACCCGGAGAAAACCCACGCATGCACGGGGAGAACATGCAAACACAGAGATGGCTGAGGGTGGAATTGAACCCTGGTCTCCTAGCTCTGCGCACCAACCACTCGACCACCGTGCCGCCCACAAAAAGACATAATAAAGCAAAAATATTGACACACTGAAAAGTAAAAGGTGTCCAATCAAGTGCTGAGTACAACTCAATGAAGAAACATAAACCAACCTGATGTACGTCGAAAGAACCAACACTTTTTGGAGTGATTTGGAAAGCAGTTGCCTTATTGAGCAAGAACATGTTTCCATCCAAAACCGTCAAAATAGAGTTGTTTTTCTCGTCTTAATTGGAAATAAATAACAACAAAGACCAAAAATCTCCACATCAATCTATATTAAATACATACAAGTGCCATTTTGCCAACCGCAGAAAATGTGAAAAGGTTTGAAATTAATTGCATGAGTAATGCATTTTGGGATACCACCATTTTGTATGAAACGGACCACCGTGAGTTAGAACTTTGGAGCCAGATAATAACAAGTCTCAAATGCAAATTCTAAATTGTTTATTAATGCCGAGAGGCTGACTGACGCATGATGGAAAAATTGTACAATTAAAGCCAGATAGGGACGACATCGCCTCGTTAGTAAGCGCTGCAGGCTATGCTGTGACATCATTGCTTTTTGCGTCTTTCATCTCGCTTTTGCTAGTCTTGCAGTAAATCCAGTCCAATATTTCAGAAGAAAAAAAAATGCTTGGAATGTGAGTAATGACGTAGCATGGAGGCCATGAATGAGCTGAACATTAGTTACGGGTGGACTGATCCCAAATCTTTATGCAGTGACGTAGGGCGCAAATCCAAATAAACGCTAAGTTTATTACATTTTTCAGCTGATAAAAATAGAAACAACTGTGACTAAGACGTATTTCAAAACAAAACCCTTAATGAGCAAACTATTAACATACAAAACGCCAATGGAGCCTTTAAACTCACCACACATCGCTGTGATTCTGGTACCGGTATCGATATTTTGACTCATTTCAAGAGAAACCCTTTGAAATCATGTGGCAATACCTTATTTCAGCTACGTTGTGTTGATAAGAACTCCTGTAGAGCAGCTACGTACAATAACCGGCACAGAAAGCATTCTAGTTCTTCCAGAATCTGCACCTATTCAGCTGTATGTCCTTGGATTTTCTCATGAAAATGGTCTGTTTTAATGTATTCCACCCACAGCCCGCCTCCGGGCACACCCACTCTGCTGTTGGCGGTCACGGAAAGAGCTCTGGTTTGTGGTCCAGTGAATGCCACTTTCATATACTTGGCATGTTTATTTTATGATGTAAGATTAATGCCCGATTGTACCGTTTTTAAAATAATTTGCGATTAAAACAGAACAACATTACAATGCATTACAAACCTTGTTATCACGCCAACTCCCTTTGTTGGATCTTGAAGGTCACTGCCCCACTTGGCCCGAATACAAGCCGACTGTAACAACAAAGAGTGAAACTAGATCAATTCCTTCATCTGCGCCAAAATTGTATACATTCATTATCACTTGTGTACAATGTTAGAAGTTATTGGCATGGACTGTAAACACTGGCCCAAAACATTCATCCAAATTAACCCCCTAACCCCCCCCCCTAACTCAAAGTGAGTCGAAGTACACGTCGATGGTGTAGAGTTCCTCATGGAACACAGGACGCTGATTATCCCGACCAAACATTCCACCGCTTCAAAGCCATTGCTGTAATTACAAAGCTCTGAGGTGTGCCCGACCCACAGACGCTTCCCAGGCATCTCCTGTCCCTCACACACACACACACACACACACACAAACACATGCACACACACGCACACAAACATGTTTGGACAATTTGTTATTATTATGGCTTGAGTGACATTACAATGGAAAAGGAAATTGGGTATGTGTGGGTGATCTTGGCACATCCTGGAGATACCCTATTACCTGATATTATCTGACTGGTTACCCTGTAATATGTACCTCATCTAAAACAGGCACATCATTTTGAAAATCGGAACATTACCGTAAATTCCGCACTATAAGCCGCTACTTTTTCCCCAAACTTTCAACCCTGCGGCTTATTCAGTGATGCGGCCAATTTATGTAATTTTTCTAACGGCCGCCAGGGGGCTCTCGAGTAGAAAAGGTAAGATTAAGACCGGTGGAATATATGCGTCGAGGAAGACTGCAACTTCTTGTCTTGTGCATAAATTAAATTAGCGTGAACATACACTCATCGTGGAAAATGCAAAAAGAACGGCATATGACGCAGCTTTCAAGCTAAAAGCAATCGAGCTGTCCGATAAAGAAGGAAACAGAGCTGCTGCACGTAAACTTGGCATAAACGAATCGATGGTGAGTTGCTACCGTTTTACTGCCGCGTCACAGGCACCGTTTGTGAAGAAAGTTATATTATTATTATTGTTAAGTTATATTATTCAAACTTTGAAAACTCTCTCTGTGTACCGTCTTTCTTTGTAAATATGTTTACATGTTTTAATGTGGGCACATGCGGCTTATATACAGGTTGCGGCTTGTGTATGTACAAAATCGGTTTTCCTCTAAAAATGTAGTGGGGTGAGGCTTATAATCAGGTGCGCTCTATAGTCCGGATATTACGGTAATTATGTCTGCTCTGAAGGTGCTGTACCTGTGTTGCCAAATTCTGCCATTATAAGAGCTTTTTTTTTTGCATAGGATGTCAATGATGAGTTTGTTTTGTTCATTTAGTCGTTTAGTCGCTTAATTTCCCTACGTTAGAGAGGCAAAATACAGTTTGACCTCAGTTAGCGTCTGCCCTAGTTTGTGTGTTAAAGGTTGAAAATGCGATAAAGGTTGAAAATGTATGCCAAAAATGTTGCCTAGTTTATGTACGTATATTTAGCAGTTATCATGGTGAGTCCAACTGTGTACGTAATGTATTTATATCACACACATCCTTGTTAGCATAGAATGCTAACAAAATGGAAAGGAGTGGTGAGAGTCAGCCGTTTACGCTCACAAATGTAAACAGAAAGCATGTTTTTATCATTTTACAGTCATCGTTTAATGTGCATGAAACTATTCTGAATGCATATTAGTATATGCATATAATATATAATAATATATGCATAAAATGTGCATAATATGCACATTGAATTAAATGACACTTTTCTGATCCGGGAGGTGGACAAAACCCACCACGCATTCATCAGCGGTCTCGGGAGCACCTAAAGAAGGCAAGAAATCCCACTTTTCTGATGCTTCGTTTTTTTTGCACGTTTTTCAGGTCCGTGGCTGTCGAAAATTATGCTTTTTTTTTTAGGTGTTTCAACGACACAGCTCAGTCGTGAATTCTCATTTTTAAAGTGCCGAAACGACACCTTTCTTTCAAAACCCACCATGCATTCCACCCATCAGGGGTCCAGGCAGGACCCAAAGAAGGCAAAAAGAAATCCACCTTTTTTCTGTTGTTTTTTGTGTATAAAACTATAAAAACATGTTTGGTGTTAACATTTTTGGCTTCCTGGAACGGATAAATTGGATTTACATTATTTCTTATGGGAAAATTTGATTTGGTTAGTATCCGTTTCTGTTTGAGTCAGCCCTTCTGGAACAAATTAATGACACTAACCAAGGTTCCACTGTCTTAGAAACGCCACAACAACAAGGATGGCATGGAATGAGGGCATCGTGTGGAATTTCCTTCTTAACATCAAAACCCAAACATATAAAGCAGGCTTATTAAGCAGAATTTTTGGTGCTTTGTATCGAGTTGTGGACCCCTATGGAGTTGTGTGTTTTGGGGGTTTGGGTCATTTCTGTATTTGTTTGCTACCGTATATCAGACGGTGGTTTAGAAAATCTGTTATGGTGAAAGGTGACAAAAAATACATACTAAAGAATACGGGAGAAAAAAACAATGCAATTCAAGTGAGGAAACGCGCTCAGCAAAAAAAAAAAAGTTGTGTGAATCGTGACTGACAAGATGCCTGTGGGGTGTTCCAGCAAGGGGGTGGAGGTGGGGATCATAAGCAGAGCTGGGAAGGAGAGAGAGTGGAGGGAAAAAAAAAAAACAGGCAGCAGTTTCTCCCCTGAGGATTTGCTCTTTTCATCTGGCCGCTCACTGGCGCCTTCACAAACCCCTGATTGTCTGTGAAGTAACCCCACTTTAATATGGCCGCCGTGGCCGCCTCCTGCTGCTGCTGCTGCTGCTCCAGCAAGGACCAGTCCTTGGACCTGCTGGCGTCATGAAAAACGCCACGAATCAAGACTTCTCATCACAAGAGATTGGATGCGGCGTGTCCCAGATGGGAGTTGTTGGCTTTAAAATAAACCCCATCAAGTTCACGGCCATTTTCAGTCAACAACTCCCCATTTCTGGAATAATAATAATAACTAGAAAATTCCCGCGGAAATTTTGATGGACTTGCCACCTGTGCTGTGAACCTCGGGCCCGGTGTGCCAATGGCTACCGTGCTAGCACCTAGCAAGAACGCCTCAAGTACTGAAAAGGTTGATGCAGTCCCATAGTGTCCCCACATCATGCCATGTGTCTATTTGCCTTTAGACATTCGTAAATTAGCTAAAATGCTAACATGCTAACGGCTACCATGCTAGCACCTAGCAAGACAGCCTCAGGTCCCGAAAAGTTTGGGGCAGTCCCATAGTGTCCCCATATCATGCCACGTGTGTATTTGCCTTTAGACATGAGTAAATTAGCTAAAATGCTAACATGCTAACAGTCATCATGCTAGCACCTAGCAAGACAGCCTCAGGTCCTGAAAAGTTTGGGACAGTCCCATAGTGTCCCCACATCATGCCACGTGTGTATTTGCCTTTAGACATGAGTAAATTAGCTAAAATGCTAACATGCTAACAGTCATCATGCTAGCACCTAGCAAGACAGCCTCAGGTCCCGAAAAGTTTGGGGCAGTCCCATAGTGTCCCCATATCATGCCACGTGTGTATTTGCCTTTAGATATGAGTAAATTAGCTAAAATGCTAACATGCTAACAGTCATCATGCTAGCACCTAGCAAGACAGCCTCAAGTCCCAAAAGTGTCCAGGCGGTCCGATAGTGTCCCCACATCATTCCATGTATTTGCCGTTAGACATGAGTAAATTAGCTAAAATGCTAACATGCTAACAGTCATCATGCTAGCACCTAGCAAGACAGCCTCAAGTCCCAAAAGTGTCCAGGCGGTCCGATAGTGTCCCCACATCATTCCATGTATTTGCCGTTAGACATGAGTAAATTAGCTAAAATGCTAACATGCTAACAGTCATCATGCTAGCACCTAGCAAGACAGCCTCAAGTCCCAAAAGTGTCCAGGCGGTCCGATAGTGTCCCCACATCATTCCATGTATTTGCCGTTAGACATGAGTAAATTAGCTAAAATGCTAACATGCTAACAGTCATCATGCTAGCACCTAGCAAGACAGCCTCAAGTCCCAAAAGTGTCCAGGCGGTCCGATAGTGTCCCCACATCATTCCATGTATTTGCCGTTAGACATGAGTAAATTAGCTAAAATGCTAACATGCTAACAGTCATCATGCTAGCACCTAGCAAGACAGCCTCAAGTCCCAAAAGTGTCCAGGCGGTCCGATAGTGTCCCCACATCATTCCATGTATTTGCCGTTAGAAATGAGTAAATTAGCTAAAATGCTAACATGCTAACAGTCATCATGCTAGCACCTAGCAAGAGAACCTCAACTTTAGAAAGTGCAAGCCTATAGACTGCTGCTTGCTGAGCAAGTCCATAATAATAATATCTGCTCAGCGGATACACACACAAACATCAGAAGGTTGTAAATCTGATCTTGTGATGTGGGACAAAAGCAATTCATTATTATTCCGCAAAAAAAATGCTTCACATTAGCCATGCCCTGGGTGTGAAATGAGAGCTATTAAGCAACAGATAGGTTATTATTATTATTATTATTATTATTATTATTATTATTATTATTATACAAACGACAAGGCTCAGGGGAATGAAACAATCCCAAGTGAAACATCCAATCACTCCGATACGCATCCACCGCCATCAAAGGCTTTGTAGATCTAAATAAACTGTTGAGATAAGCGTGAAGTATCTCTTGCCGGGGGTCTTCGATCTGACGTAACCAAAAAATGGCCACAATGGGTTACTTCATATGAGTCACAAGGAAACGCTTCAAGAATAACACTGAATCATAGGATAGATGAATGAGTCGGCCTGCACAGAGGCATGTGAATGTCTCAGCGGGTTCACATACCGTGCTGAGCCGAGGCAGCAAAAAAAAAAAAAAAAAAAAAAAGAAAAATCCAGTTTAGCAATGCTATGTAAGTGTGTGACTTCAAACTAAGCACATAACTTCCCAGTGAGCTTCGACGGAAAGTCCTGATGAAAAAGTAATAAGGCAAAGCGATTACATTGAGATGAAGAAGAAAAAAGGATCAGTGTTACGGCCTGGGTGTAATTCTCCATTAAGTGGCCGAACGGGGGCCGTGTTTACACATGCGGTGTCATGAGGTTAGAGTTAGAGCTAATCCATTACTGGTAGAGCGAGTACTAACTCACTGAGCGGAATGTAGACACATTTATTTTAAGTGACATACAGCAGGTGATCAGGAATATAATGATTAATTGCAAATATTATCTGTGTGTCACAGATGGACAAATGTCTGTAAAATCTGGGCAAGACTTAGAAACTCGTTGGCTGTAAGTCGTTGACTATTTGTTGAATGATTATAAAACGTTCCGGGTATCTGTATTGCATCAAAAGCATTTTGACCACAAGCCATAATGTCTTTATTTTCGTAACCAGTAGTGGGGCAAGGGTCCTTGGGGGCTCAAAGCAAAAAAATTCATGCCCCCCCACCCCTCGAACTCATCCATGCACACCGAAAAAAATGTTTTTTCAGACAATTTCTGGGACACAAGGGGGTTGCTACGTCGTTTCATAATTGCATCGTAAATACCCATTGTTGTGGTTTCTGTGCTATGCTATGTATTAGCAATTAGCATTTGGGGCCCGCCCCATAAAGGGCCTAGGAAAATGCCTGTAAGTCACAACGACTTTGACTCGAGTCAAAACGTTTATGACTTTGAACTTGACAAGATCGTCAAAGGCTTGAAACTTGACTTGGACTTTTGACATCAATGACTGGGGGACCGGACTCGACTTGAGTGTGATGACTTGAAAACACTTGGGATTTTCAGTGACTGCCCCCCATTCAAAGTATTCAACTAACATTCATTCATTTTCTACCGTGGGTGTCTGCTGTCTTGGGGCGAGAGGCGGGGTACACCCTGTACTGGTCGCCAGCCAATCACAGGGCACATATAGACAAACAACCATTCACACTCACATATCATCATATCATATATTCGTATATCACTCACATATGGACAATTTGGAGTCGCCAATTAACCTAGCATGTTTTTGGAATGTGGGAGGAAACCGGAGTACCCGGACAAAACCCATGAGAACATGCAAACTCCACACAGATATGGCCGAGGGTGGAATCGAACCCTGGTCTCCTAGCTGCTCCTAGCTCCTAACCGCTAACCACTGGACCGCCATTCCACCGTTCAACTAACATGTCCATTGCTATATCATTCCCAGCAAAACTCCCTTTTTCCCCACAGAATCAGCCTCATTGAATGCATCTATTAACTTCCAATTAGCTTGAAGAGCAAACAAGGGTGTGACTTACATTTCTCGACGCGCCAGACTGCTGAAGAATGGAGAAAAAAAAAAGTTATTCAGATGCCCATGCACACACACAGACAAAATTAAAAAGAAAATGAATATACGTATCTTGAAGGTCTTCTGAAATTTGTTTGTTGTTGGACTGCTTTGCACTGACTAAATCCAAGTCTTGCTACCCTGGTTTTATTTTATTCAAAAAGTGAAACAACTTGAACTGAATTGTTTTTTTTCATAAAATTCCATAAATTAGAGTAAGACTCGAAAATTTCAGGACTTTAACTTGGGACTTGACTAGTCTTGCACGTCCTTATATAGACTAGTAAACACAGCCTTTCTTCCACCTCAGCTGTATATCATACCTAATCAATGTTGTTGCGTTCAATTTCTCCACAAATCTATTAAATGGAAATATGAGTCACACATTTTGTTTGTTTGTTTCGCCTTTTTTTCCTGATTACAGGGTCGCCACAGCGGTTCTTTTTGATTTAAATTAGTGAACTGGAACATTTAAATGTGACAAACATGCTCGTAAATGAGAAATCCGGAATGGGAAAAACACTTTTCCACACCACTGTTGTGTTACAGTATGGCTTAAAAACGCTATAATCTTTTTTTTTTTTTTTAAACAACCCTTTTTAATGTTGCTCCGCTCCCCAGGACCCAACGACTGCAACTTCCGGCTTTCCTTTCACCCTGAAGGCATCGCCACACACATCCTGGAGAACGGTGATTGGCTGAAAGAAGAGTATTGGTATCACGTGACGTATATACAAATGTCTCAACACGCGACTTGACAGCATCAATACAACACAACACGGTAGAGCTACGTAGTCACACAACTGTGCTGTGCTCTGCGCCTTTTTTCCCGGACTAGTACCGGCCTTCGGAGATGTCTTCTCGGGAGACCACGAAGGATTTGGGCTCCAGTTCGTCCGAGGAGGAAAGCGGCTCCCCTCCGGTGACGCAGCGACATCATCCGTTCAGCGTGGAGGCGATCATGTCCGGAAGGAAGACGGTGGTCCGCCGCGACGGAGAAGTCGGCTCGGTGGTGGTGTCACACTCGGGATTTAGTTCGGTTTACGGTCGGAAGAGCTTCCTGACTGCGCCGTCGTCGCCGGTCAAGTCGGAAACATCCGAGACGGAGGAGTGGGTCACCGGCAACATGCCCTCCCCTCAACCCCGTAAGCCCTAAACGCCTCATGATCGTTTTCAGCATATTTTGCCATTTTTGCATTGTACTAATAGCATTTAAAGCCACAATGCACATTTTATTCATTTATATTAATGTAAATCATTCGTCGTTTATAATAATAATGTTCACTTATCGACATCATTAGAAATATCTATTGTTTTTATTGATTTATAGCTGTTAATCCAACACTTATAACATATATAATTAATTATTATTTGTTGTGTTACATTTACACATTATATTGTCTGCCCTTAATTGTCATAGCTGAATAAAGCATTAAAAATGTAAAAAACTGTTCTATAACGCAGCACACTTTAACCACCACAATAATTAATCTTGTTAAAAGAATACTTATATGCAATGTCGATTGTGAGCATTATTAATATTATTATTATTAAAGGAAATCAATTTGGCTACAGGTCTCTGGTGACTATGAAGGAGTACTTTGTGTTTTTCTTTGACGTACAAGGAGCTAGCACAACAATTTAACACAAGAAATAGAACAGAACCCGGACTCTCTAGGGTGATTTATGGGGAGCAGGGTCCGTAACTTCTGTTTTGTCGCTGTATAAATAAACTTTGTAAGATCCCCTACTCAGATGTTGTTTGATGTCTCAGGTCGCGTCAGTCCCGCCTGCCAGCTGAGGAAACACAAGACCAACCGAAAGCCCCGCACTCCCTTCACCACGTCCCAGCTCCTGGCCTTGGAGAGAAAGTTCCATCAGAAGCAGTACCTGTCCATCGCCGAGCGGGCCGAGTTCTCCTCCGCCCTGACCCTCACAGAGACCCAGGTGAAGATCTGGTTCCAGAACCGCCGAGCGAAAGCCAAGAGGCTCCAGGAGGCCGAGCTGGAGAAACTGAAGATGGCTGCTGACGCCAAGACGGCGGCGGCGGCGGCGGCGACCGCCGGAGCACTCATGCAACCGAGTCTACGGTTGCCGCTGACGCTTGGCGCCATGTACGGACAGTCGTTCTCTGCCTACCACCACAGACCCATGATGCCTTTTGCACCTTTAGGACTATACGCTACTCCTCTGGGCTTTGGCATGTACCATTTGTCATAGAAACGGGATTATCACTGACTTGGAGTCTCTAACTCGATGCTTCCGTGAGGATGCTCAAATGAGACATTCAGGATGCTGGTCTGACTTGTTTATAGCTGCACAAGAGGATGTTTCTATATCCACATGCTGAGGATTATAAAACTTCTTTCTATTCTCATGTTTACTTCTGCAAATAATGCAACTGGGCACTTAAAATGCCAAAAAATGCCTTATGTCCTTAAGAGCCTTAATATAAAGCAGGGTTCCCTAACCTTTTTTTTTAGCTCAAATTACAAATGTCATCCCTCCTCAGGGAGCCACATACATCATGCATTGCCGTAATATTGACAAATAGTGCATTTGTCAATATTTATGTAGTTTTTTTTTGTAATTTTGGAAATCCCTGACATAAAGAGTAGTATTATCGAAGTGTGAATGTTTCAGTAATACTGTGTTCACCCGAATATAAGACTGTCATTTTCTCTGGCAAAAAGTCTAAAAAAAAGACATGAGATGAACTCCACTACAGATTTATACATGTAGACCCATAAGTGGTGCGAATTGACTTCTCTGCAAGCAAATCAGAGCTTTTCTTCCAGTCACACACACACACACACACCAGGCCAGATGCAAAGACCCACCGCGATAAAGTGTCTCAAAAGTTAGCAAACCACCAAGGAGGAATCATGATGCCAGATTGTCAACATTTTTTCAAATTTTATCGTATATTCATATTCATATTCATATCGGTACGGTACTGTTCTACCCATGATTCAACCCAATCAAAGCTTTATATGACCAGTAATCCTAACAATTAACCTATTTATTATCTGTCAAATACGACTAGCGGGAAGTGCCTTTCTATGATATATTTATGATTATTTGTGAGAATACAGTGCAAAGGTCCAAAGTTCCAGTTCTTGAGCGTCCCTCTGTGCTATGCTGTTTATACTGTATGTATATATTCCACATGAGATTATTTTTCCCCTCAAATATTTTATTCAAATAATTGAAATAAAGCCCAACTGACTTTCTCTCTTCACAAATTAGATTTCTTGACTGTGTGTGACACAAGACACAACAGCTTCTGTGTGTTAGAATCCCGTCTACATTGGTTTATTTCACAGAAATATTTGTCAAACTAATTGTTTCCTGGCTGCACGGCGGTCGAGTGGTTAGCGCGCGGGCTTCGAAGCTAGGAGACCCGAGTTCAATTCCAACCTCGGCAATGTCTTGTGTGGAGTTTGCATGTTCTCCCACATTCCGAAAACATGCTAGGTTAATTAGCGACTCCAAATTGTCCAAAGGTATGAAAGTGAGTGTGAATGGTTGTTTGTCTATATGTGCCCTGTGATTGGCTGGTGTTCCCCCCGTGCATGCGTGGGTTTTCTCCGGGTACTCCGGTTTCCTCCAACATTCCAAAAACATGCTAGGTTAATTGGCGACTCCAAATTAGTCCATATAGGTATGAATGTGAGTGTGAATGGTTGTTTGTCTATATGTGCCCTGTGATTGGCTGGTGTTCCCCCCGTGCATGCGTGGGTTTTCTCCGGGTACTCCGGTTTCCTCCAACATCCCAAAAACATGCTAGGTTAATTAGCGACTCCAAATTGTCCATAGGTATGAATGTGAGTGTGAATGGTTGTTTGTCTATATGTGCCCTGTGATTGGCTGGTGACCAGTCCAGGGTGTACCCTGCCTCTAGTCTGAAGACGACACTCGTGAGGATAAGCGGTAGAAAATGAATGAATGAATAATTCCTTCCTGTTGAACTGGTTCAACTTTAATCTTTCTATTTATACCTGGAACAGGTTCACCGCAATAGCAAATCTAAATAAGCAGCTCTCTCATTATATACAGACGCCGTGTAATGAGGTGGCAGTTATTATTAATAACTAGCATTAGAAACAAGCATTAATTATAGTGTATAACACTGTCTGTGTCTGGCTTATTTAGAGCTTTTCTGTTGGTGTCTGTTTCTATCTATCGTTGATAACCGGCAGGAGGTTTAATAGATTTTTCAAAAAAGCATGTATTCATTTGCCACTTCTCATCAGTGTCATGTGTTTTCCTGTGTTGTTAAACATATCATTAATGACTCCGGTTTAACTGGCCCCTTTGGGCCTGCAGGATGAGGTTGTGTGTGTGTGTGTGTGTGTGTGTGTGCGTAGGTGTGTTGGCGTGTGTATATTTTGCGGTCGCCGTGAAAGAGGAATACAACTTTCGTTTGACTTTGATGCAACAAGGAAAACATTGAACCGTTTACAGGCCGCAGCATATTTATGAGCCCCCACCACCACCACCACCACCACCACCAAAAAACCCTTTTTTGTTAAATTCCCGCAAGACCCAGAGGCCGGGTCTACTCCATCAGCAACATAATAAAGCACAGATTGGCACGAGTGACTCATGATCGTGTTACATTTTGTCCGTTTCTAGATGGTTGTCAGAGGCGGAACGTTCACTGGGTTATTTAGGGTCATATTTTAATAGTCGGGTCTCACTCGGGCGATTTCTCAAATGATACTCAAAGTTTAGTCCGAGATGTCTTATAATTTCAATACATTTAAAGTATGCCCCTTCTGTATGAATAGAAAATAGTCATATAAAAAAAAATACGATCTATAACAGGGGTCTCAAACATGCGGCCCGCGGGCCAAATGTGGCCCACAGGACACTAGTTTGAGGCCCCCGCCTTGATATAAAAGTTTAATGTTAGTGCGGCCCGCGCAAGTTTGATATGGATGCTGTATGGTATCATGTACCCAGAAAAAATTATTACGTTTGATTCATGTTCATGTTAAAGGTTAAATAACTGTTAATAGTTATCCTCCCTATCCATGTGGAAGTGGTACGTTTTTGGCTATTTAAGTTTAAAGGAAATAACTTGAAGGCTACCGTTTAGGTCGCTAGCTCTCTAGTTTGCGAGTTAGCATGTGTCTCAAGACCCTGCAGTTGCGCAATATGTTGTAAATAAAAAGAGTATAAATGTGACTATAGTCGTGTTTTGTCATGTCTACAGGGCTCTAATAATGCTTTGTTCATTTTAATCTGAAAAAAATAATTTGTCTACCCACCAACTATATGTGGTTTCTTAAGTTTTTATTATTTCCTGTTTTATTATTATTATTATTATATTTATTTATTTATTACTGATTGATTGATTTTCTTTATTCTTGATTTGTTTATTTATTTTTCATCTTATTTTGTGTAGAAAAATAAAAAGTAAGATATTTGAGAACAGTGGAATGTTTTATCAGAGCTTTTCTTGTAGAAAATTGGAAACAAAGCGACGTTTTAAAATTTTTTTTGTTTTTAATAAATGCGTTTTTTGGGGTTTTTTTTGGAAAACCTGATGCGGCCCAGTCTCACCCAGAACCGAGCTCCAGTGGCCCCCAAGTAAATTGAGTTTGAGACCCCTTATCTATAAACAATAACACAAATTCAGTAATATTTCACATGTTTGAATGGTGCAAAAATAAAATAAAAATCTCTGGCATGAAATAACGACAGTAATAATGTCTCCTCTGTACTAGAAATTTGTAACGTAACACAAAATGGAGTAAACTGTAACAAAAATATCTCTCACAAACCTTTCAGTTTAATGATATGAATAATAAAGATATGACTTCACTATGCAAAAAATAAACCATGGAAGGCAGAACACCGAAAACTCAGCACGGTCTGGACTAAGCTATGAAAATAGGACAAGTCCTGGGAAAACAGGACGTTTGGTCACGTTATCAAATTGTTTGTGCTATTAACTGGGCCTCAGATGTTCATTATCCCTGCATGTGGTTAAACTGCTTCAAAAACACAAACACTGAAGTGCACTTCCCCACGCCTATTGTCTCCCTCTAGCGGCTATCTACTGTATGGCATCATGGGAGGACAAGCTGCCTCTTTACAGATGCATTTACTTAGCTTATGGAAATTCCATCAATGTAAACCCACCAGCCGCATTCTTAGGTACGGCTGAGGCAAAAGGTCTCCAACTCGTGGCCTACGGGCATATTTTGTGGACCCCAACTTGACATCAAATTTAGCGTTAGGGCAGCCCACACACATTGGGCATTTTATATTAATATTGTACATATATTGTGTGTGTATATATATATATATAAGGCCCTTTTTTGTATCCCTCACGCCTCCGAGTGTCTGCAAATTGAGAGTACCACAAGTGTTCTCCCCTTTCTTTCCCCCTACTCTATCTACTGTTTTTGTTTTGCAGAGCAGCTGAGAAAGCTGAGGAAGCTGTGTTGCTGTGTGGGTTCAAATCCACAGCACATGATAAAAGAAGTTTTGGAGAAGCGTCTTGACCCTGGCAGATACTACAAGACAGTGGAGGGGCCGAGTCTCGGAATAATAATGAGCAGGGTATCCATCAAGGAGAATGAACATGACGGAAATTGTTACTATTTGCCAATCAGGTCGTTATTACTAATTCTATTGTGTGGTAAGTTGTTTATATTAATAATATATGTACATTATAGATAAGGTAATATGTAATATTAAAGTATAAAATGTACAGTACAATGTACTTCTGGGAACTGTATGAGTTGCTGCGTGACACCGTACTGTTTTGAACTTGTTTTCCCCCCCTTTTTGACTTTCTGATCCCTCACGGAAAAGCTGTGTGATCTTTGTGATACATTCCACTCATAGCAGTTATTGAAGACAGGAACTACCGAGGATGAACACACGAGCCAGAATAAAAGAGCCCATATCATACCGGTGGATCGGGCATCTGGTCCAGGGAGGTGTTCGGGAGCCTGGGAGCGCCTCAGGAGCTGCAGGGAAGTAGCTGAAGCAGTTGGGGAGAGGGAAGTCTGGGCTTTCCTGCTTTGGCTGCTGCCCTCGCGACCCGACCTCGAGTATCAGAATCCCACTGAAAAACATATACATGGAAAAAGTCTTTTTTTTTTTTATTACAATATTGTTATCTTGTAAGATATCATATTTCTTGATGGGAAAATAGGCATATAAACAAGATTAAAATTTAAAATTTACAGGATTTTTTATTTAAATAACATAACAAATAAATAAATAATAATAAATAAAATAATAAATAAATAATACATAATAATAATTCAATAATAATAAATAAATGCCAGTAATTGGCATAAAAATATAATTTTTATGACACTCTAATAAGGCTTTTCCTCCTCCCCCATATACATATACATGGAAAAAGTCTTTTTTTTATTACAATATTGTTATCTTGTAAGATGAAGTCATATTTCTTGATGGGAAAATAGGCATATAAACAAGATTAAAATTTAAATTTTACAGGATTTTTTATTTAAATAACATAACAAATAAATAAATAATAATAAATAAAATAATAAATAAATAATACATAATAATTAAATAATAATAAATAAATGCCAGTAATTGGCATAAAAATATAATTTTTATGACACTCTAATAAGACTTTTTCTTCCTCCCCCATATACATATACATGGAAAAAGTCTTTTTTTTAATTACAATATTGTTATCTTGCAAGATAAAGTCATATTTCTTGATGGGAAAATAGGCATATAAACAAGATTAAAATTTAAATTTTACAGGATTTTTTATTTAAATAAAATAACAAATAAATAAATAAAATAATAAATAAAATAATAAATAATAATAATTCAATAATAATAAATAAATGCCAGTAATTGGCATAAAAATATATATTTTTTGACACTCTAATAAGGCTTTCCCTCCTCCCCCTCCTAACTCTCCTGCTTCCGTGACGTTAATGTTCTGATTTTGGATCAACATTTGCAATAAAATTGACTGCTCTTATTCTTGCTAGAAGTCCCTATCGCAATGAAGGAAGCTAACAAGCTAAATGTGTACTAGCACAATCCAGGTTTTAATCCCTTAAATGTGCCTCACACACTTATGAAATGATAATGTAAGACGATCGACACAAGAGATGGAATCGAACGCACGGTGTAGCTCGTGATACAACGGTCTGCTGTGGCGCTGCCTCAATCATCTCCTTTTAAAGCAGCTTGCGGCGGTACACGGCTCCACATGCTACTGTTGGAATTACAGATTTAACACCAAAAGTCTGTAAATGTGAAATCAACAGGTTTTCTTGTAATTTTTTTTTTTTACATGGTTCCATTTCTGAACATTTTTCAATTACAAACATATTAGCAGGTCTATAATTGTGAAAATGTTCCAAGGCAACACAGAGAAGCAATGGTGTGGAAAAGATGGCCTCTAGCACTATTGATTTTTTTTTTCTTCAGTATTTTAGCTCAACAATGTAAGCAAGTGTTGTTGCTAAAAGCGTAAAAAGAGGCTGACAAACGATACACGGTACTTCATATGACGTGAGCACTTTTCATCCAATCCGTTATGTGACCCAAGCCACTCAGGGGCATGTTTCTATGATATGCTGTGACGTTAAAAAAAAAAAAAAAAAAAAACAGGATTAATTTGACTGGAACGCTTTTTTCCCCGTATTTCCCTTTTAAAAAAAACAGCCGCATCCAAAAAGGGCAGGACAGTGCGTCTCATTTACAAGGACAAAGTCCATGTGACTTTCCATGGAGTCTTAAAAACAAAGTTGTCTTTGTGTCGTCTCTTTTTGGAGATATTCCTGATACTAAAGTGCCTTGAGTGGGGAGAAGATGAAGGTGACATCCAAAACTTCTTAAATTATGCAACAACACACACACTTAAGACACAACGTCCAAGAGACTAATGCTGTTGTCGTCAATATTATTTAAAAGGCATTCATTCTCACAGAGGGCACCACTGCACCACTCTCAACCCCCCCTAAAAAAAAAACTACCAGAGCCCTCCAGAGTGTTTCTTTTTTATCAAAGAACATATTTGCTGACAGCATATCAGATTAGATCTCCTGATTAGGATTTAATTCGCCTGAAGACAGATGGCGATGCTGTCATGTCACATGTGATTAGGCTCATCATATCTTTATGAGGGAAAATATAGCAAGTCAATCGCAACCAAAATATTAAGAAATACAATTTATCAATGGGAACAAGACGGCTGTAGCAAATTTGACCTTTAACGCCGCATAAAAAGGACATTTATTGCATTAGCTATAAAACAAGACAGTGCAGAAGTGGTCTGTTTTTATGGGTGATGATGAAGTTCCCTTTTCATCCAGCAGGCGGCACTAGAGCAGTAAAGTTGAGCAGCCATTGTACTGTATACATGACTATAAAAGCCAAGAAGTAACCAAGTGGAAGTAATCCCCCAAAAAGCCTTCCTTATTTTGCTGTTCTTAAAATAGCTTTTAAAAAAAAAAAATGGAACTGGCATTCTACATACAGCTGCCCTGGCATCTGGGTAACTGGCAGTGTCTATTGCATTTGACCCTAATCCAGGGGTCTCAAACTCAATTTACCTGGGGGCCACTGGAGCTAGGGTCTGGGCAAGACTGGGCTGCATCAGGTTTTCCAAAAAAAAAAAAACGTATTTATTAAAAACAGAAAAATATACAAACTTTTTCAGTGCTTTGGTTCCGATTTTCTACAATAAAAGCTCTGATAAAACATTGCACTGTTCTCAAATATCTTCATTTTTATTTTTCTGCACAAAATAAGATGAAAAATAAATAAACAAATCAAGAATAAAGAAAATCAATAAATCAGTAAATATAATAAATATTATAAATATAATAATAATAAAAGGCGGCACGGTGGTCTAGTGGTTAGCGCGCAGACCTCACAGCTAGGAGACCAGGGTTCAATTCCCACCCTCGGCCATCTCTGTGTGGAGTTTGCATGTTCTCCCCGTGCATGCGTGGGTTTTCTCCCAAAAACATGCTAGGTTAATTAGCGACTCCAAATTGTCCATAGGTATGAATGTGAGTGTGAATGGTTGTTTGTCTATATGTGCCCTGTGATTGGCTGGCCACCAGTCCAGGGTGTACCCCGCCTCTTGCCCGAAGACAGCTGGGATAGGCTCCAGCACCCCCGCGACCCTTGTGAGGAAAAAAGCGGTAGAAAATGAATGAATAATAATAAAACGGCAAATAATAAAAACTTAAGAAACCACATATAGTTGGTGGGTAGACAAATTATTTTTTTCAGATTAAAATGAACAAAGCATTATTAGAACATGACAAAACACGACTATAGTCACATTTATACTCTTTTTATTTACAACATATTGCGCAACTGCAGGGTCTTGAGACACATGCTAACTCGCAAACTAGAGATCTAGCGACCTAAACGGTAGCCTTCAAGTTATTTCCTTTAAACTTAAATAGCCAAAAACTTACCACTTCCACACGGATAGGGAGGATAACTATTAACAGTTATTTAACCTTTAACATGAACATTAATCAAACGTAATAATTTTTTCTGGGTACATGATACCATACAGCATCCATATCAAACTTGCACGGGCCGCACTAACATTAAACTTTCAAGGTGGGGGCCTCAAACTAGTGTCCTGCGGGCCACATTTGGCCCACGGGCCGCATGTTTGAGACCCCTGCCCTAATCACAAAAAAATGTCCGCTTCCTAAACACATACATATAAATACAGACTATACACTGTATCACACATATTTGGGCTGTCAAAAATAACGTGTAGTGACTAATTGGTTGAATTAATTATGGAGATGGAGACAGTCTTTTAACTTTATTATGACCTGAACACATCAACAGCAGTGCAATTCCTACACCAAACACGTCTCTCCATTCGTCCTAAGAGGAAGTGTTATTCCTAGGACAAATAAGGTCCTGTTTCACTTGCAATGGAATGGTACAGTGAATGTTAATGTAAAAGTTAGTCCACAATATTTTGTCACAGTGGCGCATAGTCGTGACATGAGGATGCAGAGACTGAGTCCAAGTGCGGGTAAAAGTCCTTAATTAGCCAGGATCAGGAGCAGGTACTCAGGGTTCTGGGGCCAACTCCGGTTATTGGTGTCCATACCCAGACAAATAATCTGATTTTTCTCCCAATTCACACTTTCTGTGGGGTCATGTGGATGATAAATCGTGGAAAAATAGGTATGAATGTGAGTGTGAATGGTTGTTTGTCTATATGTGCCCTGTGATTGGCTGGCGACCAGTCCAGGGTGTACCCCGCCTCTTGCCCAAAGACAGCTGGGATAGGCTCCAGCACCCCCGCGAAATGAATGAATAAATGAACTGTTACATTTGTTCACTTCCTGCTTTCCTAATATAGTTTTTAAATTTTTTTTATTTTATTATTTTATTTTTCATTATATAAAAATAATAATAATTATTATTATATATAATAATATATATTATAATAATTATTATATTTATTAATGTAATTATTATTTATTATTAAGTTATTATCTATGTATTTATTTTATTATTTATTTTTTCAAAAATCACCAAAATTCAAATTTAGCGAACATCAACTGCTTGTATTGTTTCTTGAATTTGGCTCATCGTTGTTCATTGTTTGAGGTCCTTACTCAATCCATCCCATAGTTTGATTCCACATACTGAAATGCTATGGCTTTTTAACGTAGTCCTAGCATATAAGTGTTTCAAATGTAGTTCTTCCCTGATATCATATTTCTCCTCTCGTGTAGAGAAGTATTGGATGACATTTTTAGATAATTGGTTATTTTTAGCCATATGTATTATTTTAGCTGTTTGAAGCTAAAATCAGGAATTTTGATCAGGAATCAACAGCATTAGCAAATCATCCAGCCTTTCAAGGATTACGTCATATGCAGCAGAGTGCCCTAAGGCAGTCAATTTAATGGCCCAGTGAAAAATAATGAAAACGGGGACATTTTTCATCACAACCAGTCTGGGACAACAATGTTTGGTCACCCTACTCATACCTATGTTATCGTTACTGCTTTGGTTAAAGTAACAGACTATTCAACCTATAGTAGATTCATTCAACACAGCTAAAATGGCGTGAAAACATAAAAACCTGCTCCTGTTCCTGCATGATAAAATAACACCGTGGCAACATTAGGATGCCCCACGCATTGCCATTTCTTCAAATCCCCTCTAGACAGTCAACATCATAGGCTTTGCCAAAAACAATCTGAATGCAATTACTGCCGGGGATATTTCTTCAAGTTCCCGAAAGAAAGCAGCGTACATTGACGTCTCCCGAGATAAGAGTCTGAGCGGGAGTGGGCTTCACCTTCATCATCCTTCACGCCATCAGCTTTGGAGCCATGTGTCCAAAAACCGTACGATAAGTGAGAACATAGCTGTCGGCTAGAAGCTAAATATAGATTTAACATGTTGGATTTCATGGGAATGTTTACTCTCATTAAAAAGGGAGGAAGGTGTACGGGGTTCTGAAGCGAGACACATGCACTCAAGGGTTTTACGAATGCATGAGATTAAAAGGGTTAACATAAAAGTCCTCCACAGAGATTTGTCATGCAGTTCCCGAGGCTGGGTTTACAGTGGCGCAATTCACATGGTTTTGGCAGCGCAAAGAGAAAAGAGAACACATCATACCGCTTTCAGGCTGATTAGACGCTTGACTTTGCTGATGACGCCTTGATACTCGCAGTCAATGGATGGCCTTATTGTCGCACCGGATAACCGCCGTCTAACCAAAATCCATACATTTAATTACTTTTTCTTGTGGTTGTGTGTGCCAAGTCTTGCTGAAGCCGAGTGTTTTTCATTTACATGCAGTACTTATTCAGATGGCGACATATGCGAGTAGTACGATAATTGTGTCTTGCGTACGTTCAAGCACGGTGATGGTAGTGTCATAGTGTGGGGTGTGCATGAGTGAGAGCGAAGGTTCATTGAGGGGAATATGAATTCCAACCCCAGTAACGATAACTATAGGGGTGTTATTTCATTTCTGGAGGGCTCTAATATATATATTCATTCCTTCATTCATTCATTTTCTACCGCTTTTTCCTCACGAGGGTCGTGGGGGGTGCTGGAGCCTATCCCAGCTGTCTTCGGGCGAGAGGCGGGGTAACACCCTAGATTGGTGGCCAGCCAATCACAGGGCACAAATAGACAAACAACCATTCACACTCACATTCATACCTATGGACAATTTGGAGTCGCCAATTAACCTAGCATGTTTTTGGAATGTGGGAGGAAACCGGAGTACCCGGCGAAAACCCAGAGATGGCCGAGCGGGGAATCGAAGTAAACCAAATTAATGATTGTGTAGTTCTGTGTTGTCAGTGTCCAATGTTGACGTTTGTGTTTTTGATGTTCTAGAAACCAAACCACACCAATATCAGTTACAATATTAGGAATGGTTTACATGAAAATATATATAAATATTCACATGTAGACACAAAGGCCTAAAGGCAAAGAGTTTGGCAACACATCTGAGAATCAAACGCCTAAATGCCTTCAAGGAATTTTTTTTATGACTGTCCTTGGATCAGGTGTTTTATTTGTGGTAATCTAATGCGATGAATAAATATGCACACCATGTGCACCCGTTTTGGACAGCGGAATCCCACCGAGTGAGACAAAGCATGGATTTAGACCAAAGAAGCTACAGGCGGTGCACAGTTGTTCATTGTCAAACATTACCGCCGGTCCAGCAGACGGCAGCTGGGAATTCTGACCTGAGAGTGATAACTTGAGCCATGATTGTGCCAAGTTGTCGTGCTGGGATGTAAGAGCTGCGCGCCAATGAAAGTCAATGAATTGGTGTGGGTGTATGTCAGGGGTCTCAAACACGCGGCCGGCGGGCCAAATGTGGCCCGCAGGACACTAGTTTGAGGCCCCCGCCTTGATATGAAAGTTTAATGTTAGTGCGGCCCGCGCAAGTTTGATATGGATGCTGTATGGTATCATGTACCCAGAAAAAATTATTACGTTTGATTCATGTTCATGTTAAAGGTTAAATAACTGTTAATAGTTATCCTCCCTATCCGTGTGGAAGTGGTAAGTTCTTGGCTATTTAAGTTGAAAGGAAATAACTTGAAGGCTACCGTTTAGGTCGCTAGCTCTCTAGTTTGCAAGTTAGCATGTGTCTCAAGACCCTGCAGTTGCGCAATATGTTGTAAATAAAAAGAGTATAAATGTGACTATAGTCGTGTTTTGTCATGTCTACAGGGCTCTAATAATGCTTTGTTCATTTTAATCTGAAAAAAATAATTTGTCTACCCACCAACTATATGTGGTTTCTTAAGTTTTTATTATTTGCCGTTTTATTATTGTTATTATATTTATTTATTAATGATTGATTGGTTTTCTTTATTCTTGATTTGTTTATTTATTTTTCATCTTATTTTGTGCAGAAAAATACAAATTAATGTTTTATCAGAGCTTTTATTGTAGAAAATTGGAACCAAAGCACTGAAAAAGTTTTATTCTTCTGTTTTAAATAAATGCATTTTTTTTTTTTTTTTTGGAAAACCTGATGCGGCCCAGCCTTGCCCAGACCCTAGCTCCAGTGGCCCCCAGGTAAATTGAGTTTGAGACCCCTGGTGTATGTGGAATAATGGGTTTGTAATCAGCTCAGCGTGATGGAAACGCGCTATACTTTATAGGTAAATAATCAACATGAGTGGAAAAAACACACATTGGTAAATTTTATCTTTGCTGTGTGTTGAAACAGGAAGGACAAGTTTATCAAGAGGGATCCTTCTCATTACCAAGTCATTGACTAATCCGTAATAAGACTTTATGGGCTCCCAAATAAATGTCTAGAGGGTGACACATGCTGCTATTAAATAAGTATTTGTCCTACAAATGTCTGATACATTTTACTGCCGGTATGTGTTATCTACCTGAGAGTGTTTTAGAAGAATAACGTTTTAATATGAAGAAACATATCAGATGTCATCATGACATCTTTATTGTCAAAAACAATAAATGGAGGCCCCGCAGTCAAGAGATCGGGAAGACCTAGGTGTGGAGTTTGCGTGGGTTTTCTCCGAGTACTCCAGTTTTATCCCATGAGCCGAGTTCTGCTCAGTTTTTGGTGTATAGAAAGTAGTTCTGACTAGTTGGTGAGGTCACTTAAGTACTTAAGTAAATAGTTTTCCAATATTGGCTTTTTTGCCAAAAACCGATATGCCGATATTGTCCAACTCTCAATTTCCGATACCGGTATCAGCTGATACCGATATGTTTAACATGGCATATAACAGGAAATATATCAGTGTATATCGGTTTTCCGAGCTGCATGGCGCCCGAGTGGGCCTCATAGCTAGGAAACCATAGCTAGTTCAATTCCACCCTCAGCTATCTCTGTGTGGAGTTTGCATGTTCTCCGGGTACTCCGGTTTCCTCCCACATTCCAAAAACATGCTAGGTTAATTAGCAACTCCAAATTGTCCATAGGTATGAATGTGAGTGTGAATGGTTGTTTGTCTATATGTGGCCTGTGATTGGCTGGCCACCAGTCCAGGGTGTACCCCGCCTCTCGCCTAAAGACAGCTGGGATAGGCTCCAGCACCCCCGTGACCCTCGTGAGGAAAAGCGGCAGAAAATGAATGAATGATATGATATATTAGTAGGCGGCACAACGGTCGAGTGGTTAGCGCGCAGACCTCACAGCTAGAAGACCAGGGTTCAATTCCACCCTCAGCCATCTCTGTGTGGAGTTTGCATGTTCTCCCGGTGCATGCGTGGGTTTTCTCCGGGTACTCCGGTTTCCTCACACATTCCAAAAACATGCTAGGTTAATTAGCGACTCCAAATTGTCCATAGGTATGAATGTGAGTGTGAATGGTTGTTTGTCTATATGTGCCCTGTGATTGGCTAGCGACAGATCCAGAGTGTACCATGCCTCTCGCCCGAAGACAGCTGGGATAGGCTCCAGCATACCCAAGACCCGAATAAGGATAAGTATGATCAGCAATCAGCAAAAAGAAAATACACTAAAAACACACAGGAAATTTAAAGTTGTACTTTAGTGTGAATAAAGTTGCAATACAAAAAACTCCTATAAATAAATGCTCAGTATAGCCCACTAGGACGGAGGACAACCCACTTCTTAGGCAGGAGGTGAAACAGAAGCCTCGGCCTGTCAGTCATGCTGCACGCAACGAGTCACGCGTCATATTGAGTCAGCGAAAGCTTCCGCTGCAGCGTCACACACAATAACCCGAGGGAGGCGCTGTCAGTCCCGCACAATCCTCGTTGGGAGCCCCTTTTTTTTTTTGTAAGCACTGCAATGGCAATTTGCAGTGTGTGACCTTTCAAAGGGGCTATGTAACGTGACAAGCGATGTTAACATCTGAGGAGGACCCACAGGGTTCTGCAATGAGCTCTTCGTACAGTTGGAGTTGTCATAGAAAACACCTCTGTGCACCCATTCACTGATTGCAGGGATGTTTTTCTACACTGGGTTACAGATACAAAAGCATCTATTTGTAAGTAGGACCAGCACTACTGAATTTCGCATGTCAGTGGACCTGTCAGGTCTCACTTTCCTCCAACATGGTTCTATTCCAGGAACTTGCCCAAAAAACAGATGTGTTGGCACTTGCTCTCGTGGGCAACGGCTGTTTATTTTTGGAAGGGGAAAAAAGAGGTGGTGAGGCAAAGGACAAGGGAAGAGTGGTCCAAAATACTGTATGTATTATCTGATGTGTTGTTTGTGCTATTTTTTCTGACAAATACACTATTCATTCATTTTCTACCGCTTTTCCTCACAAGGGTTGCGGGGGGTGCTGGAGCCTATCCCAGCTGTCTTCGGGCGAGAGGCGGGGTACACCCTGGACTGGTCGCCAGCCAATCACAGGGCACATATAGACAAACAACCATTCACACTCACAATTTGGAGTCGCCAATTAACCTAGCATGTTTTTGGAATGTGGGACGAAACCGGAGTACCCGGAGAAAACCCACACATGCACGGGGAGAACATGCAAACTCCACACAGAGATGGCCGAGGGTGGAATCGAACTCTGGTCTCCTAGCTGTGAGGTCTGCGCACTAACCACTCAACCGCCGTGCCGCCCACAAATACACTATTCAACACAAAATTTGGGACGTGGTGATGGACAAATACCATACTCTGTGTCTACTGATCTACTGATTAGTAACTTAAAGAGACTATTTGACAACAACGTGTAAGACATCCCCATCAGTAGTGTCGTTTTTTTTAATGCATATTTTTGAATCTATATTGTTTTTACAAGGAAAACTAAGGATGTCCGATAATTATCGGCCCAATATTAGCATAAAAATGCAATATCGGTGGATATCGATTTTTCCTGATCAAGAAAACCTATATTCATTCATTTTCTACTGCTTATCGCGGGGGTACACCCTGGACTGGTGGCCAGCCAATCACAGGGCACATATAGACAAACAACCATTCACACTCACATTCATACCTATGGACAATTTGGAGTCGCTAATTAACCTAGCATGTTTTTGGAATGTGGGAGGAAACCGGCGTACCCGGAGAAAACCCACGCATGCACGGAAGGAGAACATGCAAACTCCACACAGAGAGAGCCGAGGGTGGGATTGAACTCAGGTCTCCTAGCCGTGAGGCCTGCGTGCTAACCACTCGTGCGCCGTGCAGCCCAGAAAACCGATATATACTGATATATTTCCTGTTATATGCCATGTTAAACATATCGGTATCAGCTGATATCGGTATCGGAAATTGAAAGTTGGACAATATCGGCATATCGGTTTTTGGCAAAAAGTGCTTAAGTGACCTGACCAACTAGTCGGAACTACTTTCTGCTAACACCAAAAACTGCACAGAACTCGGCTCATGGGCTCATAGGATGAAGGGGGGGGGGGTTGGTACACTAAACTGCTGATGACGATGTAACAATCTAAACTATCCCTTTAATAACTAATTCCAACTTTTGGGGATATCTATAGTCAATGTATGCGTGTCTTCCAAAGCATTTGGCACGCACCCAGCAGTTTGTTCTGGAGGACAGAACAAACTTGTCAAGTAGAAAGAAAAATGATCCGGGCTCCGCTCATGAATATCTCCACAGTGAACCATATGCCAACCTCTTACCTGATTTGCATATTTTACCCTCTCTCTCCTCCTCTCGCACACATACTGTGGCTGTCACATCAGCTAAATGCCAAATGCAACACACTGGCTAAGAGCGAATAAATCCCATTCTAAATTCCAATCCGTTGTCAATTTTTAACCCACTTAGTGCCCTTTGAATTTGAATCAAACAAGGATTGCAGCTATTTCCTTCCCATAATGGCTTTCTTAGAAAAAACATTGACCTCACAACACCAAAGAGACACTGCCACACAAGCCACACTCTGTGGCTTTCAGATTAGAGGCGAGCTAATTAAGTTTAAGTGACGCAGCACCAGGGAATGAGGGTTTTTAAATATATATTATATATATATATATATATATATTTCAGTTCATTGTAGTCAGCTCCATGGTGGAGCGGGTGGAACATCTGAGGTCAGTGGTAAGACTGAGATAACGCTCTGTGGCTCATCGCCAACGAGGAATACAAATGACACGTTTTTGCTGTCAACATGGGCGAGATGCGTTGATAGAATTGTATTGTAAATCCATTTATTTACAATGATTTTACATGTTATGAGTTATAACATTAATTTTTATGGGATTAGAGATTAAATAATTGGCTGCCTAAATGTACAAAATAATGCTACTCAAGAGTAAGAGTAAAAATAATTGGGTTAACTTCCCAAAAGACTGAATAAGCACTGGACACAATCCCCGAAAGACCACACCAGCGCTAATAACTGAAAGCAACTGAAACCGTAATCTGCTTGAGAAATATTATAAACTACAAACACACAGTTAAATAAAAATTATAATTTTTCTTTAATTTTAGGCATTTCAGGTTGGGAGACAATAGATAAATTTCAAATTGACACAAATTTAGCCATATATATTTAGCCAACATGTCTAAATATTGACGCCACAATACAAAAAAAAATTGTTTTACATGAAAATATTAGGGCTGTCAATTTATCAAAAGATTTAATCTGATTAATCATGGTTCTCAAATTAATTTATCATAATTAATCACCATGTCTGAAATATGCCCATTTTTACCGTATTTTTATTGAAAGACAAATTATAGGCCAGGATTATGGATATGATTATGTATATATATGTATATTAACAGCCTGAAAATCTATTTACCTAACACTGCTTTATTTAATTCTCACCTGAAGTCAGCTGGGATAGGCTCCATCATACTCTGGTGAGGATCCGCAGCATAGAAGATGGATGGATGGATGGATGGTTCCCTTAATAGCAGATTAACAGCAATGAGGAGAGGCGTTCACAAACACCGCGTCATTTAAGATTCATTCACATATTTTGAGTGAAATTTATGGGATTTCCCAGCGTCAGTAAATGCAGTAAAATGTACTGAGCATTAAGTGTTACAAAGTGACTGACAACAATATCCACTTATTGTTTTTATTTGCATTTCTGTTACAGACCGGGGTCACCAACCTTTTTGAAACAGATACTGTTACTTCTTGGGTCCTGATGAATGTGATAAACACTTCTCAAACAGCCAATAAGCCGTTAACTATGTTATCTTGAATGATAACAACAGTTAGCCGTTAGCAACATAAACACAAATGCACAGCAACACTAAACTCAATGAAATAGCATGCTAACAATATCCATGAATGGCAATGGCTAACTTAGCTCAGCAGTTAGCGACCAGCTCGCCGGCTGAATCCCAACACACTCCAATATCACGGCGCAGCGTCCAGCTATGCTATTAAAGGAATGATAAATAACCAGGTTACTCACGTTTATAAGCGCACGCTGTTAGTTGAACATCAAAAGTTACGACAACTGACTCCTGTGCGGCTTGCCCTGGTGCATTCAGGTACTCATCTAGTGTCGTAAATGGGGGCTACGTTTAAATCACGTTCACTTAAAGCAGCAAAAGAGAATGGGCACTAGTAAACCGGTCTTTTGTATAAATGTTTAAAGCAGGGGTCTCAAACTCAATTTACCTGGGGGCCACTGGAGCTAGGGTCTGGGCAAGGCTGGGCCACATCAGGTTTTCAAAAAAAAATGCATTTATTAAAAATAGAAAAATATACAAACTTTTTCAGTGCTTTGGTTCCGATTTTCTACAATAAAAGCTCTGATAAAACATTCCACTGTTCTCAAATATCTTAATTTTTATTTTTCTGCACAAAATAAGATGAAAAATAAATAAACAAATCAAGAATAAAGAAAATCAATCAATCAGTAATAAATAAATAATAATAATAATAATAATAATAATAAAACGGCAAATAATAAAAACTTAAGAAACCACATATAGTTGGTGTGTAGACAAATTATTTTTTTCAGATTAAAATTAACCAAGCATTATTAGAGCCCTGTAGACATGACAAAACACGACTATAGTCACATTTATACTCTTTATTTACAACATATTGCGCAACTGCAGGGTCTTGAGACACATGCTAACTCGCAAACTAGAGAGCTAGCGACCTAAACGGTAGCCTTCAAGTTATTTCCTTTAAACTTAAATCGCCAAAAACGTACCACTTCCACACAGATAGGGAGGATAACTATTAACAGTTATTTAACCTTTAACATGAACATGAATCAAACGTAATAATTTTTTCTGGGTACATGATACCATACAGCATCCATATCAAACTTGCGCAAACATTAAAGTTTCATATCAAGGCGGGGCCTCAAACTAGTGTCCTGCGGGCCACATTTGGCCCGCGGGACGCGTGTTTGAGACCCCTGGTTTAAAGTATTTTAGAATTGTGATTTAAACAAGAATAATAACAGAGAAAATGCATTTTACATGCATTTTTTGTATCAGTCAATCCATAGTGCATGTATTGCATAGAACTTTTGCATAGAAGTACTTTTCTCGTTTCTAGTAACCAAAAACATGGCCGACTACTAGAAGATGCAGTAGCTTTTCTTTTATTTAGGAATGGCTGGCAATCTTGTCAACAAACCCAATCTATTTTATCTGGTACTTTTCATTTAATTTTCTCCATTTAGTGAGTGAACTTTTTAATTTTTAAGCACATTTCCATGTTGGAATTTCTGCAATGTAACCCAGTGTTCAATGCCTCCGAGTGTTTCTTCATGGCTGCAATGTTGATTATGTTCAATAGCCAAATGGCTGCTTTCCCAACAATTAATTTATCCTTTCTTTCTCCGGCATTGTATTTTAATTCCTTCCAAATGCCAACGCATTCTTCTTGACCTAACCCGATGGTCGTCATTATGCACTTTCCCCATCCCTGTGTTGGCATTGGTCCCGTATTCATTAGGCGAAAGATTCCAGCTGCCAGCAGTGTCAACGAGTGCATGAAATAGGCAGTGCGGGTCTTTTATTAGCGAGATTATGATTACGGTAATCCTTTTATTGGTAGGTTTTTGGTGAGTGATGTCCAAGGTTTTGTTTATTTGCCATTAGATGGATTACTGGATGTAGGCAGAATATTTTTGGTAGGCTGGGATCTGATCCAAGGAGTAGTTTATTCAATTTTGGTGTGGATCCAGCAAAAAAAAAAGCTGTTGAACTTGTGAAGGCATTTGACATTTTCTTTAATTCCTCAGTGAATAATGCATGAGCCGAAATGACAAAATCACACCAGGAAGGGAGGGGGGGGGGGATATCTCTGATCAACAATAAAAAAAATAGTCAAATTAGTCAATGGCAACACAACAGAACACAAAATGCTGTTTTTAAATGAAACTCTTTATTATTCATTCATTCATTTTCTACCATTTATACCAGGGGTATAAATACATAATGTAGTTCCAGAATTGTGAAAGTGTGGCACATTGACTATAAAGAACCCATTAGAGCAGTGGCCTCAAACATGCGGCCCGCGGGCCAAATGTGGCCCGCAGGACATTAGTTTGATATGAAAGTTTAATGTTAGTGCGGCCTGCGCAAGTTTGATATGGATGCTGTATGGTATCATGTACCCAGAAAAAATTATTACGTTTGATTAATGTTCATGTTAAAGGTTAAATAACTGTTAATAGTTATCCTCCCTATCCGTGTGGAAGTGGTAAGTTTTTGGCTATTTAAGTTTAAAGGAAATAACTTGAAGGCTACCGTTTAGGTCGCTAGCTCTCTAGTTTGCGAGTTAGCATGTGTCTCAAGACCCTGCAGTTGCGCAATATGTTGTCAATAAAAAAAGTATAAATGTGACTATAGTCATGTTTTGTCATGTCTACAGGGCTCTAATAATGCTTTGTTCATTTTAATCTGAAAAAAATAATTTGTCTACCCACCAACTATATGTGGTTTCTTAAGTTTTTATTATTTGTTGTTTTATTATTATTACTATATTTATTTATTACTGATTTATTGTTGATTTGTTTATTTATTTTTCAGCTTATTTTGTGCAGAAAAATATAAATTAAGATATTTGAGAATTTGTTGTATTTTTGGCAAAAGCACCGCTAGTGTACCTTCGGTGTACCACAATAAAAATACAATCCAAAATGTGCAGATTAACAGCATTAACAGAAGTTGACCAACATTTGCCTCAAATAGCGTATATACGCCCATCCAGAGCATACTTCATAGTTCAGGTAAAATTTGTCAGGAGTTGACATTTTGTGTCACGAGTTAAGTGGGAATGAATTTTAAACACCATCTATACACTTAAAAGTTCAGTGTTGGATTTTGAGAAAAGTGAGAAAAGGCCAGTGTATTAAACCAGTAAAGAAAAAAAAAAAGCCTATAAGCCAATAATCTTCTTTCTATGAGCCAGATTGATATGTCTCCTGCTCATCTTTTTTGGCCAGCATAATCTAATAACCGCATCACGTCTTGTTGCCAGCTGATATTGCCTTCAACAAGGGCTCCTCACGCTGACAATTTGCTCTAATTGCTCTCCCTCTTCAAACACAACACCAGCGTCGGGGAGCTTTGATATTTTGCTGTGACTACAAATGCAATGAGTCTCATTTATATCCAGCCTCAGCCGATGCGGGGGCGGCTTGACAATAGGAACATCTCGAGGATGTGACAGTTGTGAGGATAAATAAATCTGCTGGTTATCTTAATTGAGTTCAATGCTGTGGGGTGGAAAAGGCGGAAGACCACGCCGACTCCTGTTAATTACATTAAAGAGGTAGGATTATCAAACTCCGGTCAACAGAGGCCACTGAAAATAAAAAAGTCATCGTGCTTGGTTGGAACAAATACCTGAACTAACTTATTAATATCAAGCTTTGAACGGATATAGGACTTGAAAATAAGACGTCCTTGTAGACTTTGGCAAGTACCTAAGAGTAGTGATGTTTAATGAAATGGCCACTTGGCTCGTGTTACACCTACACCAATCAGCCAAAGCACCAATAGACATTACATCTTGTGTAGGCTGGATCTCAGATGCAATCATAGTAGACACTAGATGAGCAAACGGATATTAGAGGAAAACAAAGTGCACAATAACATCAGCATCAAATGCAGACTAAGGGCGATGGTGCAAGATAACAAAAAAAGCACCATAAAGAAAAAATAAAAAGTCGGGAACATAGTTGAGACGGCCAGCTATGCAAAAAAAATGGCGACGTCAGCATCACTAAATAGTCCAAAAACATGAATCATACAATGACGGGTCAAAGGTACGACCAAGGAAGAAACCTGGCCGTAGAAAACAAGACAAGGAGATCAATGAAGAAAATCAATCAAACCACTCAAGGTGAGGCATGGA